>NC_091394.1:12178000-12823000 GCF_032191515.1 Phaenicophaeus curvirostris
TAGATGATTCTTGTCTGAGAAAGTGTTTAACCACCTGTTCTTAAAGGGCAAAGAGAAAATCTTAGGGCCGGAGATTGAGTAGCTTCCATCTCTGTACATGAATAGTCAGAGCTCCCCAGAGCTGCTGAGCACTTGCAAAATGGGTGGCCCCACACCTGAGGAAAAGCAGAGAAGGTAAATGAAAATGAGTGAGAGGTTGTCGTATAGGGAAGGGAAAGGATACTAAGGGCACTAGGAGTAATGGTACCACAAAGAATTCAGCAGTGTCTGGGAAGAGAAGAATTTAGAAAGGCAAGAGCTGAAGTGATGAATAGCAGTGGGAGGTAAGTGGGATGGGAAAGAGACTAGAGGCAAGGTTGTGCGGTGGAAAAGTCAATAGTTCTTTGCAAACATAGGAAGAAGCAGCATCTAAACAATATATTTTTTAAAAAAATATGTATTCAGGAGTGAACTATCAATTTCTGATTGGTGAGTTTTTGAGAAAGCACTTTTGAGCATGTCTTGCCCCTATACGCGTTTTCGGTGTTAGGCATGAGGATCAACACCTCAAATACACATTAAAACATCTAACCACAGATGTCACTTATGCTATGGCCAAGAATAGGGCTGAAGACTCTACGATTAAAAATACCAGCTGTGGTTATGTTTTTGTATGCCTAAATTCTATTATATTTAAATCATCTTGTGCCTTGACTGCCAATATGGAAAATGGAAGAAATAGTGAAGAAGTATTGTGAAAGAATACAATGACGAAGGCCAATTCTCAGACTTTTAGCTTGCACACTAATAGCTCAATGGTTGATAAGACTCAGCCCTGACCCTTAGCTTTGGTTCCCAGGCACTAAGAAACCTGCCTAAACTGGCAAGTTCTTGACAATTTTCCATTTACTTGTATACAATAGAGCAGCTTTACCCAGCAAGGATGGGGAGGGTGCCAGCGTATTCCTGCTGAGAGTGGGGACCAAAGACTGAGAAAACGTCAGCTACATGTTTCTGAAAGAGAGATTAACTAGGTCAACAGCCCAACTCTGGCTTATTGAATTACTAAAACATCTAAGGAACAGGTCTGAAAGATTTTGTATCTTTTTCCAGCATAGAAACTGTGTATCGCATGTGCTCTAGTTCTGAATTCTATCCTTACCCAGAAGAAAAAGAATGAAGAATGGAAAATATATCATCAATCACCCTAGCATTCTATCATAAGAAAAGCCACATAGCTGTCACCCAAACAACCCACCACAAGTTTGAGTACCCTGCATATCATCTAATTTTGAAGCACTGTGTTGCCCAGGCCTGTTGCCTACACAAATACAGTTGTGTTCTGGAAGTGTCGTTCAAATTGGCATGGCAAGTGTCTGTGTGCTGTGACTACCTAATCAGTAGGTAAAATTGGTGCCCTTTTATGAGGAGAAATACTTTTTCTCATAATTTTTCCTTGTTCTTTAAATTGCCAAACTGTTATCTCTCTTTTTCATACATCATTCTCAGGAATAAAGGTTCTGTAGGCCAAAGTGTGACTCGGTTTACCTCAGTGCAATTGCAATTAGCAATTAGAAACATCCTGACTCAGGCCTGACTGATTCCATTGATTAGTAGTCAATGGGGTTCTACAAAAGTAAATGAAGATATAATATTCTCTACTGGTTTTCATTTAGTGGTGACAGTAGGTGAGATGGAAGGAGCTCAGCTTGACAGCCTAGAGCCCGAGGGGAGCATGCAACCTGGTTTTAAATAAAGTGTTTTCTCTGTAAACAGAATAAACAGGACAGGAAAAAGATACCCTCACAGGAATGTTTCTAAAGAGCTCCTTTTTGGACTTTGATTAATCAAAGTCCTTTAAAAACAATTTGAAAGAAATAGCTCAGATTAGCTGCATAGTGGGTATCAAATCTCCTTTTGGTCTAACGCCAATAAAACACTCAATCCCATGGATGGATCTAACCAGATCTGTTCTTATCAATACAGCCATCCTCTGTAGAAGTGAATAAACTTTAAAGTAGAGCAATATCTAATCAGTTCATTTATTCATATATACCTACTCCATAGAAACAATACTCGCACATAATGTCCACAAGATTTCCATTCACAGATAAAAGTTGTCTAGACAATTGACTCTTGAGGAATCTTTAAAGCTTAAAAAAATCCAATTTGCTTGAAAAGTTAGCAGCATTACAGATGGAAGAGTAAACAGAGCTTAACTCCAAAACACTACAGCTGGCATGCTGGTTTCCTCCAGCACAAGTACGGTCAGAGTCTGGTGACATTTTCTGATGAGAAGATCTGTCTGCTTTTATCAACTGCAGTGATGAAGATGATCTTCCTCCAGCACTGGCAGCAGCAGCAGCATCAACACCTGTGTCTTCAGCATCTCCTGGGTCACAGAAAACCTGTACACCACAGACATCAGAAGGACAAACACAGGTTTCACCTGGAGGCAAGGTAATATGCAGTGAGATGAGATTATGTCAGTTCAGAGAGTATTCAGGAAGGGTGGAAGGGAGCTACAGATAACCTGTTTTCCTTAGATGGAATAATTCTACATTTAAGGTAGTTTCTAGTGCAGAGTTGTAGTAATATGTTTGACCTGTTGTGTAAGGAAATATTTAGAGGCTGCTCAAAGATCCAAATAAAATTAATAATAGTTTTTCATCAACATTAGGGACCGTGGGCCAGGATTAGATTAAGATTTCCCTTGATAGTAAGAATGCATAATTTTGTTGTCTGTCTTTTCTGAGCAGCCATATATAAAAACACATGGTCTGAAATTTGAAATCCATTTGGCAATCCATGCTTTACAGAATAAAACATAACAAACCAAAACCAACTAACAAATTACAGAAATTAAATGTTTTTTTCAATGCTAGGTTTGTTCTTTGCCTTTAGAGTTCCACAGATGCTGGAAGTACGTTTGCTTTGGAGCCAGGTGACCTCCTGATGGATTTCACAGAGGCCACACCTATGGTAAATAGTTTCAGTTTGCAGTCAGGAAAATGTAAAAGTTTTCAATAATTTGCCTGCAGCTAAAATGAATGGGACACTATGCAATGTGTTGGATAGTGCACATAAATAGGAATGAAGTAAGTTTCCTTGATATTTGGTGATCCTGAGCATCTGTCAAACTCAGATCAGGATCTCTGAAGATAAGTCCATACGAACAAATATTATAGCTGAGCTTTTGAATGTGTTTCTTTCTTGTTGGGTGACTTCTCATTTCTCTCTCCTAGCTGGGTATCTTTACACCTTGCTGCACTGGTTTCACAAGGTTCTTTATCCCTTTAACGTAGATTCCTAATGTCATCATAGATTTGCTTTTGGGAGTTGTCTGGAAAGTCCCTTCTTCTCCCCACAAGTTTTGCTCAAACCTTACCCAACAGCCAATCCGAACACATGTACCTGTACTTCCATGTTCCATTAGCAGTGTGCTTTGCTTCACTTCAAGACAAAATAGCCCATAACATGTTGATTGTTAATTTTTTTTTAGAGGTATATGATTTGTATTTTTGCTTAAAAGCCATGTAGAGATGCTGCTTCCACTTAAGTCAAAATGTCTCTTGTCTTCAGTGATCTCAGGCTTTCACCTCAGATCTCAGCAGATTACCTGAAGGATGATCCTTAACTTTCTCCAAGTCATTCTGCATTGCAAATAGCTCTAATGCCAGATAGCACTTTTGCTGTCCAAACCTATCTTTGCTGTCTTCTCAAAACCACATTTAAAGCATATAAAAAGCATGACAGGGGCAGCACTACATTTTTGGCATAAATGTTCTTGGATTAAAGTGCTTCTGTTCTGGGCATTGCTTTCACTACACGGTCAGGTCCTTGTTTACAGCATCAGATAGGTGCTGTGGGAGTGTGTGTTTTGCTTCAGAGACAGCATGGTACCTGTGTGTGAAGAACTGCTTGTGTCCTGCTACCACTGGATGAGAGATTGACTTCCCCTACAAGTCTGGTGAAGTGAAGGCTTATCCCTCCTAGGCCCCCCCCTGCTTGCTGAAGGGATGTGAGTATTCAGACGTGGCTTTTTAGCCTTAGAGGCACAATGAAATGAGCATGGGGTGTACTATGCCTAGAGACTTGCTGCTGTGGGAAGACCTGGAAGGATAGAGAGATCTGCATAGCTGTTCTCTCTCATGCAATTTTAAGCCTGTGGGGTTGTTTCTTCACTAAGTCCTTGAGGGCACTTGGTGGTGTCTCAATAAGAATGTTCTTCACCTGCCATCAATGTGCTATCAGCACCCACCCTCTTCCTGCTGACTCCCTTCTTATCTTTGCCCTTCAACCTGGCTCAGCTGGACAGTCCTTGTGCCTCAAGGCTTTTCTAGTGCAGATGTTGAGTCTCTAAACTGTTGCAAACTGAAATTTATCTGTCCCTCTAGTTCCTTGAACCCTGAGGTCTCCTTGGTGGGAGAACTGTTCCAACATTAGCATCTGCAATGAGAGTACAGTGCTTACTGCTCTTACATCCACTATATCCTAGAATCATAGAATGGCTTAGGTTGGAAGGGACCTTGAAGACATTTAATTCCAACCCCCCTGCCATGGGCAGGGACATCTCCCACCAGATCAGGCTGCCCAAGGCTCCATCCAACCTGGCCTTGAGCACTTCCAGGAAGGGGTCGTCCACAACTTCCCTGGGCAACATGTTCAGTGTCTCACCACCCTCATTATGATCAATTTCTTCTTAATGTCTAATCTAAATCTTCCCCTTTCTAATGTATAGCCATTCTCCCTCATTCTGTCACTATATGCCCTTGTAAAAAGTCTCTCCCCAACTTCCCTGTAGGCCCCCTTCAGGTACTAGAAGACTGCTACTAGGTCTCCCTGGAGACTTCTTTTCTCCAGGCTGAACAACCCCAACTCTCTCAACCTGTCCTCGTAGCAGAGGTGGCTTAGTCCTCTGATCATCTTCATGACCCTCCTCCAGACCCGTAACGTATAGGAGAAACTTGCTTTTGCATTGGAAAATACCACTGCAGACTGAGGAGCATCTAGAGAAATGAGAAGGTTTATCTGGAACCTTCTTGAAGTGCTGGTTGATGAAATTATCCTGTTCCAGAAAGTGACAGGAAGAGATGTATTTAAGTTGAGCAACTACCCTTCCTGGCCACCCCCCGTACCTTTCTGGGGGAAGGGAAAATGAAAGGGAAAAAAGGAAAGAGAAAGAAATGCAGAATTCTGCAGTCTGTTTGTAGTTTGGGTTGACAAGACACAGGTAGACTGAAACTATTATACCTGAAAGGAGGTTGCAGGGAGGTGGGTGTTGGTCTCTTCCCAAGAAAATAGGATGAGAGGAAATGGCCTCAAATTGCATAAGGGGAGTTTTATATTGGGTATTAGGAAAAAATTCTTCACCAACAGGGTTATCTAGCACTGGAACCAGCTGCCCAGGGAAGTGGTTTAGTCACCATCCCTGAAGGTATTTAAAAGAGATGTAGATATAGTGCTTAAGAACAGGGTTTAGTGATGGGGTCAGTAGTGTTAGGATAACGATTGGACATGATAATCCTAGGAGTCTTTTCCAACTTAAATGTTTCTAAATAGGTTGGACTGTCCTTCTCTATATTACAAATATGTTTGTAGCTAAACTGTAAGTAATTATCCTTTGTCACTTACTAATGGATTTCTTATTCTAAAATCATTATACCATATCTTACTGTATTAATGAGATTTTTTTAAAATTACTCATGGAGACTTTAATAACTGACTTGCTCTAGATAACTTAAGTTTGGGATTTGTTGCCATTTAATAGGAGTCAGCATTACACACTTTTCCCTAAATATTTTACCCGGTCATGCTTTCCCTTTTCCTACCCCACCATTTGCTGACATAATACACCACACTGTATGTTCATAAACTAACCTTACATTACTTTCTTGGTTTTAATATTTCAGAAAGCGTGTACTGCACAGCATCAATCAACCCTTTTTGTTTTGTTTAACATCTATAAAGGTCAGCTTGTTCTCTACAGAGCAGTTATTGTTTACAGACCTTTCTCTGCAGTTCCACTGTCTACAGGCTGCTCTCTACTGAGGTTTGAATAAAAAGTTTACTCTTAAGGAGGGAGACTCCAAACAAAAGCAAGCTAAGAGGAAATACACAACTTTGAGCCAGTCTGATTGTTTAATAATTCTGTTGAGGTAATACATGTTGTCATTTGAGGTTCAAGATCATGCAGAACAGCGTTTTGTTTTGTCAAGTCAATGGTAGTGTGCTGGTTTTGCATGCTATGACTCGGCCTTGGGGAGTTGCTTCTTAATTGAACCCATTTGTTTCACATTCAGCGACAGGAACAGCATCTAAAGGAGTCATTCACACCGCCTGATTTGGGGTATTTTCCTGAAGTCATAAGGGTAGAAGTACAGGTTCCTACATAGTCAGGTTTTTTTTCTGCAGAGGGGCAAGCAGCTGTCTTCTCTCTGCTGTCTGGACTAGAGACTAAGGCACCGATATCTGACACCTAAGAACAACTTTTAAAAAATATTTTGATCATGATATATATTACCAAACTTCTCCAGTTCACTGGAGAGCTGTTAATTTGAAGCAGTTTCAGAAATCTACCCTTCTCTTTTATAGCATTACTGGGAGAGAGTGATTAATAGTCACTGACTCAGCTGCATGATCTTCGTTGTTCAGTGTCTAGTCATTGATGCTTCTTAATGGCCTTGGATTTTATCTCTGTTTTCCTGCTGTTGCCCATACAGTGGGAGCTTTAATAAATGCTAAGAGTTGCAGTTTAGTTAGAAGTAGACCTCACAAACTCAGATTACCTTATAAAAATTGAAGGATTAGTGAATGGTTTGAATTACTAGGATTCATCCAGGTTGCCATGCAGAGATCAGAGCAGTCAAATTTGTCTACTCAGTCAGTCTGGAGGAGCTACTCTGGTATAGACAACAACCAGCTGAACTCTAATGGTCAATTAGTCATCAATATTTACCCTGCTGTTACTGGCAGGCTAATTGCAAGGCAGACTGATTTCAGGAAATCATTTTGCAGGAGAAATAACATACATTTACTACTGCAGAGTGCCTAGAAGGAAAGATATCTTTTTGTGCTCTGCACTCCTAAAATCATGTGGTTTATGCACACTTCTATTCATTTTTCATGGAAATCCTACAATTAATTGGTTACGACACATTCTGTGCTGTCCTTAAATTCATTATAAAGTGCAGAAGAAAATCCCCGTCTTTTTATACCACTTCACTGTGATTTTAAGCACTGTACCTGTCTTGTATATAAATAAGATTCAATCCCTCCTGCACTCCATGCCTCAGAAAAGAACTGGATTGTTAAAAATATACAGCATTATAGATGAAGAATTATAGTATCGCATTATGACTATCATTATTGTAGTTCATTAAAACTAGTTGTGTCACTGTCATAGGCTCTTTCTGCCACAAAATTCTCTCTCTCTCTCTTTTTCTCTTTCCCACTCTCTCACTCTCTCTCTCCTCCTAGTGTTTCTAGATTTCATGGAACTAGAATTCTAAGGTTGACCTCCAAGCTATTCTGTATGAAAGCAAAGCTTTCTTCTTTCACGATAGAAAGCTTAGTTCTAAGACCCTGAATGAATGTAACTGCTGCTATGCTACACTGACAAATATCTTCCCAAGCAAGAGAGAAAGATGATGGGCAAAATAAATAAGAATGAACAGTTTACATGCAAAATGTAGCTATTTCTAAACTTAGACCAGGGTTTATAATGTGAGGTGGATGGACTAGGACTAAACTATGATCACATCTAAAGACATATCAGGGAGCACTGATTTATAGTTGGAAAATGTGAACGATGTGTTCGTTTTTCATGCTGTACTGAGTGAATAAATTTCTAGGGCTCCATCTGCCATCTATTGGTGGAGAACAGTATGTAGAAAACTACCTCTTCAAAATGTGAGATTTAACGTTTATAAGGAGTATACTTTTACTATAATAGTTTAAAAATGAAAAATAAATAGCCTTCAGTGTAAAACTAGATATTTGTATTTAGGATGAGTTGGAAAACAATATTTTTACTTTAGTGATAGCATTACTAGTGGAAGCAATCCTATTCGTTTTAAGTGATATCACCGAGTCTCACTGAGGATTAGTCAAAAGAAGAGAATGAGTGAAAAATCTTCTCATTCCATTCACAATTAATGTTTGTGCTATTATGAAGAAGAGTTGATTGGATTTTTAGTCACTAAATTTCAATGACAATTTTGCAAGGTTGCAATATACCGAATAACAGAATGGGAAATGAGTTCAATATTTCTTGCATTCATTTTGAAGATCTTTTCACTTACTGTGCAAAGCAATTTCTCAGTGGAAGATAAGAAACCTTATCAAACTCTAATAGCTCCAAAACTAGTCCTTTCGGCTTTGAATTCTGACAAAAAGGAGCTATAACATAATTCAAGACTAACATTTGATAAGAGCATTAGATAGCACATATCTACCATCTAACTCACTGAAAGTGTGCATCAAGTATCTCTCACATGCCGCAGAGGTCTTTACAACATCTCAGTCAGAGACAGATTTATAAATGCTTAATTTATGCTTATCGACATCCTGAGGATAAAATGGATCTTCTCAAAAAACTTAGGAAGGCTATGTGAAATATTACAGAATTAGAAGCTTTCTGCTTTAACATCTTCTTATAGCAAAAAAAAAAATCTGAAGCATGGATTCAAAGGAGAATGTTGTCAAATCCTGTTTTCTAAGCTGGCCTCTCAATTAACAGTATTTGCACATTCAAGCTTACATATAATGGCCAATTATGAGCAAAAGAACCTGCACAAGGAAGTAGTCTGTCCATTATACATCCAGTTATATGTACAGATAAGAACTCGAAGAAGTAAGCAGCATGTTAAATGTACATTTATTCCCAGTTTCAAGTTCATGCCCTTTCACTCCGTATTAAACTAAGAAAAAGCAAAGAGCAGCAATTACTAAAGTAAACAACTTTAATACAAAAACCTTGTAACAACAGGCAATAAATCTGGTTCCATAGGAACTCAATGAATACTTTAAATGTACTGATATTACAAAGGACCTTTTTTTTCTGCTGCAAGAAAAGGTCATCAACTAGATAGGAACACAATTCAAAGGGGTGCACTGCAGTGCTCAGTGAAATTGAGTATGAGATATTTGGCTGGGAGTTTACAGAAAGTGCTCAGTGCTGCTTGCACTGCAAGGCTCCTGAAAGCACACAGGCAAGCAAGTCAAGAAAATGCAAATTATCTGAGCACGCTAATAACTAGAAAGGAGACTTAGTACATTTTTTAAAATAACCATGCCACTTGGGCAACTGGAATAAAGGGTGAATACATTTTGGATTGGACTTTCACATCCCCTGACAGCTGTTTCCTATAGTCTGCACACATAAAGCACTGTAAATAGGACTTGCAACTAATGTACAGATCTACATGTTCAAGCACAGGTCTTTACTGGTGGATGACAGTTTTATAAGCAGTTTATTGAATTACTAATATGCAAGATAACTGAGTGTCTGGGAATGCAGTGAGGCTCAGAGACTGCCTCTTGGATCTTAATTTAACACTCACTTAAAAATGTAAAACTGTGACTGCTACCCAACTATTTGGAGTATTTCTTCCATCCATCCTTCCATTAGAGAAGGACACACAGAGTGAGTGAAGAAACAAAATGAGAGAATGCTAAAAGATTAACTGCAAACAGCTAGATTACTATTTATTTCATCTCTACTTTAAGTTATTTAGCTTCATTGGCTCAATGAATGTTTTTTTACCTGTCATGTGTGTGCTTAGCAGAAGAACAACTTCTGTAGCAGAAGAAGCACTCTGTAAATGTATGACAGATGACTCAACACTTCCCTATTTTTTTGACTAATTGAAAGTGAATTCTGCAAGAAATAAGAAAACACAAGGTGAAATCCATTGCTGACTTTGCACCAGTGGACAATGTGATAAATTGGATATGATGTGTACATGAGCAAGAAAAGGCACCAAGAAGGTGTTAAGTGGGAAAAAATGCAGGCATGATGCTGCATTGTGCCTACTTTTTCTAATTCACTGCTTTAAATACCAAATTACCCACTGGCTAACTTTTTATAAAACTTGTGAGTGGTAAGGGTGGAATGTCAGAAGGTAATTTGGATCAAGACAGTATAAGCTTTTACATGGAGAAGTGACAAAATCTGCCACGTACAATTACATTTAGTCAAGTCTGTACATTTTAACATTCTGTCGTAACTGTCCTTTGGCATTCCATGTGCCTGCCCCTTGCCTGGAGAAATTATAAAACAAGAAAAGTCTTAACTAGAAACCTGGTTTCTGCAAGCAGAGCTGGTCCTGGAACCTAAAACTTTGTCTGGACTCCATTGCAGGCCTTCCATGTGTTGGGAGCTCATCTGAGAAGACATTTACACCAGAAGACTGGTGGGTGGTCTTTCACCTGTGTGGGAAATACAGTCAGGAAAATAGCTTAGAGAACCACTAGTGCTCTGGAACTAACATCTGCTCTGTGGCAGGACCTGTATGGTGGTGTGTCTGTACGACTGGTGGTTTGAAGGCCATTTACAGACTCACGTATGAAGCTGGAGGACTAAAGTTGTGGTGTCACAGTGACACATGCAGGTCTTTCTGTAGCTGGATGCTGGATGGTTTTATCTGTCCCACATTCCCTAGCGGGTCTGTAACAGAAACTGGATCAGCTCATTGATCCAACTGAACACTAACCCCACAAACAAAATGATTTAGCTTTAGGTCAAATAATCTGTTTCGCAGATGCTCCTGAGGACCATGGGAGTGATAAAGTACATGTGCAAGCAGTGTAGTTTCTGGAGTGGTACTCCAAATCGGACTATTGTGGCTATTGAAGTTTAATATGAAGTTTGATCAATTTATGTGAGGGAGTCTAGTATGTGCTTGACTGCAATAAAAGCGACTTGCTGATCTTAGGCAAGATCTTAGGGAGGCTGCTCCCTAATCATGCAGAGCATCTGAAACTACCAAACACTATAGACAGGGCAGTATGAGACAGTATGTATGCTTCTCTTTTTGTGTAGTTGGTGCAATAACCTTATTTAGTCCAAAGCTCTTCTAAGTGCCTCTGAAGTTGTATAGATTGCCACCACTTCAGCAGTGGTTAGGAAAGTCAGAAAGCTTGATAATCATAAATGTTGTAGCTTAAAGAAGAAAAATAGAAGAAAAAGAAAATGTCTCCTGCAGTCCCTTACTCCTGCCTCCCCATTCATTCTGTGACAGTAAGAGCTTTCTCTCTTACTTCAAATCAACACCAGAATAAGTGAAGGGGATCAAGTAAATGCAAGCAAACATATTTTAAACTGGCTGATATCTACATCATGATGCAAAGTGAGAAAGCAAATCTTTAGCGAATCTGTCAGAACCTGCAGTTTGTTGTAAATGAAGTCTGATATGTTCAATCACAGTTTTTCTCAGCATCATCTTTTTTTTTATTTCAGTTATTGCTTTACTTGTCAAGTGAATGAGTTTCATGTCCCTAGCAGTAGTAAGCAGGTATAATAACATCTGCCTAAGAAAAGTGAAACTAAGCAATAGATAGATAACAATAGACAGGGCTTTTCAGACACAGAGCATCAACTTTTTGGATGTAATGGCTGAGTTTTCTTTTCCACTCTATAGTAATCCCTGTAATAGAAAAAATGTTCAGCTTCTGTGCAAAAGCTACTTGAAACTAGATATATGTTTTTATGTTTGCTCTCAATGAGACAAATACAATGATGAAGCTATTATGTCTCAAAGTCTTTTGGTAAAGGCATGTTATTCACCTTTCCTTTGGCCTGAGAAGTACATAATTCCTTTTGTCTCAGCAGCTACGAAGTTCATAATCTCTCTTCCTCACTGTGATTAGTGACAACTGAATTTAGACTTCAGAGAGTAACTATTGTGTGTTTGTTTTCTTTCCAACTCAATAATGAATTGATGTATGTGTAATTCTTATTCACATGTTTTCAGTGTGATAGCAAGTGTGATGCTAACTGCTTGGCTGTTCTACGGAATTTCAATTGAATGCCTCCTAGTTCCCACAGAAAATGGAAACATCTGCTTTCCGAGCTGTTTTTTGACTGGCTGGGTGACTCAACTTGTAAATTCAGCAAAAAGAGCAAGTAAACTTTCCTTTTATTTGCCACTCAATTGAACAATCAGAACTGATAGGAAATATTTTTTTTCTTCTTTGATTAAATAAAATCTACTTGTCTACATATTCTTTCAAAAGCCTGTGTTGTGGAAAACATCCTGAACCAAATGTCAGAGAGTGACAAGGGTAGAGAGAAGGATTGGGCCAGTCTGGAATGTTTTATTTTAGCAGTTGTGAACTGTTTCAGTTTCAAGTAATGTTTTTTAATTAATTTAAATGAGCTCATGTTTTCAACCAAAACTTTGTTTTAAGCTAGGCACTAAAACCTCCTCTCAGAAAATGATAAGATAAATCTATTCCTAATTATTATTTTTTTCCAGGTATTGAAAAAAATTGAAACAGCAGCAATTCCTTTGTAACACATGCAGTTTGAATGAACGGGCATTTTCTGATGAGAATTCCTAAGCATTTCCAATAGCAGTTTCTTCTGATAAACCACCAGCAGTACCTAAGAGACCATCAACTTTCTCTTGTGGCCCATCTACTGATTTGTCCTCTGATTTTTACTGTTACTCACAACAGTGTAAAAATCTCCTACCGAGGCATCTTATCTATTTAACTTGTTGTGGTCTGCCTACTAGCAAGCAAAACCAAAACAGAGGCCCAGTCACTGGCTTGTGAGATTTACATCAGGACATATCTTTTGCTTTGACTTTTACAGAGCCAAGTACAAGTCTTATAATTCAGAGGGAGGGAAATAGTATAAGTAACCAGTAAGTTGAAATGGTAAATTGAAGTTTGCATAAATCTCAGCAAGTCTGTGGCAATTCCACAGTTTCTGTACCTTTTCCTGAATATTGTAGATCATAGAGGAAAACTGTAATTTAATCATGGAAGGAAGAAATCAAGAGCTGCTTAATTTCATCTAATCAGCTGTCATGGTAACTGGATTTAAACCCATTGAATTTAGTAGAAAGGGTCCTCTTCTGTTCATAGAATCATAGAATCATTAGTTTGGAAAAGACCATAGAGATCATCAACTCCAACCATACTTGATTACTACTAAATCATGTCCCTGCCTTTTAAACACCGCCAGGGATGGTGACCCAACCACCTCCCTGAGCAGCCTGTTCCAGTGCTTGATAACCCTTTCTGTGAAGAAATTTTTCCTAATGTCAAATCTAAACTTCTCCTGACACAGCTTGAGGCCATTCCCTCTTGTCCTATCACCTGTCACTTGGGAGAAGAGATCAACACCCACCTCTCTACAACCTCCTTTTAGGTAGTTGTAGAGAGCAATGAGGTCTCCCCTCAGCCTCCTCTTCTCCAGGCTAAACAACCCCAGCTCTCTCAGCTGTTCCTCATAAGACTTGTTCTCCAGCCCCTTCACCAGCTTCGTTTCTCTTGTGCCTCCAGGAATTCCATCTTAAAGGGCACCCAGCCTTTGTGAGCTCCTTTGCCCTTAAGGACTCCCATAGAACTTGATCAAGAAGCCTTCTGAACAGATTTAAGTCTGTCTTCTGGAAGTCCAAGGTGGCTGTTCTACTGCCCCCCTGCCTTGCTGTTCCTAAAACTGAGAATTCCATCATCTCATGATTGCTATGCCCCAGGCATCCTCCATCTGTCATATCTCCCACAAGTCTTTCTCTGTTAACAAACAGCAGGTCCAGCCAGGCACCTTCTCTAGCCAGTTCACTCACCAGCTGTGTCAGGAAGTTGTCTTGACACATAGAATAACTCATCAGTCTCCTCATCCTGGCTAGGTGGTCTATAACAGACTCCCACCATGATATCTGCCTTTTTAGGTAGACCTCTGATTTTCACCAATAGACATTCAACCCTATCATCACTGTCAATGAGTTCGAGGCTGTAAAAACTCTCTCTGACATAGACGGTTACCCAATCGTCTCTACATCCTCACCTATCCAGCCTGAAGAGTCTGTAGCTTTTGATGGCAGCACTCCAGTTATGTGAGTCATCCCACCACGTTTCTGTGAGAGCAATTATATCATAGCCCCCTGCCTTACAAGAACTTCTAGTTCCTCTTGTTTATTGCCCATGCTGCCTGCATTGGTGTAGATGCACTTCATTTGGGCTGTAGATCCTGCTATGCTCCTAAGGGGAACAGTCTTAATTCCTAAGCAACTACTCACTGAATTATCTAACCCTCCTGTGGAGCCATTTGAAGTGCTATTCCTCACTTTCTGTGAGGTGGCAGACCAAAGGTCCTTGCCAGCACAACACCCCTCAGAAACTGGAGTGCCTTTTCCAGGCTTTTCTCGATCCAGCCTGGTTATGTCTCCCTATCTTCTTGGTGAGTACCCTTTTGACCCTAGGAGACAGGTATACCCCATCATTGGATAGCAAACCTGGTGAACTGCCCATCGACCCATGATCAAAGAACCCAAAGTTTTGCTCCTCACACCTGATTTGGAGCCAGTTATTTATTTCCCAGTGCTTCCTAATCTTTCTGTCATCATTGCCAGTAGTAGGAGTGACAAGGGAGAAAATAACTTGTGTCCCCACATCCTTCACCATACTTCCCCAGGGCCCTGAAGTAACTTTTAATTAGTCTCCAATTTTTTGTTGAGATTTCATTACTGCCTAATTGGAAGATCAGTGATGGTTAATTATCCGTGGGCCTGGCCAGAGTTGGTAGTTTTCTCACTATACCTCTAGCCAAGGCCCCAGGAAGATACCCCTTGTATCACTCTCTGAAGAACAAAATGCTGAACTGTTTTGGGCTGAGGAAGAACGTTTATAGAGGTAGATATCCTGTACATCCCATTTAAACCCAATGACTAGAAAACAGTTCTTGCATACTCCTTAGATTTATTCCTTGGAACCTGGCCACAAAACCATAATTATGAAAGAACTGTGGATTTATAGCTTGCTTTATGGCATCCGTTTCTCTCATGTTCAGCAGTCCAAGACTGAACCTTCCTTAGATGAACAGCCTGTGAGGTCAGGAAAGTGAACCTCCACAAGACCTGTTTAGCAAGTTAATGTCATTTATTGCCAAAAAACTGGCTAGAGTCTTGCATGTG
Source organism: Phaenicophaeus curvirostris (assembly GCF_032191515.1). Taxonomy (NCBI): domain Eukaryota; kingdom Metazoa; phylum Chordata; class Aves; order Cuculiformes; family Cuculidae; genus Phaenicophaeus; species Phaenicophaeus curvirostris. The sequence goes on from NC_091394.1 coordinate 12,193,126, forward strand.
CTCCAGTGCTGTGGAACATCATCTGGCCACTTGGGGCAAAGTGCCAGATATTACCAAGATGGATTTTGATGAAGGATCTGCCCATGCCATCTGGCACACACCAAGCCATGTTCTCATGCTCTGCTGAGAATCCTGTTGGCAGTGCTGGAGACTGGAAATTTTATGCCAAGTACAGTGGACTTCAGATCACCTGAATTTGTGCACAGTTTGGCATTCGTGTCATGCTGCATCCAAGCTTAGCAAACTGTCAAAATCAATAACAATGAAGCTCAAGTGTTTGCATCCAGACAAGAGCCCATGTGTTTGCATCAGTGGCTGAGCTGCCCAGGTATCAGAAAAAGCTTGCTTTCTTCAAAATGTTTGTGGTCAGCAGAGCCTGTGTTCGTGTATGACTTTAAAATGATTTTGTCCTCTTCCTGTCTTCCTGCTAGGAGTTTGGAAAAAGGATACACGAAAATTTGCTTTCTCCTTTCTCCCTCACCAAGAACAGGGCACTGAGGCAGTATGGATAAAGGCTTTTGATCATGTCTACAGTGTAGCTGAAACGTGTGTGTTCCTGCAGCAAGAAGAGTTAGTTCCCAAACTCATGAAGAGCACACTGTAAAAGTGGCAGGCACAGGATTATGGGAAAAAAACCACCCCAAAATAAAATGTAAAACTGGATAACAAATTTGAATGACAACCCCATCCCCCCCCACACACACACATCCCCCTCCCAAGAAAACAGAGTATCCAGGGTCTTAGTCTTCAGCAGTTCCAGAGCTCTTGGGGAGAAAGCTAATAGGAATTGCTGTACGCCTCCTCATTGTTCCCCAGTTATGAAGCTGACAGGACCAGTTTCTGCACCCTTTACATTTTAAAAAGACTTAAGGATTTTTGTGAATCTACTGAGCTAATTATAATCTTCTCAGGAACCATAACATCAGCAGAGCTTGCTGGACAACAGTGTGTTTTGGCCTCTTCTATCACCACATGGTGCTGGGAAGAGGCCCTGGAGGCAATGATGCTGGAATTGTGCCTCACAGGAAATCTCTGCTCCTGCTGGGATGACCAGGAAGTCCCTGACTGGGGACAAGGATCTGCCTGTGACATTTTATTCACAATGTATTTCTTCCCCCGAAGAAATGCCACAAGCAGACCTCCAGAAAGAGGACTGTCACTGTTTGGCCTCTCTCCTGTTTCCCTTTTCTTTTCCTGTTCACTGCAGCATTATAATCTTTGTCAGTTTCTTCCACAGAGATGTCTTTAATAATGGATCCCTTTGCCCAATAAACAAATTATGGGGAAGCGGAGCTCTGCTCAAATGACAGAGAAGCCTTCTGGCATTGAAACTGCTGTCGTTCCTGGGCCAAGCAGAAGAGTTCTGTACTTTTCCTCTCAGTCCAGAGGAGAAATTTCTGCTATAATTAAGTATGGGCAAGAGTAAGCTATGTGCTAATAGCCTTAATCGATTTGGATTATCCCTTGGCTGGGTCTAATCTCTTTAGCTACGAAACATGCCTGAGTACAGTGTCTCACACTGGGAGAATGGCTTTTAAGGTAGCATTCCAATTTGTTATTGAAAAGACTAAAATAAGATGAGAAAATGAACAATAGATTTACTTCAATGCTGCATTGCATTAATGAGACAGGCACAGAGGCATCTGATGTGTTTCATGTATATGCCTAATGAGCTGTTGTGTTAGAACACAACAAGATTTTACTTGCAGTCAAAACAGAATCTATGTGGTTTTGAAGATGCTTGGTGGCTGGTAATATGAATGATTCCATAGCCGAGGGCATCATGTGAATAAACAGGATCTTATACATAGCATCACAAAAGATTTAGTAGATACGCGATTAGATTTTTTCATGCACAACTCTCAAACCAAGCAAAATGTTGTTCTTTATAGTCTTAGCTTTGATTCCAGTTGGTCTTATTGATAGGATCAAATAGTTCTGTACCCATTATGTTTAAAGAAGCAGTGCTGTTTCCACAATGTGTTTTGGAAAAGGTGGCATATCATAATGGGAAAGGATTGCTGTAATATAGAAGCTTAATTCAGAGAAGACTTTTAGATTAGTGGGACTGGCAAACTGCAGCACAGCACTTCAGTTGGCACTCCTATGTGTATTTGAGTAGGTCCTAATCCATGACAGGTCACCAAAATTTGTAGGCATCTGCACAGATAAAGGCTGCAGTAGTCACTGGAACAAGTCATATGCTGAAGCTGAAAATGTGCTCAAGTGTCCTCCTGCATAGATATATAAAACTAGTGCACCAGTTTGTCATTTTAACACTTTTCTGCAGCTCCACTGACTTTAATCCACCTGTGCTATTCCTTTCCTTCAGAATAATGAATTTTATAAACTCCTGGGGATTTTTGCAGAGCTCAATAGCCCAGAAAAGCAGGATGGAAAATTAATGCAAAGTATTTCTTACTATCCTGACATTCAAGGAGACCATGATTGGTTGAGTTTCTGGACACTTAAGGACTTTCAGCCACCTTTTGTTCTTACACAGCTAGAGACTGATTATAGTAGAAAGCCAAACTATTTGTTTCTGTTCATCAAATGTCAGGCAGTGCACTGTTTGAGTCAATCTATAATAACATTTCAATAGACAAATACGATCCTTATGCTTTTGAAAAAGTGCATGTATGTTATGTTGTTATTAGTCAACCTTTGTTGAAATATCCCTGCCTTTCAATTCTCTGTGTTATTAGGACACAGTAAACCAACGGTTATTGGATGATGAGCTGTCGGTGTCTATGCTTAGAAACAATCAGGTGTGGTTAGTGGTGATTCTCCATCTGGTACAAAATGCATGTACAGTCTGCTTGCTGGCAGTGAAACCGGGGAAATATATGGCTTACCTGGGGTACTCTCAGCTGGCAGGAATTGCAGTACTCATTTTTTCCTCTTCATGTTATCCATCTTTAGTGACTTTCTTCTATAAGAATGCTCTCCATCTGCAGAAGATGCTACTTGATTTTTTTGGCGGTGTGTGCGAAATAGGTACCTGGCAATGGATCACCATTGATTTCATTGGTAAAGACCAAGGGACAAAAAAGTAACTTTGCATTAGCTGTCCTAGCAATGCAACTATCTTATTCTGCAGCAACGCTAGAGGACAGCCACATCCAGCGAGTATACCTACCGCTTTTTATTTGCTGCATTTCTGTGTTTTAAACAAAGACCAAGCAAACGCTTCAATCTTTAGTCTGCACTTTAGCCAATCCATCAGGACCAGGACATCGTTTTTCCTTGCAGCATTTTCCTCAGGGAATGGTGACTGGGCTGACAGCCCATGCTGAAGTTATGTTCTGCTTAAATTTGCTCACCTTCATAGCATGAGCGAAAGAGTACAGAAAATCCTGAAGACTGTGAGAGCATGGACGCTGTCTTGCTTTTGTAATATCTGAATTGTCATTATTCTGTATTCTTTTGAAGAGTGTCTTCTCAAAAATAGTCTCAAGACAAAGCTACATTTTAAAAAATCATCCAGAACATGTAGTCCCTTCTGATGTGCTGTAGAGATGCTGGGCTTACTTAACAACTTTACCATCATCCTATATCCTCGCCCAGTTCCTCTGAAATGACTTTGCTAGCAACTAATAATTACAGTCCTTAGAGTGAAGATCAACAGAGTACTTCATCTTTAAAAGCAGCAGCAGAAGGATACTAGCACCAACACAGTTTAAAGGGCTGCTCTTGCAATTTAGTATAGAAGTCAGCATGAAGATTTAGGATTTTATCTGGGCTGTCTCAACAACTGTTTCAGGTATACCTACTTGTAAATAGCATACGGTGTAGCCACAAGTACGTATGCATTAAGTATCTCTGAAATGCTATAGTTGCAGCAAAAGCAAGCTTCAGCAGAGGCTGAAACTTATACATCACTCCCATGAACTCCCTTGAGAGCCAGAAGTCACTGGAGCACAGCCAAGGAGCCACATAACCACCTCCTGGCAACACCTTTGTGTTAGGAAAGGTTGCACAAAGTGACTATAAGATGAAGGAAAGTAGCTAATGGAGAGGAAAGTATTAGCCCTGTTGTACAAACACCCAGTGAGACATCAAGAACGCAGTGTATGCTGCTGGAGTGTGTTCCAGGACAGGTGGACTCAGCCTGCAGTAGGTCCAAAGAAGGGCTGGTGTACATTAGTGAGTAAAGTAATGGCAAATTCACCATTTGAGGGGACCCCAAGAGAACTTGGCTCAGCAGGGATGCCAGGGAGTGAACATGATTTTCAAGTTAGAGCTTTCTCAGTTTACCAAATGGACTTAAATGGTACCTGTGGGGAGGACAACTCAGTCCTGCAGTTCTGTGGAAACTAGCACCAAGCAGATAAGTCAGATGATTTGAACAGTTGGATTCACTTATGTTGGTTCTTAGGTGCCAATGGATGTTGTCAGAAGCATTTCCTTGAACTCCAGTCTCTGCCTGTTATTTGCAAGATGAGCAAGGGAAACACGAAGACCAGATGGAGTTAGGAGGGAGATTTCACAGTGTTATCTCCCCAGAGGGAGTGACAGTAGGCGGGGAGGTTCTGAACAGGTAGTGTTTCCCTGGCTTGGTGACTTGCACAAAAACCTGTCCTCTTCAGAAACTTCACATTTGGTGCCTTAGGATGTTGTCAATGATACATTTCTGCAAAACTACCCCTTTTTAATGTGTATGAATGAAATCTGTCTGCTAACACTGACACCTGGATATCATTTCAACAACTGATAAAAATCCTACATCCTGTGAAAAGAAGGCGATACGTGATGCAATATGTGTGGAATTCGTACCAAGTGCAGTTCATCAGGACATTTACTTCCCATAGCCTTTTCCAAGACTGATTAGCCAATGGTATTGCTGATTCAGATCTCCATCCTGTTACAAGTTTATTAGAATGCTCTGATTTGGTCTGGATTTTGCCCTGTGCATCCAGGCAGTGATTCTGACTGCCTACTATCACACTGGTTTTGTTGCCACATGCAAAGGGAATGAGCTGGGCTTGACATTACCTGAGTGGTCGATCATTGGAGCCAGGGGCTACTTCCACTCAAAAGAATTTGTTTGGCCGTTGGGTACTGCATGGTGAAAAATACCAGAAACTCTTTGGTTTTACATTTTCCTCCTCTTTATTCACTTCTGCCATTGAAATGGTATGGCAGCAGACAAGAATCTTATCGCTGCATTTGGAAACCAGATCTGATGGCTACCTGATGCTTTTTAAGGTCACATCACATGTCAGGCCTGGGAAATGGTAGCACAATATATTCCACTAATTTTGGCTGTTGGCGTTTTCTATGTTGATGAGTAGAAACAAGTGTCGGTGCTGTATGGATGTGATGGTATTCCACTGATAGCATGTATTTTTAAATAAAGCACCACAGAACATTCCTCTGGCTGTATGTGTATACTGAGAGCCATGTATATGACACCGCTTCATGTTAGCAGCTCTGCTTCTGCTGCAATGCACAGGAATGTAGGGAACTGTTTGGCCTGAAGATTGTCTCCCATCTAGCTGGCATACAAAGTGACAGCGCAAACCCACTGAGATTGCATATTTTTCTCCATTAGGTCATAAAGGCCTCCAGTCAAGGTGCAGAGGTTGGAGTGAAATACCAACTGCAGAAACTGTTACTAGACTTTTGTAGAAGGAAAGTAAGTTGTGGCAGGGCAGTGAATATACTGACTACCCTAAACGTAAGAGCACACATACAAACCAAGCCCACTTCTCCCAAAAGTGGTATTTTTTTGGCACAGCAAGGACATTTGTAGCATTCCCCTCTGACAGAAACACCAAAAATAGCTAATTTTATATCAATTAACACATTCCAACTGCTGACTCATTTTCCACAAGTCTCCTGCTGTTTTCATTTCAGGTGGGAATTCTCTTTATTTGTCTCCCTCCACTTTTATTTCCTTTTATAAGAGCATCAGAGGTGCTTTTTTTTTCCTCCTGGCCCATCCTAAAGGTGTTTCAGAAAAGTGCTGTTGGTTTTATTGAGGTTTTGAATTCTGTCCAGAAGAACTCTTTGCAGAAATACAAGAAAAATGAGAAGGTTCTTGCCCTGTTGTCCCTTTTCTTCCTTCACCCGCCTTCATTCTTCTTTGCAGTATAAATACCAAGGAAAATTAGTGCCATTAATTCTTTCTTGTTGTGGCAAACATACCTCCAAAATACGTCACCCCTATGGACAACTAACATTGTAACAGGAATCTTTGAGTACTAGAAAATTATTCACAGAGGGATAAAATTTCACTCATTTCCCCACAAAATCTATGTGACTGTAACATTGACTGGTTTTCAGATTTTTCTCCTTAAGGATTACTCAACCAGTGGACTTTTCCTGAGGCTGAAATGATCCTTTTTGTATTATTCTTTCTTTTTTCTTTCTTTTTGTTAAGTCTCAACTGTTCTTTTAAGCTTAAATTCTCAACTTGCCAAGCTAAATATTCTAGACAAGGAGATGTTTGTCCAAGTAGCTCTGCTATGGTAATGCACCCTGACCTTTCAAGCAAGGGGCATTTGAGGTTCTGAAACAAGCTCTCAGCATGTGAGATGCCACGGGAAAGCAGAACCACTTTCATTTCCCTTTCATGCCATGTCCCTGTGACATGACAGTTACTTTAGAAGACCTGCTTTAAAGGTTTTATAGTTGTGACTTTGGCTGCAAAACTGTTTTTCACTTCTACAGAGAGAGCAGGTGTGCTTGAAATGAACATTTATATTTAAGAGTCTGTCTATGTTGTTATTGAGAGCAAAGTTCTGATCTCTTGTTGCTCCTGATATTTCTGTAGCCCCTGAGATACCAATTAGTCCCTTTTGCTCCCCTGGAAGAACCTGACTGTGCCATAACATGTTCATCTGAGCAGCTCTGCAATGTGGACAGGATTGCTAGTCCACCTATCCCAACAGGAATTTTTGTGTTCAATTGTGAATTTCAAAGCCGTTATTTCTCTTGTTTTGTCTTGTACTCAAACAGACAGAATGGCTCAGCAGCTTGTCAATAGGCACTCAACGCACAACAAGGACTGTGTTTTGCTAGTCTGAGCAGCTGTAATTCAGCTTCATGAGACTGTCCTGCACACAGAGCTGCCCACTTTTCCTTTTCCAGTCATATTTGCAATCCCAGGTGAAGCTTGGAAGCTGCTGAAGGTATCCAAAGGCTGGAGGAACCACGGGTTTGTGGCAGCTGGTGGAGATGGCTCTGTTCTTCTTCTTTTCTCAGACCTCAGTTGGCATCTTTCAACAGATGCTACTGCAGCAGGGAGGAGAAAACACTCAGGAAAAGTTTAGGGACTCCTTCTGCCACATAAGTCAGAAGATGTTCAAAGGTATGCTACGTCTTACTCCTAGGGCAAGGAGAGCACTATGTCCTGTATGGGGAATGAATAACATTTAGGTCTTCAGTTTTTGTTCTGGTTAGGGAGTTGTTTTGCTTTCTGAGCTACTTTGAGAGTTTTGACTCCTTGCAGTAAACCCAACCCCAAGACAAAGGTCAGGAAGAAACTCAGATACGATGCTGCTTTCCTTGTGTGGTAGGAATCACAGGGTTGTCTTCCTCCTCCCAGGTTATGGGTACTGCTGCTGTCATCAGTAGATTGCTGGCCATGGTGGACATGCACGAAGGGCAGGCCAAAGTGTACTCCCAAGTGAAAAGGCTTTTCAAATTTCCAAGTGCAGTTTCACATAAGCCAGTCGCTCAACTGATGTTTTCCATGCCATCGTCTCTCCACTCTTCATATGCTCAGTCTGAGAAGTGTTATCAAATATATGGAATCTTTCTGCTGTTGCATGGACCGAGATGTTGTACGTACTTCTTACTCTAAAAAGCCAAGCAATAGATAAGAACCTTTCACCAGTGCTGAAGAGACAACAGTGTTGCCTGTGCTTTGCATATGGGAGCTGACAGCAGCATTGATACTGAGGCCTGGGCCAAACCTGTAGACTCTATCATGCCATTTGAGTAACAATGGTCAATTCTCAAAGAAAGAAAAGATGAGAGGAAGAAAGAGTAAATCCTAAAGGCTGAGCAGGATGGATTCTGTTTGTCATTCTTAAGCTGAACACAAGCATTTTTTTTCCCCCTCTGTTCCTTAATTTCAGTTTTTAGTTCCTTTGAAATGCCGGAAACTGGTGGGCTTAGAACCAAGAAATCCTTTCATTTGTTGAGATTGTCTTATTTCTGAGATTAAATAAGCAGAACTTCCCAAGAGAGGAACTCAAACCAATAACTAAACCAGATTAACTGGGTTTTGCTGTGTTTGATACATAGGCTGGCCTCGGGCACTTCTACAGACTGCAGTACTGATTTCGCAAGAGAGTATTCTGCACGGCTGTGTCGCAGCGTGCAATCAAGGCTGACTCCTCTTAAGTGCCTCTGGTGCCAAATCTCAGTGGGGTCTTGAATATTGTTCTGCATCATTTTTCTTTTCTATATTCAGTGAATGTGCTTCGTTTCCATAATGAGACCAACCTGCAAAATTAGAGAGATTTTGGCTGTAGCATATCAAACTCATGCTGCATATAAGCAACCAACTTTCCATCACTGTTTGCCTTTGGCTCAAAGAGCATGTTTGTAGTGGAGTGTGCTTGTATTTTGTAACGTAACACTTTACTGTAAACTCTTTATAACCTGAGAGTGACAACTTGGGCTCACAGGTATTTGCTTGAAAGAGTGAGACTTGCTACAGCTGTCCATGTTTTGCGTGATAGACTTGGCTCTGGGTGTGACATAATAAACTTGCAAAGAGCTATTGCTTTGCTCCAATGAATAGGTTCAATCAGCAATGTAGAATACATACGCTTTGCTAACAGGCAGTAATATAGGAGTATAAAAGAAGTGTGAAATTTTCTTTCATATGTTTGCAGTGAAAATTGTGATTTAAAATAATTTCTCCCTTGCACAGTTGTTTGTTCATTTCTGCTTGTGTAATTGACTTATAAGCACCTTTTTCTTCTCTTAAAAAGTTATTTACATGCTTAACTCTATCTTTGCCATCCATAATGCTCACATGTAAGAAGTCTGACAATTAATGCCAAGATTAACTCCACGTGTTTGCAGAAGTGAGCCCACAGATGGCTGTTAGTTTCCCTTGACATCATTATAAGCCAACACGTTTCTGGGGTTTTATTTATAAAATAAACACTATACACTTATTTAATTATATGTGATGTCATAATTTCAGGTTTTGCTTTGGCCTCTCAGCGGTAGCTTTCTTCATTTTTAAACAGTAGTTATATAGCTGTAGTTAGTGAATTGTGCTTGAAGACATAAAAACAAATGTACAGAAGTTTCAATATCAAAGTGAAAAACACATCTTTACAGTGAAAACAAATGCATTTTTCCAAGTGGAAAGCACGATGTGTGACTCAAAATAGATACCTGTACTTGAAATATCCTCTCTTTGAATGAGTCTGCATTCTAAAGAGGAAAATCATAGAAAACAGCATTCACAATGAAGTGGGGCAGAGCTTGTTGCTGCTTTTAATATTTCTTTAATTTCAAGTAATGTTTGAAATTATTTTAAGGGCAGAAGTGACTTCCAGCAGGGCCTGGTCAAACCAGTGACCGTATGCTCCTGGACTGAGCTCTGGGATCTCTCAGGCTTCCCAACACATGGACGTGTTGGGCTCTCACCTCTCCCTCTCCAGGCACCTTTCAGAAAAGCCGCCTAAGGTCATCCTTTATCCACAGCCCTCCTCTTGGCACTGGACTTCTTAGCTTCCTGAAACAAACAGTTGTTCCTGGTGCTTTTTTTTAGATATATTTCCTTTTGATCTCACCTTTTGTGATTGTTTGTCTTTGGCAGCAAATGTGTAACTGAAAATCGGGAAGTCTAAAATACGCAAAGCACAAGTTCTTTAGCCAGAGTTCCTGCAGTGCAGAATTTGCTTCTGCATTACATAGTACATATTAAAATGTAGTGCTTGCTGAAGAAAGCAGGTAATGATCCAATGGCTGTTGACAGAATTGGAAGATGCATTGTATGCAGTCAGCTCCATATTTACACCACAGATTTACTTCCACAGTAAAATTAATCTCTTAAGTTTTCATATTTATGCTTTGACTATTCATCATCAGGTTTCTGTATGCATTTTTAAAGGTCTTTTTTTGTCTGGTCCAAACACTGCTGAACTGCTCTAATTTGTTGGATATGTTACTGTAGTTGCAATGCTTTGCTGCTTCTCTTTTTTTTTTCTTTTTGCATTTTTATGCTCTGACAGTAACACCTTTTTCTTTATCTTTTTTAAAGATAAAGACATTCCCTGCTGATACATCTAATCCTTTTTTCGATCCTTTTACAACAGTACCACAGTTTTCTGTAAGTAGAACATGCAACTAAAAAACAGTGTATTTAACACAATTCCAACGTTTTTTTAAAGTGTCAGAGACTCATGTGCTAAGCAGTCCTCAAAAAAAAAAAGATAAATTCCAAGTAGAAATTAGAGTGCAAATCAGTCAAAGATTAAAGATTCCTGTTATACAAATAATTAATTTGCCTGCATTCAGACATTGCTTCTTACTAGACAGAGGACTAAAAGTTAAAGGTCAAGGCTCACTGCTACTGCAGTCCGTTCCAAAAAGTTGTTCAATTCAGGAATGTAAAGGACACTTGTGAAGTTCCATAGCATTTTTCCAAGGAACAATAACGGAGTAGGAAGACTTAGTCCTCTGTTTAGCAATTGCATGGCCTTCTGCCTGAAACAGCCCGCTGTTCCATCACAAGAAACAGCCTAATTTTCATTGAATTTACATCTGAATTTTAAGGAAGAATTCTAATTAGTGTGTTGATGACTACAATGGTATCTTTGTATAAACTCCCATATCTACTTAATAACTTGGGTCAAATTTGAACCTAAATCTTATTAAACTTCCATGGAAGTCAGGGTTTAGCGGTTTTGGTAAGGTAAGCTACATACAAGCATGAAACAATTATTTGACAATTTAAAAACTAAGTCCTACTTTAAGGGTAGAGGCATTATGTAATAAGAATGACAAAATTACCTATTCAAGCAACTCAGAGCATTTGAAAATGTTTTTGGAGGACTTGATATAACTGAGGAAGTCATGTGGATCTGATTATAACCCTTTCTGTCCTTTCCAGTGTGAGAGGTGATTCTGATTTATAAGAAACAGTGTCTGATTATAATCATAAAACACAGTAACTGACTTATAGCTTCTAAATTACATTCACAAAACGAAGCGTTTCAGACTTCAACCTTAACTTTTACTGGCAGCAGCAATCTATACGTGGCATATAATCAGAGATAAGTAACTTCAATCGCTGTTGGGCCGTGTGTAGTAACTGCACTTAATGATATAAGGAAAGAGGCTTATCTTTCACAATAAACCTGATCATGAGATTTGATCTAACTGTTGTTTTTCTCCAAATATATATTTTAAAGCTAGAGTTAGTTAGGCTTCCCAAGCTGGGTCAGTGCCACTGTCAAGCTCTAGTTAAAGGTATTTGAGAACACAGAGGAATATGTTACAACTTTTCACTAGGTCAGCAAAGTCTGGATAACACAATCATGGTAAAAGCTAAACTAAAGTTACAGTGTTTGTGTCTTTCGTAATACTGTATATAAGAAAAGATATATATGAGAAAAGATATGCCCAGAGTAGCTTTCACACCAATGAGTAACAATTGGCAGGAAATTATTTCTCTGCCTATGACAGTTATGATGAAAGTAAAATTTAGGAGGACTATACACAATATTTTTTCATCATTGGGGTGATAGAGCTTTAAAATATAAACAGAAGCTACCCTGATATAATTCCCCGAAGAAATTTTCATCTTGCAGAAAATGGCTGTTTCATAGCAAATTCAAACGTAGAGATTTTTGTTATGCTCATTCGAGAGAAAAGAAGCAAAGTGAAGTTCAAACTAATCTTTCTGAAATTCCCTCCTCTCCTCTTAGAGTCCCATTTCTCCGGGCAGGGTGGAGGGCAGAATCAAGATCACAAATATTGAAAAAGTCAATCGCAATAAAAATCCATTAGTATGTGATCCCTCATGCAGTCCTTTAAGTGAATTATGTACAAATATCTGTGGTAAATTTGCAGCTACCTAGAGGACCGCATAAAGATTGGAAGATAATTAGGGAGGTTAATTACACTTTGGTCCTGTGTTTCATGGTCCTCCATCCCAGCCCAAAGAGATGTGCTTCTCCCCAACAGCATTTCAGTTTATTGTGATGCAGGAGCTCTGTTGAGGGCTTGAAGGCAGCTGTACCACAGGTGGGAGCTGTAAGGGAAAGGTCTAGGTCAGTGATAGGACTCATAGACAGACCTAACTCTGACTGTTCTCCAGTCACACACAGTCCCAGATGGCAACATTTGTAAATATTTTTCCTTGGTTGTTTTCTTCTTTTTCCTTTCCTTGCTTCCCCTTCACTTTTTTTTTCTTTTCTTTTTGCTTGGAACAAAACATTGAAATGTTATTGAGAGTAAATAAGAAAACAAGCTATGAACAGTGACATTTAAAAGACTACTTTTTGTACAGGGCTTCTATTTTGGTGCTGTACATACAGTTGTGTTGATTTTATCAGAGGGAAAATCAGAGAAATTTGTTGCCTGGAAAGTTTAAAAATAAGCTTCATACCAGGAAACCCTATGAATATTGGAGATTTACGTAGAGAAAAGACAGGTTTGATAATCATATTATCAGGCCGGTATGAGTCACATAGATTCAAATTAATTAAATTATATCTGTTTAGACCAGTTTAAATATTTGGCTCAAACATACTGTTCAAGCAGATGTAAATTTATATATATAAAGATGCTTTGGATATATATACCGTAAAACCATTATCCGGAGCAAACGCACTTTAGGACTCAGGGCAAATCTTCATCAATTGTAATTTGTCATTTCTCTGCTGATTTCATTAAGGCTGGGAGAATTTACATCAGCCTCACAGAGTGGTGTCTCCTTCTCATGCCAAGAAGTGAGATCTGACAGTCCTCTGAGAACAGGGATCCTGCATGAGGAACACCAAATCTGACACCTCCTGCAGCTTGTAAAGATAGAGTTGTGCAAGTTAAATGATGGAGATGTTTGAACAATTTGTATTAGCCAGCATTTGCACACATAATCGGCCAAGGTTAGAGGGAGAGTTTCTTTAGTCGGTTTTACATTTTCCATTTTAGTAATTTCATTGAATTAATGGAATTCCTTTTGCTTCAGAGGTTGTTTTGGAGCATATCAGATGTGTTCAGCTGAAATGTGAGCAGAGAAATTAAAAAATGACAATAAGCAACTAAACCTAACACAGCCATTCTCTCCTGGGCTTAAGTGATTGTCCCACTGATTAAACTCATTTGTTTGTGTTTAGCATTGATCCTGCGTGGCTCGCAGAATTTGAGAAATAATTCAAAGAAAAAGAAAATTGCTATTCAAGTGGCTACTACCTTATGATAGTGACTTCTTTCTCCCTGCCTCGAAGTTGGAACCAAGTTCAGAAGCAAAAGTTGTCAAGAACGAAATAGAGCTGACACCAGTAGGAGTGTGTCCTAATAGTCCAGATGCACTGATAAACCGCAGTTGCTCTGTGCTTTTCTTGGGTCAGGGTCACACATGTGCCACAGGCACTAGCTGCTGTGGTTTGGCATGATAAACAGCCAAAAAGCAAGACTGGGCTCTGTGGCTGTTTTATTTTTAGGGATCATCCCCCTCCAGGTCTATAGGGCTGGCCCACTCTTTGCTGTAACACTGCAGTGCCGATAGGCCTGAAACACGGGAGATGGTTGCTTGCTCTTTGTCTTAAACCAGCACTTCCAATATTGCTCTAACACTGCCTGTCATTTGATACTGCGAAAATATTTATCTTGAGGCATGTTTCAGTTAGAAAATGTGGGAAAGGGATTGGATACTTTGAAACCTGGACTCCTGGCTGTTATAAAACAGAGAGTAGCCAGAAGACCCACCAGCAATTTCCATAGGACTTGTGAAGAATAGTCCATAAATCTCATGTGGTCAGCATTCTGCATTCGTTCTAGGGAAATCAGAATAACAATAAGAAACATTCTCCAAACTGATTATGTCTTTTATCGAATCCTGCCAGTCCCATATGTGGAGTTTCATTCTACTTAGCGCATGTTGCCATCAGGCTTTTCCCACAGGAAGGAGCCATCAAAAGAGGTGGCTGTTGAGTATCTACAGGGGTTACACTGAGCAGCTATAGCTAAAACCTGTTTGTTCTCATTATTAGTTTTTATTACTGAGTGTTTTGCAGTTAATTGAACGATGAAAGGTAGCAAAAGCAGTAGAATCTAATCTATGCTTTTTTTTCTTTCTGTATACCTTTTTTTGTAGGCAGAATTTACAGACAGCAAATTACAATGCTGTGTGGTACAGTCATCTCCTAAGATAACGCCAGTAACTCCATCACCCATTCTGAGATCTTTGGCAGAGACTATACCGACTCCAACGGTCCAGACAGTATATACATCGCATAAACCAATTTCTCTGGCAGACAGGTACTGTGCAGTTCTTTCACAGGATACTATGATGCTCTCAGCACTATTGGAATCAGCCTAATTTCTCCTTTTCTCTCATAATTACCATGAAGTGCCATTTCCCCTGATAGCAAAAGACTTCTAGTTGCTGCTTGACACCTACTTCAGTTTATGTAAAGAAACATCTGTAACTTACATCTGCTCTGAGAAAAAAACCCCTACCTTAGTTAACTGCTGCAGCCAGCAGTGTAACATTTCTGTGGCCAGTGACTTGGACAGAAAGAGTTGTGCAGATTTTCCTTGGGTAAGTTATTTTGTCTGACCACAAAGGTCTGTTTTAATAATTGCTGTGGCTATTTGGTTTTTTTTTTCTTTTTTTTTAAATTAAACGTCCACAGGGAAAAGCTGAGGTTGAGAAATGTCTGTTTTTCTAAATGAAAAATGGGCACTGGTTCTCTTTCTTTTTCTTTTTTTAGTAATATCAATCTACAGCAGTCTTTCATGTAGTTTCTCTGAGAAACAAGCAGCCATCCCATCTTTCCACGGGCAGCCTGCTTTCAATTTTCTCTTCCCCCATTTTACTGGTTTTGCATACTAACTTCTTATTCTAGAATTTAATCAAAGATGAATTTCCCAACATGATAATTTACTAAGTGCAAATACTCAATACTTCTAGAAAACAAAAACTCCTAGGGTTATATTGAAGAAAAATTTGTTTCTTTGGCATCATAATAAATGAGCCTTTTTTACTTTTGGATTCACAGTCAATTCCCATTTTCCTTTGTTATTTTTCTTTTCTGCAGATGTTGATTTAATTGCACCTGCACACTTGTTCAACATTGCTAACTCACCTAAAAATTTATCCAGTGAAAATGTAATTCTGAAGCTGTAGTGCTGAACTCGGCTTCTGTAGAATGTCTCAAGCACAAGTTGGTGATTCCACCCCTGCTTGTCCATGAATGGGCTGCAAAGATTCTGCATTGCAGTTTAAATCTCCAGACTGGTTTATGAGTATTATATACTTATTTCTCAGAGCAACCCAGTGAACAGGGTTGTTTTTCCCACATTAACATATGGAATCACTAACCCAGGTCATTTCCAGTGTTGCAGAGCCTGCAGGTTCTCAAGTATTCAGTGTGTGAGAGCAGAGACTTCAGGCTCTGTTTCCCACACCCTGATGTATGCAGGACTGTAATAAATTCGAAGTATATAGGTGTTACCCAATATCAGACCATGCTGAGAAGTAGAAGGCTGTAACACCAGCCTTTTGTGATGGCATTTACTGTAGCTATTTCATTTTTAGAGTCCTAGTCCAGCTTTCCTCAGAATCAGTAGCTTTTAATGGGGGTAAGATTAAATCCTAAACTCCTTTGCCATGTGGCTCTTTTTATGTCATTTTTCTTGCCTCTGTTTGCTCTTCAGAAATATCAACTGGTACTCGGTATTGAAAGAGCCATCAATTATGACCCTTTTCATTGAATCAAATCTGACCTTTTTTTCCCCTCCTTTGGTATTTTGAAAATGTTAATTATTTTAAATTGAAATCTAAGACCTATTGTTGTTTCCATAATTGGCTGTTTGTGCTTTAATTATACAGTGCTGAGACTCTGAGGCGTGAACTTGAGAGAGAGAAAATGATGAAAAGACTCTTAATGACAGAATTATGAAATTCACAGTTCCGTCAGATGGAGAATGGATTGGGGCCTTTCATGTGCCTTCTGTCTGTTTACATTCCTCGGCTCTGTGTACTCAACGTAATGCATCGGGAAAATGTGTGATATTCCTGACTTGCCTGGATTCACCACGGTTGGTTAAAATTTAAGTCCTGGCTAGACTTTAACTTGAAGGAGTTCCTTTATTCATTTGCTGCTGGGAAATAAACATTCAATCCTTCATCTCTCCTGAGATTTTATACTATTAACTCAATTAATTTCAGGTTTGGTTTTGGTAAATTTAGGGCAAAAAGGATCAGCAAGGAGCATACTGATTTCTATTGGAAAACACTGTTCTGTACATATGTTAATAAATGCACAGAAATTAATGTTATGCAGAATATTTTGATAGTAACAGAAAATATGTCATTTTGTACAACTGAAAATTGCAATGAGCTACTGCTATTTGTTAAAGAACCATTTTTAAAGCAGAAGAACGGTTATTACATCCTAACCCCAGGACTGTTAGTCTCCACAGAAAAATATACGGCTGTCTTATTAAATTCCTAACCTTAATATTCACTCAGAGATATAAATAGCTGCAAGGGGGAAAGATACCCCACCATACAGGTATACGCACCCAACAATCTCTATAGATTGTCATCTTGACCTAAACCTTCAACTAAATGTTGTTGTATTTCCATTAATGAAAAAGAATCAGTTGTTTAAAGAAATTTGCTACTGACTTTCTAGCTTGATACTGACTTTTTTTTAACTGAGATTTTACCTTCTCCAGGTTGCCTAGGCATTAGGGCTCACCCACACTCAGATAGCTTCTGCCCCAGCACTGAAGGTTGAAGAGCCTCAGCAGTGTGGATGTAGCTTGCACAGGGAGGATTTTTTCTTTCCTGGGTAGATAAACCACCTCCCTGACTGACATGAATCGATTGATCACTTTAAAGAATAATAACCATGGTAGTTTATGGCATAGGTGTGTCTATACCCATTTTTTCACTCTACTAATCAGCACATGTCTACTGGTAAACCTGTGGAGGGTACACCTGGCTATACGTCCTGTTCACCTCCTGCAGGCAAGCAGCCTCTACACTCAGTGGAGCTATCTCAGGCATCAGGTGGGGTGGGTGGTCCGGTGTTAGCAGAACCACAGCCCCAGGGAGGGTGTTTATGGTATACAGGTAATGCTACCAACTATGTCCTAGGAAAAAAAAAAAGAAAAAGGAAGTTCTCCATTCCCCCCTGTTCAGTAGTGCAGGGTCATCCAGAAAGCTACCAACAACTGACTGTCAGCTACAAGGTACTCTTCCAACAGGAAAGCATTTGTGCGTTTTGTATGGCTGAAGATGTATATTTTTCTGTTACTCTGTATGCTATGTTCTCTTGTTTGTATTAAGATAAAAGATTGCCCTTAATTTGATACTGATTACGATGGCTTTATCTCAGCTTAAGCAGTTTGTTTGTGTGGAGACTGGGAAGTGACTGCTGTGAGACTGGGTTTCCTTCAGAATCAGTTTGTGCTCTTTTTCTGAAATGAGAATTGTTGAGAGCATCATAGGACTGCAGACTGCAATGTGGAGGTATAAAATGACTTGTCTATTTTACATTTATTAGGACAAGAAATTAACATTAGAGTCCTCAGTTAAATCCACCAAACCCAAACCTTTCTGGTCACCCTAAAACGTGGTAAAATATACAGCACAACTGTTAGGTAGAAACTCACAATACAAAATGTAATGAAGTAGCTCAACACGAGGAATGGGCACAAGGAGCCATAGAAACACACCTGAGCAGCAGATGTCAGAGTGCTCAGGTGACTTTGCTGGGAAATCAGATGCTTGTACACCATCCACCTTCCAGTTACAGAACACTTCTGTTCCTTGTGTTTTAATGTACCACTCCATCAAACTAAAGTCACTAAAAATTGATTAAGAACATTAAATCCTTGTGAAAAAACCAGAAAGGTGGCTAAAACACAACAAATACAAAAGGCTGCATCTTCCACGTCCTCTTACTCTTCTCCTACCACTTCCTAGAAGGCACTGGTGGAAGGAGAAGCAGCAGCAGATTTTGTCTGTGCCTGAGTAAAAGTGAGCATCGTGAAGAGCAAATAAAAGAAAATTTTAACTAGAGGTGCCATTTTGGGAGAGGAGAGCAAAGTAAAGTTGAGAATGTCACAGCACTGACTCTGGCTCAATCTGGTCTTCTGCCTGCTGTTAGGCAACCCCCAGTTGTGTGTGATCTGGTATAGGTTTCACAAAGACATTGTCAAAGGAAATGAGAAAAAAACCCAGATCTGAACACACAGTTCAGTTGTACTGATTGCCATGGAGAAGACTCTGAGAACCCCGTGAAATGCCTTCAGGTTTGGGGGCAAACAGATTCAATTACCTGCATTTAGGGCAGTCTGGTCACATACGCAAAATCCTTCAGCAAAACTGAATGCTTGACTCAGACCAGCCCATGAGATATTCTGGCTCATAAACAAGCTATTAGTTTATTATTTTAAATACAACATTTTCCTCCCATTGTATAAAAATTCTTCAGCTCTAATAGTTAGAACTGAAAAACAAGAAATGTGAACCAAGGTTACTTTACAGGGACCTTTACAGCTGAGGTGTGCTCTGGCATAGCTGAGGAAGAGCAGACACTCCTCCTGCCTTGGTTCCCACTAGGAGAGGAGGGAAAGGCTTGCACGGCCACTTAGTTCCCGTGGGATGTTTTCCACAGAACAACCCCAACTACGTTGCCTTGTCTTGTTTTAGTGTCTTATGCACTGGCTGCCACCGTTTCCTTTTCTGCAGTCTAATTGAGCTTTATTAAAACTGTTCTACTGCTATCAAACTAAACTTTTAACTGCAGAGTGTCTTCACCTTGTTCTTTCTTACTACGTACCTTCTTCAGCCACGCTTAAGCATCTCAGTTCTCACAGTCTCTGAATAAACACTTCTGGCTCATCTCTGGTTGGGAATTACAGTGTTAGGACACCTGTTACCCAAAACTACTGTAAATGATACAATGTCAACGTAAACATATGCTGAAGGGCAGATAGTCCAAATTTGCCCCTAAACTTTAACTTAACAGGTGTTAAAGGATACTCTGCCCGAAGGTTTGTCTATATAATAGTGCAGAAGTATCTGAGCTAGCTTTAATGAGCTTGCGTATGTAGTTGTGGCAGCATGATGCCCAGCACAGGCTATCATTATCATGTACATTGACACGTGTAAAGATAACGCATTTGAACAGCAGCCTTCTGAAGCATAGTCTCCAGAGCTGGTAAAAGGAAAGGGTGACTGAAGAGAGTTTGTCTCCTCAGCTCTCCTGGGAAAAGGCTTCATCTCACCTAATGTTAATATGTTCAATTCTCACTTGATGGGACGGCAAAAGAACTGCCTTCTGGAGGTGCCTCTGACTTAAATGTCTATCTTTATATTGCTTAAAGTTAAGTGAGACGAATCCTGCTCTCCATCCCTCTGGTTAGGTCTACATTGCAACCCTTGCTGACACGGCTACATCATTCAGGGATGCTTTCAGGTATGAGTTGTGATCAGCGTAGCTCTGCCAGCAAAAGCCTTGCGCGTTAGGTGTAAATATACTACCAGCTACACCCTGTTGTCAGAACAGCATTTATCACTTATGGCAAAAACAGAGAGCTGGTGAAGCTTACAGTGGCATAAGGACACAGAGGCATCATTATAGTTGTATCCAGTCTGGGAGTAGCTGGTTAATGAAACCTCCTGCCATAACCATGCTGGCAAAGTCAGCTGAGGGTGGCCCTGGCTTTTAACAGTGCCCAAAGTGATGCTCTGACCCAGTCAGCAGATCCCAGCTTTCCAGTGTGAAGTCTCTAAGTGGCAGAATGCAATGTCGTTATGTTTGGGTGATTCCAGCAAAATTTATTGGCCATTTAAATAGCCATGCAAGGAGTTAAATATTTTCTCATATTGCAGTCTCTTATGGAAGCCAACCAATTGTGCTTTTTTCTGTGTGTGTGATACAACTGTTTTCACAATTTAGTTTTCAAAGGAATATCTAGGTTTTCTTTAGTAATGTTCAGATCCCACATCTCTATGCGTTCCCACAGTGCGTGCAGATTTTTCATTTTTCAAACACACTTAGGCCCTGAAGGTGCAATATTTGAAAATTAACTCCTCTGAAGTTTCAGTTCATGGCTTCACAACTCTCTTACAACAGGATGCCTACGTGCCCATTTGAAACAGAGCTGGCAATGCAGTGAAATGTTTCATTGGAGGCAGTATCGTGTTTTATTTGAACTGTTTACAAATATCCTTTGGTTGACTTTCTTTTTTCCTTTTCTTTTTCTGAATACATTTCTAGTTCATTGGCTACAAAAACCTACTCACAATTATGCAATGGGTTATTATTTATTTCTTTTTTCTTTTTTTTTTAATGTCCTAATGTTCAAGGAGTTTGCAATAAATATACTGAAGCTGATCTGTAATTGCATGTAAGATCAGCCTCACAACTGTGTTTTGTAAAGTTAAGTGCCGTAAAAGAACCTGTAGATGACATGGAGAAGGAGGGAAGGGAGAGATTAAGTGGAGGAGAAGGCTTCTTGGGCAGCTGCAGCTTTGACTGGTGGACAGCAGCTTTAAAGTAAGATTGCTCACACCATTTTGTTTCATCTGAATAGCAGCGTGTATCATCAGACAGTGTATGATGGCATTTTGTTGAAAACATGCCTAGAGAGAAACTTTTACGGCTCAGCTGTTTACCTGTTCCTGTATTCATGCCTGCAATAAATGAGATGAAAAATGAATCACAGAGTCTGAGCAATTTGTAGTCAAACCAGTCATTTAGGAGGTACGGGGCAGTGTGCCAATTAAAGGAAACATTTGGTTGCTAATGAAGTGGATCCACCTTCATAAACAAAATACATTCCATGCAAAAAGAACCCCAAATCCCAGAAAATACCTTCAAAAAGCCCAGCTTAAAGTTACAGACCAGTGTTGTAGGGTGCCAGTCATCTGTTGGGTCATTAGTTGGGTCACTCTGCTGATACCAGCGCTGGAAAAAACACTGGCTGGACCAAGGCAAAGAAACACAAAACATGCCACCTTGCTAGGCTTTCAGCTGGGGCTCAGGAGGTAGCAAAAAGCCCTGCTGAAGTGGAATGGGTGGGTAGAAATCTTCCTTTTCACACAGGCCTGAGAGACCCCATGTAATTAAACTTCCCCATGAAGGAAAATTTACAAAAAAACCTAATGAAACCATACAACAAACGAGGCCCATTCGTTGTCAATATTTTTTGTCTTAACACATTTAAAGCATTTCATCTGGACTTTTGCCCTTGATTTTGCTATTCTTTAAACGCCTAAGAGGAAAGTTGCTTCAGAGTGAAACATTTCCATTTTCTTTTGTTCAAAGATCTCTAAATCAGGACATTTTGATATTAACTTTCCCAGTGCACTTATGAAATTAAATCCCAGTAATGTTCACCCCATTTTCTGAGGTTGCCAAGACTCTATATTTGGAAGGAATATATTCCCATCCCAATTTCTCCAACTGGGTATTCATCTATTTTTAATCTCTATGCAGGGAAAGCAGAGGGAGCAACAGATCAACGTTCTTCCATCAGAACTCAATTTATACCACAAAAATTGATTATCCAGACAGCAAACCTAGTTAATTAACTCCCCTTAATATGTCTTTGCTAAAGGAATAGTGTTCTGGGGTGTAGGGCAATGAGAAGCTGCGCGCTAAAAGGTCAGCAAAGACTCCCATGTAACTTGGCTGCAACTCAGAAGTGTGAGGATTTTGGAGATGTAAATCTGAACAATTTTTTGGTTTATTATCAGATGACTGATCTATGGGACTGGGCACGAGGTCATTGAGATAAATTCTGTTTCTCAGGGGACATGCTCTCTAAAGCAGAAAACAGACTTTGCATGCAGGGACTATTAACCCGGGGCGGCAGGGGGCTGGGGGAGAAGATGAGGCAATAGGTACCAGCCTGGCTGTGTTGCACAAATCCTGCTGCAGCAGCAGGGCCAGAAGGTGTCCATACAGGTGCAGATGTAGGCTGGTGGAACAAACCCCAGCTCTTGTGAGAGGTGATGGCTGTATTCTCCCCAGCTGCTGTTAAGTCTTCAAAGCTGTTGCATGATGGGATCCCCATGCCGAAGTCCAACTGGCTCTAAAGGGAAAGCCTACAGCAAACCCAGCGTCAGGGCTGGCTGTCACCAGATCCACCAGAAGAGGAGCTAGGGAACAATGGAAATAAAAGATGAACCATTGTCCTCCCCTAGCCATCCCATGGCAGACTCACGGGAGCATCCCTAGCTGCTGGTGTGAGATGAGGAGAGCAGGCTTGCCCTTTTCGCGTGAAACTGGGCATCGGATTAGCTTAGCTGTGGCATCAGATTTGCTTGACAACCCTGACCACTGCGGCTATGGCTTATACGCTGCCAGTAGCACATATGGTATATGTGGTGACAGGGGACGGGACGAGAGGGAATGGCCTCAAGCTCCACCAGGGGAGGTTTAGGCTGAACATTAGGAAAAAAATTTTCACAGAAAGGGTCATTGGGCACTGGAACAGGCTACCCAGGGAGGTGATTGATTCACCTTCCCTGGAGGTGTTTAAGGGACGGGTGGACGAGGTGCTGAGGGGCATGGTTTAGTGTTTGATAGGAATGGTTGGACTCGATGATCCGGTGGGTCTTTTCCAACCCGGTGATTCTATGATTCTGTGATTCTGTCTTCAGGCCTTAGGGTCTGTGATGGCCAGGGGAGAAGGGAGGAAAACAACAGGGAGAAAGAAAGCAGTAAACAACCCACACCATCACTTGCTGGGTGGCCTGACAGAAAAGCACTGCCTAAACAAATGTTCGCCTCTTTAGCTTATTTTCAAAGTACATATATAAAATTGAATCATTGCATAGGTAATATGCAATTGATACTGATTATACATATTTTTAAATTAATTTCTCTACAGTGTTTGTGGTATGCAATGCCAGTGACTACACAGCTCTGCCATTGCAGTCTCTGGCATAGCAGTGAGGCATAAAAGCCACATGAACCTTTAGTGTCTCATGCACTGATTATTCAGCTCTTGAAGCGGAGAGCTGCTTATCCTCCTGCCATCATTCTTCACTGCCTTTCATTAGCAAGCTCTTTCCAAAATTCAAGGAAAACATAGCACAAATTCTTTTCTTTGAAGATATTTAGTCAGTGATGCTTAGCATTGCAGAGCCTCAATGATGTGAAGACCACAAGTATCATTTTTTTTAAAAGCCTTTGCCTTGTTGCTTTCGAAAACAACAACAACAAAATGTGATTTCTGTGATAACTCCACCCTGGCTGCTGGTCCTCTCCAGCAGTGCCAGGCTTGGCAAGCGCATAATGCATGCAGCTCAGTGGGAGGGGACAAGGCTTGTTTTCAGGCAGAGTGGACTGCCAGCACCCCCCAGCACTTCCTTCCCTCTTGTGAAACATTCCTTGCTATGGCCAACACAGCTCCTGTATCCTCCAGCGTGGGACCTGCACTGCCTTGCTGGGAAGCGGGGAGATGTTCGCAGCTCTGGGGTCACCCAGGGAGGGCTTGAGGCTGGTGGGGCTGACACCTGCAGTGCTAGTGCATATAAGAGGCTCACGTAAGAACTGGGGCTCTGGAGATTTTGGAGGCTGTGTTGCTCCTGGATTGTGCAGGTGTGAAGAGATGCATGAGGCTCTGGAAAGGGCGATCAGCATGTGCTGCCCTCTATTTGGGTACGTGAAGGTAGGGATTTGATCACTGGGACATCTCTGTGAGACTGGTCACTGCTCCCTCCTGCAAAGGAGTTTCTTACCTGTACCCTCCAAAGCTGACTAAAGCCCATGGGGCCAGTCTTTACTCAAGGAACAGGGTGAGCTCTGCAGGAGGGCTGTGGCTGGTGCCTTCAGCAGTACCAAACAAGACCAGCAGCACCCTCATCACACTGGATCACGGCTCTTTTGAAGCAACGCAGACCCCCCAAGATGCACATCTGCTAAGACTGCCAGTGTATGAAGATAGGGAGGGGGAGTGCTGGAGCCAACTTAGCTTTGCAGCCCGAGAGCCTTCCTGTTTTCCATTTCTAGCCTCATAAGCCAGGACTTAGTGTGAGTTTTGGCCAGCTTGACAACTTGCCTTGGTTTTCACAAGCTACAGGGAGCAAACCACCTGCTTCTTAGCCCCTTCGTGTGTCTCCACACCATCCTGCTAATCTTCCTCCCCCCTTTTCTCAGCACTTACCCGTGGTTCAAAGTTGTCTGCTTCTGTCACCCCCATGAGCACCACTCCCACATTAACACCTCTGGATTTGTTCACTTTCCAGACTAAAATCTTTTGCATTTCCGAAGCCCCTTGCCAGCCCTTGCTTTCTGTGACCCTCAGTAGGTGCTCCTCCAACCACACTTATCTGATACTCTTCCCCATGTCTCACTCATCTTTTCACCTTTCCTTTGTCTGTCCCATGTCTGGCCAGCTCTGTCCATGTCACAGTGTCTGACAGGCATCACAGAACAACTACAGGTTTTCTTGTCAGCCAGAAAACTCCCATGAAAAGATGTTTCATTAGGGACCAGCTGCCTGAGGAGGATCTTCCATCAGTCACAGCTACCAGGGCTCTCCTCCAGCCCACCCTAAACACCTGTGGGTGTAGCACCATGCCTTGGTGATGCTCCTACCTGTTTCAGGGTACCAGAGGCAGGAAGGGTATAGAGGAGGGGCTAGTACTTGCTCTATTCATAGAAATGAGTGGGTTTGTTCTCACATTTTGTAAGGTTAGGTTCCATTTTAACAACAAGGCATTGGTGAATGGAAGCACCCTGAAGAAACATGACCGAAGATACCCTTGCCTGCCTTCTTTCTCCTTGCTTCAGGTAGCTTGTTTCAGCCATCCCCTTTTCTTCCCCATATTCCTGGAAGGTAGCTAGGGCTGTCCCTTTATCCTCCCTACAGTTAGATGAGGTCTTCAGCTATGCCACTACATATTGCTGTGTCAAACTCTGAACCACTAGAAAGAGATGGGGGACAGGGCGGAAGAGGGAGAGGTCTCATCTCCTCATAGAGCCAAACTGCCAACTCATTAATCCCCTTCAGGTGCTCTAATGTTAAGTGCTCTCTTTGCAAAGCACCACAGCTAGAATTAATTTTGCTGTATATTGAGTGGTAATAAATTCTGAGGGCAGCCTAAGCTCAGTGCCTTTCTTTCTGTCTTGTCTTCTCTTTCTTTTTTTTTATTTTTTCCATTTTTCTTTGTTAAGATGCACAACCTCTCACCTGCCAAACTCAAGCCCAAACTACTTGCTCTAGCAATGAAATCAATAACAAACTTCTAGGTTTGTCCACCTGGTCTCACAGGAGAAACATACAATTAAGTCTCAGTGATACTCTTTTAAATGCTTTTTTTCCCCTTTGTGTGCGTGTGCTGAGAAAAATGAAACAAAGCAGCCTGACAGAGCAGCATCTAACAAACCAGAACTGTTAAATACCTTCCTGGAGGGTAAAAAAAACTGATTCTGGCAGTCAGAAGGATGTTCCCTGGAAATCTGCACTCTTTCTCTACTTGTGGGATTTCCATCTCTCATTCTCCCCAGCAACACAGTTCCCTCTCTGGAAAAGCTGCGTTAGTGCAGTAACTTGAACCCCTGCGCTGCTGGTCCTGTGTCCTGTCTATGGTGGCTTGAAACATCTCCCCATTCAAAGTTATCTCCCAGCTGCTGTGTCATCACCTGCCCGGCTCAGCAGACTCAAACACTGAGAGTTTCACATAAGCCGCTGCCTTCACTGTGTCTGATGGGTCCAGTTGTAAGACCTTTGGGGAGCTCAGCATGGATTTGGAGAGAAGCGCATGCCTTGGTAGGTCTCAGCAGTCTTTGAGCTGTGTGCATTACCTATGAACTGAATGGCAAAACACGAGGCTCCAATTTCTAGGGACATGATACTCCTGAAAGAAATCTTTCTGCAACATTAAGACACTCAAAGCAGCACTCTGGCAGGACAGCTTTGCTTGCTTGAAAACCCTTCCAGTGACACTGTGCCCAAGACCCACAGAGGAGCTCTAGGACATGCAGGACTTGTTTCCTGCAGCTGTAGGGCAGCTCATATCTCCCCAAGTGGCTCTTGGGCATCCTGTTCTGGCACTGCTCTCTCCAGTGGGGAGAGCCTTGCACAGCTCTGGGTGTCCTTTAGCACGTCTAGTCCTAAAGTTCGATCGGTGTTGTTTATGCTCACATTGTAACTGAAAGAAAAAACGAGTGATGTTTGAGTAGGTCAAAGACTGGGAAGAGATAAATGTAATTACAATAAATGTAACATATTGAAAGATACTACCATTTAATTAAAAGTATATGAATTATGCATGTATCTCTTCCACAGTCTGTAACTGTGTGGGCTTGAGCAGTATCTGAGTACATTCAGCTCTAGCTACTGTGTGAAACTCATGGCTGCTTAATTTCTCACTCACCACCTAACACCTCCAGCTGAATTTTTGCTGGAGTAAACAGGGACATATATGGGGTTTGCTTGGAGTTACCTCTGCTTTTCTGCTCTCTCTGACACCTGGCAAAGGTTGTGAATCTCATCCCACCAGTGCCGCCTGTAGGAGAATGGAAACTGCCTTTTGGGCAACTTCTACAACATCAGACTTAAAAATCACACTATTTGAGGGCAAGGAGTTGCTGAGAAGGAAAGACTAGGGGTGGGTTACCAATACGTGCCCTGCTTGGGGCCATGCAGGTGGCAGCACCTGCAGTTCTGGGGCATGAAGCCCTGTGTAGGCACACAGAACTGCAGCAGCCTAGCAGGGACAGGACAGGAGGAGAGGACTCGCTGGTAGAAAGGTCCCAGCACCTGCAGCTCCCCAGAGCATCCCAGAGCCAGCACTGCCATCCGCACTCCAAGATACCTAATGTCCCCATCACATGTGGGGTTTGGCTCAGCTTTCAGCAAACTTAAAGCAAGCTATTTCATTAATATGGAAGAGTGTCTTTTTATAAACACTTTGCTGTCCTTCGGGATAAACAGAAAATCTCCTCTGTCAAGGCAGACGGTTGCTTTCTGCAGCTTTGCCAAGCCCATCCTGGCAGGGCTGTACCATCAATCTTCTGCTAAAGGCTGCTTCCTTCTTATGTCTTTGTTTAGCAAGTGTGATGGAGCAAACTCCCATGAGAGAAAACAGATCCCATTAGTGTTTGTAGAAAATTCGAACTGTCCATTATGAAATTAAAACAGGAAACGAAGCGACAGGGGGAGAGAGATTCATCTCCCTAATCACTTAATAGAGGCCCATACATCTCATCAGTTTGCAATAAATCATGCCTTGTTATCGGCCAGATGTGAAAGCTTATGAATTCTGAATCCAAATGTTCATCTCTAGCTATTTACTGATTTCTTCCTCATTTCTATGCCTTTTGGAATAGAGGATGGACAAGTTTGGTTTTGTTTCATTTTATTTCGTGCTTATATAATACAAACTCTGTCTTTTTCTCCTAGGGAAACCTTGGCCTGTGTTCAGCAAGGCACTTACACACGCGCAGCTCCAGGGTGGGACTGGTTTCCCCATCTTCCCTCCAAAATAGTTGTGGGTAATTCCAACAGTCGCAGTGAAAGCACTCACCTGTGCTGCAGGCTGTGCCGAGGCTTTAAAGCACGAGATATTCTTACCAGGCACATTTGGTAAGTTATGCTCAGCTGTCTTCCTGCATGCTTTTTTGCCGATGACAGGAATAATACATAACGAAGGCAAGAAGCTGCACCCTGCTCTGAGAAAGATATGGGGAGTTATTTTCTTCTCTGTCCCCTGTGTGGTCAGGTTCGGATAAATCCTCAGGGCTGAGCCTTGCCTATTCCATCTGCAAAGACAGCTTTTGGCTTGCAGTGTTACTCTGCCATGTTTGACTTATTTTTGTGTTTCTGGGTTTCTCTTACTTTTGTGTACATGGTTGCCACAGAAATAATCTTTAAACGATGGGATTTCATCTATAGCATCTACATGGAAATGGGATAACTTTGGAAAGATGAGCAATGGACATAGAAATGTCAACTAGATATCTAACCCAAAGAAGTGTGATCTCTAAGAAATCAATAAGAGGTGCAGGGAAATCTAAAGAAAATCCTTGTACTGGCATTCCTTCAGTGGAAAGAGATTGGGAATATGTAGCAACCTCCTTACTAAAGCACGGTTGTGACCCAGTCCTGGAGCACTTGGGCTGCCACCACAGAGGATGATGTCTAAACAACTAACCTTGAAAAATTCTGGCTTGCCAGCACCGTGAATTTGTCTTGAAGTTGTGAAAATTGCAGTTGGTTAACAGAATTTCTATTGGGTAAAATACCAGTGAGATATAAAGAACAGCAGACTGGTTCAGCTCTTGTTGTCTGAAAATAGTTCTGCTGCAGAAAGCCCAGATGTCACCCCAGCAAGAGATACATAAGCAAGGTGCATTGGCATTGAGGTGTTGGGGATTCTTCCAAAGGCTGGTGATTAACATAAAATCACCCACAAAACTGAAGCCCACAGTCAGGGCAGCCCTACTGAATGGGCTTTCCATGCCTTTGGGCTCTTAAGAGTCAGGGAGAGGGCTCACTATTGTGATACTTGAAAATGGACAGAAAGTGTTGATAGTGTGGGTTACCATAGAGGTAACCACAGTTGGGGGTAGGGAGAGAGTGAGAAGGTCACGCCCTGGCAGAGCTTCCTCAGCTGAACATCTCCACAGGAGTGGAGACCAATGTAAATCCCTTTTCTGTGACTACGAGATACATCCTGCAGCTGTCAGGCTTGTTCAGAAGCTGAGAGGAACATAGCATTGACTATGCTCTGAAAAAAACCCCATCATTCAAAACAGGAAGGTCCCTCCTCCTTAACAGAAAGAAGACTTGAGGGTTCGCACTAACCAGGGGATGGTCATATTGCAGCCTAACCAGTGTGTTTCAGAAATACTTGCAGAGGGAAACCAATAGAAAAAACAAAACCCTAAGAAATAAAAGGGCAGAATTAGGATCACTAACCACGCACAAATAAATGCTCATGTCCACACCTGGGAAGAAATGTATATGATACCAATGAAGAATAAATAACTGACTGTATTTGCTTTGGTGGCTTTCCAAATATCCTGGAAAAGGCTGTATCCATCATCATACCTGTATTCTCTAATCTATGGACTTCCTTTCTGCCAAAAGGGTTTACCCTCACCCTGCTCTCCTTTGTACTTCACAGATGTAGCAGGTGATGGTTCCTTGACATCTTTAAACTTCTCTCTTCACAACAGCTGTGTCTTATGCAGGGTAAATACACAAGAGAATAAAGACCTTTTGTGGGCAGAGCTATCACCTGCTCCATGTGAAAGCTACCAAGGTATAGCTGCACCAATCAGCCACAGTTGAGGAGGGTTTACTATCTGCTTTTCTCCAGAACTACCATGGTCTGTAAGGGCAAAGGCAGCCATGAGACCTCGAGCACAAAGAGTGAAAACTTCTCCCCTGAGGTCAGAAAGAGTTTTAGGGGGGCTTTGGAATGGAAAAAGATTTAGACTCATAGTATCATAAAATCATAGAATGATTTGGATTGGAAAGGACCTTAAAGCCCATGGGCAGGGACACCTTCCAATGGATCAGGTTGCTTAAAGCTCCATACAACCTGGTCTTGAACTCCTCCAGGGATGGGTCATCCATAACTTCTCTGTGTAACCTGTTCCAGAGCTTCATCACCCTAACAGTAAAAAAATTATTCTTAATATCTAAACTAAATCTGCCATCTTTCAGCTTAAAACCATTATCCCTTGTCTTATCGCTATTCTACCTGACAGAGTCCTTCCCCATCTTTCCTGTAGGCCCCCTTCAAGTACTGGAAGGCTGCTACAAGGTCCCCCTGAAGCCTTCTCTTCTCTGGACTGAGCAATCCAAATTTTCTCACCCTGTCCTAATGTGGCAGGGGGGTGGATTTTGGTGGTGGTGGTGTTCCAGCCCTCTGATCATCTTCGTGGTACTCCTCTGAACTCACTGTAACACATCCATGCCCTTCCTGTGCTGAGGACTCCAGAACTGAACACAGTACTCCAGGTGAGAATGAACTGTCTTCTCATTTGACTTTTACTGTGACCATGGAGACAAGGCTTTGCATGCTGTGGGAGAGAGAGAAACCCTGAGAACATCTGCTACTACTTAGCTTAGAAAAAACCACACAACCTTAACCTGTAAATGTCCCATGCTCCTGTGTGGGTTGGACTTAAAAACTTTCAAAAGATAGGTGAGGCTGAAAAAATATTTCAGTGAGTTCAAGTGTATTTCCTGGACTTTACTGCAATGCTCTGATCTGTTGCACAGAATGTGGTGGAAACACCAAAGCAAAGAACATAGTTGGTGAGACAGCAGTAAGGTCTTGCTGTAGCTTGAGTAGAGTTTCTTTATTCTGTGAAGACCGCAGTGGTGGTGGCGGTGGAATTTTTGATCTTAAAATCCATTCTAATTCAAAAGTGGAGATTTGAGGAAAGATGTTTCCTAATGTTACTCAGGCCTCTGCTTTTGCACTGGTTTGTGTGCTCAGCCTGATTGTAGGTTAGAGAAGAAGGAATGCCTGCAAGATGAATCTCACTACTATAGTGGTAGAGCACATCTCTTACCACATGCTTTAAGAAAGATATGGAGGAAAGTAAATCTGTTTTTCAAACTGTCAAAATGATACTTGTCCTGTTTTCTTCTGTCAAAATGAAAGTGATGCCCAGGAGTATTCAATGTCTCTAAAACACATACTTAAAGAAAGGGAAGAAATGTGCTAGTGAAATCGTTGCCTCATTGCGATGTGTGACAGTTTCAGACAGCCTGGAAAACTGATGAATTAAGGCTGTCCTGGCCAGCAGACAGAGAAACGGAGGCTGCTTCTACATGCTGGATGACCATTCTTTGCCTTTGCACTGTCTAATTCAAGCAAGATCAAAAGCAGGGGCGATGGCAAGCTTAATGGCACCAGCACAAGGCTGAAGGACAGAGCTACAGCTGGATGTTCGCCAGAGTCCATAGTAGGTGACCAAGAAGACTGGGCATCTTGGACACACAGGCAGGCAAGGTCTTCTCAACAAGCATGTTTTTTTTCATCTTGTCTTCTCAATGCTCTTAGAAGGAGCTATAATAAAATGAAAATGTGACTAGGAAAGATGGAAGGAAGGAAAGAACGAATGAACAAACACTCTTTTTCTCAGGATATGCTGATCTGGTCATGTACAGCATTTCATTTTGCCCTGGTACAGAAATACAGATTCTAGCAAGGTCCTATTTCATCATCAAAACCAATACCACAATTGATTTCTAGTGCTGACCCTTTTGAGTCCATTATAACCATAACAAGTGGGGCAAAGCCATTTGTGCACAGCTTGACAGGGGAGGCAGTGAGTCACAGCAATTGTATGCCACAATACCATACCACAGCAACAAAATCAGATGAGTAATCTTGGAGCTTGCCTTCAGGCAGCTGTCTGACTGATCCCACAAATCTTACTGCAACAAAATGTCAATGTTTAATACCTTTCACATTTCTTTAGCTCCAAGAGGCAATAATGAATCTTTCTTTGCTACATACTAAGAGGTGTTTGTATCAGAAAAAGGAGGTAATACTGGAAATAATCTTTTTTTCATCGAATGTAAGAGTAACCAGCATCAAATAAAAGCCTGGTTAATTAACTGAAGTCATCAAGCAACCCTGAAATGTATTTAGTTTCAAGTAGCAACTAAATAGATCTAATGTCTAGGAACCATCCAGGCACCTCAGGCAGATCCTTCCTTTTCTGTTCATCCAGAAATGTGTGCTCAAGGAAACATTGACCTCAGCTTCACCACAGCTGTCCCACTGAACCACTCCTCAGCTTGTGAGAAATGGTGTTTCACACTGGCAAGGTTCTGTCAGATGCTGCTATTTTCCCTCTCTAGGGTTGTTTCTTAGCTGACAGGCTTAGCACCATGTGGGATGTCCAATAAGGTTTCACGCATATCCCATATGCTGCTCTTCCTCTGTAACCACATAGGTCTGCAAATCTGGCTGCAAATAAAGTGAACAGTAACCCTAGTCCTTCCAAGGACTGCTCATTTCCATTCAGATGCCATGTCTCCAAGTAAAGTATCTCTGCTATGGCTATTCTATAAGGGCATCTCTAGTCCTATTCATTTTTCTGTTGTTGTTCATCATTGTGAGCTAAAAAGTCAACAGCTATTTCGGAGCGAAGAGCAGAGCTTGCTGGCAGGCAGGACTTTGGGGATCTTACTGAGAAGAGGAGAAAGGAGTATTGGTAGTCCTCTCTGGCTCCTGAAGGGTTGACATCCCTTTTTAGTGCTCGCTTAAAGGCTTTACTGAATACAAGTGCATGGTGATATTCTGGCTGCTTTGCTTTTTATACAACATTGAGCTAGCATTGTTTCTACAGTATCTTTTGAGGCTCCAGGAAATTTGTGAGAAGAAAAATTTTCCCTTTAGGTTGTCTGGTTTTCTCTCTATTACTTATGGTCAGAAAGTTAAACACTTGGGAAGCAAATAAGTAGGCATTCTACCTTCTTCATTAAAATATGAGTGCAACAGTTCAAATTAAATTGTGAGCAACGAAATAGATTAAATGAATGTTCTCTCAAAGATAACTTTTAGCAGTAATATGATTCTCTGCAAGGAAAAAAAATATTTTTACTGTTCATTTTAACGAAATGCAAACAGAAATACAAATTACATTTTGTATCACTGTCTCTTTAATGTGATTGAAGAGGCTTTTAATTGAGACAAAAAATCTCCATGCTAATAGTCTTGATTAAAGGGGCTTTTAAATAGTTTATCTGCCTGGCTACATTCCATCCTAAAGCTCTGAAGAGGAAGATGTCTTTCATGTTGCATTTAAATGGTTATTATCCCTTTGATCTCTGCCAGTCCACTTATTTGAAATATTATTCTTCCCTTCTAGCCTGTGGAGTCAGCTCACCAAGAGATTTTGCTGATGCCGTTCTCTGGGGACTCCACCGGCTTATTTGAACCGTGGACTAGCAGTAAGAGTTAGTATTTCAAAGCATGCTGTGAATTGCTGCCTCATTTCAGTGCCAGCCCTTACAGCAGGGGCCCATGACATCCATGTGGATGCATCACCTGGAACAACGAAGCCTTGATCTCATCTGTGGGCCTCATATGACAATAACTAACAACAGCTTATAAACACTGATCTTGGTTAAAGATCACTTTTTACCCTGTGGTATCTACTGAGCATAAATCTGAGGGAGAAGAAAAGTGGCAGGATGGCCAGGTTAGATGTGAATATGAATAATAACTGAAAAAGGTTTTTTGTTTCATAAAGCCTCCTTTTTTTTCCACTGATGGCTACTGCAAGCATAGCCTTGACTTTACTTTCTACTTTCTTCTACCAAAGCAAAGCAGTGTGCAACTGGAGTCACTGTATATTGTTGCATCCAAGATCACTTTCCTTTTTATTCACCTCTACTCTACTCAGTTTAGGCACCTAGTGGTTCAGGTTAGGTGAGCAGCTCACCAGAAGGATACACAGCTGTACAAATAGGGACCGCAGGTGCTTGCATGTGTTAGGAAACTAGCCAGTCTGTTTACTCATCATGCCAGAGAAAAGCAATGAACCTGGTCAGGGTTAATGAATTATATGATCCTCTGTGACTGAACTGCTCCTCTACTGACCTGACACAGAGATTTGCAGGACTTACCTGTAAACAAGTGTTGACGTGAGCTAATGGAAACTATCATTCCAGAGCACCAAAGTAGTCCCCTGCACAGGCCTGAAATGGTCATTGCATTCACTCCTCCTGGGAAGCAAAGAAGTGAAAGAACTTGATGAATGGATCAAAATGCTTGGTGCTCTTGTCTATGCAAGAGTTAGACAGCAAAGGTTTCACTGTATGTTTCTTTTGCTCAAAGGGTATAAGCTTTGCTATTTCTGTTGGCTGAGCAGCACACCTGATGAGCTGGAGCAGGCAGCCAGATGTTGCCTGTTGTGGTCATGTGCAGCCAGAGGAAGGCTAAAATTGGAGAGGGGAAGATTTAGACTAGACATAAGGAGGAAATTCTTCACAATGACAATGGTGAGGTACTGGCACAGGTTGCCCAGGGAAGTTGTGGCTGCCCCATCCGTGGAGGTGTTCAAGGCCAGGTTGGACGGGGCCTTGGGCGCCCTGATCCCATGGCAGGGGAGTTGGAACTGGATGATCTTTAAGGTCCCTTCCAACCCATACCATTCTATGATTCTATGATTCCTGCGTGCAAACACCTAGCAGTGAGATGGGGTGGGTGGGCTTGCAGGGGAAGAAAAGCCAGGGCTGAAGAGTAAATTCTGAGATAAAAGAAGGTGTTTAGGGTTTACAGAGAGTACCCAGCAACCTTTCAGGCCCTCTGCCACCCCCTTCTGGAAGTCAGCTATCTATCTGTTAAACTCCCCCAGTTAGAAGGAAAGCAGCACAAGATGAGACTTCTGATGACAGAGGACAGTCAGTGAAGAAGAAGGGAATTGATGTGAGCATCAATTGTTCAAACAAGGATCAAGGAAGCACCAGAAATGTTTATTTTTTGCCATCCTGCCTACACTTGTTAATCTAACGCTTGTCGGCACAGCCTGTGTTGTCTGTGTGAGTGTCCCCTGGGCCCGTGGCCAGCTGTCCTGCTAAACGTTTTAAGTGCAATACCTATAACAGTGTTCTGCTCCAAAACAGGGCAGGATGACTCTCTGTTAGAACTACAGTACTGTGGAAGGGCTGGAGAAGCTTCCTTCATCCCCCAGAGCTGAAATAAAAATACAGCATCTCAAGCCAATGTAGATCTCTTGGTTCCTTTATGAGAAATAAAAAATGCAACTGGGTCCCTTCCTTAACATAACTGGAAAAGTAAAGCAAAACAGTCTTCTAAGGAATGTGACTTTGCTTATCTGTAGTTCTGAAGGTCAATTTCATTAGCATGTGGCCACAACTGGAAGGATACATGCAAGTTTTTAGAAGTAAGCAGTGAAATAGGCTTTTGGCAGTTGCCCCCGAAGTAGGGCTCAAATAGAAGATAAAAATAAGCATAGCTCAATCCTTTCATTCATTGCAGGTTGTCAAATAGGAGAGGTGCTGCAGAAAAACTCATATGTCATTAGAAGCTGAGTCATAATGCGAGGGTAGAGAGCGCAGTGGAAGGGCTGGGGTGACTGCCTGCAACTTTAACTTCACCATGGACTGATCTTCAGAGACGAGCTGGTCAGAAGCAGGAGTTTGTTGTGGTTTGAGAACCTCCTCCTAGCTGGGAATGAAAAGGAGAAATTTCCAGTGGATAAAACTAAACAAAGTATCCCAACTTGGTTTTCTGATGGTGTTAAACTCTTTGGATAACAGCAAACAAAATAAATATGAATCTAATAAGAACAGTATGATGTCATGACTTTGAGCAAAAATGATAGAATCAAACAAGAACTCTGGTTTTCTAATGAAAATAAGGAACCTGAAACCTTGTTCTTGACTTTCACTTCAAAAATATTACCAATGTTGATACTTTGATACAAATGAGAGAGCTGATGAATTTAAGTTTTTTTTTGTTTTGTGTTGATTTAGCAAATGTTAATGCTTCTGAAAATATTCCAACTAAATGGTGAGACATTTCTTAAGAAGCAGCATTGTTTACTACAGATGGAAAATGCTGTGCTGTTTTGCAAGTGCTAGTGCCACACAACATTAACTCCATCCTCGAGGGGGTTACCCGGTGCTAGGACTATAGCAGCATCTGGTCCCTGCCTGATATGTACCGTTTTGCCTGGAGCCTGTACAATTCAATCATGGCACCTCCTCAGCCAGTCATAAAACACTATCCACCTGGGATATCTCTCTTCAGCATGTGGCCAAGGTACAAAAGGGTAAGGGAGTGGGCAAACTAATCTCCCGTGGGAATGTCCAGAAGAAAACTCAGATGGCAAATTAAAAGTGTCATGCAGCAACTGTCAGCTGAGCTGCTTTTAAAATTTTTTTTATGTTTGGGTACAAGATTTGTGCACATTTATTTGTATGTAGAAAAAGGACCTTGCCTCAGAGTGACCTGAGCTTGGTAAAGCAGTTGGGTGCCAGCAAAGGAACACTGTGACTGCCTGTGAGGAGAGGTGAGAAAGCCTCAGCTTAATGCTTTTTCACTCTCCACTGTTACATTTTGGGGGTGTTGACATATGTGAATATTTTAAAATGGCAGAGAGATTGCTCTATGCACATGTGGGATAATCAGCAATCAGAGCAGAGGAGTCTGGATTTCTCTCCAAGTACTAGACTAGTGTCTGGATTTTTTTCCCTGCTTTCTTTTTCCCCTGTTGATGAGCACTGTTTTCAGTAAATGCTTAAAGACTGTTTTGCTGTCTCAAATCGGCATAGCAACAGCATCAGAACAAAACTCAAAACCATCGACTTAATGACATACTGAAATGGCTTCAGAATTCATAATATGCTCTCACTTATTTGAAGTGTAAAGGAAGGGGTTATTGCACAGTGTACACCTTAGGCTGTTGGAAACCTTTCCTCTGTGTGCATGTTGACTGCCAAATGACAATAAGCCAGTTAAATACTTGTTCTTTAATCAAGTTTATGCTTGTAAACATCTGTATGAAAAAACATTGAAGTAACCTTAGGATATATCATGTAGCTGCACAGTAGAAGCAAGAAAACATAAGTTTAGTATTATTTATTGCTGGTGTCACATGAAGAACTTAACAAGAAAATAACAACCATTGATCAACACTTTTTCATTAGCAGAAATCAGAGATGTAACTGTGGTTAGAGATCCTCTCTCAACGAAGTAACTTCTCCTCTAACAACCCTCAAACACAATGTTTTGATCCCCACACTAAGTATAAGTGTTTCTAAATCTTGACCATTACACAATAATGCTGTGTTTTACAAAACATTTCCATATTCAAGCATCCCTGGATAATAAATGTTGGACTCTGACTTCATTGGCATTGTGGGAAGTAAATCTGACTTCACTAATTTAAATCATAGAACCATAGAATGGCTTTGATTGGAAGGGACCTTAAAGAACATACAGTACCAACCCCCCTGCCATGGGTAGGGACACCTCCCACTAGATTAGGTTGTTCAAAGCCTCATCCAACCTGGCCTTGAACACTGCAGAGATAGGGCTTCTATGACTTCTCTGGGCAACCTGTGCCTCACCACCCTTACAGTAAAAAATTTCTCATTAGTAATTAGTAACAACTTCAGTAAATCAAAATATCAAAAATTTCTCTTTCTTTTTTAAACTTAAGTTTACAAGAATTTCCAAACAATACATCCAAGCTCTCCAAGGCTGCTTGCTGTTACACCAATAGCAGATGTCTGGGATCTTTTCTACATCAGAGTAAATGGTTTTATGCTTAGGTCAGCCCTGCATTAAAGGTTCAAAGACTCTTAATGTACCTCGTGGATACTAACAAAGTCTATGGTGAGGCTTTCAAGATGCTTATATCTTCTCCATTAGTGTACCTCTGTAGTACCCAAAGCCTTCAGCATAACTGACTTTCAGTTGTTGAAATGTGAAGAAAGGAACAGTTTATTTTAGTCAGCAAAGCCACTTGGTGCAATTGGTCCAAGTAACTGCAGGTATCGATGTGCTTATTGATAATGACATGCAAAAAGAGAAGCTTGAGGCAAAGGCTGGAATTTGCACTGTTAATTCCTTCAGTGCTGTGCAACTCGCCTTACTGTCCGAGAAGCCGTTGCCTCCCTGCTGTTTAAACACAGAGAAGGCTGACTCTTGCAGTCCCACAAATGTTTTCCAGTCATTTGCGTGTACGTCTTAGAGTTATAGAATCATAGAACAGTTTGGGTTGGAAGGGACCTTAAAGATCATCTAGTTTCAACCGTAGTCTTACTCAAGTCCCTTCCTCTAATGGCTGATGGCTCTAACAAACTACTTTATATGGATTTAAGTAGAATAATTCAAGTTGGAAAAGACCTCTAAGATCGTCAAGTCCAACTGCCA
Organism: Phaenicophaeus curvirostris; assembly: GCF_032191515.1. Lineage (NCBI taxonomy): Eukaryota > Metazoa > Chordata > Aves > Cuculiformes > Cuculidae > Phaenicophaeus > Phaenicophaeus curvirostris. The sequence continues at coordinate 12,231,194 of NC_091394.1, forward strand.
GCCCCACACCACCGCGCTTATTAAACCATGTCCTGAAGCGCCACATTTGATTCACATTTGAGGTGGTTGATTCACGTTCCCTGGAGGTGTTTAAGGCAAGGGTGGACGAGGTGCTAAGGGGCATGGTTTAGTGTTTGATAGGAATGGTTGGACTCGATGATCCAGTGGGTCTCTTCCAACCTGGTTATTCTATGATTCTATGATTCTATGATTTACAGGCTTTCTGAACACCTCCAGGGCTGGAGACTCCGCCACTTCCCCGGGCAGCCCGTGCCAGTGCTTGACCACTCAGTAAAGAATTTTGTTTTTCTAATATCCAGCCTAAACCTCCCCTGACACAGCTTGAGGCCTTTCCCTCTCGTCCTATCACTTGTTACTTGGGAGAAGAGACCAGCACCCGCCCCCCTACAACCTCCCGTCAGGTGGTTGTAGAGGGTGATAAGCTCAGACTTCAGCCTTCTCCAGGCTTAAACAACCCCAGCTCCCTCAGCCGCTTCTCCTGAGACCGCAAGAGGCAGCGCTGCCTCAAGCTCCCCGCCTCTAGCAGCGAGGAGACATCTTCTGGGTCCCTGGGTGGCGCCCCGCCGCCTCCTCCACAAGGATGAGTTGGGGTGGGGGGGTGCGGCCGCCATCCTCCGGTGAGCTGGTGCCCCTCGGCGGCCGGCGGCTGCTACTGCCAACCCCGCCGCTCCCCGGGAAGGGGCTGGGGGGGTCCCGGTGGGAAACGGGGGCAGGAGGCAGCCCCGGGCAGCCCCGCGCGGCTGCACCCGCCCCAGAGCAGGCCTGGGAACGGGGGGGTCCCAGGGAGACTCATCTCTTTCTACCCGGTTTCTTCTCCATGCTCCCCCAATCTCCTTTCTTCTCCTCCAAATTACACACATAGCCATATGGGTGGATGTATACATACATACATACAGATACATGTGCTTACCTATAGATAGGTCACAGCCCACAAGGCCAACCATATCCTGCGCTGCATCAAAAGAAGCGTGGCCAGCAGGGCACAGGACCTGATTCTGCCCCTCTACTCCTCTCTTGTGAGACCTCACCTGGAGTATTGCGTCCAGTTCTGGAATCCTCAACATAAGAAGGATATGGAGCTGTTGGAATGGGACCAGAGGAGGCCTACAAAGATGATCAGAGGGCTGGTGCACCTCCCATACAGGACAGGCTGAGAAAGTTGGGGTTGTTCAGCCTGGAGAAGAGAAGGCTCCAAGGAGACCTTATAGTGACCTTCCAGTACCTGAAAGGGGCTACAGGAAAGCTGGGGAGGGACTGTTTAGAAAGGCTTGTGGTGACAGGACAAGGGGCAATGGGACAGATTTAGACTAGACATAAGGAGGAATTTCTTCACAATTACAGTGGTGAGGCACTGGCACAGGTTGTCCAGGGAAGCTGTGGCTGCCCCATCCGTGGAGGTGTTTAAGGCCAGGTTGGATGGTGCCTTGGGCGCCCTGATCCCATGGCAGGGGAGTTGGAACTGGTTGATCTTTAAGGTCCCTTCCAACCCATACCATTCTATGATTCTATGATTCCTGCATGCAAACACCTAGCAGTGAGATGGGGTGGGTGGGCTTGCAGGGGAAGAAAAGCCAGGGCTGAAGAGTAAATTCTGAGATAAGAGAAGGTGTTTAGGGTTTACAGAGAGTACCCAGCAACCTTTCAGGTCCTCTGCCACCCCCTTCTGGAAGTCAGCTATCTATCTGTTAACACCCACCCCGAGTATGGAAACAGAAGGAAAGCAGCACAAGATGAGACTTCTGATGACAGAGGACAGTGGTGAGGCACTGGCACAGGTTGCCCGGGGAAGCTGTAGATGCCCCATTCCTGGAGGTGTTCAAGACCAGGCTGGATGGTGCCTTGGGCAGCCTGGTCTGGTGGGACATGTCCCTGCCCATCGCAGGAGGGTTGGAACTACACGATCTTTAAGATCCTTTCCAACCCAAACGATTCTATGATTCTAGGATTCTATGATTCTAGGATTCTATGATTCTATAATTCTATATACACGTACATACGTATATACAGTTTGGTGAAACACTGGAACAGGTTGCCCAGGAAGGTAATGGAAGCCCCCATCCCTTGAAACGTTCAGGATCAGGTTGGATGGGCTCTGAGCAACCTGATCTAGTTAAAGATGTCCCTGCTCATTGAGAGGGAGTTGGACTGGATGACCTGTAAAGGTCCCTTCCAACCCGAAGCATTCTATGATTCTGTGATTCTCTCTATATAGCCATAAAATAATGCTTTATCTCATTTGTAGATAAGAGAGTCTGTCTTGAAACCCAAGCCCCAGAAAAGAGTGGAGATGGCACTTGGTGGTTTTGGGCCGTGCAGTGCCAGGGGGCAGTGTGGGCAACCAAGGTGCTCCAGCCCAAAGCCAGACTTCGAGCGCGCCGCTGGAGCCTAAGGTCTTCCAGCACCTCTGGGAGGAAGAGAAAACTTCTCTAATCCTGGAGTTTTTCCCTGGGCTGTTTGAAGCAAAGCATTCCGTTCTGTAGCTTCTACCCAGGAGGGGAAAAGGAATAACCTATGGGCCCCATGTTCCCTGGCTGCCTCGGTTAGGAGATGGAGAAAGTAACTTCACTGCCAAGAAGCAATCCAGAAGGAGCTTCTGGGCTGATTCTCCTGCCTGCTTAAGTTCAGCTGGAAGATAAGAATATTATTATTAACGTTATTTAGACTGAGAACAATCTGAGTCCGGGCTGAGAAAAGGCTGTTTTAAATGACTGTTTTCCAGCAGGCAAACCTACAAAACTTTCATCCTAACTCTTCAAATGGAGTCCTATGAGGGAACAGGGTTTTATCTTTTTTTTTTTCCTTCTTCTTTCTGAGTTCTTAACTAATTAGGATGAAATGACATTGTCACACAGAGAATTAATTGAATTCTGCCAGTACTACTTAAACTCTTTAAAACATTCCTACCTAAATGAGTTCTTTGCTAATACAAGCTGAATTTTTTAGCTCACTAGGCCAATTTTTCACAACACGTAAGTGGTATTTATGCACACAGAGGCCTCAATATAATGCCCTCTATTGCGAGTTCTAATAAAAGCTGCTCTGTTTTGGCTCCTTATTAGAATAACTCTATAAATAGCCTCTTTGTAACAAGGACTTTTTTAAAAAATGTGAAAAGTTTCGCTCCAAAACCTCCTGGTGCACATTGTGCCACCATCTGGCAGATCTGGCTTTCAGGGCAGATTTACCTCTCCATACCTGCATTCATGCTGGGGGTAGCAAAGAGTGCCAGAGATGTAAAAAATGCCGTCTTGGGAGAAAAGATATAAACTGCCTGATTTAAAGGAATATAAGAACAAAAAAGCTGTATAGTTTTAATATACCTTGGGAAGAGGCCAGGGTACTTACTGAAATAAAACTCATGTTATTTACTGTCTAAGACCTCTGGACTACATGTTTAGATTGGTGTATGTTATGTTTTCAGAAAAGAATTTGAAGACACTGCTTTTTTTCCTACATTAGATTAATTTTCTAGAAGGAGTGCTGTTGTGAGCAGCATTGGCAGCAGAGGCACAACTGCCCTTTAAGCAGGACCAGACACGTAACTCAGGGGAGGCAGCAAACGAAAGATTTATCAGTGCTGAGCGAAAGATGACCTAATGACCTAATGCAGTTTTTATTTGGATGACAGCATATTTAGGGTGTTTATTTTCATGCCTTTCTCCAAAAGACCTGAAGAAATACCGTGCCTCGAAAAGTCTCACTCATCTCCTTGTTTAGCAGCTCTCAGAAACAGCACACAGTTTTTTCTCTGCAGTGTTTTGGTTTTCCTAAGGTGATTACTTAGCTTTTACTTTTCTCATAGGAGATATTACTAATGAATTGGTATTTGACATTTTTTCTTCATCAATTGGTTTTTGTAGAACATTGTGAAAAAGCTCTGTTTGCAGGAAATTCCTAGCATATTTTCTCCCATATCTTAGTCTAAGTAACACAGCAAACATGTCTCTAGAGCCACAGATAGTTAATTAGTGCATGGGAAAAATTTCTATTAACAAAATCAAGGTGATTTTTCAGTTTGCAAAATTTGTACTGTTGCTTAATAAAGGAAAGCCCAAGATAAATTACTGGTAGAGTAGATACATTTGCCATATTGAAGAAGATTTTTGTAAGGGTTTGAGAAAACTGAGGATGAATTACAAATGCTGGTTTGGGTTATTGCAGAGTTATTGTAAGAAAACTGCTGTCTCAGGAGCCCTTTTGTTAGCACTGGTGGATACATACTAATTTCTCCATACACATTGATTTGATGGAAATAACAAGGAGCACTAGGCTTGAAGGAGCTGTTCCTGAGGCTTGGATATGCTGAGGAAGGAGCAGGGAAAAGACAGGGCAATGTGAACTTGAGCAGCTTTGGCTTTTGGGGGTGAAATGGGATGAGCAATAACTCATGAAGAGCTGAGTAAGGAAGTTGAGCCTTTTGTAACAGGACTCTCAAATGGAGAAAACCCAAGAGATCATGCGAAGCATCAGAAAAACAACTGGATCATGCAAGGTCCAGCCTAACTGGTCACAGTAGCAGGGACCTTATTTGATACAGGTTGTCCCAAAGGAAGAGTGGACACAAAGGATGCTGCATTCAGGGTTTCTGTAGTCTAATGGTCTGCCAGCATTGTTAGCCTTTCCCCACTCCTCTCTTCCTTAGTCAGGTCATGGTCTCACATGACTAGTGGGGTTTCACTCTCCTCCTCCATCCCCAGTACAGGAGAGGCAGCCACTTTTGAGTTAGAGACTTTGAGGCAAGATTTTTTGGTTTTCTAAGTGTCTGCTATGTAAACTATAGATTGTTCCTGAACTTTTAATTTCTGTTTCAAATACCACCAAAGGCATTAGCCTCCCTGAGACGGGCCTTAAGGGTTGGCTAGGGATAATCCCAGTCTCCAGCTCTGGGAAGACACCGCTAGACTGAGCACTAGCACTAGACATTTGCCCAAGCTAGGGAAATTATTTTAATTGTGCAGGGAATTTGACTGCTGGATTCCCCCAAGGCAGGAGGTGATGGCACAAGAAGTGGTAAAAATGACATCTCAAATGCACCAAAAGCAAGAGGACTTAGGCTGTCAGAGGATGGCGATGCCTTCCACCATGCAGTTCATACATGAGGTAGCATGCGTATGTCCCATTGAAGAAAGGCATTACCAGCATGTGCAAGCTGCAAATATAACACTCTGTAAGAACACTTAGATGTTCAAGGATTAAGGCTGCTCGTGCAATGGCAGTTTGGACTCCTTCTGCTAATGCTTTTTTTTGATGGCAGCATAAATTACTTGATCAGATCAAGATTTTTATCATAGAATCATTATCTTCAATGCACTCCGGGAGTGCATTTCCCACAGAACTGCTGCCGCACAGCCAGTGCTATTAGCTGCAGCGTAGACCTTTGTGTCTGCTGTACACTGAAGGTACCCCTTAATGCTCCAGCAGTCTCAGTTTGATGTTGCTTCCTGTAAGAAGGTTGTTCCATGTGATAGGAACAACCTTCAGGCAAACACTAGAGGTTTTGTGGAAAAAACATGTATCTGGAGTTACTTTAATTTTCATTTTTAAGGATTTGCTAGGAGGGAGGCACATGCAACAAGGTCGGTCTCTCAGCTATATCTTCACCTTAGAAAATCAGTGCCGCCTTGCTGTAATCACAGACAGTTATCTCAGCTGTCAGATTTAAAATTATAGGTGTCATGTAGGTACAAGCACACACGATAAGCATCCTAAGTGTTTACTGTTGCTGCGAAGCATCACTTGTATCGCAGTGCGCTAAAGCCTGTTTCCAGGGAGGAAAAAACAGCATGCAGCTGACAGCTGTTCCATCGCTAAGCAAATGCTTCTTCACAGGCATCATAACCCTCGGCTAGCTATTTCAAAAACGAGACCGGGGGCCTTCATCAGAGTTGATTATTACCAGAAAGAATAAGCTGCAGCCTTATTTCCTGTTAGCCTGATTTATAAGGGTCTTTCTATGGCCATTTTTTTGCTTGTTTTCCACTGACCTGGTAAAGTTTGCCAGGCTCAGCAAAGTAGCAAGAAAGCACTCACTATTTCGCGCTTAAGCTCAGTGTTTCTCTCCCATAGCTTTTTCCGTACGCTCCTATGGAACACGTTAAATTTACATGCAATCAAAACTACTTTTGCAACTTATTTTTTAACTCTATCTAGCTGCTCCTCTGTTTGGAGTGAGAGATTGCACGCTACTCCACTGGACTACAATGGGGAGATGGGTATTAACATCCTCCACTTCATGCAGCTGAGCACACTCTGGTATTACAAGCAACCACTCAGGCCAAGGGAATGAACTTATCCCTAACAGAGCCTAGGTCTTGGTCAGTCTCTGTGCCCCATCACAATGTAACTCAGTTCAGTCATTGCTACTGAAAGAAAATATTTAAACTGAGAGTTATTTTAATTTTTAGAATATTGCCGACTGCTGCATCTTCTTCTGTGTCCTTCCCTCCCCCTCACTGCCTTGCTGAATTTTCATCTGGACTCTCAGAGAGTGTAACCACGCATAACAATATATTAAAGAAATTAAAGTTATAACCAAAAGATGACAATCCACACCTGAGAAAAGAGGCACTTTTGTGAACACAGGGGATGAAAGGTTATTGTTCCTCCATCAACTCGTAAATACCACAGCACAGCGACAATACAAAGGTATCCTTAAAAATTATTGCAAGTCCAGCATCAGTTACAAGAGTCCAAGCAAACTCTGGGGGCACAAGCTGGGCTTTCTTCTAGTTCTGTCAAGTTTTCAGCATGATTCTATCACTGCAGTTATATTGCATAAAACAGAAAGCAAGAACAATCAGATAGCGAGCGCTCACTAGCATCGGGTTTTACCTGAAATGAATGTGAAGTTGTGCTGTGCCTTCAGTCCCATCGCAGAAAAAAAAAAAAAATAAGAAAAGAGATAAGTTCACCAAGCAACTACTGAGCAGGATTTATCACATCCTCTTGAAGCACATGCTGAGAGGTTTTGGTGAATTGAGGCCACGAGGGCAGACGGGGAGGGCCTGATTCTGCTCCCCAAGATACGTGCATTGGTCTGTGGGAGATGGTGTCCCAGCAGCAGGGTGGCTGCCATGTGGGGTGGGTTGTGAGGTGCTCCCAGTGCAGGGATGGGGCTGGCAGGGAATGGGAAGGTGGCAAGCAGGAAGGCCACTATGCATCTCTTTGGTGGTGGTCCATGCAGGAGGGCTCAGTGCCACAAGGGCTCCGCCTGGGACAGAGCTGGGGGTGACTTGCTCCACTCACACACAAGGCTCCCACGCACATGGCTCCCATGCACAGCATATGGCTCCTACACATATGGCTCCCATGCGCACATCTCCCATACAGAGCACAAACCTCAGACACAGCTCCCACACACATGGGTCCCATGCACAGCGCACAGCTCACACACACACAGCTCTCGCACACACGGCTCCCATGCACAGCACACAGCTCTCATGTATATGGCTCCCATGCACACAGCTCCCAAGCATAGCACATGGTTCCCACACTGCACAGCTCCCACACACATGGCTCCCATGCACAGCACACAGCTCTCGCATACACAGCTCGCATACACAGCTCCCACGCATACGATTCCCATGCACAGTACATGTCTCCCACATACAGCACACAGCTCCCATGAGCAGCACGTGGCTCCCATGCACAGCACATAGCTCCCACACACATGACACGGTTCCCATGCACAGCACATGACTACAACCACACAGCTCCCGTGCACAGCACATGACTCTCACATGCACAGCTCCTATGCACACAGCTCCCATACAGAGTGCACAGCTGCAGTGCTCAAGGGTCCCACACACATGGCTCACACACACACACAGATCCCATGCACACGGCTTCCACGCAAAGTGCACAGCTGCAGTGCTCAGGGCTCCCATCTCCCACGCTCACAGCTCCCACGCACAGCACAGTGCACACGTGGCTCCCACGCACAATACACGGCTCCTATGCACAGCACACAGCTGCAACACTCAAGGCTCCCATGCTCAAATCTCCCACGCACACATCTCCCAAGCAGGCGGCTCCCATGTACAGGGCACAGCTACAGCGCTCAGGTTCTCCCACGCTCCCACCTCCCACGCACATCACACGGCTCCCACGCACAGTGCACAGATCCCATGCACGCGGCTCCCATGCACAGCGCGCAGCTGCAACGCTCAAGGCTCCCATACTCCCAGCTCCCATGCACACAGGACCCAAGCACACAGGTCCATGCACTGTGCACAGCTGCAACACACAGTGCACACATGGCTCCCACACACAGTGCACCGCTGCAAAGCTCAAGGCTCCCATGCTCCCAGCTCCCATGCACATGGTTCCCAAGCACACAGGTCCCATGCACAGTGCACAGGTGGAGTGCTCAGGGCTGCCATGCTCCCAACTTCTATGAACACAGCTCCCACACACATGGTTCTCATGCACACGGCTCCCATGCACAGTGCACAGGTGCAACGCTCAAGGTTCCCATGTTCAAATCTCCCACGCACACGGCTCCCACGCACTGTGCACAGCTCTCACATACATAGCTCCTATGCACAGCACATGGCTGTCACACAAGCGGCTCCCACGCACAGCGCACAGCTCCAGTGGCCATCTCCCATGAACACAGCTCCCACACACATGGTTTCCATGCACACGGCTCCCATGTACAGTGCCCAGCTGCAGCACTCAGGGCTCCCATGCTCAAATCTCCCACGCACACATCTCCCAAGCAGACGGCTCCCATGCACAGGGCACAGCTGCAGCATTCAGGTTCTCCCACGCTCCCATCTCCCACGTACATCACACGGCTCCCACGCACACGGCTCCTATGCACAAGACGCAGCTGCAGCGCTCAGGGCTCCCATGCTCAAATCTCCCACGCACACAGCTCCCATGCACAGCGTGCAGCTGTAACGCTCAAGGCTCCCATACTCCCAGCTCCCATGCACACGGGACCCAAGCACACAGGTCCATGCACTGTGCACAGCTGCAACGCACAGTGCACACATGGTTCCCACGCACACAGCTCCCACGCACAGTGCACAGCTGCAAAGCTCAAGGCTCCCATGCTCCCAGCTCCCATGCACATGGTTCCCAAGCTCACAGGTCCCACGCACAGTGCACAGGTGGAGTGCTCAGAGCTCCCACGCTCCCAACTCCTATGAACACAGCTCCCACACACACGGTTCCCACGCACACGGCTCCCACGCACAGCACACAGCTGCAGCGCTCAGGGCTCCCATGCTCTAACGTCCCACGCACACGGCTCCCACACGCACGGTTCCCACGCTCCCTTCTCCCACGCACAGCTCCCAGCTCTCCCATACCCAGCTCCCCCGCCCAGCGCTCAGCGCAGCGCTCGGGTCTCCCCCGCTCCCGCTCCCTCCCCCGCCGCCGCGGGCCCCGCGCTGGGGGCGCCCCACCCCCCTCCCCGGGCCGGGCTCGGAGCGGCCATGGCGGCGCGGAGCCGCGGCGGCGGGCGGCGGCTGGTGCTGCTGGTGCTGCTGGCCGGCTCGGCCGCCAGCCCCGCCGAGGAGGCCGGCGGGCGGCGGGAGGCGGGCGGCGGCGAGCCGGGCGAGGAGGCGGCGCGGCCCCACCACGACTCCTCGTACGGCACCTTCGCCAACGAGTTCTACGACCTGCGCTACCTCTCCGAGGAGGGTGCGGCGGCCGCGGCCCGGCGGGCGGGGAGGCGGGGGGGCGGCTCGGCGGCGGCGGCGGCGGCGTTCAGCACAAAGGCCAGCGCCCGCCGCCATCTTCCGCACGGGGATCCACCGCGTCCCGGGATCGGCCCCATCCCTGCCCCGGGATCGCCCGCGTCCCTGCCCCGGGATCGCTTCCATCCTCTCCCCGTCCCTGTCCCCATCCCCTCCCTGGGATCGCTCCCATCCCTGCCCCGGGATCGTTCCCATCTCTGCCCTGGGATTGTCCCCGTCCCTGCCCCAGGAGCGCTCCCATCCTCTCCCCGTCCCTGTCCCCATCCCTGCTCGCGATCGCTCCCATCCCTGCCCAGGGATCGCCCGCATCCCGGGATCGCCCCCGTCCCCTCTCAGGGACCGCTCCCATCCCTGTCCCGGGGTCGGTCCCATCCCTGCCCCGGAATCTCCCTCATCCCTGTCCCAGGATCGCCCCCATCCCCTCCCCGGCATCGCTCCTATCCTCTCCCCGTCCCTGTCCCCATCCCTGCCTGGGATCGCCCCCATCCCCTCTCCGGGATCGCTCCTATCCCTGCCCTGGGATCACCCCCATCCCCTCTCCGGGATCGCTCCTATCCCTGCCCCGGGATCGCCCCCATCCCCTCCCCGACACCGCCCGCATCCCTTCCCCGGGATCGCTCCCATCCCTGGCGGGGTCGTTCCCATCTCTCTCCGTGTCCCCATCCCTGTCCCCATCCCGCTGGCAGTGCCTCCCCTTCTAAGGTGCACACCTGCTTGTGAAAAGCTTTCTGCGCTGCTAACTTAGAAGTTTCTTTGGTTTGGGGTTGGTTTTTTTTTGTGGTTTTCAAAACGCACTGCGATGTCTTAAGTGCTAAGGGACGTTGTAGTTGCGACTGGAGTTTGTGGGTTTTTTGACTTAAAAATGACTCGATGTTAAAACTCCAGTTTTGTGGGGAGGCTGCGTTGAAAACTGGTTGTTTGTACATTTGAGAAAAAAATAAATAAAGAGGAGGAAGTGAGAAGACTGGACCGATCTTTCAGAGATGCTCCAGTGAAATTTTGCCAAATTGATGTGCTTATGCTAGGTAATTTACCCAGGCCCCTGATCCACTTAAGAGAGGCTGCAGTTTACAGCATGTTTTCTTTCTCCATTGGCATTGTTAAAAATCTAGGAAAGCGAATCAGGACTCCCAGATACCTAAAGTTGTGTGGGTTAACTGTTTCTAGATGCTGAAACTAACTGCAGTGTTTATTTCCTATTCAATGAAGCCCGTTCAGAGGACCTTGTAGTTTCACACCTGGCCATTTGGTTTTCAGTTGGCTAAATAAAAGTACGTCCTATTAAAGTATCTGCGCTCATGCCACAGACACAAACTTCTAAGAGCCAAGACTGAAAAGGGCTGTTTGCAAATGTTCACACTGTTATGTAGGAGACGGGATTGTTCAGAGTCATGACTTTAGTTGTCTGGCTTTTCTGGGTCTTACTTCCCATGTAATTGCAGGCAATGACCCGTTTTGATACTCTTGCCTTTTAATTCTCTGCGCGTTTTACCTTACTTGTTAATAGAGGATGTATTATAGGGTCCTGTCCATATTCATTCATAGAGATCTGAATCTGGTGTCCTGCATTTATACTTAATACTGTTGTTTATTGTTAAAGAATCAGATTTAGTTCCCTTGCAGGTATCCTGAGGGCACTGAGAGTGGACGATGAGATAGCCTAGTGGAGATCCCTAACTCTTAGTTGACTGCACTACTTTGTGTGCCTGCTCCCTTAACTTTTGCCTTTGGTGTAGCAAAGCCTGATCAGACATGCTTTTCCCTTCTTGATGAATGTAAGAAACTTGAGGAGATTTTTGTTTTCACTTATCAGTGTTACCTTGGTACCTGCATCCAGGATTGTCTGAGCAAGGGATTGTGTATGTTACAAAGTAGTCTCTCATCTGAACAGCTCAGTTATCAGAAGCCAAAGTAAATGCTCTTGGAAGCCTTCCTCTTTAGTTTTATTGGTTTTTATTCCTTGTAATGTATTTAGTAATGATTTACTCTGATTACACAGGTTACCCTTTCCCTACTGCTCCTCCTGTGGATCCTTTTGCAAAGATCAGAGTGGATGACTGTGGGAAAACCAAGGGATGCTTCAGGTCAGTCTGCAATAAGAGTACAGATATCTTTATGATGTTTGCAAATGCTGACTAATTGCATTGGAGACTTTGGTAAATCTTCCATATTCATTTTAATAAATGTTTATTACTTAAAAACATACCTTTTGGTTATAGACTGTATTATTTGAATAAACTATGTTATTTAAGGATACACGTCATGGTAATGGTCATACAGTTATTTAATATTTCTTGTATTTTCATGAAGCGCTTACACAACCGGGGCTAGGAAGGTCAACAGAGTAATGTGGTTTGTAATTAATTGCTTACCATGGTGTTTAAATGCTATACTTTCTTGCACTAAAAGTGTAAGAATTGCAAAGATGTAATTAGTGATACCTTGTGTATAGCATAATATAATGTTTTACTGCCATTATACCAAAATGCATTCTTTTAGTTCTTTTCTTGCAGAAACTTAGTTAAGTTCCATAACAGGCATATGCAAGGAAAAGTTACTTGTATTTATAATTCATTTAGGTACGGTAAACCTGGATGTAATGCAGAGACTTGTGACTACTTTCTAAGTTACCGTAGAATTGGAGCTGATGTTGAATTTGAGTTGAGTGCTGATACTGATGGCTGGGTGGCGGTGGGATTTTCCTCAGACAAGAAAATGGTAAGATATGTACAGTTCTTCATGTGCAAAAGTGCCCTCTTTTACGTACTAGTATACAAGTGATATAGATTTGATCTGCCATAAGCAGAACATCTGAGTTAAAGCTGACTTGCTGAAAACAAAGCAGCTTTTGGTAGGCAGTCTGGGAGGAGAAACTAGGCCTACTGCCTCCCGGAAAACTGCCTCATCTTTCCTAACACGTCCTTTCCCTTCTTATGGAGGTGTTCAGGACCAGGTGGGATGAGGCTATGAGCAGCCTGATCTAGTGGGAGAGGGTTTGCTGCCCATGGCAGAGGGGATCGGATCTTTAAGGTCCCTTCCTACCCAAACCATTCTGTGATTCTGTGATTCACTGAGAATTGTAATGCTATTTCAGTCCAGCTCTCAGTGTCTGAATGTTGTTAGTTCTTTGTTTTTGTATTAGAAAAGCCCTCGCGGGTATGCCAGTTCACATGGAAATGTCCCGTCAGTGCTTCATGGCAGTGTTATTTGGCCTAAAGGCACATCAGAAACTAAGTAGCAAATAATTTTATTCTTCAGTAAATCAACTGACTTTCCATGATATGAATATAGCTTCTAATATTCTACTTCGGAAATCTTTTTGGGTTTTTTCATACCTCTGTGTTGTTCCAGGGAAGCCACAAATGAGTGACAAAATGACTACTGCAAATTTAAAGATGCTCTAGAAAGCAATGTTGTCAAGATTTCTTCTTCAGTCTCTCCTGGATTTTATTTGATTTGGTTTTATGCTTATCCCTGTACTTATTTTTTCATTCAAAAGCTTCATTTTTCATTGTGCCTTGATGAGCAAAACAGAAGCAAGCATATACTGTACAGACTTAAAAGAATTTGAGCAGTGGATGACTAATGCAGACATGTCTTGTCTCTGATCTGCAGTAAAATGTTTAGGATTAAAATGAAGTTCATAATGTAGGTGTTCATATACAGAAACACTCCACGTAATAAAATACTGAGCGTACATCCTAAATCACAAGTCAGAGAACAGGGATATTTCTTGTATAGTTGTAAGCAGTAGTATGAAAGAAATATGGAATTTAGAAGTCGTAGGCTAGGACCCACAAAAGTCAGTGGCAAGACTCGCATGAGCTTGATAACTTTTTTATCAGACCCAAAATGAGAAACAGAAAGAAAATGTGGCAGCAGGTGTTTTTCAGTCATTGCGATGTATGTTTTAATATGATACTGTAAATAAACACAATAAAGCTGATGGTCTTTTGTGTCATAAAGAACAGTTCATGTCATAAGAATCTGTTCGCGTTTAATGTTGTGAGGAACAGTTTGTCAGGAAAATATTGGGAAGAGTTTGCATGCCTGCCAATGCAAGTGCTCAACAGCGTTTTCCACGCAGCTCATCACCTTTAAGTATATGGCCCTAAGCTATCAAAGATCCTGTTACCAGTTTGTAACTGAAATACCTGCAGTAGATCCCAGGGTTCCACCCCCTGCACCTCATCAGACCCTTTGGGAGCACCCGTTACATTTCAGCCCAGGCACACCAAGCAGCAGGTTAAGTCTCTCCCTACAGTAAGAAAAATAAAGTAAGCGTAAAATAAAAGGGTTTGCTTCCACGTTTGCTATGTGTGCAAACTAATGCCTGTCAGTCAGCTGAACTAAAGCAGCTAGCATTTGTCTTCCTCTCTCGTTCCCCTGCTGACTTCATTCTTTTTCATAACTTACAGGATTTTTGGTGTCCTGGGATACAGAGATGTAATGGTAAAATGACTCTTGGTGAAAACAGCTTGGCTGTGAGAAGTGGGCTGTGCCTTGGAGGCCCCAATCAAAGTAGTGTGGCCTGGATAGCTACAGAAGTTGAGAAAAAAAATGTATTTTCTGTCCTAAATAGATTTTTTTTAAGTCCTGTGACCTATTTCTCCATCTCACATAGCTTTATGATTTTCCACTTGCAGGCTTTTGCGGCTAGGCAGGATTTTGTGATGTTATTCTATTAACTGAGATTCAGAATGTTTTTTCTTTCTTTTTTTGATCTTTTTCCATGTGAAACCAGCTTTATTTTTGCCTCTGTACTTAAGAATAAGGGATTTGTACTCAGATGAAAACTAAACTTGGAAAATAAGTTATGGAGAGCAAAGATAGGTTCAAGACAGAAGCTGGAAAGGTCACCTGCAGCAGCACTGAGGTGCAGAAACTTCTCAAGCATGTGTTTTACCTAGTTGCCCTCTTTTTCCCTCACTTTTGGCACATCTTTTGCCAATCCATGTAGCAATATTGCCAGACAGCTGAACTGCACCCTTTTTCTCTCCTTTCCCTTTAACAAAGAACTCAGAGATTAAACCGCTAGTGAGCATCTTTGTTTATCGTCAGCATGACATACCAGAAAGTTTAGTACTGGAGGAGCAGGACCCATATTTAATATGGCACTGATACCTGTGAGATCGTGGTCTTCAGTGAAATGCCATCCATCCAGCTTGCGCGGTGTTTTAATGGTTCTAGATACTAAGGCTTCTGTGAGATAGTACTCCTAAAATGAATGCTAATTCTTGAGTGATAAGGCTGCCCTATCACTTTAGCAGTGACCTTGAGTAACTGTTCTAGTAACTGCTTTAATATTTCTATGAATGGCCTCTACAAACAATTGTTTCACGCTTCCTTCTGTCTGTTATTTCTTTGCTTGATTGAAATGCTTAGTGGTTATTTATGCTATGCAAAGGACATATGTATTACTTTCTTCTTGTGTCATATGGTGTTCTATATTCTGTTACTACATGCTGAACATTTTTTAATTTCTCTTAAGAGATTAAAGTAGTGGTATTCCCTTAAGTGAACATGAGAAGACATTAGAAAAGACACACCTCAATTTATGCTATTATTTGTCCAGAATTAGTAGATTTATCTCCCCTAATTTACTGAATTATATTGTATTTCTATCAGTGATCTTGTGCAGCGAATTTTGTACATATCAAGGATTCAGGACTGCAAGTTTTTATGAAACAAGATCCCAGAACAAATTATGAAAGAAAAGCAGCCTTCCACCAATCAATTAGTTGTGTGACATCAGGGTGGTATCATGCCTTACAAACATCTTATATGTGTTAAGCAAAATAACTCTTAGAAAGATACAAAAGAGTATTCAGAGATAGTAAGGGTAAGTAAATATTACTATCAACTTTGTGCTGTTCAGTCAGGTTGATTGACACATTGTCAGGGAAACAAACATTTCTGTGTATGTAACTTTGAAAAAGGGAGTGAGAGCCCCAGGTCTTGATTCGATTTTAGTAATTAAAATGATATAAATAAATGAATAGATTTGTGAAACAATTGCTTTCCTTTTACTAACATGTTTTTACCATGTAGGGAGGAGATGATGTCATGGCTTGTGTTCATGATGATAACGGAAGGGTCCGAATACAGCACTTTTATAACGTCGGTCAGTGGGCTAAAGAAATCCAGAGGAATCCTGCTAGAGATGAAGAAGGGGTTTTTGAAAACAACCGCGTAACATGTCGATTCAAGCGTCCTGTTTACGTTCCCCGAGAGGAAACCATCGTAGATCTGCACTTGAGTTGGTACTATCTGTTTGCTTGGGGTCCAGCAATTCAGGGTAAGTTGATTTCTGTGTTATCAGCAGAACTGAGGTGCCAAGATTGATAAATGACCTTCAATGGCATTATTCTTACTAGACAGCCCCCTCCCTTTTTAATGAATTAAAATTGTGGCAGCATGAGGCTGAAAAACAGATAAAAAGGAAGACGAGATAAGTAACAGAGTCCTACATGTTCTGTATCCTTGACTACATAGTTATTATCCTTGCTCCCCAAGGCTAAATTTAGAGGAGCTTCATGACTAAAAGTTCTGAATTCCTCTGAAGGACGTTTATTGTTTATTTGAATTTCATTTGGTTTATGCAGAAGTTTAATTTCAGAAAGCAGAGAAATGACCCTACTCGCAGACAGTGTAACATTGCATGCTTCTGTAGGTTTGAAAATTACCTGGCTTTCTATCCGTTTCTTTGGCTATAAGAAAAAAAAGCATCTGACATTATTTTTTCTGCCCTTACCTATTAAAGGTTCTATAACTCGTCATGATATAGACTCACCACCTGTATCAGAGCGTGTTGTCAGTATTTACAAGTATGAAGACATTTTCATGCCATCAGCTGCCTATCAGACCTTCTCTTCTCCATTCTGCTTGCTCCTCATTGTTGCACTGACCTTCTATTTATTGATGGGAACCCCATGACTGATGGAAAATACCAAGAATTTGTCAGTGGAAGTTTCTCAGGATGGACAGCTATACGGATGGACGATGCATTTTTGTATTGGGATTTATATCACACCACCACCATCATCTAGCTGCTTTTGAACATAGTTAGCTTCTCAGAAGAATGCAATAACCATCTGCTTTGAGTGGCAGAGTGGTGAAAAATTGTGTAAGAATAATCAGTGAACACATAGGAGAATATTTTCAGTGTTGTGACTACTTAAAGAAAAGGAAACTTTTGTAAAATCGATGTGTGTGTGTGCATACGTGTGCTTTGGAGGGGTGTCTGTATGGGTATTTAGGTGCATTTAATGATGAATATCTTATCAAATAACAAAATCGCCTTCCAAATTGCTTCCAAAAAGCAAATTTGGGAAACTATTATAATGCTGGTTAGTACTTCTGGAGACGACAGAATGACTCCAGGTACAGTTCCAGAACTTGAGATCTGAATACCAACACAGCAGTATAAAACCTGCCCTTCACTAGTCGACACTTCTCCCATTTTTTTTTAATATTTATAAAAGTTTACTTACTCTGGCACTTTCCAAAACTAAACTTGCATAATCAAGCATTAATGTGACTTATTATTCAGTGGAAAAGAGGTGATGAATGTCTTCATAAAAATGGTGTTTCAACAGCCTTCTTGAAAGAAATAGCAACTTCTTTTATGAGTGAGATATAAAGTTATTGACACAAGGGTAAGCGAGAATAAAGTAATGTAAATTCTCTGTACATAGGCAAAACAGGTGTAAAACATAGAGAATACAGAACTTCCCAACAAGCCATAGGATATCCTCCCAATAGATTAAATAATTCTTTTTCTTTTTATGTAAAACCAGTAATATTGCTGACATGTAAATATGTTTTTAAGCTCTTGTGTAGTAGCATGAAGTAGCATTTGTTTTTCTGTGTTTTATGCCTGTATATCCCATTCGTGTTAAAGATGAATATGGGCAGCTAGTGTTGACTTACAAAGAAATGAAAATATAATTGCAATCATTTGTAAGAAAAGATAGGGATTATTAAGAAAAGCAGTATCTTTAGTTTCATCAAACCATTGCTAAAATATAGTTACTGCGGAAAAAGATGAGCTAAAGAAGAAATATATTTTTTTTCTATCACCAATAAATATTACAAAGATGAAAGCTAAATAATACCAAAATGGAAAGTGTCAAAATGTATTTACGAGCCACAGAATATTACGAAAAACTTTGATTTCTTGTGGAGAATTTCCGTTCTTCACAAGATAGGAAGTGTATGATACATATAAACGTGGTTAGATAAGGTTCTAACTCGCATTAAAATTCTCTTTAAATAGAATTAAAGTATAAATTGTGTCAAAGTTCTCTCTGAAGTGATATGCTTGAGGACTCTGTAACATAGGATCTGGCAAAGTACGCGATAGACCTTCTTTCTAGTGTCCTTGCTGCATAGGGCGAAGAGCATTCACTAGCCTTGCCAGGTTTGCATTGTTATTCACAGACTGAAGTTCTTAGACAATCTTTTTTTTTTTACTCTCTGCATTCTTCAAACCTATGCTTATAGTGTATTAACTAGTTTTGAAAAGGAATTTCTCTCCATCACACTCTATCCCTATTTCAGAAGAAAGATTGCTTTGTAATATGCATTTTCATTGATGTCTTTAAGACTTTGCTCACTTAAAATTGCTGGATGAGGTTCAAGCGGAGGGAAGAGAAGCTCAGAATGAAGTGAACTTTGAAAATGCGTATAGTAGCTTTACTTAGAATAAATTACCTTTCCCAAGTTGAATAAACTATTCATCATTTGATGATATACATAGTGGAGACCACTTAATAAGGAAGACTGGCTTTGTTCCATCGTGGCTGTAAAGTAGAGGGTTGAAACCTTGAATAATGAGTTCGGAATTCAGCAACCAGGTGAAGTGAAGAAATCATTAGGGAAAATTCTTTTTCCTTTGTGCTAATTTGTAGGCAGCTGTGATACCTGAAATACTGCAGTTCCTTCTCAGTGATCACAGCTATTTAAAGTAGCCTCAGGGTTGCTTTAGTTTATGGCCTTGTATTTACTGTTTTAGTTTCAGGTATTTACCTGATGACTGACTAAAGGGCTAATCTAATCATTGAAAAGTATTGAAGCAGGAGAAAAAACCATTTTGGCTCGTCCTTTCTTCTATAATACAGTGCTAGATGTAGGATAGCCTGGCTGGGTCCAAGCACGGAGGTGCAGTAGAGATGACAATTATAATATGAAAGTAAACATGCAACACCCTTAAACCTGCTTTCTACTTACATGGAATCAGCTGTGTTTAAAGTTCAGGCTCTGAAGCAATTGCAGGTTCAGAGTAGAGGCACGGCTGCTTTTTGCGGTGGGTGGGGTATGTCCGCTGCCAAGTATAAACTGCTTCAGTCTTCAGCTGTATTATGCATGTTCTCAGTTAGGGTAAAAGCAAGTTTCTTTTCTTTTTCAGGTTACTTGTTAAGTGTGCTGTCTGGTGGTTTTTTATTCTATGTTCTCCTGTTGAAGTATTGGCAGAAACTTGCACTTTTCTAAAAACTTTCACACAAGCCTCAAAGTACTTAACTATCAGCAATTATGTATTTTTAATCAAAGGGGAGGAAATGGAAGCCCACAACAAGCAGTAATCTATGATTTGCATTTCAACTGATGGTGCAGTTTAGCTTTATTATTATTCATTAGTAAACTCTTCCAAAATTCTGCATGCTACTTCCCAGATATGAGTGAAGCCATAAATCCAGCTCTGAACATTTTGCAGGTAGCAGAGGTCAAATAGACGAATGTTTAAGCAGAGCTGAGAATAGCTGTGGCAGATTAGAAGCAGGAGTTGGGGTAAGTTTCTTTTAGTGGAAGAAGTTTGCTGTCTTGTGGCATTTTATCTGAGAGGTGCTCTTCAGAGTGGGAAAAGCAGGAATAGGAGAGTCAAGTAAGCAAAGAAAAGTGTGAGTGCTTAGAAACTAGTAGTTGGGAAGAAATATGAGAACAAAAAGGCCATAAGAGAAATGCAGAGGCTTAACTCGTACTTAACAATACTTGGTACAACACTTAGTAAGTCTTAACATTTGAGTGGACATAGTAACGTCATGGAAGGTATTTTGTTTTTCAAATTTTTTGTCTTTTTAACATGGAGAAGTAGGATTGATCCACGTTATACAAAGTTACTACAAATTAACTTTCCTCAAAGTAATTTTTAAGTGTTTAGGACATTTCAGATAGTTTGTTGAATTTCTCTAATTAGCAGGTACCAACACCAACCAAAGGAAAATGTCTCCCTCAGAAAGCGAAGCAGACGTTTCCTTCTCCAAATCAAATTAATTTTTAGTTCCCTTATGGTGACTACTAGCAAGCAGCTGTTACTGAACACATTTCCAAAGTACTTTTATTTTGAGAATTACTTGCTGTGGGGTAACCTAACACGGATACATAGAGTTTAGAAAGTGCCTGTTTAGAGTATGGTGTACTTTGGAAATTTAACTTTGATTATTAATTACTAAAACAGTACAGGCAAAGATCATAAGGCATCAATTAATGTCCTTGAATATGCTCCTTCCATGCAGAGCAAAATTTAGTTGTAACCATTGCTTGTTACATTAACTATATTACCACCCTCTCCTCACTCTGTCAATCTTAACTAGAATGTTTTATACTTTAAGTTTGTAAGTTAGGTAGAAGAGAAATCAGCTGCTTATATTTGTGACAGCTTGTATTGCAAAGGGTCCTTGTTTTTTTGACTGTAATATCTGACTGGTATCCTGCTACAAATAGTAAGCTAGGCTTGAAATGGCATTAATAAAAAGTAGGATAGGAGAGAGAGAAAAATAGGTGGTGAGGACAAGCAGTGGTAATGTCTTTTTTTAATTCACTGGAATAAAATAACTGTGTACATTTTTATGTATAGGTGAGATACTCCCGGATAATAATTAATCCTCTCCCCCTTCTCCCAAATGCCTGTCTAATTTGATAATTTCAGTGGATGCTGGATGATGCTTTCTTCAACGTTCTGTTATTGTAAGGGAAATTCTCTGGGTTTGAAAGAGAACATATTGAGAAAAATTTGAAATCCCTCTGTGGCCTTCTTATCCTTCTTGATTGACTTAGCAATACTTGGACAACAAGAAAATAAACACTTGTAGTCTTCCTAATCTGAGGAAACCCTCAGATTGGGTTAAAAGTTATCAAAGTTTTATCTGTCGCTGACCTTTCCAGTCTGCAACACAGGGATTAGAGAAGGACTGGAGTGTTGTGTACATGAGTAAACCCAAGCAGCAGTTTTGAAGCTCACTTGGAGCACCATATCCTGGATCTGAACCAAGAAGAGGAGCCCTGCAACTGCTTCCATGTGTTCAATGGGCACTGCAAGATGGAAATAACAAACAGCGCGACTCATCCTACACCAAATCCCTTAAATACGTCTATCTTCCTTTACCAAACTGTGGATGGTGTTTTTACTGTGAGTTTTTATGTCTAGTCTTCCTCTGAAAAGTACTGTGCTCCTTGTCAGTGGCCTATATCCTGTCCTCTTTTCCACAGCTGCCTTATGCTGTTTATTGAGGTGATCCCATGAAATCTTAGTCCAGCTGTGAAGAGGAGTTAGTGGGCAAGGTGGATTGACACACAGCTGTCTTCCTGGTTATCCAGGTCACAATTAGAAACCTGTGTCATTGATGACACTCCAGTTACCTGTAAGTAAGTTCTAAGAGTAAGAGAAAGGGAAGAGGTGCATCTCCCTATTTTTTGTCTGTTTTCTCCTTACTTTCCATCCCTCCAATGCATCAGGCATTTACAAAGAAGAAAATTATTCTCTTTTTGGAGGACAGACCCTCTGATTGGTCCGTTTCATCTGTTCTGAGACCACTGGAAGTTTGCAGCATGCTGTACTGTAGAGAGAGAATGAAAGCTTTACTATTAAATTCCATTTTGTGACTCCGTGGTTTTGATGGTTTGGCCACACTGATGTGAAGTGAGTTTATTCCTCCCTCCCTCTTTTTAACATCTCCAAATAGTTTCCTCAAAGAAAAGTATTGGGTAATAGCTTTAGGAGAAGGAAACATGCATTTTACAGATTTAAAAGAAGTCTAATATTGTTCATTTTCAGAGATACCTGTTGTGAGAGTGCTGATATGAGGTATAACTGGTCTAGAGTCTTAGATTTATGGTAGAAGCAGAAAAATACCTAACTATTACCATTGTTTCAGTGCTTCACAGAGCTGTGTATGTGCATAACTTGCATGAATTGGCACCCTCCTTTTCAGCCCTGACTCCATAGAGATTAATGAATGGGCAAAGCAGTCTGCTTGAATACTGTACAGCAAGGCACAGGTGACCTCAAACAGTTTGGGATAGAAGAGTAGGAAAACTAGTGGTAAGGCTGAATTACAATGGTTTTGGCATATTTCCTGGTTTTGCACAAGTTTACATGTGCATATCTGTCACTTTTAATCACAAGCAGTTATTAATTGATGTGAATAGAAGGAACAGAGTTTGACTTCAATGAGAATTTAGCTTTTTTGTGGGTTCTGGCTGTGTAAGAGCCAACGTGGGGAGAAGGTCAGACTGTGCCTCAAGATGTGCACTTCCATGACACTCCAAGGTCAGAGCTAGAGGATTAATCTTGCCTTTGGAAGTATAAAAACCTGTCAAGACCCTGTAGACAATAGTGACAGTCACCTGCTGCCTCTGTACCTGCTCACTGGCCATTTTACAAGCTACTGCTGGAGCAGCTGGAGTATCAAAAGATGGACGCTCTACATCTTTTCTTAGTAGCTTTCATTATTTATTTTCTGTTTCCCTAACTAAAATTCCTTTATCGGTATTTCTGTAGAGGTGTGTTAGTGGCTAAAGCCCCCTACTTCCCCTCCACCTCCAGCCTGCCCAGCACAGGTATAGATCTAAATGGAAGGCTTTAAAGAAAATCTCAGTTTTCTGAGTTCAAAAATTAAGAAAAGAAAATAATTTCTATTTATTGACCATATGTCAACTTCTCACCACATCTTTTTTCTGTATCTAATTACTTCTGTGTAATTTATATGTCAAAGTATCTGATTTTTGCAGATACAAAGTAAGATCTATGTAAACCTTCCTTTTCTAAACCTATTTTATTAGTATGAAATACTCATTAAGGTAACTTTCTTTTTATATTTTGATTTTTATAGTGAGTTTGGTAAAACTATGTGTACTTGAACTTGGTTATTTAACTCATCTAATTTGGGCTCAGATTGTGAGGCAAAACCAGTGTAATTCTGAAATGTCAAGGAGGACGTGTGCAGCTTGTGGAGCTGATAGGTGTGAAAAAGCAAACTGGAAAGACATTACTTTCTTTGAAAATCTGTGATTTGAATTGGCAATAGCAGTGAATCTGCTGTAAGGAAAAGGGCAGGTTGGTTTTTTTTCTCTTTTCTTTCATTGCTAAGTAATTTGAAATGCACTCATAGACTCATAGAATATTTCAAGTAGGAAGGGACCCGTAAGGATTGTTGAGTCCAACTCCCTGCTCCCAGCAGGACTGCCCACAATGAAACCATAAGACTAAACATCGTCTAGATGCTCCTTGAACTCTGACGGGTTTGATGCCACGACCGCTTCCCTGAAGAGCCTGTTCCAGTGACTGAACATTCTCTCCATGAAGAACCTTTGCCTAATGTCCAGTCTGAACTTCCCCCCACAGAGCTTCATGGTCACTTACAACTGTTCTTCTGCCCCACTTCTGCATTTTTTATCTAATAAGGAATGTTTTTTCAAACTGTGTGAGGTTGGAATACGTGCAGGACTTCACAGCCCCTGTGTTAGAACAGCTGCTGCTCCTTCTAGGTTACTTTTGATCTGTAATCAGAGGCTACTTAGGAATGCCCTTACAAGGTGAGCTTTTATGTGGTACTCTTAAGAAACTTTCTGTAAAAGTCTTGCACTCTTTATAGACTAAAGCATTACAGAATTACCTGATAGCAGTGTTTTTCTGAGCTGTTTTAAAATTATGCTTACTTACATTCATGTTTACATTTTTAAAGAAGTAATTGGATTTTTCAGAAGTGCTGAGCAGCTGCAAATATTTTATGGTTCCAAAGCCTGCTCAGGGCAGTGAATGTTTTATGGCAAATAGTAATCGCAATGTATTGCCTAATTCACTTTCACATCTCTCTCTTATGCTTGACAATGTTCAGTTCAATTTTATAAGATGGGAATAGTAGAAGACTACATAAAGGAACAATTAACTTTGTGTACTGAGGAATAAAAATATTGTTGCAGGCATTTTACGACAATGATCTGCAAAGTTGAGACTAATGAAAAATTATTAATTAATTAAATATTCCCAGAATTAATATTTAGACAAAGTAAGTTTGCTGAAGGTATTTGTGTGTGTGTGTGTGAGTTCGAGAGTTATACTAGAGAGTTAAAAACCAAAAAGGTAGACTCTGCTTTGGAGAGAAAAGAAGACAAAACGTAGAATCCTACATGTTCCCTGATTCCTATCTAATTTATTGGAGGGCAGAGTGATATGGAAGAATACATAGAATACTGAGATGTTACCAGCTTTTATATATTAACCATTTGCCACCTTCTTTAGTCCAAAAATTCACCTTAGTTTTTTTACAGTATTATTCTTCTTTTTTTTTTCCCCAACAAGATGAAAAGAGGATAAGTTCAGTAAGTAACAAAAATACTGTCATAGAGCATTAGGATAATAGGAAAGGAAGCACAGATGCCATATGTAAATCTAGGAGGAAAAAAAAATCTTATAGTTTACCTACAAAATGTGATGTCTGCTTTTGAAATCTTGGGCTGTTCACATATAAAACAATTATTTCTTTTTTCATTTTTACAGTTGGTGATATGAATAGAGTGATAAAAAACTGAAATAGAAAAACCTGATGCATCAGATTTTCTGTTAAACTGGAATTATCGTTTCAGTCTTGAGACAGATAGTCAGAGATTAAATTCCAAACCTATTAACTAATTAGAAAAATGAAATGGTTGGGCCCTGATATTTGTGTGTTTAGGCAGGTTTATTTAATTAGCATATTTGAAGCATCGTGAGTTCTGCTTAGGTTAAAACAGATTGCTGATGGGCCTTGGTAGTTCTAGATTAAAATATCCTGAATTCTAGTTCGGTTTAACCTCTTTGCAAATAAGCAGGCTGTTATAACTATGTTAACTCTTGACCACTTTGTTTTGTATTACATGATGTGTAATGGTCGAACCTGAAACGTCATCTCTACCTTTGGAGTGTGTTCAGTGTTCTGAAGACTAATACAGAGGTAAAACATACAAAAAAGCAGCTGCCAACTATATGTTAAGTAATGTTCTGCACACTTCATGCCAGGCTCAGTTCTGTACACCGATACCCAGCATCCCTGTGAAGTCAATGAGCATTTGGCTGGGTAGGAGCACAGAACTGGTGTTTTGTAGTCCAGAAGAAATCATCGAGTTTCTTTGTATTTATGCACTTGTCTTTTCAGCAAAACAACACTGGATGAATACATAATGGAATTACGATGACCTACAGAACTACTTTGCAATCAGTGCATGCTCTAAAATAATTGCTTTGTAACATCTGTTTTATACTCATGTTGATGTTCCAGTGAGCCTTGTTAGCTATTTGACAGTGACAGAAAACAATGTTTATAAACCTGTTATAATAAATGCCTTTTTAGTCTAAGAAAATACGTGGTGTGGCATTTATAAAAGGGGGGAAAAAAGGATCCGTGAGGCTAAAGAAGTCTCCGCTGCTACCCTGTGTTAACAATTCTTTGCTGTGCCATGAACTTGAATTTATTACTCTGAGTAATTCCACTTAAGTAAGTGAGACTGGTGACAGGAGCAAATTAACAAACCTGGGGAGCTACATTCTTTTCCTTTGTCACCATCACGATCACAGGGAAGCTGTAAATAATTGTAATTTTCTGTATTTTAACAAATTATTAAGTAAAGTGTAGAGGTTCTTGTGGTGACCTTTATGCTGCAGTTTTGTAGCCTATTTGATGCAATCAAGTTGCTGATATTACAAATTCAGGTGTTTTTTATCTACAGTTATCCCTGCCCCATGGCTTGGCCAGACAGAACAGGCTTTTGCAGAAAAGCAGGTGATGCAATTACATTAGAGATTGAGAACAGAGAGGAGGAAATCCCATAATACTCAGAAAAAAAAAAAAAGCAGCTGAGTTTCTCAAAGAGAGATGGTTCAGTTTGTGAAATCCCTCAGGTTCGAGCAGGTATTTTAGTGCTCCTTACTAGTGCAATGAGAAGAGTTGGATCAAGGCACCAAGAAATCTATTGCTTCTATACTGTGTGCTCTGCTTGCTGCGTTTGTAGTATCACTACCCTGGAGCTGCAGGCTGCAAGAAAGGATGGATCTCATGTGTGTTAGCTGCTTGTGCACCGTCCAAGTGAGAATGATCAATAGAAGCCTTAAGTATACTCAGTAGAGGGTCTTAAATTATTTTCTGTTTGTGCTGCATAACATCTGACAGATTGGCAAGGCGTTTTGTCCCAAACCTGACAAGGTCAATATATTCTGCTGTTACTCAGATCTCTATATATCCAACCCTAGTTTCATGCAGGCAACTACCGTATGGCTAACCCTGACTAGCCGTAGTGCTCCTGATTTTGTTCCTCTCAGCGTCTTAACTGGTGCTGTTTTACGTGCTGGCCCCCTGGGTGGAAACCTTTATGATGGTGTTATTGACTGCTTTGCTTTACCACCATCCATTTCATTCCCCTTTTTAAATGAACAAGATTCATAGTCTTCTATGTGAATCACTCGAGTATAAAGCTGCTGGTAATACCATAAACTTTAACTCAGATATTGAGCAAAGTTGTTTCTGCAATAAAGTCAGTTACTGCTATGGTCACAGAGTTCAACCCCAGCTGGTGTATCCAAGAGCTGGTTTTCATTCTTTTTACTGCTATTTAGTAAACTATGTTTAATTTGGAGTAATCTCATTTTAGTTGTTAATCCGCATAAAATATTATAATTTTTTTAGCCCCAAATACAAAGGTACATGCTGATGACCTCAAGATACAAAGTTTATATCTTAAAGATGATCTTTATAGATTATGCATTTTTATTACGTAGTTTACACTGCGTAATTTTCATTCACCTGAAGAGGATATTACTTTGTCATTAAACTGAGGTGAATTGATGAAGTGAGATTAATCTTAACTGAATGTTGGCAAATGTTCAGTAACAGAGGTTGAAAGAGACACAAGGTTTCACACACAGGGACAGGAATTACTTTCTAAATATTCAGGCCAGTGCTGACACCTTGTGGCTTCATTACCGAGTTATTTCATAGCTCCATGTGGTTATTTCAGGTATAAATCATGATTAATTTGCCCGTGCCAGCATAGTCTGCCTCCTATGCTTCATGCCCTTGTAACTTTGGGCTTTGACTGCACGTTGAATGAATAAGAGCTAAGGATATCTGGGATCTTCTTGAGGAGGAATTAAAAAGCTTCAGTTCATTGCATAAAATCATGGGTGATAGTGCAGCAGCAAGTAGAAGTTAAAGATTCTCTTACTAGTAAATACCTCATTTCATATTTCCCTTTACAGAGGAGAGCACTGAGGACTTCAACGCACACAGTTTTAGGCCCATGTATATTTTTTTGCATTGATACAAAAGCATTCCTTTGCTGCCCCCTTCACCCTTGAAGAATTACTAATAGCAAAAAATACGTTCTTAGGGACAGCTGGAGAATTTCTGGTACTATACGGCCCTGAAGAGCACTACCATAAAAATGTATCCATAAAAATGTATCAGTATCAATGCATTTTATACCTAAATTGGCATCTAATCTAAAATCATGCACCATTTCAAGCAGTCACTGCAGCCTTTACAGCTGGCTTTGTTTAAGATTTGAAATACATTGTGGAATAAAATTCTCAGGGCTTGAGAATTGTGAAAATTGTGTCTTGTGAAAATCACCCATCCTCCTTCCACTGTCACCTTGGAGATTGTTTTATGGTCATACCTGTACTCTTGAATTTTCATAATGTGACAATACTTGAGTAGGAAATCTTTATTTCGTTGCTTTGTGTGTTGGTTGGTGTTTTTTTAAATTTTGTTCCTGATACATTTAGTTGTTTATAACAAATACTGAAACACAGAATTGGAAAGGGAAGATTTTCTACAGTAGGAACCAAATCCTCAGCTTTATGTAAATCCATATTTATAGCTTCACTCAAGTCAAAGAGGTGGCATTAATTTCTGTTTGTGAAAAACATGACTGCATGAGTCTGTTAAGAAAAATCAAAGGAATAAGGATGTGCCTGTGAAGATCTGATTTGCTGGCATCTCTGCTTATCTAACAGAAGGATTTGTACGCTCAAATCACCCCATGTAAACCTTAACTGACACTTGCTAATTGAACTTTAATGCAAAAAAAAAGTATTATAATGAGCCATCAGAGTCTCTTTCTGGCATGCTTCCTCCACTCTGCAGGAACTGAAAATAAAAGGTTCAGGTAGTGATGCACGCTTGTTACCTTCCAGAGTTGCATTTAGCATCCTGGCATACTTCAGGAATGCTGTATTAATGAGTTTTTTGACTGTTAATGATACCTGAAAGTAATAATTTACCTCATATGCCTTTTAGGAGAGAGAGCATGGAGAAGCTTAACTTTATCAGGTCTGAAAATAAATCTTAACTGTTAAGGGGGATAAAAATAGCTACAAACATTCTTCCACGGGCCTATTCACAAGTCTTTCTTGAGAAGGGCAAGTAAAGAATCTTCTAGTGCTTCCATGGAGTCTGATCTTTGGTGAAGTTCGGCATTACAGCTCAAGCTGAGGCAAAACGCTTTCCTCCAAACTTCTTCCTAATGATTTCTGTTCTGCCCCAAGTGATACTGGTGCGGTTTGGAGTCTTTGCACCAAGGAAGCTCTGTCCCACCACAAGCAGAATGTTACTGGGGAGGTGCTGGGTGCTAAGGCATGTCTCACAGGCAGCCACCTGAAAGAGAAACAGCCCTTAAAAGCAGGTGTAATAAGTTGCTAGATAAAATGAGATGGATGGTTCTTCTGATAAAGGGCAGTTTGGACACTCCATGAATGTTTAGAGGTACATAAAATTTACGGTTTTGTTTGTCTGTGTGCTAATGGGTAGAATGAGGGTATTCCTCTGCTGAATTTTCACTCTGATAAGCTTTCAGTAAATACGCTGGAATGAAAATGAATGATTCCTGATTCTTTAGGCTGCAGAGATCTAGTTTTCTCGTGGTAGTACTTCTCTGAATTGCATTTACTAATTAATAATATGCAAGGTAAAAAGTAGTTCTTAAGCTCATATTAAAATCGGTAGCTTCAATATAGTGGCAGTAAGAGTATGAATAGCTGTACTTTAGAGTGGTGTTTTGTATCTCTTTTTTTTTTTTTTAAAGACCAAACTCCATACCCTCTTTCCTCTATAGAAGAAGAATCTGAAAAGTTATATGGAAAACTCTTTTCTTGGTGGGGGAGAAAGAAATTGCAGAGCAGTCCTTCAGTAGAGACTTCTTACTTTTCTTCACAAAGGTTTTGTTGCTAGTAGGTAATGCTGTTGGGAGAAAACCCACTGAATAATGAAATATTACTTTGTGGGCATTTTTTAACTTTTTAATTACCAATTAAATAATCTGTATGGTTCTTAACAATTGTATCTACTTAATCTTAACAATTGTGTCTACTACCTTTTAGGTGCGCAAACAAAATTTAGAATTCTGTGTAAAAATAAGATGGAAAAATTAAGATTTTACTTTTCAATCCTTTTTTTCTTTCCCTTTTTATAATAGGGCTTTATTTGTCTTCTGTGTTTGAAGTCTGTTGGTGTGTGAAGTCTCCTGGGTCAGTTGAGCATAGTTCAAGCACTATGAAGTTGATCGTATAATTCTGGTATTGATTCAGCTCATGGAGGGGAAGGTGATCTGTCACCAGAAAGGTGCAGCAGCACTCATTCGTGCACATGCTTTTGTGTCAGAGTTGAGCTGCTTCTAATTGCGCTGGAGGCTGTATTAATTTTACCACTTAATTATGCAGTCAAGTATTTAAATGTTCATGCCCTATTTCCAACTGCAATTAAAAAGCAGCTGGAAACTTACATTGGCTGATATTGATTTGGCATTAATGAAAATCAGATATACACATTTAGGTTGCTAATTAAATCACCTGTTTCTCATGCAGCTGATGCAGTATTACAGATTAGAAGGACTTTAAGTAGTGTGGCAGAAATAATACAGGTTCCTCTTAACTAGTGAAGTGGGGTTCAGGCAGAGTTTTGCAGCTTACAGGAGGGAATGCCTGGAGTTTCTGTAGGATTCTTGGTATCCTCTGTCCTGTTGAGATTTATGGACGTGAAAGATTCCTGACATCTTGTTATTTGCATGGTGTCCTGGAGCAGGTCTACTATCTCCACTCCGTTCTGCTCTCCTGCCTTACTCATAAACCATTTGGCATGGAGCCTGGTGCCTTTCCTAGGAGGCTGTGACAAAACTTGTCCATCACAGGCAGAGTCTGAAGAGCAGGAATGTGCACTGCAGGGGACTAGGCTGCATCTAGAGGGTGCTGAACCAGGTAAGTACAGACATACAGCTTCCAGATTGTAGCTCATACGTACAGGTAAAGCAGCTCAAGTGGATAAAATTTGCTGCTGCATCCTGAGGGGAGGAGCTGGTTTAGGGGCAACAGCTGAACTCACGAGTAATTCCACTGTGGAGTAGAGGTGGAAGTAAAGTGAATGCTGATTTCCCAGTGAAAAATACCAACAGCTAGAATGGGGCTTCTACTACTTCTTCAGCAAAGTCCTTATCTGCGTTCAATTCCCCCTGAAGTAATTTCTGACACTGGGGGGCTATTCTAAGGGCCAACTAACCTCTGCTGTGGGAGACTGATCAGCCACAGAAAGTGAGAGAATTGACAGAGCCACTTAAGAATGGCTTTAGGGAAGTCTCCCTTTCGCTTTTGACTATGGCTAATCTCAGAGGCTCAGCTAACCTGGTGAGAGCACCCTCCCTCCAAGGTAGTAGCCTGAATGAATGTTGTAGCAAGCGGTTTCAGGCTGCTCTGCGGGTATCTTCCAGTACCTCAAAACAAAAAGGAGGGAAAGAAGTGATTAACAGGGGCATGCATGTCATGTGGACAACAGATCTGAGATAGCAGTTAAGTATCAAATGGTTTAATGCAAAAGGAACACTCAAGTTTGTGAGGCAAACTTGAACTCTAAAGGCTGCAATGGGTGCAAGCAATGCTTAATGACATATCTGCTGTTAATTAAGAGATGAAAGACCTCAGGTTAAAAAAAATCCCAGTAAAGCAGAGCATCATTGCAGGTTTGTTCTTTCTGCTTACATATTCTGTATCATCTCTAGTTTAACTGAATGTTATATGTAATTATGAACTTTTTCAAAGCAAATTAAATAGTCTCATTTTAAAAACTAGTGGGGAGTCAACACAATACATGCTTTTCTGATCTGCTTCCGCAAGCTCAATGTTAATTTAAAAAACATGATACTATAGTTTAATAGATAGAGGTAACTATAGGGAGCTACGGCTACACTATTTCAATTTTGTGACGTTTATTAATACAGTTTGCTTGATCTTGGAATAAACCTTCTAGACTTTTCTGGAATAACTTCTCCTCACCAATGTAGGTTTTCCCCTGTCCTGCTTTCTAGAAAAAGATAAGCTGTATTAAAACTTCCCTGGATGGCAGGAGCCTTCCCCTAGCTGAAGTGAAAATGTATCTAAGAGAGATCTGTTTATTGCATGGCTCATTTTCCCCTTGCAGTTTATTCCAACATCCTGTGGTCAAAACTTATCACCTCTGCCTAGTCTAGTCAAATCTGTTAGCTTCAGAAACTTAAAGCATACTGGGAGAAATACATGTGTTTTCAGCACAGTAGTCTTCCACTGGATCTGTTGGTGCTGTGCTGACGTTATTAAATTTCAGAGGATTCATCCAGGAAGCAGAAAGTTGCACTTTGCTTGGTTTCATGTTGTGTGGTGTAATTGGAGATTGCTGTTTCTATCTGCGACATCCATGTTTTCTGTAACACAAGAAAAGATTTGTAAACCCAGACAATCTCAAACAGTTCCAGTAATTCAGATAAAAACAAGCAGAGCCTTTAGTTTTATTTAGCTTTTCTTCATACTCAGGCTCATAATTCCTGAACTGAATATTTATCATCCCAGAATTGAGACTCTCACAGTTGCTCAGGCCATTACACACCACTAGAGTCTGTATCTGGGGCCAAGGATTTCCAGTGAAGGTTTCCTTTCTGGTTGGAATGTAGCATTTTAATGATCTGGGTTTGGTTTTTTGTTGTTTTTTTTTTTTAAATAGCAATGCTTGCTGCAGGCTATTTCACCCATTTTTGTGTAATATTTGTTAATTTAACTGTGCTTGCAGTTTGGGCTCCCTGTTCCTCTGATTAAGACAGCTCAGACGCTGTCAGCATTACAAGTTCTGTCCCACTCCAAGATCTGTCATGTGTTGCCACGTGAATTTCAGTTTCTAGCATCATGCTGACAGCATTCAGCTCTATATCTGCTGTTATGCAGGTGATGCTGGAGAGGTGGATTTAAAATACATAACTTCCTTCTTTTTGTGCTCATCCAGATGGTCTGGGTCACAGAAGATGAGTTGTCTCTGTGTTGCTGTGATGAGACATTACAAGCAGTTGGCAGTGGTATGAGCTTAAGGTCTAGCTGTGCATCTACCACCTCAGGATTTTTCTTTTGCCTAGTCAGGGGCTGCTATCCCTGCTGTAGTGCCTGCAGAGACAATGAGTTCTGATGCAAAAAGCAGAAATGCATGAGAAGGGGCAACCTGTTCCTCTTCACGCCGTGCTGGGATTCATAGATTTTTGTTATTGACCTATCTGATTGTTTCTTGTGTGTGTTTACACCCTGAACAAGTTAAATACATCACTTTGGGAAAAAAAAAAAAAAAGAAAGCTGGAGAGATGAATTGCATGACCAGCAAATCTAAGGAGTCCCAGGAGTGGAAGCCAGCAGAGTACGCATGCACAACCTGTTTGTGCCTGGCAGAGCCTGGCTTCAGAGTGAGGAGGTTGCTCTGGCTCCCCTGGAACTGCTGGTGGGGTAGAGTGCGATGTGCAGGGTGGTGGTAGATACACAAGGGTTTGCCAGGCATTAGTGGACCCACAGGAGGCAGGATTTAAACTGTTGAGCTTGTCAAGGCTCGGGAAGGAGAGCAGGGGACAGGGGAAGAGAACAGAGGGCAAGGCACTGGTATGGGCGCCTGGGCAACAGCCACGTGTTTCAGGTCATTGTTGTCATGTGTCTGCTGAGTATTGGGTCTCTGGAGAGAGGTGGGAGTGGGGCAAGGGACCTACTGCATCTGCGTTCAATGCATTGAGTGCGCTCCCCGTGCAGTTGGTAGGGCGCAGTATGGCAGTGAGAGGTAGGCAGGCACCTTACAACCATTAGGAGATTTACAAGGTAGATCACAAAGTAACAGCCCTCTGCTTGGCACAAGTCAATCAGACTGTGGCACTTAGAGCTTCACTTAGATTTCTGTCTCCCTTTGATGCAGCTTAGCTTGATTGAGGCCCTGATCTGATGGTTCTCGCCAGCATCAATCTTAACCAGATCATCTTCTCCTTTCTGCCTTGCAGAATCAGATCAGCTAAACCCAGAAGCTCGTTGTGGCTAGCAAAGTTTCTTTAAAAAATATGTTGATCATGCTGAGATTGGGCTCATTGGGAACTGAAATAAGGTGCTTCACTTCATTCAACTGGTACTAGAAAGTCTGCCTCTCCTAGGGCACAGAGAACTCAAAGGCAACAAAATGCAGTAATGACACCACATCCAAGTTAAAAAGAACCTTTTACTGCAGGGTTTTCTCTTTTGGTAAACTGGACTTGAGAGACATTGAGAAGAAGATGGCAGCCACCTGCTGTAGGGGAAGCTTTGTAAGAGAAGGGTAGTATTTCAATAACAGAAGGAGGTAATGATCTCTTCAGGAGACACCTGTAGTAGGTACCTATTCGAGGTACTAACCAGCAACTTGGAAATGGAACATTCAACTTACAGGAGAAAAATATTCCTGTGAAGTGCCCATCACACTTTCAGATATTATATACAGCACTCTTACTAGAAATGTGATGTGGTATGAAAATGAGGGGCAAAGTTATGTAACAGTGGAATTAATCACACCATCTGTTCAATCTGAAATTGCAAGATGTGTGCCATGCATAGATGAGTGTGATTCAGTTTTCTCATCTGAGTACTACTACATGTGAGGAGTGTGTGTGTGTTGTTTTGGTGTTGACTATTCTGAAGGGGCTGAGATTCTCATTTAGGGAAAACAGTTCTGTAATTAAAGAAGAAAAAATTGTGTGCTACTTACCTTGCTGGTCTCTGTCTGAGCTTGGAGTAAGAAAACTGCTATGCACTGTCGATACCTATTTTCATGCTGTATTAGGAAAGCATTTCGCAGGCTGAAAACTGTGGAAAAAAATATGGAGAAATGATATTAATTCCCTCATGCAGCTGTCGGTCCAATTTTATATCACATTGTCTGATAATGATTGAACAAATGATGAATGTAAGCATATTTTCCAATTCAAGGGTATCTTCATAGGGCTAGTTTTTTTGTTGTGCAAGAAGCTTTGTTATTCAAAAAGTTAATTCTGCTTGTGTTTGTTTTATTTTAACTTAATCATTGTGCAGCTAAGGTGCTTTTGAGTCTAGCTGAGTATCATCAAGAGAAGTTTCCATTCAGTGTGGACTAAATCATAAGTGAAGTTAGAGAAAAATATCAAAAATTAAGATAAGTGACCCATTTTTATTTTATTTCAAATGGGTCTGTATGATGGTTACACTCAGGCTGATGGTGGGTTTGGGCTCTCTGTGGGATGTGTGCATGAGCTGGTGCTGCTGCCCAGGGCGTGTTGCCAGCAGCGCTCTGGTTCCTGCCAAACTTCTGCAGAAGTTAATCAGTGACAGCAGCATCTCCTGGGCCCTGTGGTTTACTCTCATCATCATGTAGCAGGTTCCCCTGCGAGGACACAAATGGGCACTGATGTCGCATGCCTGGAGTGAAGATGTGGCTTAAGTCTGCTGTGGAGCAAGCTTAGGGGAGGAGGAGGCGAAAGAATATTCCAGTAGTCAAATTCCTGGGGCAGATAGCAGGTGTGCTTGGGTGGGCTGCTAGTAGCAGGGAGGGGGCACAGCAGCCTATTATAATGTTTTTTTTTCTGTTTTAGCTTATTAAAGGGCATGGGTGGTATTTATGAAGGTATTCAAATACACATGGGTACCTACCTGTAACGTGGATGGGGTCAACGTTTTTCAGTATCAGTCTGTCTAGCGGAATAGGCTGGTCTAGGACTGTGCAAAACCCACCTTCTCTTATGAATGACTGCAACTCAGGAGTGAGAGAAGGACAGATGGGGATTAAGCTGGTATCTGAGCTCCCGTATTTCTGGGAATACAAAATGAAGTTGTTTAGCTGTTTGTCATCTGCTCATGAAATACAGGTGCTAAATAGCCCTAAATTATGTGGTTTCTCTTATCAAAGGTACCCAGACAACTTGTCTGCCTAAGCAACCTCAGAAAAACCCATTGATACTTGGAGCTACCCTGCAAGTCACACCTTGTACTAAAAAAGAAAACAAAAAGAAAACAAAAGAAACACAATACGACTCTGCAAGCAGAAAACAGTCGAAGATGTTCAGAGGTCTTTTTTCCTCCCTTTCCCTCCCCTTGTTTTAATAGCAGGATTTTTCCTCCATTCCTTAGAAACGTGTTTTCCCATTCTCATGTATATGCAGAACACAGAATTGCTGCTGCTCCACATGGGTTGCAGCTCTTCACAAAAGTTTCAGCAACACGTGTACATGGGGCAATCCTCAAAGAGATCTGCCAAAGGGCACCAGGTCCCTTAAATTGCTGCTCCCTTCATCCCCCCTGTATTGCTAAGGGATAGTACTGCTGTTCTACCATCTCTCACTGTATTCCTTCTCCAATTCCTACGAAGGCAGAACAGGTGCTTCTTTAAAAATAAAACAAACACAAGAAGTCTTTAAATCAGACACAAACTTTTTGAGATTTAGCACAGGTCCACTTAGCCTTAATGTAAATAATCTTCATAAATTTATTTAGCCAGATGTATACTCCTACACTGAAGTTTTAGGAATTTTGCATCATCCAGTGCTATATTGTGGTAGCTAAATACAGATATTTATCATCTATAGAACTCACTCTACTGCATCTTTCATCAATAAAAAAATTCTTAAGAAAAGTCATTATATCTCCATTTTAAGCTAGGGGAAATTGAGGAAAAGAGAGAACACATACAACAGGCTGCGCTGGAACTGAGAATAAAGCCAACTTTCCACCTATTTTAGCATTTGTCTGTTTTCCCTTTTTTAAACTTCTTTCCAGCAGTTCTGGTAATTCTGGCATAAAATTTCTCAGGTTGTTGGACTAAGTCATGAGAGAAGCATTAAAAAACTTCTGATGCTCTTGAAACATTTCTGAGCTCTAGGAATCCAGCACATCAAACAACACCAGGAAATATTAAGGCCTTGTGATTTAAATTCTGCCTGTTGTAGTATTCCTGCAACATACTAAGCCTAGAAACAGGGGTTTGAACCAGTGTTGTGTTTCGCTGTTAGCATAAAGAATTACCACCCATCTTTCATACTGATTAGCTGGTTTGTATCTTATCATTAGATAAATCTTCCAAAGTATATTCAAAATATTTAACAAGCTAAAAAATTATAACAACCACAAGCTTGTATATCTGTATCCATTATTACCTTTTTGTTATGTTTAATTTTGGTAATTAACAGGAAATCATCAAATAGGAAGAGGTAGACTTCAAGCAGTCTTGTGCTTTCTGAGGAGGAAAACAAAAAAATCAGTTTGAGTGGAAAGCGTTGGCCAGTCAGGCTCTTTTCTTCAGAACTAGCAGCCTGAATATGCAGATTACTCATCCTTTTGGCAGTCTTTCTCTGACAAGCTGTACATTTGTTTTCTCTTTACTGGACCTGCCCAAATACTGCTGCAGAGGTTCATTCAGGACCTGCCATAACAAAATATGATTCTGTTAAGCTAATTCCTGATACTGGGACATTTAGGAACATTACCTGCTAGCGTTAGCTTCCCTTCGTGAAGGAGAAGTCTGTTCGCTGAAGACAAAATGTTGTCACCGCTGTTTTCTCTCAAGCTTTGCTTCAAACACTTGACCCAAAAAAAAAGAAGGAGAATGGGGAATCTTGCATATCTGGTGATCAACTGGGAGGCAACCAGCAGTTAAATAATTTGAGCACATTTCTAATGTTATCTCAGATTAAATGCATCACACAGTTAATAACTGAGCATGACTGAGTTGCTTCAGCAGTGCTCTTGCTGCAATGTGTTTATGCTTTTGAGATATTAAGCTGGGGGTTTCTTTTCTGGAGTGAGTTTAATGGTTTTTGCAGCCCTGCCAATTAACAGGCATAATCCTTGAGTTGAGACCTGCTGGATGATGTTAACATAATGTTGCTTAAGGTCTGTCAGTATGGGTTAGGGAGAAACTACAGCAGAAATGTGCTCACATTCCTAGGTATGCTGTGCATTTTTAAATGGTATTATAATGAAACCAGAAATTTCTTTGGCTCAGCTTGATGAGTGAAAAAGGTAAATAATTTCTACTTTGTATCTTCATATAAAAAGGTAGGAATACTTGCATCTATTCCATTTCATTCTGTCCCCTAAAAGCAAACTCTGGAAAGTCCTCCTCTATCATATAATTGTATTATTTCAGGTGCTAGCAGAGAGCAAACCATGCTGCCATCCAAGCCACAGCCTGTGTGTTCAGCTACAAAGCTCAGGCTTCATCTGTTCCTGTTAAAGCAGAGCCACCCCCAGCAACTAGAATATAGACAGCCTGTCTGCCTTAGACCACATTATAAAGATAGGAAACTAAAATTTCCACAAGGAAAAAGGCCCTTTAAAACCCACTTACCTCTGGGACAAAGAATCTTTTGTCACGATCCCAGACTTGAGGCCATATTATGACCTCCTGCAGCTGCCTCAACTTTTGAAAGTTGTCCAACCATTTGACTTTACCTTCCAGAACCCCTGAAATGTGCAAAAATAGTCCTGTTTCTAGAAGATGCTGAATAACTGATTTTATCCAGTAGAAGCCAGAGCACCTCAAGTGTGTAGCCTCAGATGAAATCTTGGCCTCATTATAAGAAATTACTCAACTCTTCTTAGGGTGGCAGAGCCAGAGTTTCAAACCATGCATTCAAACAGGCTTAAATTCACTGCTAAATGCAAGGATTGTGTTTACTAATCTGACAGGGGGAGAGGAAGAATCATATAAAATTCAATTAAACTCAAGAAGTTCTTTAAAAACAATCCCACCTTTCTAAATTGTCTAGGTAGTGCGAGAAAAATAATTTTCATTATATACAGCCTGATCAAGAGACCGTTGAAATTAATAAGAATTAATATCAAGTGAAGGCATGCCAGAAGTAACTGAAGTATTTAACTGGGATGGAGGTGCCTCACATTGTAAAAAGTGGGGACTAAGTCTTTGCTGATCCAAGTCCATTATGGTTCCTTATGTCACCAATTCACTGATCAGAAAATGAAGGTAGATTTTTTCAGGTCTGTGAATAAAGAGCGGTCACCCCTCTATCTTTGGTTTCCTTGGACCAGAGGTATCTAAACTCTGGACTGACTTCTTTCTTTGCCAGTGATGTTCCCCAGATATCACATGGTCTTTTGGGGCTATACTTAAAATTGCTGTCCTCCCAGAAGAAATCCCCAGACCAGAGACAAAACCATCTTATTTTCCCATGGGACTCATTCTGTGCCAAAAGGTGTGCTCCTTATGTGGTCATTAGGCTAGACTCTTCATAAGACTTGTCAAGAAGAAGAAAACCACGAGTGTCTCTTTAAGGTGGTAATTCTGTTATTGGAGTATTTACCCATGAAGCAGTAGTCCCGGATTTATCTGTCTTTAGAAGACATTAACTCTCTGCCTCATCTCCTAATG
Organism: Phaenicophaeus curvirostris; assembly: GCF_032191515.1. NCBI lineage: Eukaryota > Metazoa > Chordata > Aves > Cuculiformes > Cuculidae > Phaenicophaeus > Phaenicophaeus curvirostris. Next base: position 12,269,871 of record NC_091394.1, read on the forward strand.
AGATGCTTGAGCCTTCAGTCTCCAGGACAGGGAGAAGGATAGAGGCAGAGGGACCACCACCACACTGGGTGTCTCAAGGCAGTGTCACGGCCCTGGTGTGCTGCTGGTTGACATGAGCGCTGCCTGGTGCATCTCCCTGCCAAGTCTGGCAGGATGGGCATTTTACTGATGCACTGTCTTGTCTGTGATTTCAGTGGGAGCCACATGAGGACTTTGGAGAACAAATTTATCTGCTGATGTACTATATGACTATAAGACACTTAGAGATGCATATATGGCTTCCTGAAGAAGACTGAATTAATAAATCATTTACTTAAATCTTAACACAGGAAAAAAAATTCTTCCTGGGCCAACCCCTTCTTTTTCCACAACGGTTAGAGAAAATCTGTAGCTGAGATATATCTTCAGCTACTTTGCATGGTAAAAATCTGTCATTTAGTGAAAGGTCACTGACATAATATTCCCCTTGTGAGTGCAATTTTATCCTATTAGGGATTAGCCCAAACAAATCCTCCCTAGACATAAATCCAACTGAAAAACTTCTTTGTTTGAGATCTTTCTTGATTTGTTCCAATTTTTTATCTGCTCTTAATTGTTCGCATGTCACTGCGGAAGATTCTGAGCAAATACAAGTGGCTCACTGATTTGGGAGTCCTATGACCTTGCTTCAGAGAAGCTTTGACCACTCAAAGGTGGCACTAATAATTTCCTATAGAATGAGGAAACACTCAGGATTGTAAAAAGGCATACACATCCTCATTTCATCTCTGCAGGGAGACCGGACCCATTCATACTCAAAGTATATGCCCAAAAAGGCCACGTAACTTGCTAATTGTTAATTGCACACCTGACCTTTAACCTTAGCTACTTACATATGGACTTTTCCACCTTCTCTTTAAGTGACTGGATAAAGCTTTTCTCTGTTTCATCAATGCTCCTCTTCCAAATGTTGTTAAGAAGGAGGGGATAGCGCGTCAGTCGATGCAAGGGAGCGACCAGCAGCTCTGGCAGATGCAGCCTCTTGCACTGTTCATTTTGTTCACACCACTGCTGAAGACAAGGAAAACCTGCCTAAGGCCTCAGCTCCCTGGCAGGGAGGTAGTAAACTGTTTTCTGCCTCATCAGCTGACTGTAAGGAGACAGGGACTGACTAAAGATGAACTTCCTCACACAGTGAGAGCAAGGGCTCTCTACAAGGGGAATCACATCACTCCTTCAGATTCTCTTTCTGCATCACTGCTTCCTATTTTGTATGCTCTGGCTTTGCTAGAGGATCAAGCGATGCCCTTATTTATCTGCCACTTTAATTTCATAAAGAAGAGCTCAGTTACATCTGAGGGACACCTTATTTTTTAGGGTTGCTTGCAACTTCCCACTGGGAACCTTTTTCCTAGCCGTGAGTGTCTGAAATCCTTGACAGGGAGCGAGCAACGTGAATCTCCCAGGATACAAACTGCAGTGTTTGTGGCTGCTACAAAGAGGTGCCCTACAGATCTTGGGCTGCCTAGCAGAAAAGCCCACTTCTTCAGGTTTCTCTTTCTAAGCTTGTAATGTTTAAGATCAATTTTAAGTATTTACAGGACACAGTGGCCTGCTTATGATAAGTTAGAAAGAGCAGAGCCCTCTGGCTGGGGGACCTATCACTGCACTGGTTGGAGCTGTGGCTTTCAGGTGGAGGTAGTGTTGGCAAAGACAGAATCTGCTTTAGTGCTGTAACATTACAAAGAGATCACAGATAGCTTTTTCCAGCCTTAAGTGAGAGAAGTTTCCAATCTATGCTTACTGGTGGTGTTTTGATACTGAAATGTACATTTGCTTCACCTATGGTTGAGCAAAACCTGTTACAGGAGCTAAATTACTGCCATTGTAGAGGGATGGCTTCCACCTTGTGGGCACATGGGTCTGTGAATACACATAAGCAAGGAAAGCAGCCTGGATTTCTCAACAAATCCACCTTACTTTCTCACCACACACTCCCAAGACACATGAAAATACAGAGATGCTCCTGGATTTCTATTCCCCTTGTTTTGGCTTGTGCCATGTATCCTTCTCTTTAAGTGAAAGAAATCATGATGTGCTCCTCCAGTTTTGAGGTTTGTCTGTGTCACTGCTGATGTGGCATAGCACACGGGCTGGGGGATCTTTTGTACACAGCGGGTGCCTAAATCACATAATATCCTACATACTGTGGTGCCATCCAACATCTAAACCAAGCTGATATGCAGGATATATCAAAGTAAAATACTTGAGAGAGATTTTATAATGTGGCTTGATTTTTTTTTTCTGTAACAGTTTCATTTTCCTAAGATGGAGGCCTTCAAGTCAATTGATTATGTACAAAACATATGAATGAGCCTGGCAGTACATATTTTCTGCCTGCAAAAATGCAGCCAATTGTTCCATTCTGACTTCCCCCACTTGCCTGTTACAGATCACAAATAGGGACTTTCACATGTCTAGGGGAACATACACTCAGAAGAGTGACTTCATATCTATGATAACCTCTGCAGTTCAAAAAATCTGTGTACAATGCTATCTACATAGTTTTGCTCCCAGCAAATTTCCTAATCTGCTGTTAAAATTCTGTCATAAGGCAGGAAAGCTGAAGTCAACAACAACAGCAAAACCATCACTTTACTTTCAGATAGATGCCAAAATCTTCTCTCTGTCTCAGGTTTTCCAAGTAGAAGACAGCTGATGTATAATTAAGGCAGTAAATCTGGTGTGTTTGGCAGAGATCACCCTGGAAAAACTGCAGAAAATATTCAGAAACTTATCAACAAAGAAAAAATGTCATTACAAAGGAAAGAGCAACTGTTTTGGTTTTGTAACATGTTTTTTACCTGAGATTTCATCATACCTAGAAAAACAGGGAAAGGGGAATTTAAAAAAGTAAAGGACAAGTTAAAAAGTAGTAAAAGTGGTACAGTAGTAAAAAATCCACAACAGTGCTCAAGCAATGCCTGGGAGCACAGTTCTAACAGTTCTACTGGGGCACGAAGCATTATCAGAATTTGTTCTCATTAGAAATAAATGATGTGAAATTCATGTAAAAGCAGAAGATAAAACCCACTATCAATGCAAAAGCTTTACATAGCCTCATATAGCACGTCTCTTTATATAAAAGTATGGTAGATAACTTAAAAACATTGAATTATGTCAATGATGAAACTCCTTTTTTTTCTGGGATTTTGTCTCTCTCACGCAAGCAATATCTATAAGAACAACTGAAGTCAGAGGTAATGGGGGTGAGAAGCCAAACTTTAGTTTCCCTTTCCCTTTTTAAAATCCTAATCCTGAGATAGGGTCTATTTTAAAATTTTCCCAGAAGTTATCTAGTGGAATCTACTGCTAGGGAAAGTTCAGGTCTATGAACTGGTTTTCTGTCTGTACTGATATTTCACAGAATCATAGAATGATTTGGGCTGGAAGGGACCTTGAAGATCATCTAGTTCCAACCCTCTTGCCATGGGCACCTTCTGCTATATCAGGCTCAAAGCCTCATCCATCCTGGCCTCAAACACCTCCAGGGATGGGAATCTACGATGTCTCAGGGCAACCTATTCCAGCGCCTCACCAGCCTCACAGTAAAAAAATGTGTTCCTAATATCTAATCTAAATCTCCCCTCTTTCAGCTTAAAACTGTTACCCTTCATCCTATCACTGCACTCCCTGATAAAAAGCCCCTCCCCAGCTTTCCCATAGGCTCCCTTTTAAGTACCGGAAGGCTGCTATAAGGTCTAACTTATACTAACTTAAGCCTTCTCATCTCTAGGCTAAACAAGAAGATGTGCAGGAAATATAATTCATGTGGGAGAGCCCCTGAATAACGTCCAGACAATTAACTTGTTTACCATGAAGACCACCCAAAAGGGTTGCAGAGCAGTGCTCGGCAGTGGGGGGGACAGTTCTCTGTGCTTACTTAGCAGACACAGGCCAAAGTGCTAGAGGTATTTCAACCCCATTGAGTCCTTAAGCACTTAAATACCCTCATGTGTCTGGTCCACGGAGTAAAGGAAGGATTTATGTGATGGACAGGAGAGAGGCAGGAAACATCCAGCAGTGGGGCTGCTGTCTGGTCTCAGGAAAGCATCTTCCATAGAGGGAGAATCTCTTATCCAGTGGCAAAGTCTATTCAAGGTCTGGGCTACTGTTCACCAGGAAAGGAAAATTTTTCCACGCTTTGTTCCACAACAGAGCACCTTTCCATGACCACTTCAAACATGCCAATCAATAAAAAGAACATCCTACTGACAGGAGGTGTTTAAGGCTGAGATCAAACTGCATGTGACACATAGCATGACCTTGAATGACTTGATTGTTATAAAGCACCTGTATGCTATGATAAACAGTCTGATGCAAGGACAAGCTGAGATTAAGCAAGAATACTTGTAATTATGTTACCTTTCTGAGTATGGAGCTGAAATCCACAGGAGAGTCTGACTTGCTGACATGCTTCTTCACAAACTCAAAAAAATCTTTCACAAAGCTTAGACTTATCTAAGTAAGGGGGATAAAAAGGAGACATCAGCATCTGTGACCTTCTGAAGTTAAATTTAAAAAGCGTTATTTCCATCCCTGGTCTCTTTAAAGGCTCCAAGCCTAATAGGATGCCTAAACTCATCGCCCTGACACTGCTTCAGAATTACATCAGGAATGCTTTAATTAGTTAGAAGTTAAAACATATACCTACCTAAACCAAATACCTACTCACTCTGTGATAATACAATACAACAAAAGCTTTGAAATAAGATAAGTTATTCCACTTAAACTTATTTTAGGGTAGCAGCTATATTTAGGGTGAATTGACATGAAAAATTACAATGGGTGAATAGTATTTACTGGCAAACACTGTCACAGAGCTGTGACAATTAAGGAAGTCTTCATGGTCATTTGAAGAAGATACCATCTTTCACAATTTGAGTTTGTTTCATGCTACTGGAGATGAGGGAAATTTCTATAAAATGCTGTTAAAAGTTCCTGTAAGTTAACTTCCTTCTTTGAACAAGAACGAAGAAATTGGCAACCACACATCAACTGAACTCCTATATTTGGCTGTATGTATGGTTTTAGCTCATGACAAGTGCAAGGTGAAACACATTGGCTAAAAATCTCTTTCCTGGTACCTCCAAACCTGCTCAGGTGGTTACTCACAGGAGTTCACCTGGTGTGTGGTCAGTCACTGAGAAAAAGTGACTTGCTCATGTGTTTGAGCTCAGGCTAATTGTCTCTAATCTGAAGAGTTTTCTTGCTTTTCTTGTTTTTGCTGAAACTGGACTTGTTAACTGTTAAGGCAAGGCAATTGCAATAAAAGAAAGAACTTTAAATAAGCAGTTTGTTTAGGGCATGTGATGAGATTGTGAGCAGTTATTGAATTTATGCAGCTGAAGAGCACCTTCCAAAATTCATTTTGCTCTAGGGTGAGGTGTTTGTTAGGTTTATCTTTGCAGCCCTGCAAAAGAGCTCTTAAGCTATAAACACTCTTCTGGTTTGCTTCTAAAATTATATAAAAGCTAATTTGGACTCATGGGCTCCTTTAACTTTCAGTAGCCAAAAATGGTCTCCCAGCAGCTAGTACCAAGCAACAAAGGTCTGGAGCCTGTCACAGCCAAGCCTTGTGGTCTCCCTCCTCCTGGAAGCTGGAAGGTAAGTAGCACATGAACACTGAGGATCTGCTCTGTGTGGGAGACAGCCTGCCACCCACACTGAGGGAAACCCTGACTGGAGAGAAGTGGTCATCAAATCATTTTAACTTGCTGTCTTGGAGCGCATACTTGATTGCAAGGTCTTTATGCCCCTCTGTTTGTGAATGGAAACTTATTGTAGTTATTTTGCCATTCTTCCTTTTTTGCTGTAAGGATAGTACAGTCAGAGTTTATCTTAACAAATCCTTTTAAAAGGGTGCTGCTTTTAAGAATTAGTCTCTAATTTGTCTTTACTTCAGAAACAACTGCCAAATGAGCTCTCCTCTGTTCAAATGCCTGTTTATCTTTTGCTGGAGGCACATGACAATAACTTACAGTGGTGAAATTTGACCCCCACTTGATAGACTAAAAAGAAATAAAGGAAATGCTAATTACCTCACTGCAGATTCTTCTAGTACTTTCAGCTGTTATTAGCACAGAATCACAGTCTTAGGAGGAGCGGCTGAGAGAGCTGGGGTTGTTTAGCCTGGAGAAGACGAGGCTGAAGGGAGACCTTATTGCTCTCTACAACTACCTGAAAGGAGCTTGTAGAAAAGAGGGAGCTGGCCTCTTCTCCCAAGTGACAGGGGACAGGACAAGAGGGAATGGCCTCAAGCTCCACCAGGAGAGGTTCAGGCTGGACATCAGAAAAAAAATTTTCACAGAAAGGGTCATTGGGCACTGAAACAGGCTGCCCAGGGAGGTGGTTGAGTCACCTTCCCTGGACGTGTTTAAAAGACGGGTGAATGGGGTGCTCAGGGGCACGGTTTAGTGATTGATAGGAATGGTTGGACTTGATGATCTGGTGGATCTTTTCCAACCTAGTGATTCTGTGATTCTTTGAACTAAGTTCTGAATGTAGGCTTAGAAACTGAATAGAAGCTTTACAAATGGTTTCTCATCTCCTTTTATCGGGCGGGTTGATTTCTGAACTCAGTAAGACTTAATGGTTGGACTCGATGATCCGGTGGGTCTCTTCCAACCTGGTTATTCTATGATTCTATGACTTTTATTTTTTTACTCACCCTGTTTAATTCCTCTAGGTTTGCAAAAAGCCTCCACAAATCCACATCCAAGAGTAATTCATTACTTTGGAGGTATTTTAGAGTGTTCATAAATACCTTTAAACAAAACAAATCCATGTTATTTACTATTTATGCCAATTCAATGTATCTCATTTTTTCCCCAAAAGAATGGTTTTGCGCTGTAAGTCTTGAGAAATGATCGTTTGATTTAGAGAGGGCAGAAGATGACGCTCTGAGAAACATTTCATTGCCTGCCTGAAGGCCAGATACTGGGCTTTGTGTGAGCACAAGTGTATGAGTGATATCTCTGGGGTGTCTTTGCAGCTTCCACACAGGCAGCTATGTTCCTGTTGTGCTCTCTGGCTGAACAGGGGCAACTGAGCCCCCTGCAGATCCATGTGAAGGAATTAATAACATCAGAGTTGGAGCTGCAGATTTCTATGACTTTTCCAAATGCTTTCTTTCCTACTTCACACAACTGCTGATATATCAGTTGATTAGAGGTACTTGGAAGTGAGGGGAATGTTGGAATTGCATAAATAGAGGGTCATGAAGGTTTTTAATCTCTTCAAATTGTTAATTTGTATTGAGTGATAAATACTTGTGTATTTATTGGCTGTTATATATTATATATTTTATATTATTTAAGCTCTAATAATGATCTCGGAGCTGTGCTGAATCCGGCCTAAATTTGAATGAGGCTTATAAAATGTAGATTACCAAGTAGAATTTTTTGTATATATGTGAAAAGCATTAATAATAAAAAACCAAACATTGTCCAGGTGCTATATCTGAAGAGCTGGTGACTGTGTTTGCTTACCCTTGTTTGATGCTTCAGTTGCCATGAACAGTTGACCTGAGACCTTAAAGAGGATTTACAGTGGCCTTAAAGTTCTCTGTGCAGATTCATTAAAATCAGTGGTATATTTCTGTACAAGGAAGTACTCAGAGTATCAGGTAACTATAAAACTGGCTACACAAATTCAATAGGTTCTTTCTTTGGCAGGAGAGTTTGGGAAGCTGGCATGAGCTGAACAGTTTATCATGCATGGATCACGCTGGGCTGGCTAAGGCGTGTCTGTGGGTTCCTATATCAGGCTCACCAAGAGATATGCATGTCCTCACCCTTCTCATTTTTTATCTTTTCAGGAGAAAGTGTTTAGAAGGAAGGACACTTCCATACTGCCTTGGACTTACAGCTGGCCCTGTTGTCCTCTTTCCTCTCCCTTCCTGTTCTGCACCACCAAAGAGGAATTCAACCCACTCCACTATTTATTCCATTTACTTTACAGTAGTTCTTTAACTGCCTACACTATCTTTTCAGCAACATGGAAAATGTTTCACTGATCTTTTCCCTTTGACTAACAAGAAAACAGAAATTTCATGTGCAGGATAAGAGGAAAAATGATAGAAAGATAGAAAAGCTTCCATCCTTTTAAAAGGGCACACTAACTTTTGGTGTGTGATAAATGTAAACAGTGCAGCTGTTCTTGTAACAGTGTGTAGCATTCTTGTTTCAAAGTTCTTAGAATTCATCAGGATTGAGGCAGCTTGGAGGTTTTGGGAGAGAAGTTGTCTTTTAGTTTACTTCTTGTAATATTAGAGCTATAGGTCTACTGAATTATGAGGTTTTCATGCTTTAGTCAGGATACTCTAACCACATTTCTATAAGAAGTTAGACAAAGAATATAACATTATAGATTAGTGTTAGAGGAATATCCAGTACAGTAAATTGGAGAGTGGCTTCAGTTCAGAGTTAGTGAGAGGAAGAGTGGAATAATAACAGCTTAAATTACCAGAAGAATCTGCAGTGAGATGGTGTTCAAAAGCACTAGAAAGTGATGTCCAGAAGAAGAGATCCAGTCTAGAAGATAAAAGCCAAAGGGAATTGTGGAAAGCAGGAGGAGCAGGCAGGGTAGGAGAAAACCCAAGTGCTTAAATCTTTCTCCTTTAGATGCCCAATGAAGGGCTACAGATGTCTTTGTCTGCCATGCTCACAGCAGGGCAAATAGTATTTAATTATTTTTAAGAAACAAAATCTGAAGTTACCATCTTGAGAACCAGCAAATGATCCAGAAAGTAAGTGCATTCACTTGTGAAAAGTTCCCACACTGCTGCTTCTTTTTTCACTTCTAACCGGCCGTCGACATCTTTCTGGTCAGTCTGTTGTGCCTTTATAAATTCATGCCAAGATTTACTCTATTGATTGAAGAAAAAAAGAAAAACGCTGACTGCTGCATTAAGTGCTTCAGACTTCACAGGAAGAATCTATGATCTGTTTGCCCATGTAAAGCGCACAGCTGCCAGCATTAGTGATTCTTCTGAAAGTTTATAGATTCCTTAAAAAGATTAAAAAAACTTGTATCTTCTTCCAAAATATTTATAATTTAAACACACTGAGTTGAAAGTAACACAGGGTGATAGTATGTATTTGTAGGATGCTACATCAAAAGCCAATGGGCAGCTTGCAAATGCTAAGGAATTTAATCTACTGTGCTGCTACTGTTGCTGGAAAGCAGGGATGGATGATAACTTCCTGTTTTCCACGTGGTGAAAATCAAGATACCACAGGATTTTTTGGTTTTTGCTAAGGTGCCCACTTTCACATTCCTGACCTGCCCCAAGATCAGACATTCACATACAAGTTAGGGACTGACAGGAGTCCTCAACAACCAAGTCTATGGGGAACTGCATGTAACAACCTGCTGTGAGAAGCAAAAGCTTTGCTTTGGAGGCAGGGTGGTGTTAGGTGTGGCATATCTGAATATCACCCTGGTAGCTCAAGCTTGGTGTTTCTATGGCTAGGGTGCCCTGGGGGCAGGAACCTTGTTTATCTGGCAGACAGGCTTAGGTAGAATTTCTGCAGCTGAACCTTGGTGTTTGCACTGACCTCTACGTGGCCACCTCTGAACACACCCCTAAGGCAGCAGTGGGGGTGACTGTGCCCCATTTGGCATCTCTCTAATCCTGCAATTTCTTTCCTTAGATCTGCAGGCAATTCTGACAGGGTTGTCTTGATGCCTTTTTCTGAAGGTGGTACCTCCTTGATCTAGGGCGGTCTGGAAGAATGGCAAAAGTCCAAGTAGTTGTGAGGGCCCTTGCTAACCACCTATGATGTTCACAGTTTTCCCCTGGAGCTTCCATTTCAAACAACCCAAATACACCTTATGCTTATGTATTAATTTTGCAGAAAGGTCTCATATCCAGATTATTGTAGCAAAAAAGGGTAACTTGAAAAGAACACCATAATTTTATCCCCATCTTTAAGTATCTTCAGTACAGTATAATGAGTATTTTGATACCTTAAAGCAGAAAAAATCATATGTGCTGCAGTCTATGATCTTAATGGTTGAGAGACAGTTTTCCAGATCAGATGCTTGCTTCTGTTTGTCTTTACCCTGTTGAAAGACAAAAAAACTCCCTGTATGAATCAGAGGGCTTAAAGACCAATGAAAAGTTTACACAGCTCGGTAAGCTTGCTCTCTGTAAGGAGCTTGCCTTTAACTGAGTAATTTCCTCATATTTCCAGAATCTCCTAGCCAGAGATAAGGCAGTGATGGCAGGTTTATTGGTAACTATGGTGTGTTGGTGGCTTAAGTGTGGGTGTGTAAGATCTTATTTATCTAACACAGAAACCCTTGACAGGGCAAATAATTTATATGGTAGCAGACAATGGGCTACCCTCAGCAGACAGAACAAATAAAATATTTTGCTTCCTTTAGACCTGTCAGAAATAGAGAACAAGAAATTCATGGTCGAAATCATCTTCCTGGCATAGGTATACAAACTTTTGGGCGGGTCTTTTGGGTTGTGGTGTTTTTTGTTGCTTTGTTTCATTTTTTTTAAAGTTTATTTGAGCTATGTATTGAAAAAGCTTCTTCAGGCAGCTGTGAGGTAGTGTCTATAAAATTGGCTTTTAGAAACCTTAGAGACCAGGAGGAGTTTGTGTGAGGGATCACAAACCAAAAATAATTGCTTTTGATTTGGCTTTGTTTTTCAGACTGACAGTACCATGTAAGAAGTTTAACCAATATTTATGAACTCAAGTTTAGTGCTATAAGCACAGACTTACAAAGTGCTTGCTTAAGTTTTATCTGCTCTCTGGAACCGTATGCTCATGCTTCATGGATTTCTATTGTCTGAACTTTAAGCACTGAACTCAAGCCAATTTTGAAATATGTGTTTGAATTCAGAGTTTAAACTCAACTTTTAGTTTTGAAATGGAGCAGAAACAATAATACAATTATACATACACACACTCAACCAATGCATTAGCAAATGCATCTTTATAAATAAAATTTGATGGCATTTAATAGTCTCAAAAATAACTTCTGGCTAAGTATCAAATGCTTTTTATTGCAGATTTTAAATACTTTGCTGAATTAAAAAAGTCTCAGTTTTAGGCCAGTTGCCTTCAAATGCTACGAAAACACTACCAAATGAAGTGGGAACTTTTTGAAAGATGAATGACACTCAAAAAGGAAACTCAGATACCATAGTAAGTGAAAATTTTCATAACTGGGAAAGACAAAGAAATATGTTAGACAAGGAGATTAACTGAAGTGTTTTGGTGTGTGCATTTTTACTGGAGAGTGTGAGGGTGCCCACAAGGACAGAAAAGGCCTGAGAAAGCATTTTAAAAGCTACTTGAAAGGTAAAGCCAAGTTCCCTTCCATGTGAGTGGAACTTAGGCAGGTACTCCAAAGCCCTAAAGGTCTAGGTTGGCATGGAGAAAATACCAGATACAGTGTGGTCATACCAACAAAGTACTAACTTATCCACCATGTGCTCTCTTCCGCAAGGGAGCTGCAGTGGATCTGCTGTCAACCACTAAACACCTTGAATGAGACCTCCTGCATTTCCCTCCTCACTCTGCCCTCCTGATGCCAAGAGCACCTCTCCTCCCACCTCCCACGGGGTTGGGGAGCAGCGGCACTGACTGTGTTTTCCTGTGCATCACGTCTAGCATCATTGATGGCTGCACGGGAGCCACCCTTCCTTCACTGGAGATTAGTTGAAGCAGTCCCAGGGTGGGCTGAGACCTCTGAGTTCAGCTCACCTGCTGACTGCTTTTCTTAAAGGGTAGTAAAGAAACTCTTTTTACCCAGCTTAGCTTTGGGAGAAGGAAAGATCAACACAGGAAAAAAAAATGTGATGAAATACTTACAATTCCTCTTTTGGCAAATGGCCACCTTGACTTCTTGGACTCTAATGGGTTAAAAAAATATGTTATCAGTAAAGAAACAAATGGCTAAAAATAAAACTGTTACTTATATATATAATTTATTATTTCTTTTTTCTTTTTTAGGTGAAGCTTGTTATACTACACTCTACTTGGCTTGGATTTAGTACTGTCATTGGACTGCCACACTGGTGCAGGGTGTAACTCATGGCCCTTAGTGAGGCACAGGAAAAGCTGGGGATCTAGATGTAGGAATGCACTGGGGAGAAATAAGGAATGCCTGTGCCTGTTCAGCAAGAAATTTGAAAGAGTGTTCTAAATGTGGCACCCACCTTCGTGACTTGGAATCACAGGCTTAAACTTTCTCATTTTGAAGGTCTTGGTCACTCTTTCTGTTGATGGCCGCCTTGTTTGCTTTCATGAAACTCCTGGTTGTGACCTTGACTTATTTATTTTTTGAGAAAATGTTGACCTCTGTTCACCAGCACCTTCTGGTCTGTAGCTATCACACTGTACTCTATACTATACTCCACAAGAGATACTTGTGGAAATTGCTTGCAGGTCTACATTTTGGTTTCAGAAGGTCTTTTGAGCATCCTCTAGCCATGAGTTGGGTCAACTACCCTCGTGAGCACTACTGGAGAGGGTGGCATGGGCCATTGTCTTTCTTCTGCTTGAAGCCATACAGGTAGGAATTTTTAACTCAACTATTTTCAGATGGAGATCCAGGCCTGGGCTCTGGGTTGCTCCTAGCCTGTGGAGGAGGGAGGTGATCCATGCCCAGCCTCCCTCATCTACCTTTTACATTTTGCACTCAACAATAAAATGCAGGTAAAAAGCTAAACTGGGGGAATTTTAAAACTAGTGATGCAATCACTTTGATGTGGGGTAAGAGAATCTGCTGTGAAGGTTGCACTGCCTTGCGTGTAGCTGTCACACTGATCCTCCCTTCCCATCCCACACGCACACATGGTTTAGTCACGGTTGTTGCTGGGCTCAGACAACCAAACCCCACCCTGTGTCTGACCTGCGCTTAGCAGCAGGGCTGCGTGGGGCAGGTAGTCCACGGCACTGTCTGACACCAGGAGGTCTCCAGGGAACACCTCGAGTCCCGGCAAGCTGACTACCACGGAGCTACGCCTGCGCTCAGCTGATCTGTGAGATGCAACAAGAACACACGTCATCTCTTTCTGCTCATGGCTGCACAGGAAACTTCTGAAGTTCTCCTTGCTGATGCAGGAGGAAATGTACTAGAATACCAAATCACAGCAGCTATGATGTAATGTGTTAAAGGGACAATGAGTAGAAAATGTCAATGATTGTCTTTCCAACTCCACATTGTTGCTGAGATCAAGGTGCTTATGGCCATGGCTTGCCTCAACTAACAGGTACTTGGAGAACTTCTGGGTTCTTATGAGACTAGGCAAAAAGTCAATACTTCAGAATTTATATTTTGGCACTGGAATCCAAAGGAGCCATTTGATATCATGTCCCTAGGTGATATGTGAGTTGTCATTACTTTTAACCTTCATATAACTCAGATGATTTCAAGAAAAGATAGCATACTAATGATGCAGATAAAATGTTCAGTTGTTGTTTGTTTTTTGGTTTTTTTTCAATATTTAACCTTTTGGCTAGTTTTTGGTATTTCCTTTCTAAACCTTTATGACATTTTTTCTGCTAATTCAAATATTTTGTGTTTTGAATATAATATGACTTAGCGACCCTGCTGATTGAAAACAAATGTCTATTTCCAGCTATTTTTGTTACAAATGGAAGGCATTTTCCAGGATATAAATCTATCGAGTAGGGTGACAGGCATTCTGTATCCAATGGTGTGTTTGTGCCAGAGGCTGCCTGCATTCAAATACAGAAATTATCAACATCACACATCATAAACATCAAAGGTACGCATCAAAAGCCTTTTTGGATTTTGTAAACAACTCACACTGATAAATAATTAAAAAGTGTTAGTGTACAGTTGCAAAGTGATGTGTGTCTGTAGCTTCTGTTCTGCTGTCTTCAACTGATTGACGCACGAAGACTGCATCAAAGGGCAGCTGAGGGAGGAGACATGAAGTGTTTGTGCATATATAAAATTTCTCTTTTTTAGTCACCACTCATTGTGTATGATATATTTGGTCAGTTAAGTGTAATTCTTATTACTTTTGTCTAGGCAGATACCTTGCTGTGAACATTTAGCCACTTGCCAACACATGATGTGAAGCCTGGTAGGCATTTTTTTCCCTTTAGTACATGAATAGTCACTTGACAACTTACCAATTGGCAGATGAGCTCTGAGGTAAAGAACTGGGATTTGAGATATATATATATCAGGACATGGAGATTATGGTTTTTGTTACAATCAGACAGTAATATTGCTTGCAATTGCCTTAGCTAAACCAATTCAATTGTATAGATGAAAGGAAAGACTCTTCCTAAAAACAGAGAGGGCTACCAGAAGGGCCAGATCTGGGGCTTTAACACTTGAAACATGGTCATATTAGGGCTTGAAAAGTAAGTGATAAGGAGCATACAATGTGCAGCACATAAGTTCTCTAAAAGCTTTTCATTTTCTGGTAGTCCTACTGAATGGGGAATATGGGATCTGTTTATTTAACTTTAGGGATTCACAATGAAACACTGATATTTCTCATGAAATGGAACGTAACATGTGGTTTGAGAGCTTTTATGGATGGGATCTGGTTTTTGGCTGTCTGCAAGTCCACTCCAGTGCAAGAAAGACCGTGTCCTGATGAGGTGCACTAAGTGCTACCCAGTGCAGATTTAAAGTGTTGCTAACAATTGTATTAAAATGCTTCTGAAACCTCTAGTGATTTCACCATGCAATCTCCTCAGCTCAATCTCCTTGGCAGCTGGATTACTATACAAACCAGATGCTGCAATATAATACAGTGATAATTCTAAAAGTTGTCACTCTTGTACTAGAAAGTTCAGGAGATGTATTTCAGTTTGGATTCACAACAACATTTTGCCAATGTGTTATTGATTCTTAAAGTATCTAGCATTCTTCAATTGCAGAATACACTTCGAAGCTGCAGTCTAGTCACTTCAAATTAGATGATCCCAGCTCACCCAACTCATTGAAAAGGAGCTGCATTATTAGTAACTGAGAAGACTCTTTTTTTAAAATGCTGTCTTTAGGAAAGTTTTGCACCTAGTCTCTGATAAACTGCACAGGACAAGGAGAAAATGAGCTTTGACTAAACTGAAATATTTGTTTTATCAACATTTCCTCCCATGGAAGTGCTGCCTTTAGCAACTCACTGTCTGTACCACACACACCTCTTTCTGTGCTGCCTCTGTGGTCCTTTCTGTTTATTTATATATATTATGTGTGGGGGAAGGCCGCTTCAGATGAGCACTGCTGCTTTAAGAAAAGCTATTGAAAGTACAGCCTGGGAGCAGGGAGAAGAGATTTCATTAAAACTGAAGGATGGATGGAAATTTTTACCCTTGAAGATCATACAAGTCAGTCTTGGACAAGCACTGCAAACTGTCTCAACGTGCTTGTAGAGAGAGAGAATAATCTGACATTTCATCAGTTTTCTCTAGTTGCGATAAGAAGGTATTAATTGTTAAGGAGTTAGGCTAATGACCTGGATAAACAAGGAGCTGAATAAAGCCCTTGCCCAGACCTTGGATCAAATTCAACTTGACCAAAAAAGCAGAAATGGGTAATTTTTGTTATATAATTCTGCATATTCTAATATTGGTCAATACAAAAAATAGAAAACATCATCCAAACCCTTTTTGTGAGTCTTTCCTGCTGGTGGCTATGGAACAAAGCTTGTGTTGCTCCTTGTGTGACTTCTTAACTTTAAAATGGGTCTGGATAGACATACAGACCCAATATCTGAGCTGGCATAGAGTGGCTCCCCTAGGCAAGTGGCACCAAGAGGTATGTCCAGTAAATATTCAGTGTTCTCCAGTTTAGCTATTTGCATTCAGTATTCTTTGAATTCTTCCCTGAAGTTTACTACAGATCACACAAATCTTCACCCTGCCAGTGAGATCTGCTTGTGTATTATAGTTTTGAGTTGAACAGAGCAGATTCTTCCTATGACATTTATAGATCCCCTGTTTCACACTGAGATGCAAAGATATCTCTATCTCCTCCTTGCAAAGATGCCTCTCTGTTGTATATTCAAAATGCTAAACACTTGGTTGGAAATCACAAAAATTCAGATAATCTGTAAGGTTTCTTCTACAGTGAACATGCGATTTCAGATGCAGACATTTGTTAAGCTTTGTCTAGGAAACTGCATTGTGTGATGACTGTATCAGCCTGCTCCAATCCACTCAGTTCCAGACATAAATGTGCCTGAAACACAGATCTCTCCATAAACTTCGGCTTTTAACAGAACTTTTGCCTGAAAAATGAGTAAATACAGGAAGAAAAGGAGATACAGCTCAGCTAATGATGTCTACTGCCTTAACAAGTGAAACACATTATGGTATAGTCACAAAAGCAGTATATTGATGTTTGTTGTGAGGCTACTTCTGCCTTCCCCAAGACTAGTTCACCACTGCTAGTGCATTTAATAAACCTCACTCACCTGCTTGCCCCACCTGAAATCTTCAAGGAGATCATGCAGTAAAGTGAGCACTACACCACTAGTGAGAGAGCTATGGTTATTAAGGAAGGTAATACTTCCTACTTCCTTGTGTGAGGAGAAAATAAACTTAATTTTCCTTCTGTAAGCATTTGATCATTTTAAGGAAACAAACATGGTCAAATCAAACTCATTTCTAATCAAGCTTTTACTTTGTAATAATTGCTTGTAGAAGCTTGATTTAGTTCACTGCATAGATCTACAGTACACAGCACCACATCTTGCCTGCACTAACTTGTAAAATTCAAGTATTCTTAGTACATAGGATTAACAAATCTCCTCATCCAGCAGCAGTTCTAGATCTGTTTTTCTCGCCTATGAGAAAAGCATCAAGCTATTCTGCTAGCTTCTTTGCTTCCTTTTCCCTCCCACAAGGTTTTGAAGAAGGTCTCTCAAGATTATGAGATTTTTCACATTCTTCAAACTGAAATTTGACACTGTTAATCCAAACAGCCAGATTTTGGTAGTTAGTTTCTAATACAGAGCTCTCTGAAGGTCCAGCTGAAATACTGTGGGAAATATAGCCGAATGGGTCAGGGAGAGGACCATCCTTGAAAGAAAACCTCATTAAAAAGAATAGTTAAACAAGCTGGTGACAGGAATTTCACAAAGCAAATCTACAAATTAAAGTTGACTTACACGTGCATGCTTCACTGTCCAGTTTTGTCTTAGAGTGGAATGAATCCATAAAAATGTACAGAAGTGAAACTTAGACTAAGATAAACCAAATATATGCATACCTTTTTACAGGCAATCCACTCTGAAAAAAAAAAGAGAGATTTTTGTTACTTGATCAGAAAGCAATCCAGCAGGTACTCATTTCTTAAGAGAAATGTACTAAATACACTTAGTCATTGGTTAATTATTTTTGCTGTTGTGGAGTTAGGCGAAAAATCCTGAATGTTTTCTATATTTTAAGGAGAGCAAAAGTAGCTTTTTTATTGTGGGCCAAAGCTAACTGGTTAGAGAAGAGTTATACACCTATTTGACACCCTCCATGTTCAGGGAGATATGTGTGTGGGTGCTTTGTGTAAGGATGGAGTCAAGTATGTGTCCAAACTTAACTGCTTGCATAAGTAATGCAAGGTCTATGAGAGCAGATCTTACAGCAAACCTGGCCTATGTAATGCCTCTCCTTTTCTTTTTGGAGTGAAGTTATGGGAGATAGCTGAACAAGAGTTTGCCACCAGGGAAAGATGAAATGCTAGCTCCTCCCTTGCTTATTTCTCTTTATTGTTGCTGGCACTCACTGGAGCAGTGTTTCTGGGGTTTTTTTTCAGAAAAGATTGCACAATTGCCTGCTCATTCATGGAACTGAACAGAAAAATGGACGGAGCTGTTGAGTGGCAGAGCTAGGTAAGTGGAATGGAATGGGGCGTCTTCCTTTGGTAGTAGCAAACCTTAAATTTGGCTCAACCACCTCGAATGACTTCATTATTGGTTTTGCTGGGGTTAGTAATGCTGTTCAGTGGAACAGAATACAGAACTGCCCTGGGCTAGGAAGAATTTGGCTGAAGAATCCCAGAAATAAAATAATCTTCTAAAACCCAAACTAGAACTGGTTAAATTACGTAGTCTTGTTCTTTCATAGCCCCACTAACAGTAAATCAGGCCCACCAGGGGGAATGAACAGAGGTAGGAAAGAGTGGCCATGTGCAGCAGCAAACTAGGCCAACCTGATCACCAAGAGGCAAGACCGGAACTATTGTCTCTTGCTGACTTGGAAGGAAAAATTTCCCTTCCTGATAAGTGTAGAAGTTGGACTGTTGTATCAAAGGAACTACGGCCAGGTTGTAGTTTAGGTTAAGAACTGTAGTTTTATTTATGCACTGGGCCATCATGATGGACCAGCACTGAATACGTAAGACTGAAAAGGAGGTTGCGTTGTCTCATTCCCCTTACCTGGACACCTTCCTGTGTTGTAGGGCTGGGGTGGGGGAATCTCCTAGGCAACGTAGCAGAGTTGGCTCTCCAAGATTTTTTTAGTGTCTCATTGGGACTACCATTGCTGAGAGGATCTTTTTGGCTTGGCAACTTTGATCTGGAGCTGGAAGATTCTGGATCTGCTATAGTTGTCTCAGACTTTGCTTTGCAAGACAGTAATTTTGCATGGACACAAGAAGGCAACGACAATGAGGAAGCTGTAGTGCACCGAGGTGGACTCTTACAAATATGGTGGAGAGAGCTGCTGTATTCCTTTTGATTCCCCAGCTGAGCTGTGTCAGAGCTGTCCTGAAATGACAGTGCTTGTGAGGCAGAGGACATCCGTAGGCGCCTTAAAGTTGGAGAAGTAGAAATTCTGGCCAAAGCATGTCGATCAAACTGGAAAGGTGCGTGGTAGTTCCTACTGCACTCCTCTGTGGGGAGCTTCAGAAGTGAAGACTCTGTATAACCTCGTCTGCGAATGAAGCCATCTGGAGGCATGTTGGTGTCCCTACAAACTGAGACTGCCTGCGTTTCACAGGGACCGAAGACATCTTCTGGATGGCTGCTTCCAGACAAAGAAACATTTTCTTTATGAAGCTTAGCTTCCCTGTTTAGAAGATCCGCACTGATGCAGGTTTCTTCAACCAGGTCCAGAGAATAATCAAGGCTTGGTTGTTGCATTCTTTATTTGTAGCATGAAAATGTATAGCTTTGTGTATTGACAACAGATGATTAGAAAAGGTTCTTAGAGACTTGCTGTACACATTTTTATACAGGAGGATATGCAAGTGGAAAAAATTCTAAATAAACTTATGTAGATATGTACACTAGTACAGAAACAATTGCCTGTGCTTTGAATCCTGCTTAAATGCAGGTTTCAACAACTTCAGGACCCTATTTCAGCAACCTGTTTAAACAGCCACTAATTTTGTGCAAGCAGGGTCAGGATCAGTCAACAGAACTAATTAGTTGACAAAGACTGACTGTGTAATTAGGAATTCTGGTCATCTGGTGCTGCAGCCACCTAATTTCCTCTTGTCCCTCCCTCATCGATAAGTGAGACTGTGATACTGCTGCACATAGGATAAGAATGAAGTCACTAACTCTCGGGACTCCTACTGGATGCAAAATGGTTTATATACAAATACTAATTACATGCTGTATGCTTAAGCAAATAGAACTTAACTGTTATGTAAGGTGAGTCTAATCACTCTTGCTTTTCTTTTCAGCCGGAAAGTATTTTGTAGTAAACACTTGTAATCAAATAATGAAGACGACAATTTGTCAAAGTAACTTATGTGCTGACCGATCAGTAAATAATCTTAGCTTCTGTGATTCAAAAGCTCTATATTAAGTTATTTTGATAACAAGTCTTTATAAAACTAGACTGATATTTCAAGATATAACTGAAAATTATTCATTCAACCTCTTCTTTAATTCAGCTTCTTTGTTTGCTAAGAAAAATCTTAAACCTGTTCCTGATTGCTGCCTTCTTTGGGCACTTATTTATCAGAATTGTTTTAAACATATGTTGACTTTTTTCTGGAACTATTGAATATCATAGATTGAATATGATTTTTGTCTAATTATATAGTGCCATCAGATTGATTTATAAATGTTCAGAAACAAATTATTTCATGAAGTTTGCTAGTTCAAGGTATTGCTTTTTACAAACTCTTCGGCCATTAGAAGGCAATCGTTCAGATGTTTACAGGAATTAAAACCACATTGTTATGATGGAAATGGCTTCTTTCACAACTGCAGTGAATAGCCATGAATATATTAGCATCTATTAATTCCTCTTTAATAGATAAAGGCTAATTAACATACATGTTTATTAAAATGGAGAAGCACTAAAAATCACATTCAAGCTTTATCATTAATGACAATAGCGAGAAATTATTACTATTTTCTACTTCTGAGCAAAAATGTGGTTGCATACTATTGCTGTGAGATTTGCTGTTATTGCTTTCTAATCTTTCAAGACTTTTATTTCGTAAAGTACAATCACATCTAAGCTACATAATGAAACAATAAAGACCAATCATTGTCTGGTCAGGCAATCTCCTTGTATTTCTTCTTTTTTCTTTTATATTTTTTTAATAATTACCTCTTCCCCATGCAGAATTTTGCAACTCAGCATGGAGCTTCCTGATATTCATGCAAATACAGTTCTGTTGCAGAAACAGAAAATATTAAATATATCTTTTCATTGAAGTCCTATATTAAAAATAGGATTTTTTTTGCTTTTCAGTTTACCAAGTTTTTTTTAAAAAATAAATTGAAACATGACTTTTTTTTATGAGTACTTATGAGTTTTAGTTTTCTGAGTAGGATCTTTCAGCAGCAAAAGATTTGTAAAGAAAATACTTTTTTTAAAAAATGCAGATACATGCCACACACATGCAAAAAAATTAGTGTCTATGATTAAACTTACCAAGACAGCGAAGTGAAGATTTACCAAATTCCACTACGTCACATTCTTTTCATATGCAAGTAAGTCATATTTTCAACAAGTGCTTGATTAACCAATACTAGGCTTAGCAGTAGTGTTTTCTCTTTTAAAGCCTCTTTACTGAATGCCGGTATAGGGAACTAATTTTTCTTCTTGTAGATTTGTTTCTAGGGGATTTGTTTATCAGGTCAGACGGAAGTGGCTTCAGGCTCAATGCCCATTTACAAAAGGTAACATGATCCATATGTCTTATTAAACTTCATTCCCTTTAGAGTTTGGGATTTTTTTGTACTTTTTACATTGATAAATTTTGGCAAGAGAGATCTCAGTCAAGTAAATAATAAGCTGCAGGAGCAGCTGAAATGTCTCCACCCCTCCAATAAGCCTTTTCTTTTCCTTGTCGTGATGCATTGGCTGGATCTAACTATGCATCCTTCATCCTGCATGGAAGAACAGTAGCACTATATCCCTTGGTTACACTATTTATAATCAGATTTTCATTTTAACAAGTGTGCTAACTATCAGAGTAATTCTGAACACAGGCAGATTTAGTATCAAAGTGTTTCAGAATTCATCCAAACATTGATAATTCACTATTTTGTAGTGTTGCAGAACTGTTTGGAAACCATCAGAACTGGTTTTGGCATTCTTTATTTAGGTGAACTGAAAGTGAAACATTTCTCAGGCACAAATCCTCATACCTAGGCCTTGATAGCTGCCATGTAGGATCATTTTTGAGAGACAGTTGGGTAAATATTAGTAAGAGAAAGAAGTTAGAGTGCAAGCCTGAGATCAGGGCTGGTGTGAACTACTCTCTGACACATAGTACTGAGACTGGTTTAGGAGGCTTTGGGTGTAGCTAGTCAGAAACTTTGTTTTAAAGCAATTTCTGATCAATTAGTTCTGATTGAGACCTGGCAGTCTCCTTTATCCAGAATGAAAAATATTCTTAAAGGTTTAAGCACTTCTCTGGCTTAACCTGGGGGGCTATTCTTAGATACAGGTGAAATAATAATTGCCCTCATTTTGCCTAGAATTCACTTGTACTGCCTATCTTTCCCCTTAGTCCTGACTGTAGTAAAGCAGGTACCTCTCTCAGCTTGGACAACATACGTGTAGTTAACTGGCTCCTATCGCCTCCTCTTCTCTAGTTACATAATCTACTGTCTTTACGAACAGGTATCATCCTAACTCCAGCTATAAGCTTCACCCTAGACAAACCTTTGCCAAGCCTTTGCGAACTACCTTTATCCTCAGAAGCAAATGTAACCAAGTCATTTAACTGATCAAGCTCCAGTAACCTTGCATATACTTTCTAAAATAAATAGCTGCATTAGGGCAGCCTTATTTGTTTGCCAGAGGACTAACTATAGCCAGGTGAACTAAAACTGCTCTCAGCTTTGCTGCCTTGCCTCTTAGGAGATAAGCAACTCTTAAACTTTATAGTTTTCTACGTTATCTAACCCAAAACTCAAGCTGAGCTATAGACTTCAGGCTCATCTTTCTAAACAGGTCTCTAGAGAGCAAATGAAGATTAGTGTCAGGGCAGAGAAATGAGTGCAGCATTATCTAGAAGTGCCTCACAGCTTTGTCGTGAACCTCCTTCTAGCAGTAATCCACCTAACAGGCCTTTTGTCCACTGGCAATCACTTTAAGATGTAAGGTCCAGAAATAAAATAACGTGTTCCAGGTTTATGTACCTCTAGCAATGCCTCTGCAGGTCCTCCAGAGATATAAAGGCTGGGGAAGTCCTCAAATTTCTTCCTGAGTTTTCAAGCATCTTTTGTTACATTTGTTCTTTCTTACATTTCCCTGGGGTCTCTCTTTTGTTCTATATCAGGTCATGTGTCAGATACAACTTGTTCCTATGCTTGTCAGCAGTAGGAAGGTCTCTCACACACCAGCAAAGACAAAAAACATCTCAGCTACACCTGGCTGGCTAGGGGACTCCGTTGCATCTGGGTCATAGGATAGGCTCATAGATGGATCCTTGTTGTATTTCACATGTACCAGAAAATGTCAGGTTGCTGACTATCTGTTACCTCTTCAAAGGTCTCTGTGCATCAGTCAAAGGGACCCTCTATTACAATACCCCAGCCTTTCGGCTGTTTGTCCTCAAAATCTTGCATGTTCTCTACACTGAGGTAAAAAGCTTTCTCCGTTCCACTCTTCTTCTTCCAATCCTCCATTGATGGAGCTGTTTGGAAACAGGCTCTACTGTGTCCCACTTCAAATATACCAAATTCTGGAGGTTATCCTGAGCATACTCATCTAACTATTACACTTTCTGAGCACAGCTCCCAGCTTGGTCCCTCAAATACCCAGAGGCAGTTTCTAAGTTTATACGATGCGTTTTATGGCTGTCTGACAGCCCTGCAAAACAAAAGAAGCAAATGGCATGTCTTTGCAGTCCTGCAGGGTCTGTAACAGATTTGCAGTAAGACCTGGCCTTAGAAATCAGGCTATGCATCCCACCTCATCTGCTGCACCCTAGTAGGAACAGACCACACGAAGTGGGTTACCAGTACTGGTGCACATTGTAAGGTTATGTTCTTCCAGCTAGAATGTAAGTCAGTGCTGGGAGATGCAGGGCAAGCCAGATAGGAGTTGGTCCTAAAGTCAGATAGTCTATGCTGCATGTGCTTCCTAATGAGGGCTTAAAACTTCAGAACACGCTTGGAATCTTATCTCTTGGTCTATCAGTGAGATTCCTCTAGGACTGCTGTGAGAAAGTGGGCAGATGTGGTCTCAGCAAGGATGTTTTCACAAAATAGGGTAAAGGTAGCCATACAAATTTAAATTAGCCTGGCAAAAATAACTCATTCTTGCTGTCCAAATCAAAACAACTGAGATCCTGCTTTCAATATACTTGGTTCTGATTAACTCTCAGCAGGCTTACAGCACAGATGCTATTGACATTAGCTGCAGCTGTATGTGCTCAGCTCCACTGGTAAACAGACCTCATGTCTCAAGTTGAGTACCCAGAGAACAGAGAGCATACACTTAGTGACCCTTGTGTTAAAAGTTCAACTTAAGTGTCTTGGACAGCACCATGAAGAACCTATGCAGTAGGTGGCAATATAAAATCTATTCTGGGGCAACATTCACATGAAAACTCCAGTTTTTCTCCTTATGAATGCTGGCCTCGGTCACCTCATGCTTCTCAGCTTTTGAACAAATAAAGAGCAATGGTGCAAAGACAGTAGTTTTCTGCATGACTTAGTGCTGATTCATTCCCTGACCTACGACATCCTCTACCCTGAGGAAGGTTCTCATCCAACACACATCACGAATGTGGGGTTAAGACCCATCACAGTGCCAGAATTGCATAAAGTGGGGCAGGGGGCTGAGCAGGTTGTGCAACCATTGCTCCATCATCTGACTGAAGGACATCATCCCCAAAGATGTCAAAAAAGACAACGAAGGGGATTTATACTCTGGTACTTTCTTATTTCTAAGTGGCTAGCTTTGCGACTAAAATATTTGCCTTCTAAAAGCCTGCATCTTTCTTTTCTTATTCCTAATTAAAGAAAAATTAAATGAAGCTTTCTGTTTTCAGTTAGAGAGGAAAATCTGGGCTTGTCCAAGAGATGCAGCCACAGAGCATGCAAGTTCAGCTGACGCTCTCAGTAGCAAACTGTTTACCATTTTTCCAAGTCTTTACCTTAGACAAATTTTGGCAGAGTTTTAAGAAGACCAACATAAATTACACAAACCTCATTTTTCCATTTGCCAGCAAAATTTCAAGTGACTATTCTAAGACGCGACCTAAAAAAGAAGAAATTCCCATTTAGTTATTATGGCACAAACAGTACATTTTCATCCTCTAGTTTTGCCCTCAAAAACACCCAGAATGTTTTACCCGAGAAGTTTCAAAAACTTCAATTAATGGCAGACACCTATTGCACAAAAGGTCTGTCAGATGGTTAAAACCTGGTGAAGCAAAGGGGAATTTAATCATCATGAGACCATTACTGGATGATTGTAACGTGCACTGCCAGTTCTGCCTTTAATAATAATAGTGGGGTTCTTTTTTAAAAGCAGTAGACAGCAATACTTTTACAGAGGTTAGCAAAAGATGCAGTGTGCATTCCCACTTATGCACAATGATTTCTGTATAAAGCATTTGGTTTTTAGCTTTTTCTGGAGCAAATGAAAATATGATTTATAGAAGGAAAAAGAAACAATAAAAAAACTGACTAGTATGAATAGAAAAAAATTCTCAAATGCTATGAAAAGCAGAGATTTTTTTTTTTTTTGTTATTCAGAACCAATTTCTGTGGAACTTCAACAGACATTTTTCTGCATGTCCCATTTAGTAATCAGTGATATGCACATATAACAAAGAGCCAAAGAGTATAAAAGGCAGAGGAGGATCAGAGTTGATGTTTCTCAAACACTTATCAATTTCTGGAAGCTGGCTAATGTTGTGCCCATCTACAAGAAGGGTCAGAGGGAGAACCCAGGAAACTACAGGCCTGTCAGTCTGACCTCAGTGCCAGGGAAAGTCATGGAACAGGTGATCTTGAGTGCTATCATGAAGCACATGCAAGAGAACTGGGTGATCAGGCCCAGTCAACACAGGGCTCTGGTGTGCATCAGATGCAGGAAATCAGCTCTTCTCTAGATTATTTGCAAAAAGTATTTGATGCAACATAATGTCACAAATATCAGGTCCAAAAAAAAATCAGACAGAACAACTACTTTCTTTCTAGCAACACCTGGTTTCCAGTAAAAGCACAGATGCTTCCTTATTGGAAGATGTGATGCCACAGCAGGTTCAGACAAGACAAAATTTTCCAGCTGGTCTAACCAGTCTTGCTCCGCACCTTGCAATGACACTGCACATTTCTGAATATTTCCGGCTTCCAGAGGCTAAGGCAGCAGTAGGGATGAGAGAGTGTTTAATAGAGCTGTGATAGGGCTGTGCTGCTGGGATGGGGATGAGGATGTGAAGCGTGCTGCAGGGCTTTTTTAAGCTCCAGCCCTTGGCAGCAGCCTTCAGCAAAAGTAACGAAGGCGCTGGGAGTTCTCTGCCCACACTCAGCAGCAGCCAAAAGAGGAAGGACAGGATAAAGGAGCTCTGGAATTCTGGAGATCTATTAGATCTAACATATCCACAAGACTGCAGCTATGGATGTTGAGAATGCTTCTCCTTTAGTTCACTTTTCCTGTATTAATACAAATGTTATTTATGAGAAACTCTGTTAATAAAAACAGTATTTAGAGATCAAACTTTTCAAAATTCACTTCTGAGAAGAGGTTTGGAGCACATCAGATTTCTCTCTCTGCAGACACAATACCACGCTTCATGATGACACTTTCACAAGAGATGAGTCCTCAACATACGCAACTTCTTCACCTTTTGGGTTATACAGAACACAAAATTTTGCTGGACAGTTCCATAACAACCATTCCTTTCAAAGGTGGTAGAAAAAGAATTATCATTGTGTTCAAATAACACATATAAATACCAAAAAATAACTAACACTATGTAGCATATATCAACAAGCTCAAAGGTCCCATCAGTTTAGTGCCTGGGGCTGCAGTTCCTGCGTAGAAGCTGAGATAAAGCACATGGAGGATAGGGAGGTGATTAGTGGTAGCCAGCATGGCTTCACCAAAGGCAAGTCCTAGCTGACCCCCTCGTCCTATCACCACAAGTCTTTATGAATAGTCCCTCTCCAGCTTTCTTTTAGGCCCCTTTCAGGTGCTGGACGGTTGCTATAAGGTCTCCTCGGAGTCTTCTCCAGGCTGAACAAGCCCAACTCTCCCAGCCTGTCCTCGTATGGGAGGTGCTCCAGCCCTCTGATCATCTTTGTAGCCCTTTTCAAGTCAAATCTTGGTCATCTTGCAATACGAAAGACTGTGATTGTAACAGGGGTTTAGCTTGTTTATTAGTTGAAACAAGGACAGTCCCCCAGCAGGAACAAAGGACAGAGCTGAGCTCACCAAGAGGACCCAGTGAGGAAGGAGATAAGATAAAGAGCATCAGAGGATTGTCAAGACACAAAGGAACCGCGATGTACCTTTGAGAGCGGGTGATAAGATGTGATAATGAGTCATATGTAGGTTTAACCAATATTTACAGAATAGGTAACTCGTATTTCTTGGAATCCCTATGAATATGTGAATATGCGTGTTTAAGCAGTGTGCCCAGGTGGCCAAGAAGGCCAATGGCATCTTGGCTTGTATCAGAAACGGTGTGACCAGCAGGTCCAGGGAGGTTATTCTCCCTCTGTACTCAGCACTGGTGAGACCGCTCCTCGAATACTGTGTTCAGTTCTGGGCCCCTCACCACAAGAAGGATGTTGAGGCTCTGGAGCGAGTCCAGAGAAGAGCAACCAAGCTGGTGAAGGGGCTGGAGAACAGGCCTTATGAGGAATGGCTGAGAGAGCTGGGGGTGTTTAGCCTGGAGAAGAGGAGGCTGAGGGGAGACCTCATTGCTCTCTATAACTACCTGAAAGGAGGCTGTAGAGAGGAGGGTGCTGGCCTCTTCTCCCAAGTGACAGGGCACAGGACAAGGGGCAATGGCCTCAAGCTCCACCAGGGGAGGTTGCTGGGACGAGGTGCTGAGGGACATGGTTTAGTGTTTGATAGGAATGGTTGGACACGATGATCCGATGAGTCTTTTCCAACCTGGTGATTCTACGATTCTATAAGTCCAGTCACCAGCCTCAAGGGACACACACGCCAGGTGAAGAGACACCAGCGTCGCCTTATGTATTACAGCACTACCCGCTCCAAAACCCCGGATCGCTGAGCCCGCCCCGCCCCCGGGGGCCGGGCGCAGGACTACATTTCCCATGGCGCCCCGCGGCCCCCTCCCCGGGCCGGGCGCAGGACTACATTTCCCATCACGCCCCGCGGCCCCCTCCCCGGGAGACGGGCCTCGGACTACGTTTCCCATGGCGCCCCGCGGCCCCTCCCCGGGCCGGGCGCCGCCGGCCGCAGCGCGGGCCATGGCCGACAGCGCGGCGGGGCCGGCGGCGGCGGCGGCTGCGGGGATGTCGCTGCCGCGGCTGGAGAAGCCGATCAAGCAGGCGTTCTACAACACCGGGGCGCTGCTGTTCGCGGGGCTGTGCTGCGGGGCGGCCGTGCTCGTCTACTTCATCCTGGAGGCCTTCCTGCGGCCGCTGCTGTGGGCCGTGCTCTGCGGCACCTTCCTGCACCCCTTCAAGAGCTCGCTGACGGCGCTGGGGCGGCGCTGGCTCGGGCGGCTGCGGCGCTCCCGCACGCCCGTGCTGCTGGCCGCGCTCCTCCTGCCCGTCTGCTTCGCCGACTACGGCGTGGAGGCGCTGGGCGAGCAGGCGCTGCGGCGGCGGCGGCTGCTGGTGCTGCTGGGCGCCGGAGGGCCGCTGCTCTACGGGCTGCACAGCCTGGGCAGCGCGCTCGGAGCGCAGGTGCTGCTGGCGCAGGCCGGGCGGCTCATCTGCCGCGGGCTGGACTGCTTCAGCAGCCAGTGGGTGAGCGGCGGGGCGGGGGGCGCGGGGGGAGGGGGGGGGCAGGGGGCACGGACACACAGACGCGCACAGAGACAGACAGAGGCGTGCACGGACGCACAGACGCAGACGCTTATGCACTGACACACAGAGACAGACAGACAGAGATGCTCATGCACAGAAACACACAGACAGACACGCAGAGATGCTCATGCACTGACACACAGACGCTCATGCACTGACACACAGAGACAGACAGACAGAGGTGCTCATGCATAGACACACAGACACAGACAGACACACAGAGATGCTCATGCACAGACGCTCATGCACTGACACACAGACAGACACAGAGATGCTCATGCACAGACGCACAGACAGACAGACACACACACAGATGCTCATGCACTGACAGAGACAGACAGACACAAAGAGAGATGCTCATGCACTGACACAGACACATGCTCATGCACTGACACAGACAGACAGACACAGAGATGCTCATGCACTGACACACAGCGACAGACAGACAGACACAGAGATGCTCATGCACTGACACACAGACACAGACGCTCATGCACTGACACACAGAGACAGACAGACACACACAGAGATGCTCATGCACAGACACACAGACACAGACGCTCATGCACTGACACAGACAGACAGACACACACAGACGCTCATGCACTGACACACAGCGACAGACAGACAGACACAGAGATGCTCATGCACAGACACACAGACACAGATGCTCATGCACTGACACACAGACGCGCAGCTACAGAGACACATGAATGGACACACAGACAACACAGACTGACAGACACAGATGCTTATGCACTGACACATGCAGAGACAGACACAGAGGCACATGCACGGACACACAGACTGACAGACATGCACGGACACACACAAACAGACATGGACATGCACAGACACACAGACATATGCTCATGCACTGACACACAGACACGCAGAGACTGACAGACACATGCTTATGCACGGGTGCAGACAGGCAGAGACCAATAGACACACACAGACAAACAGACACATGCACGGATGTGCAGAGACGGACAGACACAGACACTCGTGCATGGACAGGCAGACACATGGAGACAGACAGACAGGCACGGACACACAGACACACTGAGACAGATAGATACATGCATGGACACAGACACAGAGACAGACACACACAGAGACTGACAAACACAGACACAGAGACGGACAGACACATACTCCTGCATTGACACACAGACACGCAGAGACAGACATGTGCATGGACACAGACACTGGAACAGACAGACACGTGGAGACAGACATGCAGAGACGGACAGACACACTCATCCACAGAGACTGAAACAGATACGTGGAGACAGATGTGCATGGACACAGACGGACAGACAGACACTCGGAGACAGACGTACACGCAGACAGACACACAGACTGAAACGCGCAGAGACACAGACACACAGATATGCACAAGACACTTGCAGACATGCACACGGACAGGAGTGCACACACAGAGATACATGTTTAAAGTCGTCTCCTATTTGAAGTCTCTGTAGCTTTTTTGATTGTTTGTTTTTGGGGTTTTGTTTGTTGTTTTTTTTACGCTTGAAGTACCAGACTCTGCTTGTAGCATGTGGGAGTTTCACCCCAGGCTGCACCATCGCAGTGGTGTAGGGCGAAGCGAGCCTTCCCATTGAAAACCATATGTAAAATAGCTTTAAAAAAAAGCCTCTGAGGGTAGAACCTGCGGCGTGGAGAGGTGCTTTTTGTGGTCAAGTGGGTGCGGCAGGAGCAGATATGCTTTCTCTGTCGGTGTTTTGCGTCCATATGTCAGTCCTGCCACAGGTTTGGGATGCTAAGTCGGTAGAGGTAATTCAGGTCTTGGGCAAACATCAGCTCTTGTTGACGTATAAGAGTTGTGGTGTGTTGTGAAATAGCAGCTCAGCTCTCCAAGTGACTTGAGAGGGGAAAAGCATCTTGACGCTGCTTTCTCAATGTACTGATTTCTGTTTTTTCTTCTTAAAGCATCAAACGTGCACAATTTGAACATGAAAAACTGAAGCTGTTTGTGTAACTCACTAATGTTAGTTATTGCAATAAAGGTTCTGGGAGACTGCTTTTCCCTGTGTTGTCTTCAGAAGGTAGAGTAGTTTAAAACTGGCAGAACTCATTTTTACTTTGTTAGTTAAAATGGAAAATAAAAAAATGCTACGTATCTGAAGTAAAGAGATATGGAAAAGCACAGAAGATCAGCAACTTGTACTTCTATTAAATTCTGATGTACAGTTGGCATACTTAGATTGCTTAGTGTCAAAGAATTTTTTAAGCTACTCTAGTTTTTTAAACAAACAAAATAACACGCGCTCCCCTGCTCCTTGGGTAGAAAATGACATATGCAGTTGGTTTAATGGGGATAGACCTAGAGATAAAACTGAAGAAAAACCTAAAAATTAATCTTCTTATGTGGACAAGACAGAGAAACTGTCAAGAAAAAGAAAATACTCTAACAAGCTTCTTCAGGCTTCTGGTTTTGAATTATGCATGTTCTGTATTCCTAGTTTTATTCCTTTGGTGAAGCTGGTGCATGCTGATACCTCGAACACAGCCTTGGAGGTGTATACTAGAAACAAAAAAGTAATATTTCAAGCAAAAAAGTTCTGAATGTACTTACAAAGGGTACTTTGAACTATCTCTAGTGTGAATAGGGTGGACTGGAAAGTGCGTTTGTCTCTAGAAGGTAAACATTGAGTGAAGAGATTTTTTGGCTTCCTATTCTGAAGTGTTCTCATAGGCTGGAAAATGTCAGGGGAGATGTGTTTGTGGTCTGTTTTGTCCTCAGAAGTGTAATTAAGACTGAGTAGATAGACAGAGGTACTTTATAATAAAGAGGCAAAAATCCTTACCTTCCCCTGGGTGGTAGAAGAATGTAAACGTGGCTTGGTAGTGATTGGAAGTTTTGATTAGTTGCCGCATAGTGTAGCTGATAAACTTAAGACTTCCCTTTATCTTAGCCTACCTGCTTTAAGAAATCAGCAATATTGCTGCACCAACCAACCTGGCTAAGCCCAGTCCTTTGTTAAAACTTGGTTAATCAAAGTATGCTTATACTGAGTAAGTCTAAGGGTACTAAAGGAAGTTGCAGTGATTTAACCTCATAACTATGGTTGTAACGCACTGCGGGGTGTCTGTGCATGCTCACTGCAATCTTGTTTAGCAGTGTCTGGTACATCTGGTTTGCACTGGTGCTTCTGCTTTGACACTTGTTTTCATTGAAGTGCTGTAAAATTTTTAACTGAGCAAAAGGTAGTCAGCTCCCAGAACTCTTGTCTTGAGTTCCTCGGAAAGATTTTTGTTTCCTGTTATAATAACTGACTGTGGACTTCCCTAAGCAAATCAGTTGCTGCAGCTTTCTAAGCAAATTGCCTGTGTCTTTTTCAGGAGCTCAGTGTGAGAAAGAAACTGTGGGCTTCCGTTTGTACACATGACTTCAGTTTAGTCTGGCGTCTTGTATACACTCTATGGTATTTTCCTCTTCTATTTTTTAAATTTTTGCTGTTACCTTATTTGTATTATTTCAGAGCTGGAGCAGGATAACTTAATTTTATCCATGCTGCTGAGGAGCCTTGAGCAGTTAATAGTATCTGTTTTAATTTCAGCTAGGCATCTTAAAGCGGTTTAATTTTCGTGTTATATTGCAGGACTCTGTTTGCATGCGTACAGTCTGCTGGTTAGCTGCACAGGAGTTTTGGGTATTACCAGTTAATTTGCTATGTTGTACTATTCTCTGGGATCTGAATTCTCCACCGTTCCTTCTGTATGTTATCTTGTATGGAGATTATGACTATTTTTGTTTGTAGATACTCTATGCGATAAACAAAAGTAATGGTAATTTAATTTCTTGCACTGTTTCTTTTAGCAGCCCACTAAACCAATCTAGATTTCTGGGTTTTGAAATATTTTGATATGGAGTAACTTAATCAACATAAAATAAGTAAATTTTCCCCTCAGACAGCAAGGAATACTTTCTTGCCAAGAATATGGTATGCAAATCGTTTATTAAAAGCATAAAAGAGATGAGGAAGCACGGCTTGTTTTAAGTGTGAGATCAATATCTGATTAGCACAATACACTTGTTTATGGAAGTTTTCCTCTTGTGAGCTATGAATGTCTGTGCTCCAGCCACCAAGGATTCTGCCTGGGGCTGCAAAGGTGTACAATGTTTTTATTCTTACACTTGGATGGTGCTGCTGTTTACAGAGAGGAAGAATGCACGTGGTTTTCTTCTCCCTTTCTGATTCCCTCTGCTGTACTAGAGAAGCGAGAGCATGCCTGTCATTAGAATTTGACTGAAAACAATTATGGGGTTTTGGGAAGGGGAATGCTTTGCTTTTTTTGTTGGGTTTTTTTTTGTGAAAAGGAGGGGAGTTTGTCCAATAGTGGACTGAATGCACCGTTACGTGTTTATTTGCTATGGCAATTTCAGCATGGTTACCCTTGCACTTAGCATACTTTCTGAAGACTAATCTTACACTGCCTTGTCATCGTAGTTTTGTAGGATGTATGTTTGTATCCACCTCTGTATTTAAAGTATGGGAAACTTGTGTTTTGTGTCTAGAGTTCAAATTACTGTAGCGTGACAGTTTACACTTAGAGTAATATACAGGCAATGCCAGCTGTTGGTTGTATTTTCTTTTTTATTTTTTTTCACCAGGGTTTGCATGCTCATATTTATTTAGAAAACAATTTGTAGATCCCAGCAGATCAACTGAATTATACAGATGCTCCACATTGACTCTGAAGTTCGTCTTAATAAATTAAATCTGATGTAACCTTAATTTGCAGAATTCTCTGAAGTGATCTTGGCTACAGAACTCTCAAAATCTTTCTCCCATAACCATTCTTTCTTCCTTCATTTGTCACAAGTTATTGGTCAGGGTCAGGACTGTGCACTCACATATATGCGTGTCAGTGTATTTTTATATCTCTGACTGTACTATGTACAACTTATTTTGTTCTAGTGGTTAGCATGCAGTTAGAAGACCTAATCAATCCTTTCCTCGCTACAGTGCTGGGCAAATCTGGAAACACTATTTCCCATGACTATTTCCCATTTGGATATTGTCAAAGTAGATGTTACTTCTTTTGGCCAGTTTACTTGTCTGCTCCCTTCAGGGAAGCCATCAAAGACATCCACCAGGAAAAGCTCTGTTGCTGTTGGCACTAGATGTCAGCACTCCCTAAAGTAACTCTGGCAGACTGAAATTCTCAAACAGGCTGCTTGGAAAACATTTTGGGTCACAGGCTACAAGATGTTTGGCTTCCACAGTGATATTATCACCTGGTGATGTGAAAAAGCATCTACATTTTGTAAAGTTCACTTGATGGGGCAATTTCTCTTCTAGCAAAGGGAAGGGTTAAGTTTGACTATAATGTGGGAATAAACATAAATGAGAAAAATTCAGTTCTGATTTTTGAGGTGCGTATAGTTTGTATTTTTTGAGTGTTTTGGATAGTGTTGTATTTTTTTTTCTCTATTTTTCCTTAGAGCAGGCTTGCAGGTTTCTAAAACTTGCCCACTGTAAAAACAAACAACAAAAACCAACAAAACAACAGACCTGAAAAAGCCCTTACATATTTTTTATGTTGTTTTCAAAAAATCTTTCATCATTTAGTATCATGACTTATAAATCATACAGCCGAGTACTAACTGTAAACACCTCTTACCAAAACCACGTGTTTTGGTTTGTTTTCACAACTCTGTAGAAACCACATTGCAGCCTATATAAAAACATGACGGGGAGGGGCAGGGCAAGACTGAGATGTTAGTGTTTTCCTTTTTCCTTTCTACATTTGTTTTTCCCTTCCACCCCCATCATCAGTTTTGGGAGAACCTGCTGTGAGATACCTTTCTTGAAAAGGCTTAAGAGCTTGTTTAGATTTATATGCATGAACTGCAGCCCCAGTCACTAAACTGATGGGACCCTTGAGCCTGTTGATATATGCTACATAGTGTTAGTTATTTTTTGGTATTTATTTGTGTTATTTGAACACAGTGATATTTCTTTTTCTGCCACCTTTGAAAGGAATGGTTGTTATGGAACTGTCCAGCGAAATTAAAACTGTGCTCTGTGTAATAAAGCAACAAGGTGAAGAAGTTATGTATGTTGAGGAGTCATCTCTTGTAAAAGTGTCATTGTGAAGCGTGGTACTCTGTCTGCAGGGAGAGAATTTGATGTGCTCCGAACCTCTTCTCACAAGTGAATTTTGAAAGCTTGATCTCTAGATAGCGTTTTTATTAACAGTTTCTCATAAGTAACATTTGTATTAATACAGGAAAAGCGAACTAAAGGAGAAGCATTTTCAATATGCATAGCTGCAGTCTTCTAGATATCTTAGGTTTCACAGATTTCCTTAAATTCACAGCGTAGGAACTGCTGCAGGACACATTGAAAATAATTCTAACCCATGTGTAGTGGCGTTGATTTTGATGGTCAGTTCCTCCTCTGACCCCAAATTTTATTTTTAAATAGCAAAGGGAAGTGGTGACATAATTAGGACTGGGGTTTTTTGATCATGGCTCTGAAACAAATTGGCAAATAGGAAACTCTTTGACTTGGATCCATAGTTTCATCAAATGGTTTTCAATTTAAATCTGAATTTAAAAAAAAAACAACCCTAAAAAAACCCTTGCCATATGATTTTCAAGTGGAAAAGAGAAGCCTGGAAGAAACTAATGCTGTAAAATGACAATAGAAAGGGTAGAGCTGCAACTAGGAAATGAAAGAGTCGAAATGCCATTGAGTAGGTGCTGAGAAATTAAGAAATGGAAACTTTTGGAAGGTTGGCAGGGCATATATCAAAAGAAATAACTGTTGGTTATTCTACTGAGTCTTCACTGTTGTGTTTATACCATGGAGTGGTTTACATGAAGCACACAAATGTGTTTGTTGGATGTTGAATCGATGGGGCAATATTCCAAGGAAGGCTGAATCATCCCGACAGCTTTGCTCCTGATAAGGAGCTGTTCTTGCTTATCTTATTTCTGACATATGCTTTAGTTGCCTTGTTGTTGTCCTTTTTTTCTGGATAGTTTTTTGAAAGCTTAGGGAGCTTGGGCTGGCTGGCTGAATGTTGAAGCTGGTGTGCAAAATAGGTGGAGCCGTGTGGCTGGCAATGAGGGAAAATGAACTGCTGCTTTGCGTAGCAGCGAGCTATTAAATGAGCTCATCTGTAAAAACCTCTCTCTTTGAAATTAACTTGGTGATAGGAAAAAAAAAAGCAGTGAACTGTATGAATAATTTTACTCTTCGATATAAATTGATATAAATGCTGTCAGGAGTTGAGTAGTAAGGAAGAGTTTGTTCTCATTGAAAAATGATACTGAAGCCAAAAGAGTGTGTCACATTTTCAAATTCTGTCAACTTCAAATGGAACTGGAAACAGACTTTCAGTAACATTGGTGATATGGTCATGCTGCTAAATCCTTTTCAACAGTGAAATTTCAAAGGAAAATCAAAACACTGAAGCAGGTACTTGAGTTTAACATTAAAAGCTCCATCTTTCTGTGATGTAATTTTTCTTCCAGTTGGCAATTTAAAGAGAACTGAAGCCCTTCAGACTTGCCTATACGTCTCTTAATCTGTCCTTTTAAATTTACCACTGTAACTCAAAAGTGAATGCTGGAATCCAGGAAGTTGCACTGCACTCTTACAGCTATTTATTCTGGGAAGGAGGCAGGTTTACTTTTTATGTCTAAAGGCAAAAGAACTTTTTGTTCAATTTGTGAGGAGCGCTACAAAGTGCAAAGGAGATATGAGAAATGAGGCCTCTGCTGTCTGTTCAGACAATGCAGATAAGTGAAGGAAGGAAAACAAAGGAGAGCTTTACAGGATTAAACTATCCTAAAATTCTGATATATGGGAGTTGTGCATGTCTGTAAATATTAATTGTGGTTTAATAGGCATTTAAAATCTGAGAGTACATGGTGAAAGTTTGGCATCTGCAGTTGACTTCAGCTTGATAAGTAAATAGTTTATAGTAGCTAATGCATTCTGCAGTATCTGAATTGTATGTATTAGTTACATGGCTGGCTGTATACTCTTATAAATCAAATTTATAGGCATTTCGGTTTCAGCATGGAATTTGTATCCATTATAGTTTCAGCGCAGTAATTACAGTAGCTTAATTTTAATGAGAGCAGGCAGTGTCTTTTATTTTTCATTTCTATGGTGTCAGTTATTGAGACGGATGTGTAATACTAAAGAGGCTGTTAATATTCTCATGCTTTTGTAGCAAAAATCTTTGGAGACCATTCAGAAAAGCAGTGGGAAAGATTATGTGGCATGCATTTAAAGGGTTAAGTGGGGGGGGTGTGTGGAAGCTGTAGGCCTTAGTATAGGATAAAATCCTAATCTACATCGATTTAAGTTAATTGTCAGTTTTTCAGCTCTGAATTGTTGGAAGTAGGATACCCAAGTCAGAGAAGGAGGTTACCCTAGTTCCTATGCAGTGCGTTTCTTGCAGTGTAGGAAAGTGCATGGCTGTAAAACTAATGGGTGAGGAACTGATTACTCATTGGTGTCACTGAAATTAAACCTCTTGCACCAGTCAGTTGATAACTTAGTTTTTTTACAGGGCTTCAGACTTGTTATTGTTTGATCTTCAAAACAAGATGACTTGTTTATTTTAAAATAAGCTATTTTTCTCCATTCAAAAGAAATACTAAAGACTGTTACTTGCATCATTTGCTTAGTTTTTCAAAATGAGAATTGGGGAATTATCAGCACAAAACATTTATTGAATCCTAAACCCCAAAATGCTAGCTTTTATTTCAGCTACATGCGTGGCTAGAACCAGTGCAACGTTTGCTTTGTTGGCTGTTAAACATAGGCTTATTAGCCTTCTGCTTTTACTGTACTTTAATCAGAAAGTTTAATTCATTGAATTTACTGAGTCTTCTACTTGTAATTGATCATTAAATTTAAAAGGTATTTAGAAGAAAAATTGCCTCAATGCTGGAATTTTTATCATATAATGATACTGTGTGGCTGGTGTTAGAGAGTAAGATACCATCTTCATGCTGATTTATCTCTTTCAATGACAGTTGTGCTGTAATATGCCTTGTGAATGAATTTATGTTATGAACCTATACTGTTAAAGAACTGCTGTGCATTTCAGATCAAATAGTTTTGTTTTGTTTATGACTTCAGTCTTAATGTCTAAGGTTATTCTAGTTTAGACATTTGTCTTGAGTCCACGTTTGGTCATCAGCATTATGCAGCTCAACTGATGCTAAAGTAGGGATAGGTTGCAGTGAAAAGTTGGACTGGTAGCTTTGATGAGAAAGATTAGTATGAAAAGGATATACACTTGTTCACACTTTTTAAGCTATTTTAAATTACCTTGTGTGTAGGAGTGTTCCCTCTGAAGTTAACAGGGTCCATCACTGCTTGTCTGCTCATTTCAGTACAATTAAGATTTCCTGTACACCAATTGGGTACCTAGGAGTAGTCATAGATACCATTGGTTTTTTTTTAGTGTGAGTCATGTAGTGCAGAGTACCGAGGTGCAAACTCTTTTGGTGTGTTCTGATTGCTTGTTCTGTGTCTCTGCCAGTGCATTCTTCTTACAGTGACATCTGATTCAGCAAATGCTGTCTGTAGAAGTTCTGCTTAAACTTCTTTGGGATTTATGGATTTATAGGTGTAAATTTAAAGTTGTCCTTAAATGGTTATGGATGGAGAATGTTTGTTGACTTTTGGCCAGAAATGTCAGATATTTTTTAAAATTGTTTTTTAAGAATGTGACACTGAGGTCTTTGGTTTTACAGATTTGCATACCTCTTATTTCATCTATTCTGTTGAGTAGCAGCTTTTCACCTCTTGTTGCCTCTTCTGGTTTCTGCTTTGTTCTTTTCAGCATTTTCAAGCTCAAATTCTTCATCTTGAGATTTTTATTTAGAATCCTCCATTGTGATTTTTTTTTTTGGTGAGCAGAGGTGTAAAAGGCAGTTAGAAGCAGCAAAACCAAAAATGACTATATCTTCCTGTTGTTCTGTTGTCATGGACATGTTTGTCTCTTTACTGTTTTGAGTTGATTAGTCAGTAAAATTACCTGTCACGAGGTTTTTAAAGGCATGACTGTTTTCTGGACCAACACTGCCAAGGAACAGCAGGGTTTTTTTTTCTTCCTAATGGCTATTTTTGGCTTAAAGCCCTCTTTGTCTCATTGAACTGGAATACAGGAGCTGGCAAGCTGCTCTGTGCTGGAACTTGCAGTGTTTTGTTGGTTGTCTCCCTGTGGCCCCACTGCTGCTTCTAGTGGCCCTGTTTCATTTAGATTCTCACTTTTCAGTAGTAGTTCCAGAGTAATTGCTTGGTCTCAAATGTCTTCAGCTTATCTTCCTTCAGGGTTTGTATACAGCAGAGTGTGTATAACCCCCTCCCATGAGAACCACACTGAAGGCATGTCTAGCCTGCCCTTACTTTGCACAGGCTTTACATTTCTCTTACATGGAGGTAAACCTCCCATAATGGACAGTTCTGAAATGTAGGATTCTTATAGAACCTGCATTCAGTTCTCTCAGTATGGCAGTTAGGGGTGCATGCGTGTGTGTGTACACACGCATCAAAATACAGCTCCGTTGTACTTAACATATGTGTACATATCTGTATGTATTTTTTTCTTAAAGATATGGACCTTGGTAGTCGGTTACCTGCTGGTGGTTTCATTCAAGTGGAATGTGAGCACTGAACGTTACCTGAAAGCAGTCTCTGTCCCTGTCTGGATTATGCTGCTCTTTCACCTCGGTGAGTAACAAGGAGTTATTGTTCTAATCTGTCCACTGGGATTCCGTTGTCTTGCGAACAAAGCTATTCACTTGCTCATCCAGTGAATCCTTATGATGGAGCCTTAGCTGAGATGCAGTTTGTTTCCTGTGCTCAGTAATTCTAGCTGCGTGTAGCCAACATAAAGCACTGGGATAGGGAACTTGAGGCATCAAAATGCTGAGCAACGTATCTTCTCCTCCTCCTGTCCATGTTGTACTTCCCATGGTTTTCCCTTATTTAGCTCACAGACCTGGTGCTCACTCCCTGACAGTAGGTGAAGGCTGGGGTTGTGTGGGAGCGTTTAGACTTCCACTTGCGATGATTTTTAATATTATTATTTTCGTGAGAGTCTGCTGTTAACCAGGGCTGAAGCTGTAAAATGTATCTAATGGAGGTAAGAGAAGCCAAAAAAAAAAATCTGTCAGTAGTCAACAAACATGTTGTGAAGATATCAACAATATCAAATAAATTTGGCAGTAATCTATAAAATCTGATAATAAAAATATAAAATTATAGTTATCTATTGTATTAGATTTATTATGAGTGTTTAATAGATCAAATTAACAGATGATATTATCCGTGTTTATGGTGGAAGTGTCATGCAAATAATGGAAGACTCATGATGGAAGGTTTCACAGTGAACTTAATGATTTACTTTGCTAGTAAGAAAGAAAAAGCAGGTTTTGGGTATTGTTTTGACTACTTGAGGACACTTTGCTGAGGTTTTAATCTACACATAATGGCATTACATTTGCTTACATTTTGGCAATCTTGTATTTGCTGGAAGTACTAGCTGAAGAGCCAGAACCCAAGGAGCCATTGCTTGATGCCACTCTCTGGAGATCTGACATAAATATAGATCTTTCGGGGTGAATGTGATTTGCCTCTGATATCTAATATGCTTTTATTTTGTGTGTATATTCATATAATTTGGCATGTTGTTTTTAAAGTTGTTCTCTGTATCAGCTTAGTTTAAAGTCACTGAAGTTAGGAACATTAACAACTTTATTTACTTCAGTGAGAAACTCATTCACTTGTTCTTTCTATTCTTTCTTTCTGTGAATGTAGAAAACTTGTTTGCCTTATGGCACTTCCTAGTGTCTGCCCGGATTGTTCTTGGTTGATGTGGTGCCTCTTTTGCTTTTGCTAAATGTAGAGTATATTAATGGCATAGTTTTTCATGTACAAAACCCCCCGTATCTTTCAGCTTCTGTGGCAGGTTCCTGGAGAATTCCTGTGTTTCTGGTTATAGTTGTTCTGATGACTGTAGGCATGTTGCACGAACAGCACAACGGAAAGGAGTCTTCTGGTAAGGAATGAGCTTCTATTTCTTTTGTTGTTGGAGGTAAAAGTTCTGTAAAGTCAAGTGAGAGCATCCTGATGATACTACTGTAAATTTGGTATCATACGGATTGCAAGAATTTATTGTAAGAGTTACAGTATGTTTGCTTCAAAGTAATTTACAAATGTTGAGGGGAATCTT
Source organism: Phaenicophaeus curvirostris (assembly GCF_032191515.1). Taxonomy (NCBI): domain Eukaryota; kingdom Metazoa; phylum Chordata; class Aves; order Cuculiformes; family Cuculidae; genus Phaenicophaeus; species Phaenicophaeus curvirostris. The sequence continues at coordinate 12,310,549 of NC_091394.1, forward strand.
TGATTCATCGCAGAAAATCATTGCAATGCTTCTTTTCCGTAACAAAGCAGGGACTCTTATTAACAAGCGTGATTGCTTAAGTTTACAAAATCCTATCTGTAGTTTCAAGCAGAAAGGAAGTGCAGGAAATTTGAAATCAGAGGGTAATTTTGAAAGAAATGAGCAATATATGTTTAGTAGCTCCTATAGTACTGAGAAACTGAGACAACTCCATCCAGCAAATTTCTTATATCCAGTCTTCCATTTTTAAAATACCAATTTCTTAAAACTATGATTTGTGTTTAGACTTCGAGAAAAATAGATTTTGCCTGTTTGAGAGTAGATTTTGCATAAAAGCAAATGTCATGTGTTCTTTTCTAGTACTGGCTGTATGATTATTTTGGGAAACTTTTAATTTCTGTTGCTTGACAGCCTTGGTGGACATTGAGCAACAAATAAAACATTTTAAAGTTCGAACTTTTCTTTATTTACATACACATATATATTTTACAGGGGCAGAGCTTCCTGGTCAGATGTTCTCCATTGCTGCTTCAACTATTGCCATGGCAATTTCGATGACAGAAGAGGAGTCCAGTAGTGAACATCCATCACAACCCTCAGGTGACTGAATACTCTGTAAGAAAACATTTGAATTTGCTCTAAAGGCATGAAATTGGAGGGAATTTAGAACAAATTTCAAAATAGTCACTCTCCTCTCCAGCCTGTCCAAAATAGTACATTTATACTTACGCTATGAAACAGGTTTATGTTTTAAAAAATGTGAAGATAACAATAATATAAAAGTCGTCTTTCAAATGATAGCATTTACATGGCTGTCTGTGCATTTAGAAGGCCTGACTGGAAGAAATTTTATTTTAAATTTTTTTTTTAGAACGAGAGTGTGGCGTTTTTTTCCTTTTCTTTATTATTTTTTGAATTTTCCATAGCCACCTTTTAATTTGTTGGCATTTACGAGATGTAACTATTATTTCTGGACCATGTACAGGCAGACTGGAATACTTATTGTGTACATCAGTGTAAAAAAAACCCCTTTGTTCTTTATTAACTATGGCATGCTCAAAGTCTTTCCTGTAGTGAGTTACTTGACATTGTAGCATACTTTCATTGGCAATAACACAACTGGAAATCTGTAGGAAATGGCTTTAAAAGACTTACAAAGAAGGTGTTTAGATGTCCGTCACTGGTTTTGAATTTCACATTAATTTTTCCAGGTAGGCCTTTCATAGAATGTATTACTAGAAAAAAAGCTGTTATGAAGATCTCTGGAAACTGAAAGGTTTCATCCATTTCCTGCAAATAAACTAAATGGGTCATTCAACTTAACATAATGTGAACTTCCAAAGCTTATTTGAAATTGGCTGTGTCTAAGAGTTGTCTGCTTCAAGGCAGGATGTTCTTAATATTGTCTGTAATGTGTAAATCATGCTCCAGGCAAGGAAACATAGTGATTGTACAGGACAGAATGCTATGAGCATGTGGCTTTAAAACCTTTTATCTAAAGACTGCCAATTGTGAAACTAAAGTTACTTCAGCCACCAGGTGGAATAGAACAAAAAAATCTTTCGATGAAACGTAAACACACCTCCTGATTTTAAATATGTCAATGTAAGCTGTACTTGAAAGCATGCTTAATTTTAAAATATGAGAACAGCAGCTTTAGACAACTTATTCTTTCCTGATCTTTGTTTCTACATTTTGTGTGTTTACCATGAAAATAAGTATGGAACTCTATGGACCTATGTCCTGAAATGTGAGAGTGGAGCATCGTGGTGACAGATCTTTTATATTGCTGTCTCTAATTCTTAATTTTGGAGATGAGGTTTGTTTGTTTGTTTTTTTAAATTGCCCATAAGTATGCTATGTATGCGATTGCGTTCTTGTTTGTTGCTTTTTTAATTTTAATTCACACGCTAGTTTTAATTTTTTACTCTTAAGACATTATTTTTCTGTTTTCAAGTTGTAATGTCTTCTGGCCAAAGTAAAACTACTGTGGTTTTATAGTGAATGTTTTTTGAGTTATTTTCTTGAGACAGTTAACCAAATTCTGTTGTCCTTCTTCACAGAAGGAAAAGAACAAATACGGAGTTTCCTGGTTACTCCTAACAATAGTTCAAATAATTTTCCAACAGTCTGTTCCATCCTATTCTCTGATAGATGCTAAGCATCTTTTTGGTCGTCGTTGGTTTGGGTCTGCTATGTCTATGGTGATGAAACATTATTCTTGTACAGCAAAAAGTTATACCTGCAGGGCTGAAAAACTGCATCTGTCTTGGTTTTCCTCTGCCGTGATTTTTTGATGGCTTGTTACCTTGTTTGGAACTTGTAATTTACAACACATATCTATTATATGAGATGCATAAGATCTTGAAAGATTTCATATCATCTGCCAGGTGGACAGCAGCCTCCAGGAGATCTTCCTAATCTGTTCCATATATGTCAGTGGTTGTCAAGTTTGATTAATTGTCAGTAGCAATAACAAGGATTATACTGTATTAAATCAATTTTAGAACAATCAGTGCTTCATGGTTTTACTGTTCTCCTGCTTAAATTTGTTCATGGAACGAAAGAGGAAGGGAAACAAGCTGTATTGATTTTATAGGTTTTTCTGAACATATCTTATTTTGCTGTTGAGTACTGGTATTTAGTGTTGGGGATGAGCAGTTTAATTACACTTGTGCAGGTGTTCTAACTTGCCCTTCCTGGTGTCTTAAGAATTTCCAGAGTATACACAAATTGAGAAGTCTGCGACTTAAGAAGCAGGTACCGCTGCAGTATTTTGTTGGCTGATTCTGTTTTCTTGTTGGCTTTGAATATGATAGAAACTGAAATCCTTAAATGTAATCATGCCTCTTATCCTCCCTTCACTCCCCCCACTTCTTTGTTTTCTTAAAAAAAATAATCTTACTCACTTTAAATTACTGAAAGATGTGGTTATTTATGAAAGGGTACCTTCATCCTGGTGTTCTTCAAGACTTTTTCATTAATCATAATAAAAACTAGTTTCATCTAACTGAAGATTTTGTTCTGAAATTCTGCTCTATAGAGATACAGACACTTGTGGTGTTGTTTATGCTGTTGTTCCTTTTATTTAAGGAAGGAGAGTAATTCAAAACTACAAGAAGCTGACTTGACAGTGAACATATTGTATAAAGAAAAGAGCATGTCTTAAGACAGCCTGGAAATTTACTTATTTTGTTGTTTTTATTATATGCAAATAAATACCATACGTTCTGATTTTGCCAGAATAGTCATAGTTTCATTAGTTAAAAGGTAGGAACATGTTTTTGAGATTTCATTTCTAAAAATATCATGAAGCACACTGAATGGGGTTTTGCAGAACCTGAGGTTACTCCAAATCAATATTCCAATACTCATTTTTCCCTGTTTGTTTTGACAAGGCACTCATGCCTTGGTTTGCAGACTGCATCTGGCCAACAGAATGTGGCTTTTTAATTTGCAAAGTTTGATGGCCTTTTTTTTAGGTGAATCAGCTTTGTGAAGTCACTTACAATAGTCATCTGAACGGCAGTTCTGATGCTGCATATTTGTCATGGGGAGAATAAGCCAAACTAAATTGGCACTGCCAGTGACCCAGTGAAGTGCAGTGGAACTGCATTCTGAAAGAGCTTTCTTGTCTTGGGATCCCCTCGGAGTTTTTAGTCTTCCGGTAAAAAAAATAATCTTTTTTTTCCTTGCCAGTTCTTTCCCATCTGTGTTTTGTGTTCTGTGTGCAGTCTGCTGAAGTTTATAGGGAAACTGTAAGAGAATGAGGTAGCTTAATTTGTACTATTCTTAATATTACTTTTGCTGTTATTTAATTAAGGTTTTCTTCATTGCAAAAATATTCCATTACCAGGAAAATAGGTAGTTCCCATTACCAGTAGCCTTCAGCTTATTAAATTACTTTGGTTTTTTTTCATTTTGGCTTTTAGCACTTCCTTTGATAAATATTTGAGTTTCAGCTTGTTGTTGTGTTACTTTTTATGTTTATTATATTGATTTTGGAGCAAAAAAAGTGAAAAGTGTTGAGAAAGTTGAATTTATAGGGGAGAATTTTCACTTATGGGTATACTGCTTCCAAATTTGTCTCTCTTTAATGCATAAGCTGGATCCATTTGTTTTTATTAGTATTAGGCTGAGAAGTACAGGGGAATGATAAACCCTCTATTTCTTGTGATGAAAACACTTTGCCTTTTTAGGAAAGCTTCTGTTTACCAGCAACTTTCTCTCCTCTTACGAGAAATTAGCTTGTGTCTTTTTCTCCAAGGTGTAGTTTGTACAACAGGGCTGGCTTCATCCCTTTAGGACATTAACTGATTTGCCAAGAAGCACTCCACCTGAAGCATCTGCTGTGTTTAGCCATTTGCCGTGTTCCTTCTTTCATTCCTTTGGGAATACTCTGAAGATCCACCAAATGCGTTACCAGCAACCAGCTGATGTTTTTGTCATTGTCCCAGTGTCTATCAGTCGGGAGAATCAATAGCTTTACCTTTTTTGTATTAGTGTGGCGGCGAAGTGTTTGCAAGGTCTGAAAATACTTCTCCTTACATTTGTTACCCGCTAATTTATGCTTGCTGTTGTTACTAAAATGTGTTATTTAAGCAAGTAATTAAGGATCAAATTGTGAGTGCCGTGTTTGTAATGTAAGCGTTCAAGAAAAGAGAAAGCGTAGTAAAAAAATTGTGAGATGCAAGCTTCCTCTTCAATATATTGTATATTTTTAAATTTTGTTAAATGTGCTTTGAGCAAATCTAAGATTTCTTTTTGAGTATTTCTTCTAAGACATTGGAATTCTTTTAGAATTTAATTACTTTTTGTGGGTTTTTAGGATTTTCTGGTTATTTGATAATTTACCTGCAGTCACAGGAGGCCTCTTAGAGGCTGTAACATTTTTTTCTTCTGTTCTCCCAGCACTGCTAGACAATGTGTTGCTTGATGTGGAGGAGTTTACAGAGCCCTATTATAGCTTTTCAAAATTCACGAGTGCTGCGTCTGTCTCTATGTTATAGAGAAATTACAAACAAACAAACAAACCAACCAACCCACTTCCCCCAACAAAACAACAAAAAGACCCACCAAACCACAAACCCCCATACCAACAACCAAAAGAGAGGTTAATTTGGGACGAGGGAGCATGTTCTGTTCTATAGTGAACACTAATGTGATCATTTCCACTTCTTTGTTTTCATTTGTTTGTTTTAGGAGCGGCAGAAGGTGATCAGCCTCCACATGCTTCATCACCTTTATCCTCCTCTTCATCCTCTTCTGGAAGCAGACAAAGACCTGAGATTGGAGCTCTTCTCAGAAAAAAGAAAACTAGTGACATTTACTTTGTTACGCTTGTGTGGGCCATTGTCATTGTCCAGATCTGGCTAAATTTCTGGATTGTGCAGCTATTGCCAGTGCCTTTTGCAGGTAATAACCCAATTATTAGAAATATATGTTAAGTGATGACTTTGGATAGCTTTGTGTTAAAAAAAAAAGAGAAGGAAAGACTTGTAGGCTTGCATGAGTTTTAATTTAGAGCTTTTACAAAATAATTTTTTTTTTTTTATGACAAGAGCATCCGGATGTGATTCATTCAGATGTGATGAATTGTAGCTTCAAATACGAAGATTGATGTGCACTGTTACCACGTAGTGGACAACTGTGTAAAATTGCTTTGTCTATTGACTTATTGTAGTTACCTGGAATCACTTAGTGCCATGCCTTTCATTGTAAGAATACCTTTGATTTAGAGTACTTTGTCCTTCTTCCTTTTGATGCCTTGTCTTTCATGGTTTTGCACCTATGGATAAAGAACATTTTAGCTGTTACTCGGTACTGAAGTACAGCTCATGCTAACTTTTAAATTCCATTAAAAATGTGTTGCTAGGTGTTGTGGACAAGCTGCAAGATAAATTTGATTCTTATTCTAGCTCTGAGATTAATTAGTTTTGTTGCTTCACATCTACGTGCATCTGTTCTCCTCTATATCGAGCAAGGAGTAGTTATGATAGTTATCGGAAGGCGTTATTTTAAAACTGAATGCCACTTTTTCTAGTACTCTCTTGCAGGGTCAGTAGGGAAGATGGGAACTCTGGAAATACAAATCAGCTACTATGGGTCTGAAGACATTTCCTCCCATACCTCTACTGTAAACAAAGTGATTTTCCTAATTTGTTAGATTTTCTCTAAACGTCAGTTAAAACATTGCTTTTCAGTTTATTAAAATATATCCAACACTTAAATGTAGCTATTTTCCCTTTTACTAAGTCTGGTGGGTTGGCCCCAGCTAGTGGCCAAGTACCCACAGAGCCACCCACTTTCTTCCTGTCTTACAGTGTGGGTTCATCCATGAGCTACAGTCCTTTTGGGGAGGTACCAGCTCAGGCGTTTCCTCATCTCTAGGCAAGAGTCCCTTCAAGAGGTGTACCTGCTCCAGCATGGGTCCACCATTTGCCGTGGTCTCTCTGGACGATATGCATGGTCAACCACGGAGCACTTCTGCTCCCCTGACCTTTGTGTTGCCTCTGTTTCTGCTTCCACTCTGTTCACTTCTTCTCTCTATGGTCCCTCTTCTTCTTCCTTCTTAGTGTTTTCTACCCTTTCATACATATATTTTCCCAGAGGCACCATGCCTGTGCGTGATGGGCTCAGCTCTGGTCTGTTGTGGAGCCAGCTGGAGCTGACTGTCTGGCACAGGGCAGCTTCTGGTCTTTCCCCGTGGAGGCCCCCCCGGCGACCACCCAGCAATTTACACCTAGTACACAAAACCATTTTAAACTGTCCAGTTGTGCAGCTGGAAATCATGACTGTGGGACCATGCTTGCAGGTTTGAGGGGCACCAAACTCTGAGAGCACAGTGAAAGGAACAGCTGCATGTTTGGTGGTGACACTGTAGCAACAGCTAAAAGGTACTGTGGTTGATAAGCTTGTAACTGACTGAATATATGGTAAGAAGAGAGAGAGCGAGCTGATTTTTTTCATCCCAGTGTCGTTGCTATGGAAGAAACTGCCCACTTTTAGCGTCTGGGCGTGATGGGAAATGGTGATGGCAGGTTAGATTTGGGTCATAAATGCATCACAAAGATTATAAAGGAATTGGAAACTAAGAGAAGCAGAGCTTCTGTGGCTTCATTTATTTAAGAGAAAAGTGGAGGAATGACTGAACCACTGTTTATAAATACCTAGTTGGGTGCGAGGAAAAACTGGTGCAATAGTTTTGCAGTTGGGCAGGTAATAATGACTGGTTTTAAGCTTGAGATGGACAAATCTATATTAAAGTACACTTCTATAACTGAAATGGATGAATACTCCTACTACATGTCACTAGGTCTGGAATAGCTACCCAAACAATAAACTCATGCCAAATTAGAAATTAATTTTGAGCACATTTATGATCCGTTGCCTTAGCAGTGACACTATTAAGTGCCTTTTCTTGGCATATCATGGAATGTAAATGGATCACCACAAAAATAATATGAAAAGGCAGTATAATGATGAACACACCCAGCTTTAGAACAGTGGATCACATTGAGTGTCAGATGGTGAATGATGGATCGTTGAGAGACAGAGTTGGTATTAAAAACATTTAGGAAGACTTAAAAAGCAAGTTTCTTTGCAACTTTTCAAGTTTAAGGAGACTAGCAACTTTAAGCACTCCTGAGACCTTAAGGAGAGTGCTTCTACTATGTTTAAAAAAAAAAAAAGCCACCCCTAACATCTTAAATGGAAAGGTGTTATTAATTTCACCAGAGTTCCTTATGTTGGTAGACAGAACTTACAGACAGAACTTCCTCTCTTGTGAGACCTCATTTGGAGTACTGTGTCCAGTTCTGGAATGCTCAACATAAGAAGGTTATGGACCTGCTGGAATGGGTCCAGGGGAGGCCTACAAAGATGGTTAGAGGGCTGGAGCAGCTCCCATAGGAGGATAAGCTGAAACAGTTGGGCTTGTTCAGCCTGGAGAAGAGAAGGCGCCAAGAAGACCTTATAGGAACCTTCCAGTACCTGAATGGGGCTACAGGAAAGCTGGTGAGGGACTGTTTGCAAAGGCTTGTAGTGACAGGATGAGGGGCAATGGGTATAAATTGGAGAGGGGCAGATTTAGACAATACATAAGGAGGAATTTCTTCACCATGAGAGTGGTGAGGCACTGGCACAGGTTGCTGAGGGAAGTTGTGGATGCCTCATCCCTGGAGGCGTTCAAGGCCACGTTGGATGGGGCCTTGGGCAGCCTGATCTAGTGGGAGGTGTCCTTGTCCACGGCAGAGGGGTTGGAACTGGATGATCTGTAGGGTCCCTTCCAACTCAAACCAGGCTGTGTTTCTGCGATTCCACATAAAGTAGCATTTAGATTATTAGAAGTATCTTGGTACCTTTAAGGGTTTTCCTTGAATGCATTTGTATTTGGGTGGAATGATACGCTCTTTTAAAGTTGCTTAATGTAGATTGTAGATGGTGGAAAAATTATACCGTAATTATACCATAAAATGAAAAAATTGAAAAAAATACTTTTGAATTTGAACACTATGCAGTAAACCAGGTTGTGGAACATTTCTAGTGTTTCATTCTGTGATGCGAGCTTGGGAGTCTTGTTGTTGTCTTTTTTTAATGTCTTCCATTTACTTCCTTGCTTGTTCTGTTGCATCGTTTTTTTAGTTCTGTTTTTGTTTTCGGGTCATTCTCTGCTTCCTGGAGATATTTGGAATTTCTTACTATGCAGCCCTTCTCTTGTTTTGTTCACATCTTGCTAATAACAGCCTTCCTTTAGCATTTTCTCTCTTACGTCTTTTTAACCTATTATAATTACAGCTGTGTGATTGACTGTAGCACCTCCTGGCATCGCCTTTGCAATAAGTACACAGCCATTTTAGAAGATATTTTTTTTCTTTAACACTTTTAAATGGTTACAAAAGGTTACAATGCCTCTTCAGGTATGTTGTTTGCCTTGTAAAATGCAAACTTGCCCTGTTTTGCTGCACAGCAGTTTGTATATTTACCATGAGTTGCTTTTCATCACACAAAACTTCAGCCTGCAAGTGTGGTGCATGGCACTTGCAAGTTATTTTTTCCTTTTTTTTTGTATGTTTGCCATGTGATTTTTAGTAGATTATCAAGGTAATTCTGTTTCTTCAAGAGCATAAATGCAATGTTTGCCGCATGGGGGTGCCAGAGGGTAAGTAAACCAAAAGCCAGCAAGTTGTTGAATGAGCTCTAAATGAACAAGTAACTGTAACAGATGTGGCTTAATAGTCTCTTATGGAGTTTTGATAAATGCCCTGGGAATACAAAAAGTTAACCTTTTTGACTATGTAAGTCATTATTACACATCTCCAGGTAGAAGCATGATGCGAATTTTTAAGTCTGAATCAATTATTGTGGTGTTGATGTATGGCAGTAAGTAATGAGTCTAGTTTGGTAAATAATCTTTCATAATAAAACCAAGTGTTGCTACAAATACAATGTAATTGTAGGAGTGCTGCTAGTGTTTCTACAGAAGGTCGGTTTACTGTGTAAGTAGAATTTTTAACACTGACTAATTTGTGATCTACAGGTGATAATTACTAAATTCTGGTTTTAAAAAAAGAGGGAGACATTAGGACAGTTGTGACATTCTGTTGCTAATAGTTTCACTTTGTTTTCTTTTAGAATCATATTTTTCAGTATTTTAGAATGTAGTCTAGTTTTGTTTAGAGGTTTGTGTGTCAGTAGTTCATGGCAGAACTAAATTGTGAAACCTCATGCTCTGTCACTGCTACATATAATAACTGTGATCCTATAAGCTGATGCATCTTGTAATGATGCTTATGTGACTGGTATGCTTGCATCAATACTCCAGAAAATGAGCTGTAAGACAAATCTTTGTTTGTAATGTGAATATATTAACTTCTTACATTAAGTGGCTTTGGAAGATGACTCACTTTCCTTCTTTTCCATTAAAAAAAAGAGTGTGGCAAATATTTCATGACTGTTAAAAGTCTGGTAGCTTCAAAGGAAAGTTTCATATGCATTGTGCTTTTTTGATTTTTAAATTCCTACTTGTGATGATTCGCGAGTTTTGTACGTACACTCAGTAAGTGAGGGAGAGCAGACCCATTGCACAATTGCAGCCATAAGCCTTGCACGAAAGTCTCTGGGCTTTATTTCATGGCATTTTTAGTGTTTTTAGGGAGCTCTTTATTTTACAGTGCGTATAAGTTAGGATTGTTGAAAAAAAGGTGTTGGTGGTGGCAAAATGCTTCTTTTTTGGGGAAAAAAGTGTTGTAAATATTTCTTTTGTTGTCTGGTTTTGGGGAGCGTTATGGATTTTTCTGAAGCTTTGTGTAATCACTTTCAAGCCCAGATAAAAAGGTGATCTCAAAATTTTGTTTTTTTTATGTTTAAAGGCAAGATTAATCAGTAGTTGTGCTTCAATTGAAAGTTTAAATGAGCTGTTTTTTTACTGTGAAATTACACTGCTGTCAGTTCTTAAAAGGCAAGAGGCAGTTTAAACGGTATGGAAGGCCTAAAACTTTAGAACTGAGGCTGAAAATTTTCTTTCATGTGTAACACACTGTTAAGGTCTTCTAGCTGCATAATCGGTCAGTGTGCAGGCACCTTTCTTCTGCTGCCCTTTAAATGCCATGTGGATAAGCTTGCCTGTAAAGCAGCTGAGGAGACTAGTACTAAAACCACTTGGAAATTCTGAAAGTGGTTTCAAATGGGAAGCAAAACTCAAGAATCTTTTTCTTCTTTTTCATACGTCTTTCAGAACAGAACAGATGCATAGTCTGAAAACTCTAATACTTTATTTCCTTCTTGTGGTTACAGTTTGGGCACTTAAAAAACTTGTGGTTCATTTTGGAGTTCTGACCTTCATGGCAAACCGTTGCAAAAGTTGGTGGCAATTTGTTGAAAATTTTGTGAAGGAACGTCAGGAAGCTCTTGCTCCATGGCCGATCAGAGGGCTTGGAAGAGTCATGCTAAAGCTTGACAGTAAGGTATTTCTATTTATTTCCTTAAGCAACTTGAAATTTTGTTTTATTCTCTGTTCACTGTATGCTGATATGCTTTAATTCTAAAATAAATGTCTGTCACTAATGGGCATCTCTCTCATGTAAAACTGTATCTGTTTTATGGTGTATTTTAAACTGTGTCTCTTCTGTCACTATTCACAAGTAAGTACACATTTAAACTTTGTTAAACGATTACATGCAAATCTGGACAGAAGTCAGTTTTAAAATGTTGAGTTAGCTTTAAAAGATTCCTTAGCTGAGTAAGGCAAACTTCTTGTGGTTCAGTCGCCTTACCTGATTACAAGGATTTTGAAGTTAAGCTTAATGAGCTTTAATCTGAAGAATGAGACGTATCTATTTCTGTTGTGAAAACTTAATTTAAAAAGCAATTAATTTATTCTGTAAGTAGGCCTGTGCTAGTTTGAACACATTTGTTTATACTGTGTGGAAGTTTAGTTGTTGAACACAGTGGCATGGTGGTGCAGAAAGGAGGCTTCTCTGTGTAAGAGAAGAAATGTGTGGGATAAGGTGTTTGGGAAGTGCCGTAAAATAAGGTTTCTGTGCTCCCCTCCCTCATCCCCAACTCAAAATGTGCCTACATTTGCATTACAAATTGCAGAGTTGGAAAGCTCTATAAAATTTATAAAGGTTCCTCCATTAAGAGTTGGAAGTTTTGGCTTAACCTGATAGATTATTTTGTTTGTAATAGCTATGCCAATGTGTAAGAGTGTGCTTTCTGTAACTGTGTTGTTGAAGTATTCTCTGCTTTAGAAAAAGCCGTTACCTCAGAGTTTCTGTAACTGAAGAGCTGAACCCTGTAAGTGCATATATGTCAAGAGCATCTATCTGTCTGAGGTTTATAGCTTTGAAGTCCTACAGGAAAAGCAAAAGCTTAAGCCCAGACCTAATGGGTAAATGGATGTCAAAAGGTCAACAAAAGCATTAAATGCCTGTAGGAAACAAGTAATGGCTTCACAGAGTTTATTGAGGAAGAATTTGAAAAAGGAAAAGCCTTTCAGAATACAGCTATGAACAAGATAAAGGGGGTTTCGAAAGGTAGTGGGAACTATTAACATGTTAAGATAAAAACTTAGCTTATACAAAGCTTTTAATTAGAAGCTTTTGTATGCAAGAAGACTCTCTAGACTCAATGTTATATGTATTCTATTTCAGGAGTTAGTATCCTTGTACTGCATAACTATATGATACAATAAACTTCCTAATTCCACTGAGTCTTTTCTTGTTTAAGAAGGTAGGGCTTTTGTTGTAATGTGTAGCAGAACTTCCCACTCCTCAAATTAAATGTATTTAAGGTCAATTTATGTTCATGCTTTTGCAAAAGAACAGTGTTTGCACAACTCAGAATCACAGAATCACCAGGTTGGAAAAGACTTGCAGGATCATTGAGTCCTATCTGCCACTAAACCATGTCCCTGAGCACTTCATCAACCCGTCTTTTAAACACCTCCAGGGAAGGTGACTCAACCACTTCCCTGGGCAGCCTGTTCCAGTGCCCAGTGACCCTTTCTGTGAAAGATTTTTTTCTGATGTCCAACCTGAACCTCCCCTGGCGCAGCTTGAGGCCGTTCCCCCTTGTCCTGTCCCCTGTCACTTGAGAGAAGAAGCCAGCTCCCTCTTTTCTACAATCTCCTTTCAGGTAGTTGTAGAGAACAGTAAAATCTCCCCTCAGTCTCCTCAAGGCTCGTTTATCCATCTCCCCTCTCCCTCTCATATTTTAGATGACAATCGTATTCCTTCTAAATATGTGCTGTTTGTGTTAAAGAAATTCAAGTTCTTCTAGCCTTTATAAAAAAGACACTTGGTACTCTATGTGATTCTGTTGTCCTCATTTGTGCCTATTCTAATTGCAGTTCACCTGGCTTTATCATGGGTGGCTGGAGTTGTATGTAGTCTTCCAATGCTTATCACACTAATCCTTTCATATATTTTAAATTCTACTGGAGAAGCTTATTCTGTGCATTGTAGAATTATGGATGCATCTTAACTCGTAGAATTTGGGAAAAAATGCCAGAGTATTGACATTTGTGATTTTTGTGGGGACCAGGAATGAAGAGAAATGAAAATGGCAGCCTTTCCAGTTTTTTTTTAGAAAGGATGGTAGAGCTGTATTTAAGTACGATTAGCAAACATTTTGGCTTCAGCAGGCACTGTTGAAGAGGAAAGGGAGATATGAAAACACACTACTGACCTGTCAGCCTCACCTCTGTGCCTGGGAAGATCATGGAACAAATCCTCCTAGAAGCTATGTTAAAGCATATGAAGGTCAGTGAGGTGATTAATGGCAGCCAGCACGGGTTCACCAGGGGTAAATCCTGTATGACCAGTTTAGTGGCTTTCTATCATGGGGTAACCGTAGCAGTGGACATGGGAAAACCAATGGATGTGATCTATCTGGACTTCTGTAAAGCCTTTGACATGGTCCCCCACAACATCCTCTCTAAATTGGAGAGATACAGACTTGATGGGTGGACTGTTCAGTGGATAAGAAACTGGTTAGATGGTTGCATTCAGAGAGTAGTGGTCAATGGCTCTATGTCCAGATGGAGATCCATGGCAAGTGGTGTCCCTCAGGGATCCATACTGGGACCGGTGCTGTTTAATAGCTTCATCAATGATACAGACAGTGAGATTGAGTGCACCCTCAGCAAGTTTGCAGATGACACCAAGCTGAGTGGTGTAGTTGCCACATCGGAAGGATGGGATGTCATCCAGATGGACCTGGACAGGCTGGAGAAGTGGGCCTGTGAGAACCTCACAAGGTTCAACAAGGCCAAGTGCAAGGTCCTATACCTGGGTTATGGCAATCCCTGGTTTCAATACAGGATGGGGGATGATGTGATTGAGAGCAGCCTTGCACAGAAGGACCTGGGGGTACTCATTGATGAGAAGCTCGACATGAGCCGGCAATGTGCGCTTGCAGCCCAGAAAGCCAACTGTATCCTGGGCTGCATCAGAAGATTCTTGGCCAGCAAGTCGAGGGAAGTGATTCTGCCCCTCTGTTCCTCTCTTGTGAGATCCAGCTGGAGTATTGTGTCCAGTTCTGGAATGCTCAACAGAAGAAGCAGCAGCCTCTTCCAGACACTGATCCGTTTGGAGCGATGGGTGCCTGCACTGTGTGGCTCCTTGCAAGTTCTTTTATAAGGCCACTCTGTGCCCCATCAACACCTGTGTGGAGAAGCTCATTTGGGAAGGTCCGGCTGTTCCAGGGTAGTCAGATGTGTGTCACCTGCCACTGCACCTCCATCTCTTCATTGCCGTCGCAAAAAACAAAGCCCTGAGATGCAGTTAGGCAGCCCTCAGACAATACGGGTGTTTAATACAGACAAAACAGTGAAGTCGTTCTTTACAACTATGGAAATAGGATGTCTTTACTGTATTCCCTAGTCCCTGGTTGTGCATTTGCCCAATGGAGCCAACAGATGCAGCTGTTCAGAGTCTTCTGGAGAAAAGAGTACAGAAGTTTCTGATGTCATCCATCAAGTCATTTAAAACTAAATAGATACAGTATCATGCACGTTCCTATCAATAGTCAAGAAGTAATAATTTGATTCACTCCGAGGGGTTTCTTTTGAAGGAAAACAATTGTCTTTTAGCATAGTGGCTGTAGTTTTGTTTTCGTTAGAATTTGTTAGGCAGTTCAGCAATGCAGGCAGTTGGCCAACTGCATGCGCTGGAATGTGTTAGTATTTTGCATACATGCTGTTAGATTTTAGTGAATCATATATTTGTTATATTTTTTTTCTAGATACAGTATACTAGAAATTTATTGTGGAAGACTGTAATAGATTGTTTGGACTTCGAGTAAAGTCAAGGTTTGGTTCTTCTGGTACCAAGTTTAGCATGTAGTTAAAACAAGCACAGAAAACGGGCAGAATCTCTACCAGTACATATATTATTCTAGGTAATACTTCCACAGATGTATAAGATCTTCTAGAAATAGTTTTCTACTGTAAAAGTGGTTGGAGCCTTATTAATTTGGGATGACTTGAAGATTAGAATTAAGCCGTAGCCCAGTTTTAAATGTAGATTGATTACATTTGTAGAACAACTTAAAAATTGATAAGACTGTAGGCAGGTAGAGCCTTCCAGATTTTGTCTTAAACATTAATTAAAAATATTGTTGTCTGAGGTATAATGTTATTTTGTAATAGTTGTATTTATCATCCTATTCCAGGAGGCTGAAATTATAGAAAAAAACCCAAACAAATACTTCCTTTCACGTTCTCCTAAAATCTCAGGCTAGCAATAGAGCTCTAGCTTTTGTTGTATTAGAGTTGCAAAGTGGAGAAATACAGCCATGGGATCTACATTTTTTCCAAAATGAGCCATGAGTAGTAAAAACTAGTAGAACTGGGTGCTTTGACAGATTTTAATTTCATTTTTCCTGATGTTCATGTTTCTTTGTAAATCGGTTTCTTTCTTCGGATATCAGAATGTTAATTAAGTGATATCTGTTTTTTAAAACTTGAAATGTTCTTACATTTTGTTTCCATTGGGAGCTAATATAATTTCTGGCAACTGCTGAAAACACTAGATTTATTGAGCATTCAATGATCTTATTTTCAGAGAGAAACCAACTTCATTTGCTTGATCTCAACCTCTCACACAGATGAGTAATAGATAACATTAAAGCTTTTCTCTGTTGTGATTATGCTGCTAACTGATTAGTAATGGCTAGAATTAAGAGTATAGTCCTGCATCAACTAGATGCTAAAATGCATGTACTTAAGCAGTATGGGTGATAATTAGTAAGGAAAAATACTGTAGTACAAAAGGAAAAAAACGACTGCTGAGAAGTGCAAAGTGCTTTCTGTACAACCAGTAGAACTATATGAAATCCTTACATTTATTTGATGTACAATTTGCTGTTGTGTGTATATCAGATTTAATTACGCATTTGATGATGTGCCATTGTATGTGAATGTTGTAATATGTATGTGGTACTAAAAACCATACAAAATGTGTTTAACAGTAGTCAAAATAACAGCAGTGGTTTTAAATACTCAGGAAAATGCCTGAATGGGAGTATTAATGCAATAAACACATATCTTACGTTAAGTTTTTGTGTTCCAGTAAAGTACCCTTCTTGGAGAACATTTACAAGTCATGCTCTGAAATCTGAAGTGTTAGCTCTCAGTATAATTAAGCTAGAATTGCCCAGATCATGTTGATGACTCTGTTAATATCATTAAAGTTGTTCTTGTTTGTTATATCCTTCTTTGCTTCAAAAAGTGCATGTTAATAATAAAATCTAGATTCTTGGTTTAGAAGTTGTTATGATCTTTTCTTCCTATTGCAGTTTACCTTTGTGTCTGAAACAATTTCATTTTCATTCTGTGGATGACTTTGCCTGCCTCTCATTGCTTTTTTTCCACCTCCTATTACTGTGTTTTCCAATAATTTTCCACTGTGTTCTTGTCTTTTTTCCCTTTTCTTCCATCTCCCCCTGCCACTGACAAGCTGTGGCACTGGCTTAATAAGAAGGTAAATAAACAGAAAAATTGTGATTCCAACTAATGGATTCTGTGGTTTTGGGGAGGTTATTTTATTTATTTATTTATTTTTGGCAGCATGACCCTCCTTAACATGCCTTGCTCCTTAGTTTTCTTTCCCAAGTGTCTCTTTTCCAGCTCTTGTTATAAGCTACTGAAGGTCATATAATTCTACCTGATCAGTTGTCTTCTAATAAAACAAACGTACATAGTTAAATGTTTTGTAGAGCAGAATATTGCATTAGGCGTTCAAGCGATAGTTTGGTTAGAGGCACTTTTATTTAAGAACATTTGAGCTCCACCTGGCCCCCACGTCTGTATGCAGAACGAAAACAGTTCTCTCCTGGACTGGAGAGCTGTTCTCTGCTCAGAGAAAGCATCAGTTAACTGAATTAATGTGACAGTGGTGAGGGTGAAACACAGCTTTAAAGCTACAAATGTAAGTGCTTGCAGGTAGTGTGCATTGACTGGCTTCAGCCAGTTGCTGTTAGTCTGCTTGAAGTGTTGTTGGCTTGTAGACTCGGTGATGTTCAGTGTAGTAAGGGTGAAATCAGAATGCTCATGGTCTCAGAACTGCTGAATCAAACGACAGTCTTAAGGGAAGTGAGGATTAGTAAAACAATATTTAAAAAATATGATTAAAGTAGTTGGTATAGCTAAAATATTTTTTTTTCATGTGATTTTTAAAACCGCGTGATGTGTTTTATATGAAGGTTACTCCTCAGTTCCCATGGTTTGTCTTGGTCAACTAGGGTTAACTGTTGTTTTTTTGGGGAGCTGTCATCCCAAGAGAAATTAAAACTGATTCAGTCCATGTTTGGCCACATGTGTGACTGAAATCTGGATAACTCTTCAATGCAGTGATTGGAGTCTGAAACTTGGGCAGTGTCATTGCTTCAGAGAAGCACAGAGCTAGAGAGGGATGCCTGCAGCATGTGTACATCTGCAGAAAAAATAATTAAGTAAAAGAGAAAGAAAAAAACCCACATCTGGAAATGGCTTATGCTTCCAACAGCAACTTCTATCCTTACTTACCGCTTCAGTATTAGTAGGAGAGTCAGGGTGATTACTGTTGTTTTAAAAACAAGAACCCATCCTCTCCATTCACTTGCTATTACTATAGTAATCATAGATCTGCCTTGTATGTAATGAGATGCGCCTGAAATACTCTTGTTCTAAATGCTGCTGAAAGGAAGTGGAATAGAGTGCAGCGTGGGGGCCATGGGCACTGGCACAACTCTCTAAAAGGTTCTTGTAAACAGTGAAATGGGGCTGCACAGCTGATATCTGCTGTGGATGGTGGATGGGGAATAATGCTACATTTAGTTTCCAGACTGGGCAGCTATAATAAATTTAGAAAGTTTGGTCTTCAGTATTTGATAAGTGAATGCAGGATTCTATGAGGGGAAGCTTTCTGTGTTTCTGAACAAGAGGGTAAAGTCACTTGCTTTATGTTTCAGCTATAATGGTCCAGTAAGAGGGGAAATCTTGTTTGTTCTTTTCCCCTTGGATACAGTTTGGTTGTTTTAAAATTAAATCTGTATTTCCTGACTTCAAAATACTTCTGTTGTATGAGTCATGTACGACTAGTGAATAAGTGCAACCATAACTCTTCATAACAATATTTTTATTAGGCATTGGTTTGTTAGCGTGGTTTGTGTGATGAGCTGAGTTCAGTGAGCCACAGGTGAAAGTTTAGGCTCAACTACTTTTTTTCTGGCTCTGAGTTTGTAATTTTCTTGTTTGAAGATTCAGGTATGTAGATAAATTTCTTCCTTAATATCAATACATTGCAAAAATAATTTCACTATAAGTGCTTTGAACTCTAAAATATCTGCATTTTATTAGCAGTAAGAGGTTTGCATCACTGGGCAAAATCCTGTGGATTGAGTTAGTGTTAGGATTTTAGTTCCTAGAAGTTATTTTTGAAAATTACCATTTTACTTTACGGTTTCATAGGAAGTGATCCTTAAAGTCCTGTAGTGTTACATGCAGTGCTGACTCCTGTGCAGGAGCGAGTAGAATAATATTATAATAAAGCTGGAAAAAAAAGAAAAAAAAATACTGTGTGAACTGTATTAGCTTCTTGTGGGTTTCTTCTTTTGGGTTGATTTTCTTTTTTTTTTTTTTTTAATAATTAAGTTTAAAGAAGATACTTCCCCAGAAGCAAAGGAAAGAGATTTGTAATATGGAACACTAGATGTAGTTAAAAGGTTGCTTCCTCTGCACGTCTCTCCTGTATTTGAAGAGAAGTAGTTGTGAGAACACCAAGATGAATTTCTGATAATCCACAAAGAAACTAAAAGTACATCACCTATTGATGGCAGAGTTTGAAATGATGGCTGATGGTGGCTGCTAGTGAGAAATGTTATTTCTTTATGGCTGTTCTAAGAGCTTCTGTAAAATAGCTGTTTGAGGCTTTTTCTTTGGCAAACAAGAATTGTATGCGATCATATAGTTTAAAATGATATATGTAGCTCAAAATGTTGAAGAGGTTGGGTTGAGCTGGGACAGTTTGTTCTTTATAACATTGCCTATGGCAGGAGTCTTCAGAAAGAATTGCTATATTCTGCTGTTGCTGTTGGAGGGACACTGGTATGAGTAGACTTGAGACCTCACGTAGACTGTTCTCTATCTTTTCTGACTTAATTACTCATCTGATTCATTTTGGCGTAATCCGGAGATGTGTCCTGATTACAGGCTTCCCCTTGCTCTCATCAGATGATATTAATAAGTTGATATCCTCAGAACTAAAAGGAAATGTCAACAAGTCTAATAAGTTACTTGAAAAAAGTCCTGATAAATAGTGAAGCTGTGTAAAGAAAAAAAAATAGTACTTTGTTTTACGTAGATTTAACTGAAAATGAAGTAGATGTCTGAGTATATTTCACCAGAAGATAAAACTAGCAAAATAAAACATACTAGAAAAATTAGCGTTCTGATGGCTGTGCAGTGTGAATCGTATGAAAATATGCATTCACGGATGATATATCATACTGTATAAAATGGAGAACTTGTCTAGATATTGGAATTCCTGATTGTTAAACATGAGCTGTAGTTTTATTACTTCTCAGTGTAATACAGTGTCATCACCCACAAGTTGAAAGTGGGGAGAACTTGGAAATGATTGAGAAGCACTTTAAGAGAATGGAACTCATCTTAGAACTTTTTTTTTCAACAGTGAGCTAAATTTAAAAAAATTAAAAGAAGCTGATACCTTTCCCTCCAAAATTGTGACCATTAAAGATGGTTTTTTTGTGGACAATCTGTCACAAATCAGTAACATTTCAGTTTGGTTTTGCAAGTGTGACCTTCTGTAGCTTGGGAGCCGGGCTTTCCTTTACCTTTGCTTAATTCTGGATGTTGTGGCAGCATCAGCTTCCCGCCATTGACTAACATTTAGATTAGAAGCTTGGAATTGAATTTAAAACTTCATGGTCTCTGGCTGATGGTTAGTCTTTAGTCAGTATATGTTTGTCTTTGTGTGCATGCTCATGGTTTACATGGAGGATGTAAAGGGAGGTCTGACAGGGAACAAAGTCTGAACCTGGTTCAGTGGTAAGTACAAGCACACAGGGATTTAAATCTAGCTTACCTGCAGTGAGATATCACCTATGCATTATTGAGCATGAGTGTGCAAAGGTGAACACTTCCAGTAAAATATTGCGGGTAAATGTCAAGGAAGAAGGAAGAGGTTAAATAGCAAGAAAATTAAAGGAGAGGGAGTAAATACAGCCCTAAATGAATGTTCTGCATCTACTTTTACTTCTACAAGACTCTGTCCTACTCAGTCTTCTCCTGACATTTGTCTGTACTCATTGTATAATTTGAATCTCCTTAAGATTGTGGTGAGATGTAATTGCATACCCGTTGGCATACGGGAGTCCACTTTTATCTAGCTTGTTTGGGCTACCTGTGCAAGTAAGTAAACACAAGGTGGGCGTGAATGGCTGAAGCTGCTGCCTTATTTTATTAATTAGATGGCCATTGCTTTATTAATTAGATTAAAGACAGTTCAGGCTTTGCATGTGTTGCAGCTGCATCTCCGTGGCAGTGTAGGCATACTCCAACCCACAGTAAGGAGTGTGAAGAAAAGATCCTCTGTTGGTTGTGTTACAGTTCAGGGAGAGTCTTCTACTGATATTTTGGAGATTGACCTTCCAATAGTTGCTTCCATGGTAAAACACCAAAAGCATCCAGCTTCAGCTGCACTGAGATTTCATCTGTTAGATACCACTCAGACAAAGATTGAGGCGAACGTTTTTTGAAATCTCTGACTGTACTTCCAGTTTCTTGGATTCAGTGAGTCTGATTAAGGCACTAAGACTAACTAGCAGATTTCTTTTATCTCTAATTTAGAAAATAAATAGTAATTAGTTTGAACTTTAACAAAGGCAGCTTTGATTTTTAACAGCTTCATTTTCAAGCCCATGCTATAAAATTTCTGTGATATTTTGGTTTCTTGCCTTTATAATGGGGAATTTTATTTCTTGCTTCTCTTTCATAATCCTTATTTCCAAAGGGGTAACAGCGCTGAATAGAGGCTACTCAGTTTTTCAGAAAGATGCAGGACTGCTGCAGGCAGGTTACCTCCTTTTATCACTGGCAAGGAATTTCTAATGGTTGAAAAATTTCAGCAATGCTGAAAAATATTAGAAGTCGATAAGACAAAAGATTTTACAGATTCTTTCAGGTTCTCTGAATTCCTTTCCCCAGGTCATAACGTAGCACAGATTTTCTTACAAAGACTTGCTGGCTCAACACTTGTTTCTTTTAACAGCATTTTGCTTTATTCCAGTTTTCTTCATGATTTTGAAGAACAGCTCTAAAATGCTGAATATAATCCCTGTGTTAATTTAGATCAGACAAACAGGTGGTTGTAAAAGAACTTGAAGTTTAAAAATAATTGCTTGATGTTCATTGCCAGCTCAGATGCTACAGGATGAGCACAAAAAAAGAAAATAAAAAAAAATCCCTACGTTATTTTCAAATAGGAGATAGAGTGTTAACCAACTCAAGTTAGTTATTCCAGGGCAAATGTCGCATGTAGGGATATGGTAAATAATTAAGAATGCTCATGGTTTGTATAAGTTCAAGTGTGTTACTAGTTTTGTAAAATTTCTAACTAAAAAGTTGCCTGCTTTATCACTGAATATATGAATTGTACTTGCTTTGAAATACTTTCATCTACCGTATGTTGACTTTGACTTCAGTTCTCTTAAAGCACAAATTTTACAGCTGTACTTCTGCTGCTGCTTTTTCCTTCAGAAATGCCAGGTGCAGTAGAAATAGTTTGGTATTTGAACCATAGAAGCCAGAAAATTTGTTTGGTCATACTTGCGTGGGCTTTCACAGCTTTTTATGTAAAGAGTGGATTTGTGTATTAGGTGAAGCTCAGCCTGCACTGCTCTTAGTGACATAACTGAGCAGTCTTATTGTTTTGATTGATGTTATCAGAATGTCTCTAGTATTAAGTGGTGCCGTTATTTCTTTGTGGACTTGTATAGAAAGGGCCTTTCCGTAAACCGACAGAACAACATACATGCCTGTTCCCTGCATCAGTAGTTTCAGATTATGTATGTTTGAATGCTGAGCATACTTTCAAGGTGGAAAGTAGGTAGAAATAGTCAGTGCTAAATAATTAGCCTAATGTTCAATAATGTAGAAAACCTCCAGCCCCATTTCAGTTCGGAAGCTGATGAGCAGCTTTAAAAACTTGATTAGTTGTGGAATTAGCCTTCTAAACAACAAATGAGGTATTAGCTATTCAAATTTGAAAGTTGTGGTTGTACTTACAGCTTGGTAGCTTCCAACTCCTGGGCAGATGGTAGCTGTAAGTTTTTTCCAGATTGCTGAAGGACAAGAAACAGACAAATACCTAAGTTGATAGCTTCTTTAGCTCTAGTACGTAAATGTTGAATTATTGCTTGCTTTGCAGAGAGCTTGCTGTGTCTTGTGGTAATGTGTAAATGTCGTTTGCAAAATCATGTGTCACATCATGACCTTAATCATGCTAACATTGCTTGTTAATTGTTCATCTCCAAGCTTGGGCATAAATGCTGTTTGATTAGAGCCTAATTTTGCACTCTGATTTTAAAGAAAGAGAACAATAGTGTCATATAGCATTGCTTTCAATAATGGTTTATTTATATGCTATGATTTGTTTTCTCTTTTTTTTCTGCACAGATGATCGTATGGTTGGAGAAAATGCTAGATAAAATAATCAGCATTTTCATAATATTTTTGCTAGTGATAGGAACCCTTCTGCTAGGCCTGCTCCTTACTGCAAAGGTACAGTGCGCTAAGGAATGTACTCATAGAGCTCATTTTAAATGCTGAATGAAAGTTATGGATACTTATACAAAGTTGTGTAGCTTAAAGAATATTTTGAAATATTTAGTAGCTAAATGCTCTGTAGTTGAACTTGTTAACTTTCCAAGACTTATTATTTACAAAAATACATATATATTTATTTGTATTTTGTATTCATATTTATTTACACATGACAAAACTAATGCATAGATATTTGGAAATATGAATTTTTTTGGAAATATGAATTGTAGTAAAATAATTAGTATCTCCTGTATTAAAGAACCAGGTTTGTTTTGCACCCAGTTGCACCTATTGCACTTTTCTTGTCAACATCAGAGCCACTGAGAATTTTTTCTTTTTAATTTGCCATGCATCAGAAACATATTTGCAAAATGCTTAAGGTGTATTTGTCAATTTGTTTGTGTAATTCCCTGTGATAACCTCATGGTATCCTGTTCTGAGTTTAAATATGCTGTGCTTCATATCAGGTACTCTCTGAAATTGATTTTTGGTTTGTATTTTGGGCTTTTTTCACTCACCAGAAGAGGTCACTCATGTACTTTTTTTCCCCCTTTTTTCTTGTGGACCTGTGTTCATACTTGAAACAGTCAATGGAGATTGAATGTTTGACTTCGAATACAGTTACAGAATAAAAATTAGTGGGTTCTGGTGTCAGTCTCCTTTGTACAGACTGTAGGTTTATATGATGTTGCACACTTAAAATTGAAAGCTTTAAAAGTTGTGCAAACATTCCTGCCTAGTTTCCTTATCTTCTTAAAAGGAACATTAAGATATTTATAAAATGTGTCTTTTATCATTCTTATTGGAGAATTAATTTGATGAGGCACTTCATACCATGGTCATGTTGGAGCTGAGCATTCATTAATTTTTACATGTATTTGATCCATGACTTAAAAAGGTATGTCTGAAACCATACTTTGTATTTCAGTCCTTCCCTTGACAGCACTGCTATATTGTTAGATTTTTTTTCCACTTATGAGATGAGGTTTAAATTTCCGTTTGGTATTACCAGTTGCACAGTGTGACCAAAATTGTCAGAATAGACTGACAATTATCATATTGACTGCCTTTTTTTTTTTTTTTTGGATTAATGGCACTTCATAATAGTTGACTGCATTGGAAGAATTATTCTTAAGTGTAGAAGCTCATCACACCGCTTGCGCCCCTCCTTCCCACCCCTTCAAAAAAAAGGGAAAAAAAGATGTCTCTCTGAATGTAGGAACAGTTCTAGTTGGCGTTATGTAACATTTCTTCTCTCTGTATTTAATTTAGGTACATCAAGAGAGCGTTCACATGATTCAAGTCACAAGCAGCTTGATCAATGAGACAGTAGCCAGTCACCCAGAATGGGCAAAGTAAGAATGCTGAAGTTAAGCGAATAGTATAGGGTGGATGAACAAGCTTCCAGGTGCTCTTATGCATAGTTTTTAATATAAAACATCCCCTAGGTGAACAGAAATGGGAGTGACTGTTGCAGGCAGATGTAAAAGCTAAACTCTCAGGCAGCAGTACTGTTTACGTATTACTCTTTATGTCTGTCAGTGTGGTATCTCATTTGAGAACTGGTTGGACTTTATTACGGAAGGACAGCTGTATAAACTTCTCTAGTTACAGTTTTGGAGAAAACCTTGCAGAGTGCAGAGAATAAAGAGGTCAATATTTTCCCTTTTACCTGTGAAAGAAAAGTAATGGCAAAGAATGCTTTCTCTAGGAGGCTGTGAGATAAGAGCTGAATTATTTTTTCTGTGTAGAGAGCTGGCTGCGAAATTCCCTTTGAGGGAACAGTTGAGAAAACATTTCGTGAATGCATTCTTGTTTTGGAAGTGCTCCAACCAACATATGCCATTGAATCAAGATGTAGAAAGTCAAAGCAGAGAATTTGTGCCAGGAATTCACAAGCGTTCATGGTGCCGGCAACTCAGTAGGTCTGTTGCTTGAAAATGACAAAATTAATAAGCGGACAGTTTGGTGGGGATTTAGAACTGGTGCCCCAACCTATTGCTTTATCTGGTTGCTTTTTCAGGGATACTGTGTTAACAATTTATATTCAGTTCATAATTCAGAAGGTCATCTTCGCAGCTAGACAAGACTGCTTTGCATAGTGTTTCCAGAGAACTAGAACACTCGGAAAATTTCCAAGAATGTAATGTGAATAGCAGTCATACAGATTGAAGAGCATATCTCTCTTCAAAAGGTTGAGATACCAATTTAACTAAGGTTTCAGGAACCTTGAAGAATTCCAAGTGCAATTATATACCCTAGATTTAATTGTGCTTTGCTTATCAGAAGGACTATTCCTTGATATGTACAAAGAAATATTCTAGTTGTAGTGATGTGTTTGTTTGTTATTGTTTCAAGATGTTAATTTGTAATGTGTCAGATGGAATGAAATGGGTAAAATACATAGCAGTTAACTTTGTTTTCCTTCTTTAAAAAAAAACCTAGCTGGCTCCCAGAAGCCCAGGTTATTCAGAAGGCACTCAATTCAGCAGCTAATAATGTATACCAATATGGCCGAGAATGGATTACTCATAAGGTAAGAGTGAGCTCTCCCACCTTTTTTAATATTTTCGTTTCTTGTATTTCATAAAAGTAAAAAAAAAAAATTGTCAGTGATTTTTTTTTTAAAATGTGTGGTTAACCCTTTTGTTGACAGTACTATTCTTTCCACTATCTCGTTTGTGAGTTGAAGGAAGGGTGAGAGTGACTTCAGTAGTCTTCTGCTCAATAGAGTATTTATTTTAAAGAGCTGGAAAATCTGTCGTAATTTTAATAAAATTGCCAGTAAAAATGCATCAGATCTTAGAATTGTAGAATGGTTTGGGTCGGAAGGGACCATAAAGATCATTCAGTTCCAATCCCCCTGCCATGGGTAGGGACACGTCCCACCAGATCAGACTGCTCAAGGTGCCATCCAACCTGTCGTTGAACACTTCCAAAGAAAGGGCATCCACAACCTCGCTGGACAACCTGTGCCAGTGCCTCACCACCTTTATCACAAAGAATTTCTTCCTAATGTCTAATCTAAATCCGCCCCCTTCCAATTTAAAGCCATTCCCACTCACGCTATCTCTACATGCCCTTGCAAAAAGTCCTTCCCTAGCTTTCCTGTACTGGAAGGTTGCTGTAAGGTCTACCTGGAGCCTTCTCCAGGCTGAACAACCCCAACTCTCTCAGCTTGTCCTGATCTGGGAGGTGCTCCAGCCCTCTGAGCATCCTTGTAACCCTTCTTTGGACCCCTTCCTAGAGTTCCATATCCTTCTTATGCTGAGGATTCCAGAACTGGGCACAATACTCTAGGCGAGGTCTCACAAGAGAGGAACGGAGGGGCAGAATGACCTTCCTTGGCCTGCTGGCCATGCTTCTTTTGATGCAGGTCAGGATATGGCTGGCCTCCTGGGCTTCAAAAATACAGATGAAGAAATACAAATAAGTAATTTTTTTCTATCTGCCTTTAGCTGCCCAATTGTAGGCAATGTAGACTTAGTATTTTTTTTCCCTCACCAGTGTTCTGTTTTTTATGTTTCCTGGGTGTGGTAGATTGGATTTTTTAAAGAAACATAATTTATTTATTTAAGTTAAAATTCTTCAGGAGAAGAATTTATACATTTCAATATCTAGTTCACATCCCAGATTATTTGAAATATTTACTCTAGAAATGATCAAGGATTTTAAATGAAGCATTTTAGAGACAACATTGTTTTGTCAGTGCAGAAAGAAGTCCTCAGATTAGTGCAGCAGAATGGTTTTTTTACATACAGAATCTTCATGTTATGAAGCATGTCTGAAGTGTGTACTTCATACTGATACTCAGTTTTTCTAATCATTTGTGTTTGAGCCATGCCTTTGACAATCTTACGTGATTTATCTAGCTTGGAGTTCGTCAGTAAATACCAGCTTCATTCTGTGCTGTATAACAAAATATTTTTATATGTTTTAGCTCCATAAGATTTTAGGAGATAAAGTGAATAACACTGCTGTGATTGAAAAACAAGTGCTAGAGCTATGGGACAGACTTTATCACTCTTGGTTTGTGAAGGTAGGTGACTTAATGAAATGGTATTTATATAAACTATCACTTAGTGCTTTGAGGTAATTATGCTAAGCATGCATTTCTGAGAAAGATGAGCAAGGAGTTGGAATGCCGAGTAAAGGTCATAATAATAAGTTGGTATTTCAGTGTATAAGATGGATCATTCTACAGTCATAGTTCGAGTACAGCCAGAAATATGTCCTTCCCTTAAGTAGTTAGGTGTGCTTTTATGTATGCCATTTAATTTATGCTTTTCTCACTTTTTGTATTTAGTATTTCGTAGTTCAGAATATTCTGTTGAAGTTTTGTGATGTTGAGGGGTTAGGGAAAGGAAACTGGTATTCTGTATGATTTGTGTAACTTTTATTAATTTGAAGTTTTGTGGAAGAAGTTATCCTTTCACCAAGTTTCTTACAACACTATTGCCAACTGTAGTAGCCTTCCTGTAATGGGCTCTGCACAATGAATCTTGAAAAGGTCATAAGAGAAATCATTTTCATGCTGCCAATGCTGTTTGCCTTTAAAAGGAAGAAACAAGCAATTTGTTAGTCTTGGTACAATGAAATACCAAAATCCAGAAGTCATACCCCTGAAATACTTCTCTATATTTAAATAATTGCCATTGTAGTATATTAACACTTTTCTTTACACGGTCATTTTTAAAGTACCTCAAAAGTTCCAAGACCTCTACGTTAAAAGAAGTAAGAGTTTCAGTATAGCAGTGAAAACAGCTGGGGAAAGAACTAGTTTCTTTTTTCTGACATGACAATCTTGTAGGAAAGCACGTGGAGAGATAACATGACACTTTTGAGGAATATGGGACCACTGAGGAGAAATTAAAGCTGTATCTTTTATAGATTTTGGTAGCCCTAAGCACTTCAGAGTATTCAGTGTTAAATATGTGACCAAGAAAAGTGTCTGCATTTGATATGGTTATATGCATAAACCTGTTGCTTTTACTGATCCAAGCTGTGTGTCAGATGGTCCATAGCGCTGGGTTGTTCAGCAGGGCTCCGTTTAACTGTGTGTGCGCTAGAGGCACTCTCGTTG
This sequence comes from Phaenicophaeus curvirostris, assembly GCF_032191515.1. Lineage (NCBI taxonomy): Eukaryota > Metazoa > Chordata > Aves > Cuculiformes > Cuculidae > Phaenicophaeus > Phaenicophaeus curvirostris. The sequence goes on from NC_091394.1 coordinate 12,338,457, forward strand.
CTGCAGTGTGGATCACAGGCTGTGTCTGTTGTCATTGCAATACATTATTTCTCTCCTGCAGCTGTTATTTGAGGGAATACTGTGAGGTTTCTTTCTTGTAGATCCTCTTCTGGTAGGGTAAGAAACAGCTTTCCTAGCAATCAGAACAGCAGAATGAGCTGCAGGAACACACTGATACTTGCTGCCTACAATCTTGAAGTCTGTTCCCCAGCTGCTGTTTCCATACTAGAGATGCTATGTTACCATTGGCAAGCTGGGCTGGAACTGATCATTTGTGGGGAGCAGGTAGCTCCTCCAGACTCTATTTCTAATCCTGCCCCTTCTATCACACTCTATATTGTCACGAATATGTTACTTCATTTGTAAGAGAGAAGCAACAGTAAACTTTATTGATATTAAACAGTAAGTTAACAATGTTCCATGGTGAATGTGGCAGTAGTTTAATGAGGCTCGAAGGCAAGGTACACCTGATTATTTAGTGCGTAGAGGACATGGTCAGAAAGAACTGTCAGGGATACCCTTTCATTGAGTCATAACATTCAGAAAGGACCCCCTTGCTTTCTAAACTCATTCTGAGTCTAGGTGTGGCTGGATCCAGACTTAGTCCCAGACTCATTCTATGGTTTATGTCTAAACTTAACTAAGATTTTCAAAGTTTCAATGTGTTTATTAGTCGCTTACTGAGGATCTGCTGCAGCAGGAAATCTTTCAACTTTCAGGAGTATCCTTGAGAGGCGTCCCCGCTCAAGGGGAAATCCTGATGTGCAACCCACTGGTGTTCAGGATTGCTCATTGAGCCATGACTGTCCACTACAGAAAACAGGTTTTAGTTTTAATTCTTCCAGTGTACAGAGTATTTCCAGATATTTTTGAGGATGCCAGTTAAAGCAGCTCTAGGTATTTTAATGGGTGTTGTATCTGGTCCTCATTAGTCTTTGGTTTTCTTGTATCTGTAAGTTATTCAAATGTCTGATTTTTTTATGTCTTTGTCTCTCTTTGTAAGAATGTAACACATTCTGGAAGACACAAAGGACACAAATGGCACATAAACCGTCAAAACAGCTGGCTTGGTGATATTCTGGACTGGCAAGATGTTGCATCATTTGTTCATGATAACATTGAAACATTTCTTTCAGTATGTATTTTTTTTTCCCTTATTACCTATTTTGTCTCATTTTTAACTGATAACAATTCCTCCTTGGACTGCCACTAAAGTTGTGGATTCAAGTATATGAAAAATTATGGAAACACTGTTAGTGTTACTTTAAATTACCTAAGCAATTATTGTAAGCCTACTAAGGACACAACCATGCTATAAACAGAACTGACTGTGATGAAGACACCCTACCGATTTCAGCATCTTCATTAACAGTGGCTTCCCAGACTTCTTCCCCAGAGAGATTGTTACTGTAGAATTACCAGTGTCACCTACAAGTTGATTTTAAATGCTTTTTGCTATGTAGTCTTTTGTTTTTTAAAAGAAGGACCAATTTGTCTAGGTTGTAATTGAGGGAACTATTGACCAGGAGGTCATGAAAACAGTTTTTTTTTGTGTAGTCATACTTGTTTTTTCCTGAAGTTATTATTCATTGCATTGAAAGCAGTTTATTTCTCTCTTCTTTTATGAAACTTCTGTTGAAAAAAACATATTAATACTTCACATTGTGTGAATTCCTGAATTACTGCAGTGAACCCTTCACCTCATAACGAGAAAAAGAAAAAGCATTGAAAGCAATCCAAACTGAGGCAATGGCATTTCTCTAAAAACCATGTTAAGTATGAAATACTTCATATACAGAGTCAATCCCAGATATAGTTCATTTTTGGCTTAAGCTGTTGTCATAATCTAGAAGTATCTTCAGGTTAATATTCTTTCAAAATGGATAAGTAGTATTTATACCTAACTCACAACATAATGTTTCTATGAATGTCCCTGCCCATGTCAGTGGAGTTGGAACAGGATGATCTTTGAGGTCCCTTACAGTCCTAACTGTTCCATGATTCTATGTAATTAAAGCTAGTATTTGCCTCGAGGCAGTTCTTAATGTAGACTGATAGGCATATGTCCTTCTTCTGTCCTCCCTCAACTGTTGCTTAAGTGGTTACAGTTTCTATCATAGAAGTTTGAAGTCAAGAAAAGAACCCAGTTTTTATTGCAGTGATACTTTTCTTCGGTTAATAGTGGCATTTGCTTGCTACTTTCTCAAAGTTGACCGTGCATTCTTGGGGCGGAGTTATAGAAATGTGCAGCACATCATCACTTAAAATCAATGTGGATTTTCCTTCTAGGCAAGAGGGAGAGAAGGAGGAGAAACTACATGATCGGTGCTAGCCATGTCATTTACAGCATTGCTGCACAGTGCTCAGAAAACATGATGATAAGTAATCTAAACAGGCTAGAATAGTTCAGGAAATAGTTTAAAGAGCATAAATATTTAAATGTGAAATGCATTAATATTAAACATTTCATCTAGCTACATGCTTTGCTTTACTTCTAAAATCTGGTTTAGATGTTCAGGAAAAAAAGTGCCAATGGTTGCTTTCCTGTTTATTTCCATGAACTCATTACTCATCAGCTGGGGGGAAACACCTGTCCATATTCTCCATACACTCATGTCCTTAACGACTGACGGTAAACCCGTCACCATAGTATATAGCTCTGAATCCCGGTTTCACCCCCAATGGGCAGCATTTTCTTTGTTGGCTTGCTCATCTGCAATGCATTGCGTAAATATTACTCACGCTGATATTTCAAATTGAAATTGATATAAATTTGATTTCTGTGCTTGTTCAGGTCATTAAAACTTGGAGATTATGCAAGGAAGAATGGTGTTTACATAAGTGTGGTATTTCTAAGATGCTTTCCTTCCCTAGAACACAATGGAAGCTTACTATATTTCGCATTTATGTTTTTATCAGAGCATGAAAATATTTCGCTTGGTATCCTGAATAGGAGCAATGAGTTGTTCGAATGGCTTTCTAAATTGGGAAGGATCAATATTTTAAATTATGTGGATGGTTTGAGGGGCTTCTTTTTTCTTTTGGGTGGATTTTGTGTTTGGTTTGGGATTTTTGGCTGCTTTGTTTGCTTCTTTGTTTGCTTTTTTGTGTAACTTTGTGGGAGATTTTTTTTTTTGGTCAAGTATGTTGTGTATGGCAGGGAATTGTGAGGAGAGTTGGGGGGATGTTAAACAGGTTCACTGTAATTCATACTGTAGAATGTTTCTGCATTTGGACACATGAAATCAATGCTAGCCTGCAGTTATTAAGAATATAGCAAGACACAATACAGTGCAAAATTTGCTTTGACAGTTTTTAAAACCACAAACCATTTAAAGACAATGAAATAATGTAAAGAAGTGTGTGCAGAAATGCAGCTATCGTGAGATTTTCATCCACCTTTGGAAAAGAATAAACTGAGATTACATTACTTCCACATAACAAATACTTATGCATAGATTAAGGCTAGAGTTTAGCATAGTATGTCTTCTTAGCACCTTGGCTTTCTGAAATATTTTGAAATAGTATAGATAAGACTGTATTCTTTGAAAATACAGCCATTTGACAGTGTCATATTGCAATCACAAACAGATAAGCTCTTTTCCATTAATGGAAATCATATTGTTCATCCTGTTTAAGAGAAGGAGCATTTGCTGTTAGAAAGATGTTAAAAGAAGACATATGCAAGGGTTTCACTTCAGGCTTTTCCTGTAGTGGAAGAAACTTTCATATTAGAGTTGAAAGCATATAATTAAATCACTGGTGTAGCTGTGCTGGGGAATTACTGGCATTCATGTAATTGGTGCAATATGCATCCATTCAGTACGTTGAGTATCAGATAAAGCACTGAAGACTTCTGTACTCCTCTCAAAATGTGCTGTTCATTATAGCAGTTATACTTAGCTCTAGTTTGATATAGACAGACATTAATTATTTTGAAGTAATTAATTATATAACATGTAGATTGCCTGAAGTTTTGATATGCAGATAAGCTTTTCAAAATCATCAGCTTGCTTTTTTCCAAAAGCTTTGGTGTTAGCAGCACTGCAACCTTTCAGCTTCAGATTTTTCCAGTATTCTTTAGAAGCAGTAGTGTTTTCAAACAGTTTATCCAATGATGTGTTTCTGAACTGGGCTTTATTTCATCCTGTTCTTATTCTGGGGGAAAAAAATAGAGTGGATCCTCACTCGTGCCTCAAATTTTGCACCTCATGCTCTATTCAAAGGTAGTTTTTCAGATGAACAAAATATGCAATACATAGTTGGACTATTAAGATTTAATTTCTGAAAAACAAAAAAGCCTCATTCCTTCCCTACTCACTTGCTTTTCCATTCATACCCTTTTCCTGCATTTCTTGAAGGCCTGACACCTTGAAAAAGTAAATTGCTGCTGGCTAAATCTGTGAATGAGCACTTGGAACTCCCTTGATGGTATATGAGACATTGCTGGTGTCTCCTTAAATTGATTTTTTTTGCTTCTTGCACAAGAAAGCTTATAATTCTACCAGCAGCCAGTATCTCATTCAGAGATTTCCCAGGCAGGAAGACAGAAGACCTTCCATTAAGTTATACACAGCGAGCTTCAGCTCAGTTAGGTTTCTCTATCCATGTCTTTAGCATGACTGATCTTGTGTTGCAAATCAAGTCAGTTTCTCAAGTACTTCACCGAGTTACTACATATCTTAATGTTTCCTCTGGCCCTGAGAAGGTCTTTACATTTATCTAAGTTTATAGCTAATACACTCTGTTCTTACACCATGCATTTCTTTTTCTAGTAAGGTAAGCAGTCAAAGCTTTGGTGTTCTGTTCATAATGGGTGTTGTTTTTTTCAGGGTAGGTGAAATTCAACCTGATGCATATTTTTAGAGGAGGAGTTGATGTCTTTACAATTAGAAAGTAAAAGACACGATGCTGGAGCATAGTCCTTTTTCTATTGCTGTTTTGTTTCCATTTCATGTAAAGATCAAGCAGAGATTTTTTTTTTTTTTAAATAAGCTGTTAAGGTCTGAAGGGTTAGCCCATAACTTTATGGGTAAACATTTATTTGGAAATCAGCTTTTAATTGGAGCAGGAAGCCTTTGATCTTGTGCATGCTGTAGTATTCAACACAAAGTCAATTGCTTCTCTTTTACCTTAAAGGTTTATTGACTTATTCTGTTGCTGTAATTTTTGAGTTTTCAGGATGGTACAACTTTCTGAATAGAAAAAAAATAGAAGTATACAGAAGGGCAGGTTTTTTCCTAATACTTCTTTGTGCCCAGTTTTATTCATTGTTATATATCTGTTAATGGTTTCTCTAATAAAAAGTACATGAATTTACCTGGCTTCCAGAGGTTTGTTGACTTAAAGTTGTCAGCAAATAACTTGTTATGGTCAAGTGTCTTCTAAACTTTGCTTTCAGGTATTGGCCAGTTTAAGTGGCCAATAGGACACTTAGAGGGCTAAGAATTTTGGTTTCTTGCCTGTTACAGATTGGAAAGGCACAGCAACTGATGCTTCTGATGGCACGTCACTGCGATGCATAAGGGAGTCTTGAATCATATATGTACAGCTTTGTAGCTTTTTTAAACACTGATCCCTTAAAGCTGCTTACAAAGCAGTGTTTTGGTGAAGAAGGTGTGATATTCAGTTATTTAATAAGAGTAATATTACAAGCATCATTATTGCATAAATATTCATACTTACTTTTGTTTTGGAAAACTGGCCTCCACTGGCAAAGTGTTAGAAATATGCATAGTAGCTGAGCTCATTAAGTCTGCTGCAGTATGCTCTGAGAATCATACAGCACTATGAGCTCTTAGGTGCAGGTACCTGTATTTCGATTTTGTGACTGTTAGTGAAGTATTAGAGCACATTCTGATACTATATTCAGTAATGATTAATGTCTGCTACGTGTGTCTTCTCATCCTAGTGATGAGAAGCATGTATCTTGAAATGTTAATGGTACATATGCATAAAGAGGACTTACTTTATAGCTGGAGATGAGTCCTAGAAGATCCACTTACTTGCATGAGACATACCAAATCTGAGTGAAAGGCACCATCTGCACTTATTCTAAAGAAAATGCTAGTGAACACTAGTTCCACAGTTCTGATCAATGATTCTACCTAACAAGGATGTTCTTCATCCCCAATACAGACTGAACTGCCTGATAACCGAATTCAGACTAGCTGCAGTTGTCTACTCCTATGCAGCCTGTACTGGAGGAAGATACTGTTTGTGTTTTGAAGGAAGCTTTCTCAGCACTTCCCCACCCCAAGATGTATGGTCTCTTGCAGCAGATGGAATGAGCCCCTCTCCTTGTTAACCACTCACCAATATAAGCTTAGCTGATGCATTGCACATGATGGTGTGAGGGAGAGAATTAACGTTTACTGTGATTAGTATTTAAAAGGCCAATAAGTCAGGCTAGTTTTAATCTTTGAAATAAGACTTTACGAGACCAACTTGCATTACCAACACATTTCATGTTAATAGTTTGTTTTACAGTCTGCAAAGCGTTATAGTTGTGTATTCAAAGTGATCCGTCCTTAATAGGACATATGTTACATGAGCTGTGAGGACAGAAAGCTGTCATAGAAACACCGTGTAGCTGGCACCAATATCCGCTGTCCTTGATGGTCTGAGTCACAGGAGTCAAAGTCAGCAGGCTCAATGGCTCTTAAATAAGGAAAGCTGGAACTGAAATGGACATCATCTCCTCTTAAATGAAGGAGCTTGTGCTTTCATAAGATGTTTTGTTGCTGGATAGCTCCCACTCCTTGACCTCAGCCCTGAACTATATGCTGTGTGATACTTGGAGGAGCATTACTTTTCCAGGTCATGGCAAGTGCCTTGTCCTGTTGCTTGCCTGTTTAGGTTTTTCTTTTCCCTTCCTTAGTTACTACTGCATTTTCTTAAAGAAAAAGCAGTCTTTTCCTAGCTCTTAATGTTATGCATCATCAATGCCTTCTTCCTCGAAGAACTGCTTGTGTTTCAGGGGCCTTTGTTTTCAACCTGTGTCCCTATTTTCAAGGCCTTTGCTGCTGTTCTGTGATTAAAAAACGTGTCATAACAGGAAATCTGTGACACCAAGCTCCTGTTGACATGCCAAATTCTAGTAACAGGCTTAAACATCTGGGCTTAGAGCCTTGCACACTTAGTATACAACTTATTGCCTGTTATTAGCAACGGCAGCTCTATTTTTGCTGAAAAACAACTGAAAGGCTGCTGCTTTAGCTACAAACTGTTACCACAAAAATCACTGTCCGCTGTGTTTACAGTCCTCATGGTGTGATATATTTTTAATAAAAGTTACTTAGTGATTGCATGAACTTATATCACTGCTGCACCCCCAGAATGGATCCATAGAAGAAAGGAAGAGACAGGTGAGAGAATGTTTTTCATCTTCTAACATCACCTGAATTCTCAAGAGGGACTAATAAAATCTGTTCAAAAGTTGAACCTTAAATTTTATAATTCCCATTAAATTTGAGAAGCATGGACTAAGTAGTTCTTTCGGGTTTTACTATGTAATTACCTGCCACTTCCCCCAGCTATTGTTGCCTCCCAAGTTTATGCTTAAATAAATGATCTTCTATATGTTTCACTCAGTTGCAAAGGAAAGGCAGTCACTCATCTCACACTCCTTTGTCTGCTCTATACATGCCAGTGGCTGGGTTTGGGGTTTTATTTTGGTTATGGGTTTTTTGTTTGTTTGTTTGTTTTAATATTTTAATTCAGTTTAATTGAATAAGATACTTATTAAACCAACAGTAACTGTTGCAAGTATTGAAGCTTTCACTTGCAGCTTTGAACATAAAGAAGGGCTTTTGTTTCAGAGCTTTTATTGTTTTTCCAGTCATATTAGTTAGTCTGAAAAAAAATATGGCTTTTTGTTTGTAACCTTGTTTCTTTTATATACTTGAATCACTTTGGCTAATATATTCTTGCTTTATTCCTTCTGAATGAAATATTTATTGTGCAACTGCTGTGCACTGCGTTTAGGATGCCTCCATGTGCCATGTGCTTATTTCCTTAGTGTCTCATGAAGCGCCTGCCCTATTCGGATTGACGTGTCAATGTCCATACATAAACGAATTTGGCTGTAGTGGGGATTCTGTGTTTAAAGGCATTTCTCAAAACTACTCTTTACTCCCCGTAACTAATAAAAAATCAGTTCCCCAAGCCAGCAAAAAATTTGATAGATTGTCTAGCATTGTTTGATTTATTTTCTATAATTACTTGACTAATTCAAAACCACAACTTACGTAGCTATCTGCAGATGTTGTAAAAATTATGTATCTCATTACCATAAAACATTTAAAAAAAATCTATTAAAGTAGTAATTATTTGATTTGAAACTGCCTTCAGATTTATTTCTAGCTTGTGATGTTACTCCTTGTTCTTTATGTTTTAGTATTTCTGCTTCTGAAAAGACTAATTTTCTCTCCCAAGACACAGTCTGCTTGTTAATCACAGCCAACAAGTGTCACAAGTGTCACACAACAAGCGTTTTGCATAATGAAAGCATTTTAAGCACTGGGAGAAAAATTCTAAAACCTTGTAACCATCTACCTAGAAACTTTTCTTTGGTAAAGTAGACATTTTCACTTGATATTACTTGCTTTAATTTAGGAGTGAGGGAAAAGGATCTTTTTAAAAAAAGTCTTCTCTGTATGGCTTGATGGAGATGAATCACTCTGTAGGCAGTTCTGTGTACCTCCAGTGCCTGACTTTGTGTCTTTGCATGCCTCTCCTTTTCCAGATCCTGGAGTCTCTGTGGGTAGTGATGAGTCGTAATGTGAGCCTCTTGTTTACTACAGTCACAACATTAGTGACAATCCTTTTCCACAGTGGGACAGCTCTTCTCAATTTTGTACTTTCAGTGGTAAGTATTGTGTCATCCGTTTACATGGTCTTTTTACTGAAGGAACTTGACTACACATGTTGTAACAATGAAAATCAAACCTAAAGCACTGAAAATACCTTCTAACCTTATCTGCTACCAAAAGATTTTGCTTGTAGTTTAGTTTAACACCATTTTATTCCATTGCTGTTCATTCCCAGCTGTCACTTTGGCTTTTACAGTTCAGGTGGGTATGTGTATGTTGGTGTGCTGTTACTCCCCAAGTAGGTTTCTTCTGTAAACACTGGAGAAGAACAGATTTTTCCAGTCAGTACAGGTGCTGTGCGTGTTGCCACTTGAACTAATCCCCAGCTCTTACTTATAGCCTGCCTCAAGTCAGGATGATTCGTGTACCATGGGGAATCAAACTTTACCTCTTTGCCTGCAGTTATTTGCTCATTCCCTGGTTGCTGTATTCTTTTCAAAGGGCAACACCTTCAGAAGTTAACTGAGACTGCCCTAATAAAACTAGATCCAGTGGAGCTGTTTTTCACTTTGCTTCTTGTGAGTGTCAGGATGAGTAGATATTGTGCTTAGAGAAATATATTGCTTTCTGTGTTGAAAACTGCAGAAGGATCTGTTGCTGGATCCCAGTGGAAGGAAGAAAAAAAACCAAACAAACCCCACCTGGTTGCCTGCTTCAGTATAGGGAGCTTTGTAGTGAGAATGAGAAATATTACAGTAGCTTAGGAGAAGTGTCAGCCCCTGTCAAGAAGAAAATAACCATACTTGCAGCATTACAGAGGATGCTAAAATCTGATTCAGGTTTTAAGATCTACTCATTTAAAATTGTAATAAAACAGCTGATATTTCTGCTGGCACTGGATTATTTCCTGCTAAACCAAGGCCTAATTCAATGTTGTAGTTTTTCTTATGATCTCAAAATGAATGTTAACAGTATACTGTTTAAGTGTGCTGATGTAATGACTTGTTTTAGTTGATAGATTCATGTATCACCCAAGGCAGAAGTTACACACCTAGGAAGATGGAATACAGCTAAGCCTATATGTCACATTTTGGAGAGGGGTCGCAGTAGGTGAACAGCTGAGTGTGACCTCCAAGTTAAAAGGCAGGGAGGGTGGGAGGAAGTAGTAGTAACATTTCACTTAGTGGAAAGGAATTAGGAACAGAGGCAAATGGATGGCATTCTTCAGACTGGTAATGCATGTTGTACTGTCTGCATTTTTTTTCCTAGTGTGTTCAGAGAGAATGCAGGAAAAAGGCATGTCATATCTCCAAAGTGGATAAAACACTTTAAAGTAAGATGCTTTTGGAGTTTAAGCTGTTTGGATTATTGAAAGATTAAGAAGATACGGTTTACTGTAGCATACAATTAGGTTGGAAATAAGGAAAGTGAAAGGAATCCTTTTAATCTTGGGAGGAAAGTAAAAAGATCTTAGGCTTGCACATGAAATATAAGCCATAGTTTACCATTGGAGCATATAGAATGGATTTTTTTGTTTTGTTTGAGTTATTGTTTCAAGCAGGACACATTTCTGTGATGTATGCTTAGCCCAAGAAGTTGCTGAATGCACTAGCAAGAAAATAAGGAAAACATAGTGGGCTGCAACATACAGGAAACTAATGCAATCTGACTGTATTTTTTTGGTCTTTAAATTGAAACAGTGGAACTGCTGTCACTAATGCTGAGACTCATCTTCAAACTCACAGGAGTATTCAGTCAGGATTGCCAGCCTAATAAATACTACAAATTCTCAGTTTGTGATTTTTTGTTTAATTTGTATACCTTATCCAGCTGCATGATGACTCTTGAGACAACTCAGATTTATTTGGTATTTATTTGTTTGTGTTTTATTTTTAAGAACAGATGTTACTGTTTAGCAGTTCTTTAATCTACTGAACATGCTGGAAAAAAAAACCAAAAATGCCCAACTAGAATGTTGATCTAGATCTAGTAGTTTGATCTAGATATGACTTTGGGAATTGCTGAACATTATTAGAAGTTTTATAATGCTTAGCCGTAACTTCTAAGTCCTTTGTGGAGCAGAGGACAAAATTATTCTTCTAGCTCTGTGTGTTTCTCTTAGGTCCAAGCTGGTGGAATAGTATTTTGTGCCTTTCCAGTGAAATTCAATATCTGAAGAATAGCTGCCTACTGTATTCTGGGAAGTATTTATTGCCTTTTAATTTAAAACTCTGATTTGTTCTGCAGGTGATTTTTCTGACCACGCTGTTCTATTTACTGAGTTCCAGTGATGAATACTACAAGCCTGTAAAGTGGGTTATAAGCCTGACACCTTTGTCTCAACCAGGTCCCTCCTCAAATATAGTTGGCCAGTCTGTGGAGGAAGCAATAAGGTGTGTTGTTTACTTCTTGCTCTTTCTGGAATGTTGTCTTTCAAATTAGATGGTCAACTAAAAATACTTAGTGACTGCAACAGTTCATGTTTCAAAGACGACCTGCAAATCTCAAAGATTTTCAAGTACCTAGCATTGATGACTTTTTCCCCCTTGATTGGTCAAAGATCAATTTGATAGGACTTGGCTGAAAAAAATTTCAGAGGTCTGTGTGTAGTGAATACTAGTATTTTATAAAACTAATACACGCATCTCATCCCTAACACATCAGGAAGCAGTGTGTTTGCAGCTATGTTGGCATTAGGGGCTAGTGCACTCAGTAGGAACAGATTCATACAGCAATACTCTTGAAATGCGGGACCTGGCTTCTATGCTGTACAAATTTCAGAGTTACTTAGTCTGAACTATTTTTAGACTAATCTGTGGGACTAAGTATCCATTTGCCACTGGAGTGTGTTAGAAATGCTCCTGGAGTGCATTTTCCAGTTCAGTTTCATCTGAGAGAAATGTAGTTCGTGATTTCCATGGACCAAGTTATATCAAGGGGAACAACAGGAGAGCGCTCTCCATGTCCCACTGAAAACACTGCTGTAGTGCTCCTCCAGAGAGCATCCACAGTGTTTCATGCTTAGTTACCAGTCTTAAGTTTCACTTCTAAACTGCTGCAGTATTTAAAGGAGGATTTTTTTGTGGTTTTAAATATAGTTAACTGAGATTTCACAATAAAGCAGTTTTGGAGGTGGTGTAGTAATGTGTTTCATTCATCAAGGATGCATGAAACTATCAGCTTTCATCTGTTAGCAGCTTGAAACACTTAACATGTTGCTAACATAATAAATGAATTTTAAATAAGGTGTTTAAGTTATAGCTCACTTTTTAAAAAAAGCTGGTGGGCCAGACAAAGTCTAGAGACTGCATGCTGAATTCTATACAGCTGTTGTTTCTTGCAACACTGCTTTCCATATCATCTTGCACATACATACAAAGTATGCATAGACTTTAAACCAGCTATGTATTAAAACTGCTTTCCAGACTCCTTGTAAGATGCTTGCCATTTTTCTTAGGTATACTTTATAAGTGAGTGCTATCTTTTACTGGAATTAAGCTGTCACTGGGTACATTTTAACAATGAGAAGGTTATATCATGCTGTGTAAGATCTTGAACAGCAGTGATAACTACTGTAGTCATTTCAAATGAAGGAGCAATCCAGGTAGAAAGCAACAAATTTGGAATTCTGCTAAAAACTTAACAGCCCTTCTCTTGAGTGACTGCCGTTGCCTTTTCATTGACTGCATGGTTAATATCTCAGTTCTCCCTCTCCTGAAGAATGTGGGCAGATGTAGAAATGGAAACTTGTCTCATGAGTTGTTCCCTTTAGCCCTTGGTAGAGGGGAATAATGTCAAAAAATAGGATATGGTTTCTCTGGGCATGGATACTGTGCAAGGAGAATTGTATTAAGTGTAGTTTTTAAGTTCACAGGTCTGTGATGCAGGTGACCCAAGACATTTGTCAGAGTTTGGATAGCTGGAAAGAGAGAAAATAATGTTAGAGAAGCTGCAGGAAAAATGAGTAGGAAAGAGCCCACACGCATCAGTAACTGCAAACACAATGAGAAAAAGCTAACGTCTAGAGAAAGTGGAATATGTAGCTGCTTGTCATAAGCAAGGGAACTCTGTCTGCTTTCACTGAGGTAGCTTGAGTCAGTCATTTGTATTTGTTTGGAGTAGCCTATACTTGGTGCCTTATTGGAATTCTTCCTCTCTCTTGCTTGGTTGCTCTCTTGCTAGGACTGATCATAATGCTTCTAGAGTAGCTTGCATTCCACTCAATAATTATTGTGATCTTTAATACATAAACATGAAGATTCTAGTTACAAATTCCCATGAGTTTATGCATCCCCAGTTTGTTGGCATATGAAAAAATAATTTCCCCTGCAAGCCATTTCTTTTATCATGAAGTAGCAGCTATCTTTTGGTTTTGATGATGAGTTGTTGCTAGAGGGGTAGATACCTAAAAATGGCTTGTTCACCTCATCTATAAAAGCTAGAGTGGCAGGATGGGAGGAGGAGGAGGCTCCATTTGTGTTATGAATTATCAAATAATGAAACTGCTGTAGTCACTGTGATCATTAGGTTGTGACAGCACTGCACAACATGAATTCAGCCTCAAACTACTCACACATTCAAGCTGACCAAAAGTATAAAAAGATCAGTTTTATAAATCTTGAAAGTCACAAGCTGTGTTCCAGCTCCCATTGCTCTTCAGCAGAACATAGCATGTGCACAAAGCTAAGAGTGTATCTAACTAGTCCTGTCTGGAGGGCAGTGATCCTTCTGGCAAGTGATGCAGTTACATCTCTGTGGCTCATGGACCAAACAACACGAAAATACTCTTTTCTCATGTTGTCAGTCACATCCATTGCTCTTTTATTGAACATGTGTTTGTGGAAAAGTACTAGGGAACTTGGATACAATCGAGGAGGTCTGTTCCTTTGTTTGCTTTGCCATTTATTTGTGAGAAAAAGAGCCAGGGGAATAGAAGAGAAGGGTAGTCAGCAAATGGTTTCTGTAGCTCAAGAAATCCCTTAATTTGAAGCTCTTATCCAGCAAGCATCTAATCAAACCAAGACTGTTTCCCACTGTGGTTTCTCTCATCAGAACTGTGTTGTGATATTTGTTGCCACTACTATAAGTAGCTATACATTTTATAAATAGTTTTCTAACTCCCTTGGTGATGGGTTTTCAAAGACAGTGACATTTCTCTGTATGTGCACTTTGATTTATGAGCTGTGTTGGGATAAGAATTTGCAGCCTATTTTGAGCCCAGTGTTCAATCCGACTGTTTCCATCACAATACCTCAGTTGTTAAATTTGCACTTGATTAGTGGGAGGGAAAAAAGATGCAGCTCTGGTGACACTTTAGGAATTTTAAAGAAGTTGAAGGGAATCCAAGAGCTGCCTGCTGAAAGCCATGGGACAAAATGCCCTCCCAGCCTTTGACAGGAAATCTCTTTGTCCAGGACAGAATGGAGACAAAATGCCAGCAGCTCGTACCATGTAGTAGTGGGAGCCAGCAGGGATTTGCCAAGGGTAAATCATTCTATACCTTACATGAGAGGATGCATGGCTACCCTAGTGGTACAAGGGGAGAGCAGTGAATGACAGAAGATTACTTGGAGGGACACAAAAGACAAGGTGACATCAGGGAACACCCAACACAGCTTCGCCATGGACAAGTTGTGCCAGGACCAATGTGAGCCTTGATTTGAGGAGATGACTATCCTAGTTGGATGAGGGGAGAGCAGTGACTGCCATTTACGCTGACTTTAGCAAAGCCCATGACAAAGCCGGCCACAGTATCCCGATGAGTGAGATGTGGGCAGGAGAAGGGGATTACATGGTGGGAGGACAAATCCCACCCACAGAGCAGCTGCTTGTGGTGGTCAGACTCAGGTCAGTGGTGGGTCTGAAGTTCGTGATGGTCTGAATTACAGGCCTGGGTGGTAGTGGGACAAGACATCTTCTGCAACATCTGTGGGTGTCCCTTCCCATCTGTGGAAGGCGGGACAGCTAGAGTTGAAAGATACAGAGGGTAGGAGAGACGCTTGGAAGTCTCCTGTCTAAACTCCTGCTCAGACCAGGCCCAGCTGGGTCTTGTTGCTCCGGGCTTTGTTCAGTCATGTTTAGATACCTTCAATAACAGAGGCTCCACAGCCTCTCTGGGACCTTGTGCCATAATTGAGCAGGTGACAATATTTTCCTTTTATCTATCTGGGCCCTTTTCTCCTGGGCCCTGAGCCTTCTCTTCTTGATGGAGACCAGTCATCTCCTTCTGCTGGCCCTTGTGTGTCCCTCACCATCTCAAAGGCTTTGGACTGGGCTCCAGTAACTCTTTCCTGGGGGACGGAGGAATCCAGTTAAAGTGACCAAAGTGCCAAATAAGGGAGGAGACATTTATACTGGGTTTGATGTTGTTGTTGTCTTATTGTTTGAGGTTTTTTTAAATGGTTTATTGCCTAGTCTTGAAAAGACCTCTGTATGAAACAGTTAGAAGGGACCTTAAGGGTGAAGTCCATCATTTCTTCCTGGCAAGACTGTAGTTTTCTGCTTTTGCAAAGCGATAACTGTCTCTCTAATGTCTTTGCTTGATCTGTTGCTACTCTTTGTGCACTGTCACAGAGTGTCTGGCTTTATCTTCAAGAAGCTCTTGTGCTTCTAAGACTTTAGACACTCAGAGGAGAGGGAGGGATGCAAGAAGTGCCTCCACTAATGGTGAAGCTTCTCAGCCTAGGTCTGTAATTCAGGCTTTCTAGGCTTCTCCTGGGACAAGGAGGCAAAGGGAAATGCAAGGGATTGGCTGCTGCTGGTTTAGTCTTTCCCCTGTGTTGCAAATGCAATTCTGTTCATAAGCTGGGCATTTGCCTTTGCCCCCAATATCTGCCTTTAATGGAGTTGTCCAGTTCTCACAGGTAAGTCCTGCTGGCCTCCAAGCAATCCTCCAGAAGGGGGCTGACTGGACTACAAAACAAACACAGTTTTGCACCCAGATCTGAATAACATAATGAAAACACTTCTATTATTTTAGAGTAAGCACTTGTGTGTGCATTGTTGCCGTATACCACCTTTTTTCCCTTTGAATTGGTTGCATTTTGGGGAAGGCAGCGTTTAATCCGCATCAGGGAGAGGGAAGATCAGTTGTTGCATAATGATTCCATGCAAAACAGTAGTAGGCCTGGGACGAAGTTCCCAAAGGCACGTGTGACTGTAGGTTTTTTCTGGCTGATTTATGAAGTACTGGTGCAACTTAAAGCAAATCGTTCAGATTTCATAATGCCAGATTCCATGCTGGAATTTTACGTGTTATTGCCTACTAACTAGGTGGAAATAAAAATGTAGGAAAACAGTAATTATCCTGTATGCCGCTAGTACCTCAGTTGCAAAACACCTTTTGTTCTCTAGTAGTTTTAATTTTTCATGCCCAATTGGTTTATCTGTTTTTCTTTGGTTTGCAATCCCTCTCAGTTCTTTCTCACTCTACTTTTAACTTTTTCAGTGTGGCCACACTTCATTACTCTTTCGTCTTGACAAATGCGCCACTTGCCCTTTGCCTTTCATCCTTCCTGACATTGTCTTTCTCTTTTTATAATTTATAATTATAATACGTAAGCAAGCATCAACACAAAAATCTGATGAATTATGAAGGCAGTATTGCAATTTCATCATGTGCAAGTCTCCCTTAACTGGCAGTGGTGTTTAGTAGCTTGTGAAGTTAAAATAGATGATTTTCTTTCACTTCAACTACTAGAAGTCAGCTACAGGAACCAGCGGAGAAAGGGGAATAGGTAGAGGACTGGCTATAGTGGCAGAAGTATTATCATAGAATCATAGAATAACCAGGTTGGAAGAGACCCACTGGATCATTATGCCAGACTAGGTTGAGCTGCAGGAATTCTTTTGGCAGCATTCTCAGTCAGGGTTAGGAAGATTCCTTGCTTTAGAAATGTGAGAACCACTTGGGCTCATTTACTGGATTTAAATAATTTTAGTTCTTGGGACTACCTAGTGGAATTTTTCTTTGTGATTTTATTAATTGCGTTAATAAATTATTTTGAGGGTTGGGGAAAAATTGTTATCTGCACATATCGTTGTAAGATTTGCCTTGTTCAGAAAGGTTCTGTGAAATTAAGTTCATGAGTCACCTATCTCACTGCGTAAGTAGGAAGTTATGTTCTTTATCCCTGAAATAGGGGGTGGCGCTCTTGTCTGGATTTTTCCCCCATCTCCCTCCCCGCCTTGAATGGATAAAGCAGTAATTCTCCAGTACACAGGTCTCCAAAGTAGTAGCATGCACACCTTTGCCTGACCCATTTTCCTTTCCCTGAGCAGCATGTTGTTCTCTTCCTGAATGCACCATACCCTTCTTCCCTGAAGCTCCCATTCTGCTTGCTCTGGTGGAGATATTGCACATTACTAAGTTGCATGTTGTCACGGCCTCAGTGCAATTTAGTGTGTGCGATACTTTCACATGAGTGCATGCACACGGGTATGGCTGTGGCTTAAAGTTACTGCAGCTTTCAGTTTTGGTGGGGCCTAATCACACTGTGAAATGGTCTCAAACCCAAATCAGTATTTTGAGTGATGCCTTGAAACATTTGTTAGTGGGAGTTTGTTCTGTATGCCAGGAAGATGAATCCTGTTTGTTTTCAATTTGAGAAGAGTTATCATTATTTGCTTCATTTTCTTCACTCGCCATGCACACCTCAAATTTGGTTGGATTTTTCATTGGTTATATAAAAATACTTAAAATCTTATACTTAAAATCTTAGGTGTTTCTAAAGAGGAAATTGTAATCATGTCCTCGACTGAAATTTCCCCGAAAAGTCAAAGAGGGGTTTGATGTGAATAAAACCTATAGTGCCTTGTTGGCTGAAATCGGTTCTTACTGTTTTTTCAACTTTTCTTTATTGACATTTAAAGAGATCTAAAACGAGCTACCGTGCAAACAAACAAATAAACAAAAGCTGTTTAAGCATCTAGCTGGTCTGCTGTGGCATCCCAGCAGTAATGATGGAGAAAATGAGATGGTGATACAATTCCCACAGAAAACAATAATCTTCCAGCATGTTAAGCTAATGCTTAGAAAAAGCAAAATGTGTGATCTTGTTTATTTTACTGCAACATTAATAATGTCTTTCGGATTGATTTTTCAAAGACAACTGTTAACTAATTATGTTTTGACTGAATTTTTGCATGCAATGTATGTTCTTTAGTAGCAGGGATATCTCTCGCAGAAATCCCTTTGTCACAGGAGTGCATTTAACAGGACCTTACTGAAATTTTATAATTTTCTACATATGGTGTATGTTACAAGGTGGGAATAAAGTTGAAAATTACTCTGTCTTAATG
Organism: Phaenicophaeus curvirostris; assembly: GCF_032191515.1. NCBI lineage: Eukaryota > Metazoa > Chordata > Aves > Cuculiformes > Cuculidae > Phaenicophaeus > Phaenicophaeus curvirostris. Next base: position 12,356,570 of record NC_091394.1, read on the forward strand.
AAATAATTTCCTACTCTAAAACTGAAAATAATAGATACTTATTTTTTGTCTTGATTACATGGGGGAAAGGAAAACATTAGTGGAGTTTTGGGGAAAAAGAACCAAAATAGAGTGTAGTGTAGAAGAGATGCCTCGATGTTTCAGTATGTTTGCAGAACCGAACTGATAGTAACTGTAATCTGATTGTCCTGGTGGGGTAGACAGTAGTGTTTATCAGCTGGTTGGTTTAGTAGCAATAATCATGACTCACTCATAGCACTATTTTAGTCTTAAACATTCTCCTATGAGCAAAAAGAAGGATTTGTCTTTACCTGTATTTCCTTTTTCTTTTATATTGGAAACACTTGTTCTTGTTAAACACAGCTGTCTGTATATTGCTTTATGTGCATATGATTTTAAAAAGTTATTCAATGGGTATTACAAAGAAAAACTGGAACAGTTTTGAAGGTGTTGAAGGCCAGGAATTATTTTAAGTATAACTTATTGTAGAATTCTGTGCTTGCATAGCTAATAATTACTTATCTGTGTATTTAAGGTTGCAGTATATACTATTAGAACTTTAGTTAGATTTCTGCTGTTTAAAAGACAAATTTATTATAATGTAAGAAGACAGCATGAAGGCTGGTACAAAACTTGAAGATTTCTGACATTTCAAGTATTTAATATCACAGCTTTAGCTTTTTGCTTTTGTTGTCATCTTATGTTGAATTATAAGGTCAATCCATTATTTATTCTCTATACCAGCATAAGCATTCAAAATGCACTCTTCTCTATGCTCATGATTCATAATTTTATGGTAGTAATACTCTGGATAGACTCGGGCTTTCTACATCTAGAACTATAATGGATCTCGAACTTTATTGAGTCTAGCTAGTTGTTGCTCTCATTCATGAACTTTTCAAGGTAAAATAGGGATCTAAAAGTATTATAACCTTAAAAATGGTGTAGAGAATAATAAATGTTCAATGTACAGTTTCAGTGCATGCCGGCTGCTGAGAAAGGCTTGAGTAATGGGGTGTGTGTGTAAACTGATGCTGTGGCATTATTTTCTGTGAAGGTGAGTGGGGGGAGTCACATTGTAAAACCCTTCTTATGGGTTCAGCTGCAGCAGAATTTCTCAGAAATTACAATGACTGTAGAAGAGGTTATAGAAGAAACAGATAAAATGTGCAATAACAAATTGGTATAAGTGGATGATATTAAGTCACCAAAGAAAACTCAAGGGCAGAATTAAAACAAAATATAAAAAAATAAGTTCCAGGGAGCCTAGGAAGTACAGACATGTAAGCTGGACATCAGTACTGTGCAGCTTAGTAGGAACTAAAGTTAAGGACTTACCAGTACCTGGTGAACATGATTTAGTTGCAAAGAATCAATGGAGTTTCCACAGAAAGAAAGAAGTTCTGTCTTACTCTTCATGGTTTTTGAAGTGGTGAGCAAGCAAGACCATTAATAAGTTGAGCTGGCTGCTGTGTTATGCTGAAGTTTCATAAAGGCTTTTTATAGTATCTCTTTCCAAAGACTTTCAAGGAAATTAAGTAGGGATGAGATAATAGATATTTCTGCATGGATAAATATTCAATTAAAAAGATAACAAACAGAGTGCAGGACTAATGATGGTGTTGAGGTAGGGACCTCTACTATCCCATCTAGTCATAATTGTCCTGGGAAAAATGTACAGGGACACCTCACTGACACCACAAAACCACTTGAGCTAGTAAAGATAAGAACAGATTGTGGAATTGCAGCAGGATTGTAGACAAACTCAGTTAGAAGATTGCACTGTCTGGGGAATAAAATGCCTGATAAAATGTAGTGTCAATGAAAGTGATACATGTGGTTGAAAACCCATCCTAACTTCCCACGTAAATTGATGGCCTCATCAAGCTGACTGCTTCTGCTTGGCAGCTGTATTTTCAGGTAGACATGCTAACTCAGTGCTTGCTAATACATAAAGACATCTGCCAGCCACATCAAATATGAAGATTTGTTACAACAAACGTAGCCAACAGAAACACAGAAAGGTGTGTTGGTTCATGCGACAGGTAGTAGACACAGGGAAGGTCTTGCCAAAAAATGTTGGAGTTGCTGCAACTCACAGGATTCGACAGGGCTAAGAATGGATATTAATTGAAGATTACTAAATAGACAGCCTGCATCTGGTTCATGATATCCCCTGAGGTGGAAATAGAGGCTGTAAAAATGTACAAGTCAATGTGTTTGTTCTAAATCCTTTGTTCCCTTAGGGTCAGCTTCTGGCCTCTGCTGGAGATTGGATGCTGGGTAGGCAGACCTTTGGTCTGAACTAGTCATGTTCCAAGATATATTTTAAGAATAGTTAGGTGTTGCATTTAATTAGCTCATGATAAAAATCTGTAAGTGTTAGAAATAGTTGATTCAGAAATAACAAATATTTTCAAATGTACTTCTCAGAAGAATCACTTGAAGTTTATGACCAGGCCCAAATAGTCCTTCAATAACATTCAAAGTATTACAAAGAAATAATTAGATGTAGAATTTCTTACAAGTTGGACTACATCTTAATTGTTCTTTTGCGGACAATGTAAATGTTCCTCTGTTAGAACAGAAAGGCTGTTTGCTGCTGTGTCCTTCCAACTAGTTCCCACTGTTTAAAAGTCTGAAGTTTAGACACAGTCACTGGAGCCCTGTTCTGCCTCGAGAGATGAAATACTTGCATCAGTTACTCTATATCTCAAGGCCCTATGCTTTATTCAAAGGTGTATCACTTTATCTGGCTAGTGTCATTACTAGCCTCCATGTGCTGGAGATGTTGTCTCTCTTTGTTCAGTTGTGTCCTATTCCAAAGGAGGAATTAATTTCAACAGAGAAGTTGTTGAAATCTTGTCATGGGGTGGTTTCTGAAAATCATCTGCATATTTATATCGCTCCTGAGTTGATCTGACTCTGTCAAGAAGCACTGCCGCTTCTGCTTTATTCGTAGCTGGAGTGTATCTTGGCACTCTTTGCATGTTTTCATATTTAATTTGAAACTGAAAAATAATGAGGGTTCTTTTTTTATTCCTGTAAGAACAGAACCCTTAAAGAGAGTCAAAGAGCAGCTTAGGAGGTTTTTGTAAAAGAATTTCTTTATGTCATTTCATTCTTCAGTGTTCTCCTGTTGTTCACTTGAATTTTGGGGGATCATTGTAGAAGAATAATACTTCAGTCCTTATTAAGACAATAGCTGTTCTTTGATTGTTACTGGTAGCTTGTCTTTTGCAATGGATCTTGGTGGTGTCTGAAGAAAGAAAATGAGTTATCTGGTTTTGAAGTACTAGTGGCAGCTGGTGATAGTTTCAGTTGGGGTAAGATGGCACTACTGTGCAAAAAAGAGTTTCTGCCCTTCAGCCATGAATGAGCTGCCTTCTTCCCTGATGGGAACACAGCTATTTATGCCACTCTCTGAGTTGTATTGGGAGTAGAGAACAGAGATAGTTAAAACTAACCCAGCAAAAAATAATTATTAGCTGAATTAATTGTAAAAGCGGTTGTGGTACATAAAAGAGACTGTGCTGGCAGGTAAACATAGGAAGGGTGGTCTGGGGTAGAAATGAAGGCTTCAGAAGAGGGGAATGGAAGGGCTCTTTTCTTTTGGCAGTGCTGAGTTAATCTGGTTTGAAATAAGTTGTGAAACTGTGCTCTGAAGTTTAAAAGCAAATGCAATTCCATACCTTGAACCTTCTACTTTGAAGCTATAAAACTTGCATTCCCAAAAGAAATTGAGTAGCTGGAGTTTCTTAAGGCATTATTTTGAATTAGTTAGCTCTGTTTACAGGAAGAGTTGGCAACAAAGATGCCATACAATGTCTATAAAGTCTACACAGAGAATATGTCGTATAAAGTCTACATAGAGAATATGGAGAAAACCCAAATATCAGTGCTGGAAAGATGATGAAAGAGTGAAATTGTCCTTTTTTAATAGTATTTTGGGTATAGGGTGTTCCTGTTACCAAACTTGTGTTTTACTTGGATTGTAAACCAATGTATGGCTTGTAATGTGTTTTGTGAGGTATTTAGGGAAATTTAGGTATTTTGCTAATTCCTGCAAACATTTCCAAAGACAACTGTCACTTTTGTCTGATTTTTCCTCCTAATGCCCATTCAGCAGTCAGGGTCAATATGCCTTCATTATAAGTTTAGTATAGTAACCAGTAAATCTGACTTATGAAGTTATTATATGCTTACTATAATCTTTCTGATCACTCTAATTCTCATCATTTCATGGAATCATAGAATCACTAGGTTGGTAAAGACCATTGAGATCATCAAGTCCAACCGTACCTGTCCACTACTAAATCATATCCCTAAGCACTTCATCTACCCAACTTTTAAATACCTCCAGGGATGGTGACTCAACCAGCAACCTGGGCAGCCTGTTCCAGTGCTTGATAACCCTTTCAGTGAAGAAATTTTTCCTGATGTCCAATCTGAACTTCCACTGGTGCAACTAAAGGCCATTCCCTCTCATCCTATCACCTATCACTTGGGAAAAGAGACCAACACTGATCTCACTACAACCTCCTTTCAGATAGTTTTAGACAGTGATAAGGTCTCCCCTCAGCCTCATTTTCTCTAGGCTAGAGCCCATATTCAGCCCATATGCTCTTCTTTCCTCCAGTGCTCCAGGAACAGAGAGATGTAGAAAATGAAATTAACTCTGAGGTCAAAAAAATGAATGCTCTGAGTTGAACCTTGAGGTGTGTTCTGCATCGCAGGAGTCTTCACTTCTCTGCCTCTTTCCTTTGTACTGGGGTTGTTACAGCGTCAGGTTGAAACTTTTGAAATTTCACCTTGTCACTAATGGTGAGCAGACCTTACCTGCAGGCTCTGTGAAGTGAGCCTGAATTCAGGTGGACATACGTTTAATCCAAACTTCAGTAAAAGCAAAGGGGAATCTGTAGACATCTTATGGCAAATCAATAAAAGAGGGGGAAAAAATCCACTAAAGCCCACAAAACCTGTAAAATAAAAAGGTGGCACTTTCTGTTGTGAAAGTGACAAGATATTCGGTGAATTAGAAAGAACTTTAGCAAGAAAATATTTAAGCCAGCTATGCAGAAACGTTTGGCAATTCAACAGAAATGTCTTCATTTTTAATCTTAATAATGTGAAGTATGACCCATGTCTTCTGATTTATTTTTTTTAAACTTGTACGTGCTTTTTCAAAGCTCACTAAAGTGGAATATGCATGTCTAACTATGCTGTACACCAAATGGCTATGAAGTGCTCATAAATTACGCATTTGCAGATGACAGCTCTTGCAGGTAAAGTGGTTCATCCTGATACAGTGCCAGAGTGAGACATGAGCAGCAATTGGATTTTCTGATTTCTGAAACATACAATTATTCTTGTATATAAAAGGAAGCTGTATGTGTGCCAGTGACATATTAAGAGATGAAATTAATTTACTGTCATAATTTCACCAGGAAGCTCTGCATTTTACAGATGGTAATGAAGTCATTCAGTGTTTGCACTAGCATATCATATCATCTTTAAGGTCTGGTATCACAGATGCAAAGTAGCTGAAGCATACTGTTGATGAAGATTCTGGTTAGCTTTTTCAGCATTATTTTTTAGCTGCTCTTAACCATGAAGTCAAATAGATATGAGTTTCTAGACACTTTAAGGTATGATTTTTAGTTTTTCTGACAGAAGTAACAAACGTGGATCTTCAGAGACTTTAGAGTTCTCCTGAGCCACGCTTGCCACCAAGCAGAATCCCCTGTGCATTTTTATGACTAGTTGAGACAGACACAGAGAAAGGTGAAGGAGAGGAAAGGAATGAAATCAGGTATAGCCTTGCTTTCTGCCTGACCCCTGTCACCTCACAGCTTCTCATCACTGTGTGATGCCTTCTCCTTTCAGCTTATTAGTTGTGTGGGTTAGATGCAAGGAGCTGGAGAGATGCTGTACTGTTCTGCCTCTTTCAGAGGTATATGCTGTTCTGCTTTTGAAAGAAATTACATATCAACTTGCGGAATGACATCAGAGCAGAACACACCTGATGATCTATGATTAACCTCTCTGTTATTCTGCTGCATTTGTAATGAGTAATGAAGTTAGTAGTATAAAATCTTCTTATAAGCCACATCAGCATTAAACATGGCAGAATAATTTTTCTGGTTTGTTATCTTTCTTTTTATTATTGTAGGACAATTGTCTTTCCTTCTTTTGTGGTCACTGTGGGGAAAATCTAAAATGATTGCTTGTTTAAAAAATAAGTCCTTCCTGTAGTTGTAGATGGATATTTTACTTTCAAGTGAGGCTGGTACTTCAGAAAAATAAGGAGATACTTCAAGAACAGTTTTAAAATATTTTTTGGCAACTGACATGTATTTATGCCATAGTTCCTGTTTGATAGGAAAAAGATTTACTCAGAGATTTAATTATATTATATTGAAGTCTGCATTTGCATAGATACTATTAAATATTTAGGTTTAATGCTTTCTTCTAACAGATTGTTCTGCATATGTTTGGGGTTTTTCTCTTTTTGGTTTTGATTCAAAAGGCCTGTCAAATTGCATTAAAAAAAAGTTGAAAACTGTCACCAATGAAGAGTTTCAGAAATTGTGGGATAGCTTGTTTATAGTGCAAAGTGATTCCTGCGAGGCAGGAATTTAAGAGACCAAAAAAGGCTGAGGAAGTTGGCTTGACAAAAGCATAAGGGTTTAGTGGAAACAAATGTATCTTTAGGCAACCAGAAGACCTATTGCAGTAGTGGTAGCACTATATCTCTCCAGATGCCTGGAGATTTCCATTGCCAAAGACCCTGTTGTAATTGACTGCATTCTAAATTCTTAAAATCAAATAACAGATAACTCACACATATGGATTAAAGTGGTATTTAGCCCTCTGGTTTTGTAAGGCATCCATATATAAATTGTTGATAGATTGATTATTTTTTCCCGTTTTTATTTGATGCTTAAACTTGATGGTTGACAGAATCAGTTTCAATTAATAAACAGGTTCTTGCTACAAAAATACTATGCTCCTTTGATATCCTCAGAAAGAGCAAACGTGAGTTATCACGTAAAGTGTAGAAAACTAAAACTTTTGAGTAGCTGTAGTACAAAAACATTTTGAGTTTTTAATGCAAACTCATATTTAGTATTCTTACTGTGCCTTTGGTATCGCCTCTCCTCCTTGCCAAAAATTTTATTCCAGAAATTTCCTTTTCATATAACTAAAATAGAGGTGAGTATTTCACTCTTCAAAATCTGTAGATTCTATGTATTTTGGTCTGTGATTTCCCATTTTAATACTATAGAAGTTTATCTAAATTGCGAAGCTTTCAGGCTCTTTTCACTGAGGACACCATATCTTTGCAAATATTTCTTCCCCTTCTTCACATACTACGTAGTTGTCTGTCAAGGGTTTGATTTGTTCTTTCAGGTCATTCTTGAAAGCTTGCTTTTTTCATATTTTCTGTTTCCCTCTTTTCTGGGAGAAAACGGCCTGCAACAGCTGTTCCTAGTTAATGTTAAGAGAATTTCACATTTTGAACAACAGTGTTAATGTGTGAGGTTTAAGCTTCCAAGAGTGAGATAATTTTAATTCAGCAGTCATTCGGGGATCCATGCCTGCCTTTAGGTGGGGAAGGAGGATAAAAACATGCAAACTGCTCATAGATTTGCACCTGCATAATGTAGGTGATGCCCAAAGAAGGAAAAGCTAGGAATCCTGGAATTCTGTTGGTAGTTCAGAAGAGAAAATTCTGCCATGTAGTTTAACAGCAGCAGTTCAATATCCTTCTAGAAATGAGGGCTTTATTGAATCAACAGAGGGGAAAAACAGTTCTTAGAATCTATAATTCCAGAAAGGGCTGTTTTCTGCGCAGACTGTGTTCCTTTTCCAAGTGCAATGAAAACCTTTCCACTAATCATTTGGCTCCATGATTTTTGTTGTTTGTCTTCCTGTCCTTTCTGCCCTCCTGCCAGAGTTCCCAAAACTGCAAAAATACAAGCAATGTAGCTTGAAGCGTGAAATGTAAGATGGGTAGTTAGCATCAGTAAACTGTGCATTTAATATTTGCTAAGAGTGTCTGTGCCACTTCTTCTACAGTGATGTAACTGTTAGGACTGTTCTGAGGAGAGGAACTTGGGGGTAGTTTGGTTACTTAGATCCAAGCTAAAATAATGGTTCTAGGAAACTTCATGCCTTTCTCAAACAAGAGTGAAAAAAGGGTGTAATACAACGGTGAGATATACCAGTTTTAGCATGTAATTTTTGCTGTTGTAGACCTAAGGCATAGGTTTTCAGTCCAGTTATAGTATATTTCAAATATGTAAGTACACTGGTGCTGTAAAAATGAAAGAGCACTTAGCTGCCTGCTTGCTGTCTCACAAAGTGGACACACTTAAAACAAAACATTGGTTTGTGCCAGCACGTTGGATGTAGATTCAGCAGGGTTGAATTTGGTTACTAGAGTTTCTGTTTGATTTTATTAACGTGACCTAGTAAGCAACCTAAAAGCTTGGTTGCTGAGGCTAGAATCCAGTAAGGAATGTAAGGTGCTCAATTATTTTCATCTGGAAAGCAATGCTAGTATGTAGGAAAGTAAGAGTTCAAGCAACCTATTTCACTTCACAGACCAGCAGTTTTAATCTGATGAGAATGAGCAGGTATGGAAATGTAAGCAGATAAAGAAAATGAATGAGCAGGCAGAAGTGGAAAAGGGCAAAGAAAAAGTAATTAGTACATAGAATGATAGTGCTTCTCACAGATGAAAGGTGATTTTTCGATAGACAATGTGGTCTGATGCATGAGCAGTTTCTTTCAGGGAGTTTATCCCTGAAACCCATTATACAGTAAAAAGCAGTCTGAGGGTTTTCTGTCTAAATGCCCTAAATGACAGATGTGATGGATGCTTATTGTTTTCATAGGAAACAAATGCATAAAGGGTTCAGTGTTATGTTTTGAGTTGTGTAATTTGTGGCACTAGCAGCTTTGTAGTTTTTCAAAGCATCTTATATGTATCTTTATAGTTCCCAAAATCCTATTGCCAATAGAATTTAACAGAGTTTCTTTGATTGTTTTAGAGGTGTATTTGATGCTTCCCTCAAAATGGCTGGCTTCTATGGACTCTACACTTGGCTGACTCACACTATATTTGGGATTAACATAGTCTTCATACCATCTGGTAAGAATTTTCACAATTATAATCTGTTTATAGATAATATTGTATAATTATTTATTATACAAGATCAGTAGGATTAAATGTTCCTGTTGAGCTTATTTGAAGTTATAGAATCATAGAATCATAGAATAACCAGGTTGGAAGAGACCCACTGGATCATCGAGTCCAACCATTCCTATCAAACACTAAACCATGCCCCTTAGAACCTCGTCCACCCGTGCCTTAAATACCTCCAGGGAAGGTGACTCAACCACCTCCCTTATTTTTAGTTAATTAAATCAGAACCTGGAAACTATCAGAATATGAGTTGCACAGTCAACTTTAATATGGTTGATTTGGGCACGGGTAGACGAGGTGCTAAGGGGCATGGTTTAGTGTTTGATAGGAATGGTTGGACTCGATGATCCGGTGGGTCTCTTCCAACCTGGTTATTCTGTGATTCTATGATTCTATGTCTTAAGACAGTTTCTAATTACAGGATTGGCTACTTTTTTATGATAACATGTGAGCCTGTTGATAAACTCAGTGTATGGTATGAACTTAATGAGTAGCTTTTCACAATTTTCTTTCTTTATTCCCTGTTCAACATGTAACCTCATTTTTATTTCTTGTATATTGTTCGAACCCGACTATGAAACTGCATGAAGTATGAATACATTGTATGAAATACAATGACAAGTTTAATACTTTTGTGATATGCATTGTGTTTCCAAATAATTTCTTAGCATTGATTGATTCTTCCGAGTTTAAATTAAACTATCGTAGATCAAATTATTCTATGAAGACTGTACGGCTTTTCATAGCTTTTATTTTCAAATTCTTTATTTCCAGCCATGAAAACGTATTCCAAGGGTGTTTCAGGATGGCCATGGGTAGGGTAGAGAGAAGTCCCTGATTGCTATCTTACTTTTGTGCCTTGCCTTTGTTTTCACAAAACATCCCCTGCCAGCTATTTTATTTCTCCTGTCTGTTTCTTTTGCTGGATATAATTCTTTCTCTCTTCTATTCAGTCCAAGTCTTTTCAGGTTTTGACTTCATTCTGCTTTGCTTTGCTTCTGTTTCTTCCATAGCTGACAGGTGCTGGTTTTTTTCAAGATTCCTCAATGCAGGAAGATGTGGTATCATGAAAACACACAATAGGGCTGTGCTTCTTATTCTCAGTATCATTGCCTGACTGTATTGCCAACCTCTGGTTTTCTGTTATTCCTTAATCTTAGCTTTGGAACTGTCTAAACAGCTTTCACTGAAAAATATTCTCCCCTGTTCCTCTTTTGCCTCTCTTCTACTAAGAGTACTACTAACAATACTAGAAATTAACAACTGTACCCTCATGTATGACGGAACAAAAGGGGAAGCTATAAAGCAACAAAACCTGGTAAAATAGGTTGGATTATAAACTACCTTAAAGCTATTGGGTGTCATTAGACCTACTTAGAAGATAATAATTCATTTTCTTTCAGCTACATGCAAAATTTTAGAAGGTTTTGCTTTCTCGGTAACAAGACCAAAAAATAAGAGAAAAAAAATCTAAATATTTTTTTATCTTATGTTCATTCCTGTGAACGTTAAATTGGAATGACAGCATTACTGCATCACTTCAGATTACAATGGGTCTTTGTATCAAAAGGGGGTACACCTGCATGTACACATGTGTATACAGAAATATGGATTTTCTAATTGCCTGGTTTCTCACACTACTACCTACATTATTATGTTTGACTGCAGGAAAATTGGTAAAATACAAGACTTCTGCTTTTATGCTTTCCTGCACACAGTTGCTAATTTGAAGTTATGTAAAAGTTTTAAATGTCCATGATTGATGTACCTTTGCTTTATTCTGAATTGGTACCTCTTCTGGAAGTAACTCCTTATGGCTGGCAGTTGGTGAAGCTTTTCTGTTTGGAAAATAGTATAATTTTCTTTTTTTTCTCCTAAACTGCAGCTATAAAACACCAAGAGCTTTATGTGGCTCTTCTTCAGTGTCTTATTAACAACAGCTGATAGAAGTGGGAGTAGCAGTGTGGCAAAAGTGTCAGGATTTAGCTGTAAACATGTTTGTAAAATATGTTTCTCTGGCCTTTATCTCACCTCTGCTTCTGTGTGTTCTAGCATTAGCAGCAATTCTTGGAGCAGTGCCATTTCTGGGGACATACTGGGCAGCCGTCCCTGCAGTCCTAGATTTGTGGCTTGTGCAAGGACAGGGATGCAAAGCCATTTTGCTCTTGGTTTTTCACCTCTTGCCAACCTATTTTGTAGATACAGCAATTTATTCAGATATATCAGGGTAAGTACATTCAAGACTTTTTATAAAAATGCTTAACCATCATCAACATTTTTAATTAGACTTAATTTAATTTAATTAGACTTCTGAAGCATTCACAAAAGTGTCTTCAAGCATAGGAAAAGGTGTAGTGATACAAACTCATAGGAAGAAGTCTTACTGGCCTTTAATTTGCCAGGCCTCTCTTCTATGAGCTTTTGTCACTTCAGAGGTCTTGAACTCATTCTCAGTCATCAAAATCAGCTTTTTCAGTTGGTAAAGTAATTCTAAGAATACGTTTGCTATGTATCTAATCATTGACTAAAGATGTGTAGCATTTTCCTTTACATCACCTAATGGCAGGTGATGCTACAGAACACACAAGAAATCCGTGAGCTAGTTAGGGACCTGAAAAAAAAATTAATTTTTCAGAATGGATTGTGAGTGTTTTGAGTATTTCTATGAGTCCAGCCTTTGTGTTGTGTCACCATACCCCAGTGTGAAAAAGTATTGATTATGGGTTGATCTCTAAATGTGTTGAGACAGATGGAAATTGCAAAACTGAAGAGAGGCTTCTGCTGAGACAGTAACCAGTGGTGTTTTCCTTGTGCGAGGAAGGCACAGATTTGGGCAGCCTGATCTAGTGGGAGGTGTCCCTGCCCATGGCAGGGGGATTGGAACTAGATGGTCTTTAAGGTCCCTTCCAACCCAAACTGTTCCATGATTCTGTGATTCTTGAAAAATCTGGCTAGGAGTTTGGCTGCCGTTAGGGACTTGAAGTAACTTGTGGTTTCAGCTTTGAGTTTATACACAACTCCAAACTATGGAGAAAAAAATTAACATCTGCAGTTGTATCTGGAGTGCCAATGATGTTTCCTGCTGCTGAATTGTCTAGGGAATCCCTTTATGCAATTCAGACTGGAACATAAAGCAGTGCTGTTTAACAGGGCTGGCAAATATATGAACTGTCAAGTTTCATGTGTGCAAGACACATGCATGTTGTTGTACTCTAGTTACTGCTTCAGAAAAAAATCTGAGTTATCTGTTTGAATTGAGACCTTCGTGGTCCAGACTTAAATTCAAGCTGGTACTAGTCCACTAGTCCCTCATTTGTGCTGATTGTTATTATAGCAGAGTTAACAAAGAATAAGGATGCTAAGTGTTTCAGTTCTTTGTTAACCTGGAAATTAATATTTTTGTTCGTTAAATGTAATTACACTGAGCAGAGAGAACCTAATGATAACATGCACAATATTAAGAATCATTTTCATAGACTGTTGCAGTACTTATTTTACATGAATTAAAGCTAGCAGGTAAAGTGTAGTCAAATTACTATTTTCATTAATAAATTGTGGATAAATTTAAGGCTAGTAGCTGGTTAACCAGCCTGTAATTCTTATACTTAATAGAATACATTTTTTGACTGTAAAGGTTGTAGGCTCAGTTTACTGTCCATAAAATGTGTGGCAGGGATAGATTTTCTGATGATGGGGGAAAAGTATTCTTCCTATTAAAGAGAAGAGTAAGCATCATGCTGTCTTGCAGATTAGATTAAATCTATTTGAAATAGCTATAGCTACATTATGCAGGGTTTTCCAAATGCATTATATTTATACTGTAGTCCTTTTTCATCAGTTTTGTTTAGCAAACTAGCTGTAAGAGCACGTAAACTGATGCAAATGTTGGAAAAAAAATTAAGTTTTTAATGGTTTAGAAATGAATTATGTGTCTACTGTTGGAGAAACATAAAACTTGAAGGTCAAGCCTGTCCCCTCAAAAAAAAAACAATCTGGCCCTACCAGTAGGTTAAATTTGGTCTAGGTAAGACATAATTAAGGTGGGTGTGATATAATAGGTCATGCTTCATGATCTTATTCTGCACACAGTTGTGATGAAGGCAAAGACTACCAGCAGGGGAGCTGGGTGGAAGGTGGGACCATGGTAGAATCCTAGAAGAAATTGCTGGATCTCTAAACTGACTAGCTGATATTTTCACCCCATGTCACTCAGAATTTGGAGCTACTTGCTGAAAATTGGGTGCTAAGTTTCAACTGTGGCTTTTCTTTATAATTCCATACTATCATCATTATTTAAGCTGTAAAGATTAAGCATGATGAGCAAGTTTTATGTAAATGGTGTTGATAGGATTCTTGCTGTATATCTGAACTGAAACACAGGAAAGAAAAATGGCATGGCTTACTCACTGCCATAATTGCTCTTATGCCAAGCTCCATTGGCTCCAACTTTCCACTAAATATTAATACGTTCATAAAAATCTGAAAACTTAAAAGTTAATGATAACAAACAGTCAGTCTGAGAGGTTGTTTTATAGCAAATGAGATGACTTTATTTAAAGAATATATTCTAACTATTCTTGGAGAGGTGCAATGCAAGTTGCATGTAAATTAATGTCTTTGCTCAGGGGTGCTTCATAATACATGTTGTTAAGTTGTCTTAAAATTTAACAGTTCTTGACCACAATGCATGAATAGTCTTCATAATCAGTCATCTTTGCATTTTTGAAAGGGAAATGTTTTTGCCATTAACTGCTTCAGACACTCCTTAGCAGACATTGGTGAAGTTGCTACTCCATTGTGGATATTACCAGCGTTATATGCTACAAGACATTGTTTGATCTGTTGTGCAAATACAGCACAGAATACAGCTTGCAATATTTGTGCAGTCATTCAAACCACAGTTTATACTGCAAATAAGTGTATCTACAGCTAGCTATGTAATTTTCTAAGCTTAATAAAACCTTACGATAAATTCACATTTCATAATTGATAGTATTGTTGCTTGTTGTTCTTAATCTAATTTTATTCTGGTTATGCCACAATTCCAGAGGTGGTCATCCTTACCTGACAGGTCTTGCTGTAGCTGGTGGAGCGTATTACCTGGGTCTGGAAGGAGCCATCATAGGACCAATTCTACTTTGTATACTTGTGGTTGCTTCCAACATATATAGTGCCATGTTAGTGAGCCCAACAAATTCAGTGCCCACTCCATCACAAGCAGCATGTCCATTACAGATTTACCGGTAAGTTGTAAATGTCTTGCATATATATAGGTACAGAGAGTGTGTGCATGACTGTGCATGCACACCTACATGAGTATTGAAGTTATTTGGGAAGGATTCAGCTGCCCCATGCTCTAGAAATAAAAGTTACATTAAAGTGAAATACTCAGTGGAAGTTGTAAACTTTAGATGTTTGTTTAATTTCTTTCAGATTCTGACAGGAGCCTCTTTTAGAAAATACACTGATAATACCTTTATATCCCATAATTTGTACAGTGCCATTGTGCTAGGAGATGATTGAACATCTTTTTTCTGCGGAAAACCATTATTCATAGATATCAAATAGTCTAGACGGTGTTCATTGCTCTTAATAAGAGGTCTGCCTGCAAATATTGCATTTTTATGTTACTGTAAACCACTACAAACTATAAATAAGCATACTTGAATTTAAAAAATGAGATAACATTGTATGCAATTATTCCCTTAAAACTGTGATCTTGATTAATCTCTTTATTAAAACTATCAAATGTGGAATGTAGAAATGTATCTTTAAACTGCACAGTTAAGGAATAATAAACTCCTAATTGAATACTTAGAGTTGGAAATTGTATTAACTTACTAATGACAGTGACCACTTAAATGTCTCTACTGCCTTGTTCAATTACGTAGGTTAGCACATTATGTGTATATCTTAAAGAGAATTCTGTGCTTGTCAGAAATAATCGTTTGCTTTGTTCACATGAATAATGTTGTTGGCTTTCATGTGGGTATTTAGGAGAAAAAACACTAGTAGGACCTGTCTGTCGTCTGACTTGTGTAATTTATATTCCAAGACGTACACCATAGACAGAGCTTCCCACAATAAACACAAAAATTTGCATGTGTGTTTGTTTCCTGTTTCCTTTGTAGGAAACTAGATACTTGTAATCACTTAACAGATTTTCCATCCCCTCACTCCTCCTCCAGGTCGTCTAGGGAGAGTCCTGAGGAGACAAAAACACCTGCAGAGTGATGAAGATGCTGTGCTGTTCTGTTGAACATGAGAGAACTGCTTTCTGCTGTCTTAAGTTCATAACAGCCATGGCCTCCTGTCCTGTTCCAGCTGTGCCTCGGGGCAGTTCATAAGGAAGCATAGCTTGGGGTTTAGGAGAAACCACTTCTGCTAGCCTTACATTATTGTGCACTTTGCCTCTTCAAGAGGGAATGTCTACTTTTCATGGCTTTGCATACTAACACACGGTTCAACTGCCTTGTTGAAGATCTTGAAGACCCTCTGTCTTCATAAACAGAACAATTAAGAGGACTGGTATATCCACTGGAGTCATTACCTTAACTGCTGAAATGACTGAGTTGACTTTTATTTATTGGGATGTTTGTATTATTAAACTGTAGTAGCTTTAAAGAAAGCTAATTCCAAAATGTATATTCTCAGTTAATTTGGTGGCAAAAAAAAAAAGGTGTAAGCCACTCATTGTTAAGTGAAAGTAGAATATAATTACTTGCTGCTCCTCCGAGTACTCCTTTAGATGCTTTGGCCATCGTCTGTAACTTATAACAACACTTAAATGTTATCCTCTTATGCACACTGAAATTTAATGTTGTTGGAGACTGGTATTCCTAATATCTTCCTGAAATTAGTAGAGACAGATTGTTAAATGTGGGGTTTCCTCATATCGAAATGTGAGGACTTGTTTAAATAATTCAGCTCTTGCTGTTGTTTGCAGTGAAATCTGATAGTATTTTACTGTTTACCCACCATCCCAGTGGAGTCATCTCATCAACTAAATTTAATCAAAGGCCTTAAAGTGTTTTCAGGCACAGGTAATTTATGATTGTCACATGTACTTCCAGTAATAGGAAGAAGTTGAATGTGAATTGTTTAATGTTGCTGTGGGTGAGTTCAATTAACTTTTCAAACAAATTTCTTTCCAAAGAGGAAGGGGAGACAGCATGGATTTTTGTTTAATTTTTTTCCCCCTCTAAGTCTCTGGCCAAATATCTTTATAAGATATAACTTCCATATATCTTAATAATAAATATAATTCTTAAACTCCTGAAACGGTGTGTTGCCTAAATCACAGCATCAAACCGCTCTAATGCTTTTCTTCCATATGTGATTTTGTTTAAATAGCAGTTTTGGTGACAACAAAGGCCTTTTGTATTGATTTTTGAAATATTTTGACACTATGGATCTTTGTAAATGGATCCTTTTTATAAACAGGAAGTAGGGTTGTTTTTTTTCATAGAA
This sequence comes from Phaenicophaeus curvirostris, assembly GCF_032191515.1. Lineage (NCBI taxonomy): Eukaryota > Metazoa > Chordata > Aves > Cuculiformes > Cuculidae > Phaenicophaeus > Phaenicophaeus curvirostris. The sequence goes on from NC_091394.1 coordinate 12,373,254, forward strand.
ATGCCATACTCGAACAGCTTTTCTGCAAATCCAGTGAGGCCCTAGGTACAAAGTAGCAGATGCACGTTTAACCAAAGAACCACCTTTCTGTTTCTAGTAACTTATCATTAATTTATTTCATAGTTTGATTGGTAATGAGTTAAACAAAATACAGGCATGCCTTGCATTTATTGTTGACATGCAGTTGCTGGAACAAAAATCTGTTCTTGTGTAGGGATGAGGATATCTAAGATTTTTGTAGCAACAGCTCTGAGTACCTTCGATGCTGGGTTTACTTGAGTTGCAGAAGTGATGATAGATTTGGAAGGCTCAGATTTTCATGATACTGCGTGTATTTTTTATATTGTTTCTAAAGCTATGTTGCTGTGGAATGTCATTGGAAAGTATTCTGGTACTTACTAAGCAAGAAAGTCCTGGTACACGTTTGCAATAAACAGGCTGCCTGTTAAATATAAAAATAGCCTACATCTCACATTCTCAAAATTATCTGCTGCAATTTTACTGATGAAATTTTGTGCTTAAATGGCGGGTTTCAAGCATACTGGTTTTGTACTTGGGAGCTTGTGAGTATGTGTTTGGAGGACAGTCTCAGGTTTAATTTAGTGATTTCACTCAAGTTCATTGAAATGTGGAAAAATCCCATTGAATATCTTAAATTGTGGAAGACCTGCACACCAGTTCCAATTAACTGAATAGGAAGGATATATTGCTAGAATTCAGTAACTGTCCTGTGCTTTAATTTCCTTGGGTTTGTGGGTCATGAAAGATCTATAATGAAACACGTTGTTGCTGGCTATGGTAGAGGATGATAAACAACCTGAGCCTGTCCCTAAGTGTTCCTGCAACATTCTAACCAGCTTGAATAAAGCCACCAGGATACTTGGGAAACTTCTTTATTGTATTACTTTTTTAGTTCAGAATCTTGCACTGAAATGTTGTGTTCTCATTACACCTTCTGGTAGAAAGCAGTTAAAGAAGATTACTACAAAGGAATATGCATCTGTAGTGTATTTGGAGTTTTCCATTGTTCCTCTTTGCCCACTGGTCAAGACAATTCTGTTGTCCTTGTTTGCTGTCCCAGTTATTTCTGTGACAATCTTTCAGATTCCTGTGGTAATCAACCTAGTAATTTTAAAGAAACATTATAAAACATGTTTTTTTGTTTTGTTTTTAAGTTTTCTTCTCCTTCTTCCTTCACCCAACCTCCTTAGGTCAAAGAAAGGTCTCTTCTGTGAAGATTAAAATACTCTTTCAGATACAGTTATCTTCAATATTGGCAAATTGGTAAAATCAGCTGTGAAGATATGTTGCTGTTTTGAAATGTTTCTTTTGCCATGTGAAGAGAAATCATTTTGTATAAAGAATTTGTACCTAAAATAGTCTTCTTAGTTTGCCCTGGTCTGAAATGAGACTTCTTGTTGATGTTTCCTGTCTCAAATTCAGCTAAGGCTTGCATGAAGAACCATCCGTAGTACTGCCTTTCTCAGTAAATGTAGCTTAAGGAGCTCATGCGATGTGCCATGCCCAACTGAGGAACCAATTCTATGGCTCAGTGATGGTACAGTAATGGTTTGCTGCCTAAAAGAAAAGAAACAAAACCTGAACCCATCAATAATATCATCTTAGAATACGAAATATTCACTGAAATTCGCCATGTTAAAAAAAAACAAACCAAGCTAACCAAAAACTCCAACAACAACAAACACCACCTTATGAAAAAGCATACCTTGATTATTTAGGGTTTGTCTTAATGCCTACTTACCAGCAGAAATGGAAAACCTTGTCCTTGCATATTTCACAATCTGTTCTTTTCTGAAGAGTCAGCTTCTTTAAGAACAGGTTAGCTTAGATCACTCTTACACTAAAAAAAAATAATACCAGTCATTATAATGTGCCAATTTCTGGTTATATTGCATGTAGATGTGGCACTTCATGACATGTCTTAGTAGGCATGGTGGTGTTGGGCTCATGGTTGGACTTCATGGTCTTGGAGGTCTTTTCCAGCCCTAATGATTCTATGATTCAGGTCTGCAGGATAAACTTTTAGATGGTTTGTTGGTTTAAGCAAAAAAAGGAGGGGGAGGCGAAACACCTCACGTACCCTTTTCTGTAGTAGCATCAAACAGCAGTTTTCCTGGGAGGCACCATCCTTTTCTGTAATGCTTATAAGCAAGAAGTTGGTAGTCTTCAGCTTACCTTAAACAGTCATTCCATGAGCGGGTATTTATACTTCTATTTAGTATTTGGTTTCAACAAAAGCAGTTTAGAATTCAGAAGGGAATGCTTGTTGTACACCAAGATGATGGGGTCTTATGGTATTGTAAAATACAACTGTGCTGTTTTTTATCTTTCTCTTCTAGCACATCGGGCTGGTTTCCAAAGTGTAGTGCCAAAGGGCTGGTGGTAACTAGTTTTTACACTAGATTAGCCCTTCCTCCCCTTCCTACATGTGCTATAGCTGAATGTTACTGTGCTGTAGCAGAGGCAGCCGAAGTGAATGTGTGCCAGTTTACAGCCCAGGACGCTAACTTCAGGTCACTGTAAATACAAACTTAATTGAATACGTAAACTGCAATGGAGACAATCTGGCACACATTCGTTTTGCCAGCCCTGCTACGAGATAGTGACTTTCAGCACAGATGCACCATGACCAGCTGGGAGCAGCAGCAACTTATTTTGAAAGACTCCTTCTTTTAAAAAAAAAAAATCCCCCAACAATAACAACAGCCCCCAAAAAACATCATAGCCATACATACAATATACATTTTTCAGAAATTGATACCTATGTATTTAATAATGGAGTCAGCAGCCAAGTATTTCCATGCACAGTGGCATGTGTTTGCAGCTCATGGAGGGGACATTTAAACTTGTCTGAGTTCAAGGACTACGTAGCTTCTCTTCAAGACTTGGGGGAGAAAGGTAAGCTTATGTGTATCTTGCCAGTGATTATTGGATTAGGAAATCCATAATCTGTTTAATTAAAATAAGAAAAAAAAGCATTGTGTAGGGGAAATTGGATGGTGTCTTAAGTATTATACATTGTGGGTATTAGTGTAACTTCTGAAATAGGTTTATGGCTGCTATGTTAAACCTTGCTTTTTAGAAATCCTGAAAGCAGAAAACTGGATAAGATTGTTCCCCAGTAAAAGCAGCAGCAGAACTGCTGGGCTGCTAATCCCTTGTACTGGTGACAGAATACTGCAGAGTGCTGCCTTTCTTAATACACTAAGGGTGAGGAAATACCATTTATCTATGGTTTTGCATCAGTGATAGAAGATGCTCCCTTTATTCAGACATGTGTGTTCAAGTTATGTTGGCTTATGTTTATTACTGCAGACAGCGTCACCTTTATGGATGCTACCTCTGGAAACAGGTAGAACTTTCTTAAGAAGCTGCTGCAAGCTGTTAGTATTGGAATTAGTGTTCATTATGTTTAATAATGGAGGAGCATTTTTCTTCTAGAGGTGCAGTTGTTTACCTTGAGGTTTGCAATTTTACAAGAGAAAATTGATTTCCCAATTAAATAATCTTTACTGAAGGACGGCTGGCATTTCTCAAATCTATGGATGCATCGTCTTTATAACTAGCCTGGCTTGTATTTCAAAGGGTTTCTTATTATGTCTTACACTTTTTGGTGATGAATACTTTGGCAATTCTCTTCTTATTTCTATTTCTACAAAACTAGAATGGCCTAAAACTCTTAACAAACATCAGGGAGATTCGATATTTAACCTGGTACTGTTTATCTGCCACTTTTACTAAAATACCTTCTTTATGTATGGTAAAATTCTTCAAAATTGCTTTGAAGTGATAATTAGAAATTTTCTTTTAAAAGTGCAATGTGGAGAACGAACTTTGTATTTTAAAACCAAAACCAATCCCAGAACTGATGAGTATATTCAGGGATTCTACACTGGGTTTGTAAATATATATTGATATGCAACATTATATATACATGAGCAGTGTCAGTCCTATTCAGACTTCAACTGAAATTTTGCCCTACCTTTTTTTAAAGATATCTGAGAACAAAATAGTGCCTGTATATAATGAAAGCAAGCAGAAATTTATAGAATGTTTATTTGATAAAGGCTGGGGAAGAGCCAAGCAAATAATGGTAGAGTGACTAGAACTCTTTTATTGTAATTAATGTAAAGTTGTGAAAAGCTGTTCTTCCATCTAGTAATCAATTACTAAGAGATTACTCTTTCTGGAAGTATTTGCACACATGTACTAAAAAGCTGCCAAAATTAATAGATCATGAAATATGTTTTCAGATCCCCAGTTCCTTAAATTCTTCATTTGGCACCTTGTTTTGAATCTGATTCAGTACCTAAGAGTATTAGTTCTTGCTCTTTTGGGATCCATTTTATACCTAGAACGTCCGTACTGAAATAGTATGTTCAACTGGGGAAGGAATCACTAACTGGCAAGTAAATGCATCCCTGATGTGCTCTGCCTGTAGAAGAACTTGGACAAACATAATTCATATTGCATTGAATTGGATTATTCTGTGAATATAGCACTGTGTAGCGATACCAAAACTAGGTTTGAGTTAGAAGCAGGGCATGTTTGCTTGCAACAAGATGCATTTGCAAGCTAATAAAGGCAGAGTGAATGCTCTAGCATCCATTTTCAGCATGGTGATTTTAAAGCAAAAATGTTGATTTCCTTTCCTAGCCTCACTTTTTTGTCACTTGACTGTTGTATATGATGATCCAATGAGGATCTCAACACAAAGTAACTTCTCATGATTGGTGTAGGTTAAAGAGGCATCACAACGCTCAAAAACAGCCACAGAGCAGAAGTTCATTAAGTTTAAGAACTGATATCCAGGCCATGAGGCTGAAAAACCAAAATCCAGTTTTTTGGCCCCCTTTCTGCCACACTCAGCCCTACCTGAAGAATTTTCAAGAAGTATCAGTAAAACTACTTTTGTATTGTTTAGAACTTATCAGCTGTGTCAATCAGTGTTTTCTGTTTGGAGTGTCATCACTGGTGTATTCTGCAAGCATACAATTTGTTGAGATTGTTACCTTTAAAACCAAATTTTGTATGCTTTAGTGATGATTGGAAACCAACTTTTTATACTGCTAGTTAGGTGATGACATATATGTATTTACGTGTTAACTAGTGTTTGATGTTTTTGTTGCAAGACTGGGGAAGTTGTTTTTTCCTTTCCTTTGGTAAATTTCACCAATCCATACATAAAGAAACTTTTGTCATTGGACCCTAAGACTGGCTAGATGCTACTGAAACCTGACAGCAGATCTTTTGCATTGCATAGTGCAATTTGTTCTAAAACATTAATTCCTACACAGAACCTGTGGGTATTTAGAGCAATAACTTCTATTGTCTGTTGACACAAATTTTGTCCATAAAGGTACATGTGGTACATCTTCACTATAGAACTATGCTCAAAACTAATGTTATCATAATTGGGTTTGGTACAGTCCCTGGTTTTGCATGTATAATATTGAAAATGTAATCCCTATGTCCATCTGTGGTGGAAGAAAGCGTGTGAGTTAAGGTTAAGATGTAATCATGTAGACTGCAGAGGTATTTAAACAATTTTGATTGTACACATCAGTCCTCTTCCTAATAAAAACGGTTTTTGTAGCAGGTTTAAGAAGCTTTTAACTTAATATTGTATTTACACTGCAGTCCTTTGTAAGCACAGAATGGTTAATATATTTTGAAATAAAATGCTGGTAATGCAAAGAAAACCGAGTTTGATTGGAATGATGGGATCTTTGGAATGAGCTGTATATGCATCATTTAACCTGATGAAATAACAGGACTGCTGGAGACGAAGTACAAATGTGGCAGTGGATCTGTGGTCCCTGTGTGTAAACTATTTCACTGAAAGAAGGCTTATTTCTCTCTCTTTTTTTTTTTTTCTTCACATTTGCCATGGGGGTAAGAAAGGATGTGTGATTCAGTAGGAACTGTGATTCAGCTTGCTATGCTGCCTGCAGTAACACAACTATCACATCCAGACCCTACAAAAGCTTGCATTTGGCAGCTGTAGGCAATTCAAATTACTTTTATTATGGCTTACTCTCTGAAATGGAAATGGTTGTTTAGTGTCTAAGCATAACTTTAGATCACTCCATTGACTGTAAAGCAAAAGTGATCAAATCCTCCCTGCATGACTGCTCACACCTTTAAAAAAGGGATGTGGCTGATCCGCTTTTCATCCCTATCCCCATTCTTGTGACCAGACTCATTGCCTTGAAGTACTTTATATAGCACAGTCAGTTTTAGCTAATATCTCTTCACTTCTCTGGAGAGATCAAACCCCCTTTTGTTTACATGTATAGAAGGTGGGGTTTTAAAAATTTATGCTAATAACATAATTACTTTATTTTTAAAGTTGAGGCAAGTGTTCCAAGATGCTCAGAATTCCTTTAAAGTTGGAAGCAAGACAAATGCATCTGTAATCAGAAGCCCAAAGCATTTCTTTATTCTTACCTTTGACTGAAGTTTAAATCCTTTGACATAGCTTTGTATCAAACAATCAATAGCTTTCTTCTGCTGTCCCAAGTTAAAAATTGCTGTATGCTAATTACTTTTCACAAGGAAGTTAATGTTTCATGTCATAGCAAGCAGTTCCTTTTTGTTTGCTTTTTTTTTCCTTTATATGAGGTAATATTTGAAATTACAGTATTAATGCTGTCATTATTTCTGCTGCGATAGATCCATACAGCTTCTTTGAGGATCCAGTTCTGCATCTCCTAAGTTCTGAGCATGCATAGCTCGTAAGCATCTTGGTCAAGTTGTTTGATGCAAGATGGTTGAAGGAAGACACAAGAAATGCATTTCACACATGTGCAATGGCTGGAAACAGCTCATTCATGGCTCTGCTCAACTAAAGAGGGGCACATTCCTCAAAGTTACAACCTGCCACAGGGGATACTGGTTTGGTGGCTACAGAGGAGTGAATAGGTTCATGTAGGGCTGAAACAATCTGTCTCAAGCAAACAGAACCTCACTGTTCTAAGTCCCCCAGAGTTCTGTCTTTTCATATGTTGCGTGGCTTTCTGCTGCCTTGGAGCAGAAATGAGCAGAGAAAGAGACAGGATGGGAGCCATGAAGAAAAGGAATAATATAATTTTTTGTTTCTCAAACTCCCCTACTCTGGTCTTTTAAGCTCCTTATTTTATGTTCTTAATTCGTGCTGTGTTCCCCAGTGCTAAGACTAGAAGATGCTTGGGCATAGACATGTAATATAGGAGTGCAGGACCGAAGCTGAGAACACACGAGTAGCACCGAGACCTGGTTACCTATCTGGAAATGCCTGAAAGCAGCAACAATTATTGAAAGCTGCTTATGGAGACGTTGCCCTCACTGTCACCCCATCCAAAATTCTGTTCATGACCACATGCAAGAGAGCAGATAGTCTGCCTGTCAGTAATACTGCATCATTCCCCTGTGTGATACATGACTAAAATGAAGCATATTAGATTCTTCCACTGGTTTTGCACCATTCTTTCTGTTGTAGTTACAGCTATTCAAATCTCCTTCCATTTCCTCAGCTAGTTCTCCCTCCCTTCAATATAGCTCGATTTTAAAAACTGAAGGCATTTGCAACGCATGTGGATGAATGTTGAGGGCCAAGTATGTACCGACGGCTGCACAGGGTAGGTTTTGTGGTTTGGTTTTTTTCATGTAGACCTAGAACTATGCACACTTTTGCATTCTTTCTTCACAAGTGGAATCAAATCCTTGTGCCTTAGATAACTAAATCAGGCTCTCTGCTCTGATTTCTGCCTTTCTTACCAGAATCTAACCTTTTTTATTAATAAAAAAATAAAGTTGTCATGGGCAAACACCTATTTTATTTACTTAAGAAGATGAATGGCAGAGAAAACACCATTGCAAAAAAATTTTTAAGAACCTTTGGTGCTCTCATAATTTGTTGGTATCTTTCAGCTGACATTGGCTGAAAAGTTTTAGGGAAACTCACCCATAATCTTGGCTGGCCTGACTTAAGGCCTTCTTGGTTTTATTATAGGAGAAAGAAAGTTTAAGTGAAAACCTTTGCATAACCCTTCTAGGCCCATCCTTCTGTTGTTGCTGACTACACACTGTGATTGCTCCAAGAACTGGAGAGAGGTTAGATTGCAAGTTTTGCATCTTATCTGCGTTTCTCAGTTTTCCAAAATTAAAATTCTTTTCATTGTCAGGGTTGTGAAAATGATTTGGCTTGTTTAGAAAAAGCATACTTTGGTAATTTTGCATTGTTTGAACTTTAGCAGTTTCTTGGGGCACTCGTGTTAAACTGATGAGTCAAAGTTGCTGCCCCCAGCCTGGGATTAATGGGTGAAAGGCTGAGAGCATTTGATATGAAGATTTAGAAATTAATGAATAAGTAATGGTGCAAAAAGTTAGATGATTGCCAGATTACAAAGAAGCACAATGGCAAAGAAGCAGCAACAAAGCTGGTGAAGGGGCTGGAGAACAGGTCTTACGAGAAGCAGCTGAGGGAGCTGGGGTTGTTTAGCCTAGAGAAGAGGAGGCTGAGGGGAGACCTCATTGCTCTCTACAACTACCTGGAAGGAGGTTGTAGAGAGGATGGAGCTGGCCGCTTCTTCCAAGTGAGAGGTAATGGGACAAGGGGGAATGGCCTCAAGCTGCCCCAGGGGAGGTTCAGACTGGACATCAGGAATAAAATTTTCACAGAAAGGGTCATTGGGCACTGGCAGAAGCTGCCCAGGGAGGTGGTTGAGTCACCTTCCCTGGAGCTGTTTAAAAGACGGGTGGATGAGGTGCTCAAGGACATGGTTTAGTGGCAAATAGGAAAGGTGGGATGTGATGATCTAAGAGGTCTTTTCCAACCTAGTGACTCAATGATTCTAAGTATTTCCATATACATTAACCTCTGTTTTACCAACAGAGGTAACTAACTGACCTGTTAGAACTGAAATAATTTATCTTTTCTAAGATGACACAATAATTATTTATATTTTTAATAATTAATATTTAAAGGAGACTTTATCCAGGTAAGTTTATCAAACTAGGGGAATTGTCAAGAAAAGGCACACCCTCGGTATCTTTAGAACTCAGATTAATGATGACAAAGTTAGGAAATGGCAACTCTGCCAGCCAGAACCATCCCAGGGATTTTGGCATTCGATTGATGACAGGAAGGCTTTGTAGGCTAAATATAAGACGTGTGACCTGGGTGTCAAGGCATAGTAGTTCCTGAACAGTGTCTACATACATGTTACAAGTCTGTGGATCTCAGACTTAATGTGAATGAACAGTGTGCTCAGCAGCACAGGTGGCCAACAGGATGATGGGGTGCATCAAGAAGGGGATCACCAGCGGTGATGAAGAATTCATTATCCCACTCAGTACTTGTCAGGCCATATCTGGAGTACTGCATCCAGCTCGGGTTGCTGCTATAGAAAAAAACATGCAGACAGGCTGGAGTGGGTCCAGAGAAGGCCCACTAAGATGATCAGAGGACTAGGAAACCTTCCATACAAAGAAAGGCTGAGAGAACTGGGTTTATCCAACCTTGAGAAGGCTTAAGGGAGACCTTGTACCATGTACCAGTACCTAAAGAATGTCTAGCAAGAGGATGGAGACTCCCTTTTCATGGGAAGTCACATAGAAAAGACAAGGGATAATGGGTATAAGTTGGTCCTGGGGAGATTCCAACTGGATTCCAGAAGAAAATTTTTCCCATTTAAACATGGGAACAATCTCCTGAGGGAAGCGGTAGATTCCTCCACATTGGACACTTTTAAGGCTCAACTTGATAGGGTTCTGGGCCATCTCATTTGAACAATAAATCACCTAAAACATTGGAGCAGACGATCCCTGAGGTTCCTTCAAACCTGGCATCCTATGATTTATTATTTTATGTTTCTTGGTTGGGAGTTTGCTGCAGTATTTTGTGACAATGGGGATTTTTGTCTTCATAGTATGAATTTCCAAGACTATGTGTCATGGGCTTCTGTTATAAGATTTTGCTTAAATGTGATGGGTTTAAAAAACAGTCTGTATGATTCAGAAAAGGAATTTGGATCTGTTTTTTGTCAAAGGAAATAGTTGCTTAGATCCCTGGCAAAGAAAGGTCCTGAAAAAATGATCATTCCCTGAGGTGTTCTAGAACTTTTTCTTCGTCAAGAGAATTCAGTTCTACTAATTTCAATTAAATCAGGTAAAAATCATACTTTCCTGTTCAGATGTATGAGTAAAAACCTATAAACAGTGTATATATCCCCACTATAACCCCCATTAGGAAGCAGCAATGTCTGACTTTCCTTACATAATTTTTTTTTTCTTAAGTTAATAATCTACAGAATTTTTCAAAGAAATACTGTTCTATAGGAGCAAGGCTGTTTGCTGGCTCTTCTACTGTAGACTTTCATGAACTGAGACAGTTGCAGGGGAATTCAGAATCTTACACACTGGGAATGTCAAATATTTTCACGTATGCTTCTTGGTGGTCTGCAGCTGATATGTGATTAAGTTTATTTCTTTGCCTTATGAAATACAGTTTGTAGATAGTTGCAGCTAGACTACCACTGCTGTACTGTTGCCATTGTTTCAGAGGTGGTTAGTCTACTCCCATATTGGGTACATTCTGAAAAATCATAAGCTGCCTGTACGCTGTAAAGCAAATTTCTTTGTGGAGATTTAAATTAAAGACTTTTTTTTGTCTCAGTGATGAAATAAATTTGATTTTCTCTTTGAAGTATTGCCAATTATTTCAAATTGATGAAATCCTATATGTTTTCCAGCCCTTTTTATCTCAGAAAGTGCCAGCCTTATGTGTTCCTAATAAAACTATGGAGTTGGCAATTAATTTGAACTCTCTGCTTACCATCACCACTGGTTTACAAGCATTAAAAATGCTTGCCTTTAGAACACTTCTGCCATCTTATGAGAGCAAATTAATGTCCTGTGGTGACAAAAACTTGCAATATATTTATCTTCTTGTCAGAACGAACTACCTTGCTCTGGTACTTATTAAGTAGCTAAGTGGAAATTTCTCAGTACCTGTATAAGAACATTAGATTTGCCTGTGCACTTTCAAATGTTGTTACTCTCTTTTTCTCTCAGGAATAAATATTTGAAGAAAACTATTCTGAGGTTAAGTTCTCCAGCTGTGAAAAATTCACTGTATCCATGGACACAGAGCAACTCCCTCTTATAAACAGCAGCTTATTTCTACAGTTATGTCCTATATTTTAAAGTAGAAGTGCTCTGCATGTTCATATTAATTAAATAAAATATGAAAAGTAATTATTATTCTAAATGGAAATGATTGCTTGATAAAGGGGATTCCTGTCTTCTGGGCAGTCATGCACATGGCAGAGCTTGCCTAAGGAAATACTTTTGTTTTGATTGACCATGAACAATTTTGTTGACCTTTTAGACTCCTGTGAGAGCTATCAAGCACCATGTCAAAATAACATCAAGATTAAAAAATTGGTAACATACATGAAAACTAGATGGAATATACACTAGTCAAGTGACTGTTGAAAGTATACCTGAGACTACTTGTTCCAGAAAGCATTGCAGTATGTTCCTGTGAAAAATTGTTCTTGGTCTATCACAATATTATCTGGCCAGCAGGACTAGGCAAGTGATTGTCCCTCTGTAATCAGCACTGGTGAGACCACTCCTTGAATAATGTGTTCAGTTTTGAATCCCTCACTACAGAAAGATCTTGAGGTGCTAGAGCACATCTAAATAACACCAGCAACAAAGCTGGTGAGGATTCTAGAGAACAAGTTGTGTGAGGAGCAGCTTAGGGAACTGGCATTATTTAATCTATAGAAAAGGAGGCTGAGGGAAGATTCTATAAATCCCTGCAGCGACCTGAAAGAAGGTTGTAATGAGGCAGATGTTGGTCTCTTCTCCCAAGTAACAGGTCATAGGACAAGAGGAAAGGACCTCAAGTTGTGCTAGTGGAGGTTTAGATGGGATATTAGGAATAATGTCTTCACTGAAAGGGCTATCAAGCACTGCAACAGGCTGCCCAGGGAGGTGGTTGAGTCACCATCCCTGGAGGTCTTTGGAACATGGGTAGTTGTGCTGCTTTGGGATATGGCCTAGGGGGTAAATTGGTAATGTTAGCTTTACAGTTAGACTTGATGATCTTAAAGGTATTTTCAATCTAAATGATTCTATGATTCTGTGTATATCAAGATAGAAAGATAGTAATTGTTTGAGAGTTAAATATTTGAGAGTTTATGAGGATTATGTTTTGGAAGTCAATGCCGCCTTATAGCATTTATGATTCAGCTTAGGTATCTTACAGGATGAAAATTCCTGGTGTTGAATGATGGTTAGTTAAAACAAATATGATCCTTGGATGAGTAGAAAAGATAGCACCAGTTATGTCTATGACATTAGTAGGAGACTGAGAAAATAATTGGGCTAGCCCTGATGCTTATGCATTGAAAATTGTGTTGGATAGTAGAAAAAGTTCTGAAACAAGAGAAAAGGGTGATTGAAGCCTCATGAGATTAATGAAACTCCATGCTTGGAGTTTAACCAAGAAAGGGGTTATTAAAGCTGGACTGATCAAACTCTAAGGAAAAATTATAAAAATCAAAAGGTCCTCCTTTCAAGCAGAAAAAATGTCAGTATCAGATGGCTGGACGCTGACTCTAAACAAATTTGGACTAGAGTTAAGGCACATGTTTTAATACTAATTAAGCAATGGAAAAATCTCACTGATGAAGGTATTAATCATCCTTTATGATTTAAAATAATTCATTACACTGAGTCGCTGAATGAAAAATTCCTATCACCTCTGTTGTGTAGGATGGAAAATATGGGCTAGAAAATCACTTTGTCTCAAAACTCTGTGAATGCTTTAAATGGGGAATGTTTCATTCTGGTAATCTCCCTCATGTACTTGAAGCATCTGTAGTTGTCTGCAAGATAATCAAGGCCTGCTGCGTCGGCAGCTTTGAGATCAGCACCTGAAATTTCATGATACTTCCTTGCATTCTACTGATCCTTGTGCTTTAATGTATCTTTTTATTATAACACAAAAATAGAGGCTGCAAAAAGGCATTTTACTGAAGATTTATGAGTGGAAACAGGTCCATGAGTCATGCCAAAGACATACATATTTTAGTTCTGTGTAGCTTTACTTTGATGTTATCTTGTTGACTTTTATGTTTTCCTGATAAGTATCTGTGATTTGAGTGAAAAAACATTCTGCTTTTTCTGTCTTGTTTTAAAAAAAAATGATTACTTGCCTTGATCTCTCCTAACAGTTACGTTTGTTGCTTGCAGTGCTGAAGAATGCTTTCAAGTTTCCTGGATGCTTAGGTGCTTCTTCATTTTCTTCCATAGTCAGTACATTTTCTGGAATGACTTGTAGTGTTCACCTATCCTCCTAGAAATAATTGCTCTTTAGAGAAGAAGCAGTCATCTAATCCATAATGCTCTAGGGTGCACAAGAATGACCTTGTAGCTTTGTTGAATTGATTAAAGTATAAGAAAGTCCCACTAGCATAAACATTTATTTTTTTGTTGGCTTTGGATTTTTCTCCCTACAAAACTCAGTTCAGAAAAAGAATGGGGCAAACTGTTGCTGGCTACGGCAGCTTTATCACAGTTAAGTGACACTGAGGCATTGGGTCTATATTTGTGAAGAGACTGACTCTCTTCACGTACTGTTTGCGTACATATTGAGCAAGACTTGTGACTTCAATTCTTATCTTAAAATAATTTTTCCCTCATAACTGAAGTATTGTACAAAGAAATAATACCAGAACATTTTTGCTGACGCATGGAGTTCTTAATGGAAAAAGATGGATATTGCTGCCACCAGACAGTTCTTTTTCTTTTACTTCTTTCCAGATGAGAATTTTTGAGTAACCTGTTAACAGCATATCTCAACCTACCGAGACTTGAGAGATCATTGGTAATTGTTTATTATTAACAGATAAAATGAGGTAGTGAGTCATTCTGCGTGAGATAAACAGTATTAACAGTGTATGACTGTGATTTCATTGCAAACAAGTGTTTAGTCAGGTACTTCAGTGGCATCTGAGTCAAACCAATGTACTGAGTGGTTTCTGAAGAATTCCAGAAGTGCAGTGGTAGACAGGATCAGGAATTTTGGTTTCTTACGTGCTGTATGTGTTTACAGGATACATCATGCGTTCACTGCATCTACGTGTACCTGCTACCACCAAACCTACTTTATTTGAAGCAGACTTTGTTTCCTTTTCACACCTAGCCTCCTTTTCACACCTAGCCACCTCCAAGTCCCTGGGTGGTGTTGCTGTCTCCCTGATGTGTGGTAGGTGACACTCTTCTCCCCTCCAGCCACAGCTGGAGGCAGCAGTGGCTGAACTTCCCAAGCTGAGCAGGACCTTTGCAAGGACTCACTAGCCAGACTCACCCACTCAGAGAAGATGTAAAGCCTCAGAGCACCCCCTCTACCCTCCTGGCCACGTGTACTGCCTGAACTAATTGACTAGTTTATTTTCTAATTAGCTCTCAGTTAGACTGATTTGATTAAAGCTTTTCAGGTTTGTGTAATGTTCCCTCCCTCTTTTTTTTTTTTTTTTAAGAAAAAATTCATGGCATTTTGGGTATGGGCTGTGTCCTCTGGCTGTTGAGTTTCCCTGTGGTGCTGTGAAATGAGAGCAGCCAGTGGGAAGCGGACATGCCATCCTGAATCTTGTCTAGATTCATCTTTTGGCTCGGCAGGTACCCTTGTGACTTCTGTGGGCTTGCTGAATGTGTATGGCAGCTCTGAACTATTGAATATCCTTTCTTTCCCACTGTGGATTGCATTTAGAGCTGCCTTTTCCCACTGAAAGACTAAAAAGCAGTCATGGCTGTGCTGGTAGTTCTGGCAGTGCTGCTACATCAGGATTTCCTCAGGCTCTGTCAGAGGTTTGAAATTTTGAGCTCTCATTTAGACTACTGTTGATGTTAATTATATTTTGGGGTTTCTTCTTCTTTTCTTTTCCAGGCAACGCTTTGCTTTTGCTTGCCAAGTAGGCAAAAAAGAATTGACAAGCGAGGGAAGCTGTCACGTGTGTGTTAGCACACAGTCACCCAGAGACATTGAATGGAGGCACAGGCAAAAAGTCAGATCTGGAAAGGGAACTGAGGTATATATGCCAATTATCACAATTGCAGCAATGAACTACTGAGTTCATTTTAATCCTCGAGGCAACTAAAGTTTGTAAGATTACTGTTTTCATTACCATAGTACCCCAGATATGTTCCTGTAAACCCAGGGAACAGGGGCAATGGCAGATCCAGGTAGTTTTTCAATGTATTGCTATAGTGGCTGTTGAGCATGACAGAGAGGCTCTGCATATAGCTCCATACTTAAATGATGCTCTAAGGCAGACTCTGAAGAAAGAAGAACATTTAAGACTGTGCGTGCTTTACCTCACCTTGATAATTTTAACCTATACTAATACTGCATGGTCAAATAAAAAAGGACTTCAAATATGCTAGTCTGGAACTTGGGGAGAGGAATACCAGCATATTACAAACAAACAAACTCATTAAAGAGTATCTTCCTTTTCAGACCAGCCTGGAACCATACCCAAAAAAAGTATTTAGGCAAACTGTTTGGAAAAAAAAAAATTATGAGTTGTTATGTGTGTTCTGTGGAGTAACTTGTAAGCAATGGCTGTAGTCACAGTGTATGATTAGTGCAATGGTTACTATAAAATAGCATGAAGTGATTAGATCTAGAGAAATAGGCATAGACCTCAATAAAAAAAAAATTATGCTAGAGATGTGATAAGAATTCTCTTAAAGTTTGTGTTTAACATACACAGTTCTTGCTGTCAGTCAGAATTATCACTTTCTGATAACGTTAATCAAAAGCTTACTTAGTTTGTCGTTATGTTGTATTTTTCTTCTTAACAGAACCGTGCTGCCAGGGAAACCAACATCCTCTTGGAAGTGAAAAGATACGAGAACGGTGAAGCAACAAATAGGCTTTGAACTTTGTAAATTGAAGTATTTTTGCATAAGTTATGGTACACGTCTGGAGGGTTCTTCACGCTGCAGATGAACGTCCCGTTGTCACTTAGCACTGGACTTTGGATAGCAATGGAAGCATCACCCTTGGCAACATTCCCAACCCAAGATATCCTGTCTTTGAACTTTCCCACTGTTGTTGGGTATGGAACAGACTGGTAATGAAAAACTGCCTCCATCTGACCTCCTGTTCTTAGCTTACAAATAGGTGATTTGAAAACAAAAAATTGAGTTGAATATACTGTTTGTTATAGTAGTTTACCAAGCTAGGAATTTCCAAGTCTACTGTTTATTTAATATACTTCTTTAATCCAAAATATTTTGTAAAATAGGGACACAGCAGTGGCCTTAGAAAATAAATGTTCCTTTGGTTCAGAAGTGTGGTTTGCAAAACTGGCCTCCCTGCATCCTTCCAACAAACAGTGACTCCGAAGGAAAAGATTCCAATATGAAGTGCGTTTATCTCATTACTTGCTGTTCTGTGATAAACTGTATTATCTTTCTAGTGTGTACTGTAAATACCTTGGGAAAAATGTGTTGTATTTGCATATATTACAGTTTTATCTCATAGACACTTGATAAATACATAATAATCTCATGATCTCCAGTGAGAGCAAATAGTTTCGTCCTGGGAACAGCTGAGTATCCTATACACATCAGGTGCAATTACTGCTTAACTCTTATGCCAACAGTATTGGAGAAACTGCTACTTCCAGTGGATTATTTCAGAATTTAGTACTCAGTGCTGTCAACAGATGTACGCTGTTGTTAAATAAGTTTGTTATTTTTTGTGGAAGGTATCTATATTGATTTACTTTGCCTTAGCAGAAACCTGGAATTCAGGTTGTTGTCCGATGCGTAATCAACATCAGAAAGTAAGGGCCACTTGAATGCTGGCATGCATTTGAGTAATTTTTTCAGGTTTTTTCTTAATAAAAATATTTTTAAAAATCTAGACTATGGCTTTTATGTATATAATGGAGGTGGCAGCTGTTCAGTTTCCTCTTATACACCTTTTCATATAGTCAACATACATTTCCTTGGTAGTTGAACATATCTGCCCTAAGTTGTACTTTTTTCATAGAAAATGTGACTCTGCTGCCAGTTTCATTTTCAAATCTATCAAAGAAAGGGTATCTAACTGTTAAAGTTCTCATTGGATTTTCAGGTGGTGGTGTAAGTTTTTACTACTCTGTTTTGGACTGTCTTGTCTTGTCTGTGGCCAAAAGAAAGGAAGAGATGGAAAGGAGAGAAGACATGAGCTACATAGTAGGTGGTTTTGAATGGTACAGGAAAGTTTCCTTTTGAGTAGTATACTATCCAATTACTTTTGGAGGACTCAGCTGCATCCCAAGGGAGGCAAGTGATTTAGTTGGATTTATAACATAGAAATGTAAATGGCAACATTGACTGTGTGTTTGTATGTATCCTTAAAGAAAGATCTACTTGAGATAAGGAAGTGTGCTCTTCAACTGTTAGTTTTCCGAACCCTGTGATGAGTCCCAGCCTATGCTTGAGCCAAGCAGTAGGGTAGAGGTTCTTCTGCAAACAAGTGCTTTAAAGGCAGGCTACAGATTTTGGCTTTTGTCTCTAAAATTAATTCAAGCAGCAGAGAAATTCTGTAGCTAGACCTCAGCCTATTTAATGACTGGGTTTACGGGGAGGCGAGGGATATAAATATTTGCCTTTTTACTCAGTCTCTGATTCTAGTTAACATGGAATTGTCCGATAGCCACACTGTCAAGGTCAAGTGCTCAGGCATGGGACTGACTTGTGACGTTTCTGAGTGTCTCCACGTGTGCTCTTAGCCCAGGGCAAATGCAAGGGAAGTTGATTTAGTAAAGGATTTTTCAGCAGAGTTGCCTTACCTTGCGTTTTCCCTGGTATTAGAACATGGCTATCAGCTATTTTCAGTGCTCATAGAACCATGGTAAAGTGGTTGCATGTCTGAGCCCTAAGGTGCCACCTCTGGAAAAGACAGAAAAATACATTTTGCATGCATAGCAAAGCACAGAAATATAACTGCTTTATGCCGTAACTTTGCATTATAATTCCTATTTTAGCAGGAATTAAGGGCAAAAATTAAGAAACCGCTGGACTTACATTATAATAATAATTAATTTTTAAAAGCGCAAAAATTTAAAAATACTGACTTTTCCAAATATTGTTTGCAATGTTCCCCACGAAGTCTAAATGCTGTTATTTAGAAACTGTGTGGTATACTCTGTGAGAGCTGACAGGGAACACCTAACATATATTCTTTGTGTGTGATAATCTTGAGGTCTCAGTAATGCTTTCAGAAATGGTAGAATTCAGCCAGTACTTCAGCCAAGGGCTGTTCTGTGGTACAGGAGAACAGAACACCCAATTAAATTAAGTAATAATTTGTCTTGGTTTCATCTTGCCTTGTTGTGCTGCTGCAAGAGATCCAATGCCAACAGTGACCAGATGATTTTTTTTTTTATCCTTTGCAGGGAAATAAACAAGAAAACATTATTTTAACATTAAGTATGTTTATCCAAAATAATAAAGCACTTTTTTTGTATTGGATGACCAAAGATCTGGAGGGCAGCACACAAGGAATATCATAGCTATTGTGTATCTATGCCTGAATGTCAGAGAAAGTAAAGAATTTCTTCAGCTTTAGCTGAAAAATCTAAAGCGTTAATTACATCTGTGTGTTTATCAAACACCCACATTTTTTTCCATTTTGGAGAAAGCAACTAGTGCATACAACTGGTTATTTGTAATCATCCCTCTGAATCAGTGTAATGAAGAACTTAGATTTAAATTCTAAGAAAGCAATTTGCTGTTTTGAAACTAACTCAGTTACATGCTGCCTGATGAAATGTCAACCAAAAGGAAATTCAGCGCTGGTGTTTCAGTTTCCCGATGGTTGATATGGCAGAAATTATACTGCTGAAAAAGGCAATCTAAACTTCAGGCAAGGTCTGTCCACAGTTAATCCTATTTCTTGTCACACACTTTCAGAGCAGTGATGGACCATGATCTTCAGAACTGAAGGTCTGAGCATGCTGGAAGAACCTGGCACACAGCTCCTGCCATTGGGCACCTTACTCCCTCACACAGCCACATTCTGACTCTGTGCTTTTGTGACCACTGCTCCCAGAGGCAGAGCCTCTCTGAAAAACCAGACATTACAGCCTTGTGTTTCTGCATGGACTAACATGCTCTGCCTATTTCTCCCAGCTGAGCTCATGAAGCTGAATTTGCAATCACACATCACCGACATCAGCCTCTCTCCTGTCAAAATCAGAACCACCCGGACGGCAGCAGTGCTTGCAAGCTCCAGAGGAAATACTTAAACAGTTCAGATGCTGCAACATAAAAAATTAGACCCATTACTGATCACAGAGATTGTTGTTTGCTTAAGCATTCTCTTTCTTCACTTGCATTGCACTGCAGAACCACTTCCCTTTATCTTAAGCTCTCTTATTAAGTGCTTCCCTAAGGAAATATTTCCTTTCACCTAAATCAATATCCACTGAAGTGGATTTAAGAATCTTAAAGGCCTTGATGCTTTCTATTAATCAGCTTGGGTAGCTAGTCTGTTAAACACACATGGTTTCAGTGGTGATTCACTTGCAAGAATCTGTGTGCTCTGTGTGTTTATTTTGTGCCAGCTAGAAGGCATCACTGGATTTTAGAAGGCATCACTGGATTGTCACCATTTGTGGCAGATAATTGTTTTATTAGTAACTAGGGCGTTTACCTGAAAGCTTTAGGCTTCTTCCACTTATGCTATTCCATCACTGTGAGACTCCTACTTACTTCCGTGGTGTTGGCATGTGCAAATAATCCACACTGCCTAATGGATCATCATGAAGTATTCAGAATAAAGTCCATCACAAACATTTTACGTAATGTAAACCTAATGTTTTTCTACATTTCACGTGCTTTAGAGATTTCACAGAATCATAGAATAGTTTGGGTTGTAAGGGACCTCGAAGATCAACTAGTTCTAACCCCCCTGCCATGGGCAGGTCCACCTCCCACGAGACCAGGCTGCCCAAGGCCCCATCAAACCTGGCCTTGAGCACCTCAGTTAGGTCTAGAGTGTCAAAATACACATGAATGACTTAACTTACACTTACAGACTCTCAGCAGAGTAGAGAAACTGGGGGTGTTTCTTAAATCTAGCAGCTTTAATTAATTACAAAGAAAGTCTTGTCAAAATCAAATCTTATTTCCACCCTCGCATATGTATAGAAAGTCCTTCACAATGTATAGAAAGTCAAAGCTTAAAGACAGTATAAATACAATTAACCTCAATTCACCTATCTGTTCCAGGAAACTGAAATTCTTGTGTATTGATCTGAACATATTTAAATTGATGGACTCCTATGTGTTTTTGATCTTTGAAAACTTGCTAAGCTGTTCTTAAATAGTAGATTAATCATCTACTCCAATCTTTGTACAAATTCCTGTCTGACAAGTACTCATGTAGAAGAAACTTAAGTTTTAACATTAAGGGATCTGATAACCCTTTCCATACAAAACAATCCAGCTTTGGAATGGTTACACACAATATCACTGATGCTGCCACAACAGAGTTTCTAAGTCAGCTAAAATTTGCAGAATTTCACATGCTTAAGTTTTATGGTGGGGGTTTTGGTGGCTTTTGTTTGGTTGTTTGGTTTTTTTTACATGCTCACTTAAGTTACTTAAATCTCTCGAATTCTTCTTGTATATTCTCTTATTTAAATTCTACTGAACATTTTACCATCAAATACGAAATAGTAATTCAATTGTATATAATTTGGCAAAATACCTCTACATCTTTTACACTGAGAGAAAATATTTCTTTAAATAAGAAAACAGATCTGGTGTATGTACGTAGCCTTGAATATACTTTGCACTTGTGTAAAAAACAATCTATAAGCAAAGTCTAACTCTTCATGAAAAGACATACTGAACAAGGATTTTGTGTTCTTCCACAGCAACTCATAAAAAATCCTTTAAATCCATTCACAAAAGCGTAGCATAAAATGTTTTAAGTTACATTTTTCCCCCCTACAGTACTACTTTTGCCCAGTTTCTCAAACAAAGCAAAAAGGAAGCCAAGAGAAGTGCATTTGTGTGCCTGATAATCTGCTGTACTTCGTAGACTCAGAACCACAGTTTGCTGGTTTTATTTCCCTCATGAGAAAAGTTCATCTTAAGAAATCCATACCAGCTTCATCTCCCATGCTCCACAAAGTTTTGACTGGAAAACACTGCAAAGAGTGTTTACACAGTAGCCAAACAGCACTGAAAATCTTCGTATTATGCTGTAATTACTATTGTATTCACTGAACCAAACTTCCCTTAACTCAATGTTTGCACCTTGGATTCCTCCCTCTCCTTAAGGCTGAAGGCTGCTGAGCCTCACTGTAAAAAGAAAGGAATTTTAAGGTTCTGACACAATGCTGTAAAATGAACACTTATATCACCACTAGATGACAGGCAGCTTTGGACCCAACAGCTCGTAATAATGGAAATCAAATCAGCTGAGGGAAGAAGAAAGACATTAGAGAGGTACACATATAATAAATGTTTTGAAAATTTACAGCAAGTTGGGGGGGAAAAATGACAAAGAAGTATAAATTAGGAGAATTTATACCATTTTCCCTGGTAGTTCCATTATATAACTTCTACTAAAGGGATATTTGTTACTTGCCCATAAAATTCTCAAAGCTAAAATCTTTACACAGAAAGTCTCAACACAAATTTAATTATCTAGATACAACTTCAATAACTTAAAATAAGGAACAAATTATTCTTCAAATGCATTGATCTACTTCTTCACTTTGAAACCTGTTCTAAATGAAGAGTCAGCCTACCCAGTAAGTAGATTAAGACAAAATAACAAAGACCTCAATTGCAAAACCAGTTTCTTACTGCAGAAGTGAAGCTCCCAAGGAAGGAGAAAAAAATCTGGAGTGATTTTGGAATGATGATCAGTTGTGTTTCTAAGTTTTTGCGCTTCAGCATCTGAAGTGTTTTAGTACTTCGCCTGGAGTTTGCAAGCACAGCTGCAATTAGGGTGATTCTGTTCTTCACAGGAGGAAGGCTGCTCACCTGTGATTACAAATTAAGCTTATTGAGTTCACCTGGGAGAAGTGGGCAGAGCATGTGAGCCTGTGCACAAACACAAGGCTGTAGTGGGTGTGTTTTTCAGAAAGGCTCTGCCGCTGGGAGCAGTGGTCGCAAAAGCACAGAGTCAGACTGCGTGAAGGAGTAAGATGCCCAATGGCAGGAGCTGTGTGCCAGGTTCTTCCAGCATGCTCAGACCTTCAGTTCTGAAGATCATGGTCTATCACTGCTCTGAAAGTGTGTGACAAGAAATAGGATTAACTGTGAACAGACCTTGCCTGAAGTTTAGATTGCCTTTTTCAATAGCCTGGCTTCTGCCGCATCAACCATCAGGATTAGGTTCTTTGCTAGCTACATTTATGCTGGAATACTGGGATGACAAGCACGTTTGAAATGTGTCCTGAGGAGAGAGATATTAGCAAGTGGAGGGGAAGATAATTGATCAGTGACAGGCTTTCTTGTGAAGAAAAGTGACTTCTCAGTTCATCATGCACGGGTATTTAGACTTGTTTGTTAATTTGGTCTTAAGTTACTTAAATTAGGGCTAAATAATAATATAAGCTTTTTTGTCACCTCTCACATTCTGTTGCAGTCTAGGCCTGCTTGACGTTTTTTCAGATGCAAGATGGACACTGCCCCTGAGGCCCCTTCAGTCTGCTTGGTGCAGCTGGGACAAGTCAAAGATGTATATGAGGAAGGTAAGAACAGCGTTACTGAAAGTAGAGATAGAGGTAAGCTCAGGAGAAAGCATTTCTTTAACTCACCTCCTTTCAGTGTTGTTTGTTGGCTGTTACTCGGTGGCCTTAACATGGACTTAATTGTTTGAATTTTTTTGTTCTTCCTATCTTTGCTTTGCTTTCCAAACGTATTGGTCTGCCAGGGGTTGTGATGGCCCCTATTCAGATCCATATGGCTTAAAGAGTTCAAGTATGTGGGATGTGAGGGAAGGTGAACTGAAGCTTGGTGGGAGCACTGTCCAAGGGCACAGCAAGGAAGACTTCATGGGGCTGTGACTGACAGGGGCGAGTAAAATGTGAATGCAATCGAATATAAGAAGATTTCTGGAAGATGAGTATTGGTTCACTTCTGCTGATGTAACTGAAGAGCCTTGAATGATTACTTAAGGCTGAAAATGTTGCAAAAGACCTTTGATAAAGGAGTCCAAGGGATGAAGTGATATGGCAGCAGTATCAGGGGTGATAATCACTGCATGTTATTATTTTCAGTGTGTTAGTGAGATACGAGAGAAATGGAACAGGTGGGGAGACCGGAAAGAAGGAGGTTGATATAGAGCAAGAGACAAAGAAAGGATTTCAGGGTGGAAAAATGGAAAAGGGGTGGATTTCCTAGTACAAGACCATCTTTTATTTATCCTTGGATTTGAATAACAGCGTCAAAGTCTATGAGATATTTATATCCTTCAAAATGAAATACTTATTTTTTTTTAAAGATACATGTGACATAGGGATGTTTTTTGAATAAAGTGAAATCCAAGTTTTGTATACAGGATGTTTCACTGTGGTAGATCTCTAGACTTACAGGTTCCTGAATTTTTCAAGGGGAGGGAGAAGGAAGGGCAGAAACTGACCCTATAGTTGGGGTCAGTTAAATACTTTGATACCATTTAAAGAGAGAGAGAAAGAAGAATGTCAACAAACTTCAAAAAAGTTTTAAGCATTAATAGTTTACAGGATGCATCAATGGTACTCATATATGCCAATCTTACTAGGGAAACAGCTGCTTCAGGTCTCTGGGAACTGCAGAAACTGCCCATTACCTAGAAAGCACCTGGCTGAAAAGAAGTTGCCTTTTGCAGTTGTCTGTTTTCTACGGTAGGGGAAAATGTTATTCTTTCTTACAGGCTAGAGGAGTTAGAACATCAGGAGTGCTTCACTGTGTTGAGTTTTTTTGAACCAATATTGAGCCCAAAGCAAAAATTGTCATAAATTGTGATGTCTCCTTGTGTTGTACTACCAAATACCATATTTAAGTTAATTTCAGTAAATACAGAGGGCTGGATGCAGCTATGTTGTTTCTGGAAACAGGAGAAGAGGGGAGATGTTGTAGATCCATGTAATAATTACTGTATCCTGTGACTCAGAATTCATAAGAGGTGCTGATAGGAGAAGGAGAGGGAAAGAAGGTTTGAGCTTGGATTAGCCTGTGCCTGCAGGGTTGTATCCACAGCAGAGAGCGATCAGTGCCTTATTCTTCTACTTTTGCACAAGAGGAAGTCATGGATGCCTTGAGGAATGCTATGATATGACATTTGATATGTCTTTTCAAAGTCAAACGTACCTTGGAATGGTTTGTGAAGGCTTTTGGAGGTTTGTGAAACTGGTCTTTGAGGTCACAGAAGTAGATTGAGTTTGTGACCTTGTAATAAACAACTTTGGTATGTACAAAACCTCCGTAATAGAGTTGACAGAAATAGAGATAGTCATGGAAATAGATGGTAACAGATCCAAATTAAAAAAAAAAAAAAAAAAAAAAGGAAAAAGGTGAGATCCAGCCCAAGCAATTTCATCTCTTCCATTCCCAAGGCAGGCATTGTTGCTCATTCTTGTGATTGTTATGGCAGAGTGGTTGTTGCTGATTTTTGTTGTTGTTGGGGTTTTTTGTGAATTTTTTTTCTAGTTGTTGTTTTGTTTGTTTTTTTTTTTTAAACATCAGCATCTAGAAACAAATAAATAAGGTTTTAAAGTATACTTGAAAGTGACCTACAGAACCTAGATAATGGCAATTTTAAATTGATTTTGGCTTTGTGGGGTAAAGAATACAAAACTTACTGATGTTTTAAAGCATTTAAAGTTGACAGTGTGGCATTCATCTTTGTGTCCACTGTGTTGGTTCATTAAGATTCCTCCAACTTGAGTTTAATTTCCATTTCTGCCATTGCCTTGCTAGGTGACACCAGTGAAAAGATTTCATGCGCAGGTCTAGGTTTATTTATTTATTTTTTTTTTTACATCTGCAAAATGGGAATAATGATACTTATCTGGCTTTGGAGTGCTTAATGGCCTACTGATCAAAAGGAGCATAGATGATGTGAGTGCAGAAATTAAATGGGTATCGGTTATAATTTTACCACAAGTGCAGAAGTAGCTTGACTTGTATCCTTATTAGTAGCAAAAACTCCCTCTGGTTTTGATAGAATGCTGTATAGACACCTTATATATTTGTAACAGTAACTAAAGGGTTTGGGATAATTTAGGCACCTGTGTTAGGTAGGGAGCTTCCTTTCTGTATCTTTGTAAATAAGCCACGCAATCTGCCTTTGCCTTCATGTTTCATCCGTATCCAGTGGGAATATGCATAAAATGATGGCTGCTTCTAGCTGACTACAAAGATCATCTTCAAGCACAGAACTGTGCATCTTCCTTTCCCAGGCAAACAGTGATAATAATGAGAATTTAAAAGCACCATTACAATTTATATCATATAGGAATAATAATGAGGACTTCTTAAATTAATCAGCATATTTCAATCTGTATACGGCTTATATGAGTTTCAGTGGATCAGTTAGACTTTTCTGCAATAGCAACACAGAATAGAAATGTTCTTATTAACCTACCACTTTTATCATAGTCAGGTCTTGAGGATTGTAAGAAAATTCCAGGTGCATTAACATGTGTGACAAGTGCTTTTATTTTGCTAGTACACTAATTACTATAAATGTATAAAAGAAGCAGTTTTTCTGCCACTTCACTGCTCAGTTCTTTAATGCAATACACTTTTTTTTCCAAGCTTCTTACAGTGATTAACAACTAGAAAACATTAATGCCCTACAAGAACTCACTTTGATGTTCTTTGTGATACACTAGTAAGTATATGAACTGCCTCTTGTCTCTATGTTCTGATTAGAGCAAAAGCAGAAGCAATTTTCTAATTTTTCAGCTAAGTTTCTCCTAAGTAGTTTCATTTTCTGAA
The DNA here is from genome assembly GCF_032191515.1 of Phaenicophaeus curvirostris. Taxonomy (NCBI): domain Eukaryota; kingdom Metazoa; phylum Chordata; class Aves; order Cuculiformes; family Cuculidae; genus Phaenicophaeus; species Phaenicophaeus curvirostris. Next base: position 12,399,276 of record NC_091394.1, read on the forward strand.
AGTTAACTATGTGTTTTCAGGTAGTGTCTGTCTCTGTAAGTGATAACACTTAATACTTATAGTTACCACCAAAGTAACAATGCAATGGCAAGGAGGCCATAGCTTATATTTATTCCCATAGAAACCAAGGCCATCCTCGACTTAGTGGGATGCTGTAAGTCAAAAGGGCTGAAAAGAGCCACACCTGCAGGGAGGAGTGGACAGGACAAGTGTCTCCAAAAGAGTATTCTATTCCATATATGTCATACTCAGTATAAGGCTTAGGTGTCGCAAAGGTCAAGCTCTCTTCTTTGGTGGACAGCTTATAGTGAGATCCTTACCTATCCATCTGCTCCCGATTCACGTGTTCCTGAATCCAGCTCCTATCTGCCCTGAGTGCAGTCTGGGACCTACCCATGCTTGCCCTGCAGTGTCAGTGGTGACACGTAGTCATTAGGGACTTCCATTTTGTATACATCTATACATTTTATTATTTTCTTACGGACATTCTAGTTTTCCCAATTATTATTGTTGTTTCATTAAAGCTGTTTTTGTCTCCTATCCACAAGCCTCTCCCTCTTTTATTTTCCCCTCCCCTTGGGTGGGAGGAATTGAAACTACAGCTGCCCTGTGTTTCGCTGCTGACCAAGCCAGCACAGGGGTGCTAAACCAAGATGCTCTACAACCATCCTGATGTGCCTTGCTGTTGACTTTGCTCAAGCTGAAGAAGCTGGCAGTTTGTTTGCTTGATTTCTGCTGCTCAGAACTTCTGTTCTATACTGTGATCTAACGAGAGGAGGTGTGACTAACTTTGCCAAATAAGGCTTCTGAGAAAAGCATTATCAAAAGCTTTCAGAAACTCCATCTAAATTCTTCTCTATGTCACCTTCAGAAGCATCACTTTTGCACATTTTGTTATATGATGGATAACTCGGAAGCTGTTTCTTAATTTATGCACATTTTATTTGGATTAGGGAAGTGTTTTATTTAGACAAAAAATTTGGCACGTTCAGAGAAGATTTTGTTTTGACTTTCTTTGAGCAGTTCAACTTAAATGCTCTGAATTTTTCCTTTCTAAGAAAAGGAAAAATTTACCAAGAAAGTTGCTTACCCACGTTTATTTAAGGCTTAATCACTGTAAAAATAATGGTCTGTGACACTCCTGGCTTCCTCCCATGGACAGGAGGAGGAAGGGACAAGGATTTGAAGATATATGCAAAAGGATTTATTCCTGAGGCTTGGCAATTTTGACAGATGAGGCATCAATATTCGGAAATGCTCTCTGTAGATATTTTTGTGCTATTTCTAAAGGCATTTGTGGCACTTTTCTGGAGAGGACTGACATGTTGATGAGATAATTATGGGTCTGCTAAAAAGTGTGTGGACAAATGCTGCATCTAGTTGTAGTGGAAACATCTGTGTTGCATGACCATCTTTTTCTATAATATGCTTTGGATTTGCAGTCTTATTTTCCCACTGTCATGGTACAATCATGATGGCAAAGAGATATTACAAGGCTAATTACATTAAATTGATTTGGTCAGAATGTTTCAAGTCTCACTTCTCTCTGTCCTTGATAGAAAGAAGATACTGAGCTAAAATCAATATTGTTTACTTTCTCAATTATCACGTGTAAATTTGAGTTAAGTCTGAACTTTTGCAATTTAACTACAACAACCCTTAGTGAAGCACTTGACAATCATATGTTGGAGTGCACTAATTTTTCCCCAAACTTAGTTTTAGTTGAAGGGAAACAAGAGAATGAATTTCATGTCGCTTGCGAATCACGTCTACTTCAGAACAGTTATGAATGTACTAAAAGTGTTGCAACGTCTTTAAGCAGTTTATACTCATAAGTAGAAATGTAACTTCTCTATTTTCACAGCCAACTTGCAGCTTAAATGACAGATTAAAAATAAAATATAAACCTAGAACCATATATTCCTGGAGGCTTTGGAGTATTTTAGATTGAAAAAAGATTACTTGTGGGAGGACAGGTAGTCTAAACAGTGGTTAGAGACCTTAGAAATAAATTAGGTTAAAATTTGGCAGTTATTAGATGTTTTCTTTACAACCTACAGTTTCTACATAAGTTTTTTTCTTAAATTACATCTAACTCACTGGAGAGGAGGATGAATATATTTATGATACTGTGACCTGTCTTTGGCTGATCTTCTGGAAGAAACAAAGCCTGGCACGGGTCAGGAATTTTTGTAGGCCAAATTTTAATTTTTTTAAAAAGCTGACTGCAGTGATTTTACAGATGAGGTGAACCTGCAACACCTCTATATATCTTTACTGGGTAATGTATTTTCTGACTGTTGCATTGTCTTATGGCTTCTCTTTTTTTGGATCTGGATGACCAGATCTCATCAGAACCTGTCTGAAGTTGCTTGGGGAGACCTCCAGAACTCTTGAGGACCTCTAATTTAATTGCAAGCCCCAGAATAATACTCTTGGAGTAATTTGGCTGCCATCTGCTGTGCAACTATTTGTGTGAAATGGTATGACCATCAGATTATACACATCTTGCACTAATGATAATTCTTTCTCACACCACCACCTGTCCCTTTTTATGTATCAACATGCATGTAATACTGGTAAGAGATGTCCCCTTGGTAGTGCTGTGGAAGATTAACTAGAAAAATTGACTGTCATGCATAAATACGCAAGCGTGCCTTTTGGGGCGAAGAAGTTGAAGAAATTTTCTTAGAAGCAATAGTTAGTTTAATCTCCATGGTCAGTGTGGGTCTAGTCACTTCTAGCTATTCTACTAATTACTGGAAAGTGCAATGATGAGCTAGTTTTGAGACCGAGAAAATATATTGTGTGCACCTGCCCCCACTTGGCCTGAATGGAAGTAGGATTTAATCTGGACCAACAGCTCAGGCACAGATAGTTGTCTCTGAGGTGATTAGCTGGGCCTTGAGACAAAGCCAATAGCTTTTGAAGAACGCTGAAATGGTTGGACTCGATGATCCGGTGGGTCTCTTCCAACCTGGTTATTCTATGATTCTATGTAGTTGGACAGTGTGAATGCAAGAAAACAGGTTGCTTGTGTAATCCTTATTCAAACGTGGATCAACTTGCATAGCCACAGCCTTTTGATTTAGAACATACCATTTTTTCCACAGTATAAGTGTCCTAGGTTTCTATCACTTAGTCTAACTTAACTATGTTAACAGATCAGGATTTTTCTCTAATGTGTGAAGTGCCTGTAGAGGATGTATCTCTAAACTTTGGATCCAAGTTTAGGGAATCTGGTAGCTAATATATTTTCAAATACTGTGTCATAAACAGCAGTTTTACTTCTTGACGAGGTGTAACATGACGGCTGGAGGAGTGCCTACACGCAGACTTGCAGTATATGCAGGTCTCTATGCTTGCCCTGTGTATTCTAAAGGAAGGTTGCAAGAGAGCTGGGGTTGTTTAGCCTGGAGAAGAGGAGGCTGAGGGGAGACCTCATTGCTCTCTACAACTACCTGAAAGGACGTTGTAGAGAGGAGGGTGATGGCCTCTTCTCCCAGGTGACAGGGGACAGGACAAGAGGGAATGGCCTCAAGCTCCGCCAGGGGAGGTTTAGGCTAGACGTTAGGAAAAAATTCTTTACAGGAAGGGTCATTGGGCACTGGAACAGGCTGCCCAGGGAGGTGGTTGAGTCACCTTCCCTGGAGGTGTTTAAGGCACGGGTGGATGAGGTGCTGAGGGATATGGTTTAGTGTTTGATGGGAACGGTTGGACTCGATGATCCGGTGGGTCTCTTCCAACCTGGTTGTTCTGTGATTCTGTGAAGTAATTACGTTTGAATCTAATTTCTCTTTCCAGTCTGCCTGGAGAGCCTTTGGGCAACATCTCGCTTGTCTAAATGGGAAAATCAGTGAGGCATCATTAGAGAGGGAGTTACAAGTCCTCATTTTGTGTAAGTGCCACGAGCTGTGCAGAGGACTTTATATGGGTCAGTGGCATACACTGGGTAAGAATACGTGGCTTCCTTCCTAGGCTGGAGATAGTTATTTAGGGAGATAATTTCAAATATACTTCTGAAAAATGTTGTTTTCTTCCATCAAGCTTTGTGACTATTGAACCCTATAACCAAATACAAACAAGGCCATAGCGTCCTGGTTGAGGTCTTAATGGGGATTTTTCAACTGTAAGTGAGGCATTCCAGCACAATTTTATTACATTGACATTATCTTTTTAACTAGTCATCTTCTGCTTCTCAGCAGATGAATAGCATTTTCAGTGACATATTCTTCTCTGTTCTTTATTTTCTTCTCTGAACCCCCATAAGGAAATATTTCTGACCTATTGTTTGGCAGAAGATTCGATTCCCATGGCTTGTGCTGCCTTACAAAGACGTATATCACTGTCCTGGAGTGCAAGTGGTGAACTACCAAGATTCCTTGCTATGACTCTGTGACTTCTGAACAGCAGAGAAAACCAATGGTTTTCTAATGTCTGTCTTGTCAGCACTTAGATGCACTTCCACAAAAAAAAAAGAAAGAAAACCAAACCCAACAACCTACAATCCTTTTTCATAACCTTTTCTAAATTGCAGGATTCACCCTCGTTCTCCACATGCCAGAGAGATGCAGGAGCACGAGGAGGAAAGGACAGAGTAAGCATATAGGGACGCAAAGATCCCTTTTGGATTTTGCAAAGCAATTACCGTAACTATGAGTAAGGAATCCAAGAGGGTGGGCTGAAAGAGAATTGAATATCAGCTCTCTGTGGAGTTGGATGGTTGTTGAGCTCTAGAAGCAATTTCTGGACTACAGCCACAATTACCATTGTAGGCTCTGAGTGCCTGCAGCAAAAAGTTAATGAAAATATTAGGTATGTTCTTGTTTTGTTGGTTATAAAATTAAAACTTTGACAAGTGTTTTTTTCTTTTAAAAAACCCCAAAACAAACACCAAACAAAACCTTCTGTATTCAGGATGCTCAGGTCGAGAAATAAATAAGTTATAACTGGCATGTGCATGCTTAACTGCCAGCTAATTTCTGTTGAGTTGTGTATTTCTTTTGGAAAACTGAAGACCAGCAGTGCTGTGGGTGGATGGACTGGCTATTCCTGCACCAGGGCACTGTTACCTTGCAGTGCTATTTTTTTCTGAAGCAAAGACATAAAAAATCGTGAGTGATTGCTCTGGGAATCTGAAGTGCCACGTTTGTGATCCTCTGTAACTGTCTCTGTGCAGGAACTGGGCAGTGCTCCTCAGCTGCGAGAGCTTTCTCTGGAAGTTCTCCAGTCTTCTGTGGAGGACACCTGATCCCAACAGTAACAGTACAGTCATATACAGGATTGCAGGGAAGGGTATGTACATCTGCAATCCTGTCTAATGACAGTCTGTGAAGTGTTCTGTGTATACCTCACTTTTATTTGTAGTGGATAATAAGTTATGCTGGAGGTTTCCCATTCACAATTTCCTCCCTCCTACTTGGTATTTTTCTGATATTTGAGTTTTAAGTCTTTTAGCTGGCATTTTTTATTAGGAAAACTTCCTCTGTACTGTGTGTAAATCCAGATAAGGGTGAGATTTGAACGCCTTCCATTTAAATCTGCTTGAAAATGGTCTGCTCTCATTGTATTTTGTGGTTATCTTTTGATTGGATATAGATGGCTGAAACTGGTGATGTCTAGGCATGAAGACAAATGTGACAGGGTGGTGTGTCTGATGCTGCTTTGTAGGGCAGGAAAGTGGAGGTGCTGAGGAGATGGGAACTGCAGTACATAAGAGGAGGAATGTTTGGGAGTGGTACCTGCTGGAGCTGTTGGAATGAGCTGCTTTGTTTCTAACTATCTATCTTAACTGCTCCTGAATTCCATCCCAATGTACCTCATCTGTCTCTAATTGCAGGCACTTCTCTGTTGGGCAGCTGAGCAGGGAGGATGAAAAGTCATGCACTCTCTAATTTCATGTCCATAATGCAGATCCATCAAATGCTGGAAAGCATCACTGGTATTACCTGGTATCTCCTGAAGTAGAGGTGTGAGTTTTAGGCATGAAAATTAGGTCTCTGAGCAGATTATTCTTGTATTTGTATTCTGATTCTAATACTTGCTCTTTGAAGAGTTGGGCCAGTCCTTTTTAATGCTTCAGTTCTGTCACCTTTAAACAATGAAGAAGTTTCTTGAATCTGGAAGATTATAACTGCTTCATACTCAGATGATTGTGACAGCATGCTTTGTTTTCCTGTGTACACTTCAAGAATGACATTGAAAAAGTGGAGAAAGTTGCAAAACATGACTGGAAAACTGTAAGAGACATTTTCCAGTGAAGGACTTCCAGGATTCCATTTGTTTAGTTTGTTGAATGGGGAGGTGACTAGATGAGTGAATTTCACAAGTACTTTTATAAGAAGAAAATGATAGGTTCTTAAAAGGGGCTTTAATCTTGCAGAGAGAAGCATAATGAGAAGCAAAGGCTGGAAGTCAAAGCTAGACAAACTCCATCTGAGAGAAATAGTTGAGTCTGAGAAACAGTGCACAGGTTTTTAACTGGGAGAGTGATTAGCTACTAGGATAAACTGACAGGCTCTTGAAATTTTCAAGAAAGAAAGCGATGCCTTACTGCAATATGTACCATAGCAAAATATGAGTTGTCAGGTTGAACCAGGCTTGATAAGCTTTTATTGTATAGCAGATTGAAATAAATGATCTAAGAGTCATTCCTGGTTTAAAAGCATGGAGCTGTATGCACATCACAGGTCCCTTTATCCCTATATATGCATCCAATAATTTAAAAATAGTGAATATTGAACCATGTGAGCAGATTATACTTCCACAATAACCAACGTTTTTCCAGAATACATAGTACACAGCTGCTACGTGGATTTTTTTATTGATTTAATTTACATATGTAGTAAAAAGCATTTGCTATTGGGCATAAAGATAATTGTCAAAATGAAATCATGGTATTGCTCAAACACCTGTGTTTCCACGGGTATCTGTAGTTGCATTCATTGATATCTTTGCAGCAAGTTTGCTTTTTTGTAACTTAAGTTTCTCATCATTTAAAAAAACTAAAATAAGCAAAAAATCACAGATCATCTATGTGAATTTGAAGAATTGGCATCCTTCCTGTGTCTCAGGACTGGGACTCTGATGGGCAGTTTTTTTAATTTTTGTTTGTGTGTTCCTTTTTTTCCTTTCAGTAATAGAACAGGATCTGAAAATATGGCAAACAAAAAAATTGGTCATGTGGGCCCCTTAGTTTTATGACCGACTGCGGAAAATCTTCCTCTGATTCGCTTGTGCTTTCAATACATGTGACAGTGATTTTATTATTTTGTTATTTAAAAATGTAGGTGCTCAAGATGAGGTAGTTAGAGTTCCTCCAAAGATTTTTTGTTTAAGCTAAGAAAATATGAAGTTCAGCCTCAAAAATAGGAAGTTTAGCCTAGAGAAGGGATGGCTTTGTGGAGACCTTACAGCAGCTTTCCAATACTGAAAAGGGCCCTACAGGAAAGCTGGGAGGGACTCTTCTCAGGTTGTGCAGTGATAGGATGAGGGGTAACAGTTTTAAGCTGATAGATGAGAAATTTAGATTAGGTATAGGGAAGACTTTTTTTTTTTTCACTTAATGAATTCAGTATAAATACTCTGACTACTGGAACTGCACTTTCCAGAGCTGCTCTGTTCCTCAGTCTATCTGCATTTTAGAGCATGCCCTGAGCACTGATATCTCTGGAGGTCCTGAATGCATATATGGAGTAGGCTTTTTCAGTCTGTTTCACAAGTGCAAACAAGGTACTTTTGTGGTTGTTTGGATGTTTATAATTTGAAGAAGGATTTTGTGATTATATGTTATCTGAAATATGCGAAGTTCAGTGAATCATGAAAAATCTGGGAGGGGTGGTACTCTAACTTTTCATGTTAAATTTGTTACCTCCTTTATAATGGACAAATAGCAAAGAGATCTTTCTGTTCGCAGCAGTTGGCGTGGCTTTTGTGAACTAAGACATAAATACATGAAGGAGATGGAGGAAAAAATAGTTATGAATAAGCACAATTTGATGAACTGATGCTTGTATGTTCATGTGTGTATACACATACCTGTGCACATGCACACAGAGTTTAGTGCAGTTGAAAGATCCTGCAAAATACCATTTTGCAATTGAAAAAGTTAAGAGTGCAGGCACGTGGAGGAAAGCCAGAGGTGAGAACAAAACATATTTTTCATTGTTAATGCAGAGCATTCTGCAGAAGAATAAACAGCAGGGAGGGTTTTGGCTTTGCAAGCAGGCATAGAAATGTCTGTCAGCTCATAATGAACCTGCTTTTGCTTTGCTTTCCGCCTGAGTTGTCAGTTTCCTTGTGTTTCCTTTTTTTCCTTCCTAGCTAAACTTCTTTCTCTTGATCAAAGCTCCTGTTTTATTTTTAAACTTTTCATTCCTGTAAATGGTTGGAAGCTCTCCAGTAGAGCTCTACTAAAGCCAGAGGGGACTGGAAGCAAAGAACAAGGACAGATCTGAGGACAAATTACTGACACTTGGGGGACACTAAAGCAGCAAGAAGCAACTCCCCTTCCTCTCCTTGCATTTTAGTTCTTTCCAGTCCTCTCTAAGGAGCAGAGAATTTCATCCTACATCCCAATGCAGGAAAAGCTGTCAAGGAGACAGGGAAAGACCTTGGCAGTGCAAATATCTTGGATGTTTATGAAGGATGTGAATACTTATTTATGAAAAGTTAAAATAGACCGCTCATTATGAACTAGGCAGCAGCATATAAGATTTAGACTGGAATGACAGATTTGAATACAAAAACATTAGGACTCAGCCAAAAGGTACTGTTACCTGAACAGTTTATGCCCAAATAACTGAGGATAGAATCTCAGTATTTACCTGGCTAGAAGTAACAGGCAGTGCTACTCTTTCTGCTCTGTGTGACTGGATGCTAAGAAAGGTGTGCCCTGTAACCAATTCAGTCCCCTCTTTGCTCTTGCCTGAGGCATGGAATATACCCGGCAGATACAGAGCAGAGTTGAGGGCTCAGGGTGCTTCGGTTGTTTACGTTGCTGATGCTGGCCTTGTATGACCCATCTGTCTCAATTTCTTCCTCTGTGGAAGATCCTTGGATGAAGGATGAATACAATAATGCCATTGCTAGCGATGCCATTGCACTGGTGAGACCGCTCCTCGAATCCTGTGTTCAGTTCTGGGCCCCTCACCACAAGAAGGATGTTGAGGCTCTGGAGCGAGTCCAGAGAAGAGCAACAAAGCTGGTGAAGGGGCTGGAGAGCAGGTCTTATGAGGAGCGGCTGAGAGAGCTGGGGTTGTTTAGCCTGGAGAAGAGGAGGCTGAGGGGAGACCTCATTGCTCTCTACAACTACCTGAAAGGAGGTTGTGGAGAGGAGGGTGCTGGCCTCTTCTCCCAAGTGACAGGGGACAGGACGAGAGAGAATGGCCTCAAGTTCCACCAGGGGAGGTTTAGGTTGGACATTAGGAAAAAAATTCTTCACGGAAAGGGTCATTGGGCACTGGAACAGGCTGCCCAGGGAGGTGGTTGATTCACCTTCCCTGGAGGTGTTTAAAGGACGGGTGGACGAGGTGCTAAGGGGCATGGTTTAGTGTTTGATAGGAATGGTTGGACTTGATGATCCGGTGGGTCTCTTCCAACCTGGTTATTCTATGATGACGGCAGTAAACTAAGAGCCTGTTAACATCAGAGCAGCATAAAGGCAGTCCCCAGAAGGTGTCTTTTCAGGCATATTTAAACAGCAGCTGTATCTTAGTAACTCATTCTGCCTAACATATTCTTGCTAACTCTTAAGCTGCTTTTTCTTTAGCATTGTTTCCCTGTTGACCTGCTGAACTGTCTCTATTTAATGAATGATATTACCAGTGTCACTGCATTGTATTGGCAAGAGAGGAGGAGATATTCATACTGATGCCAGCTGGAAAGTAGCTCCTTTTCATCATATTAGTGATATTCTCTTCAAAGCATAGTTCAGCAGTTGGATGGCTCCTCCATTCCTGTATCAGCTTTGTAAAGGGACCTGGTGACCTTCTCTCAAAGACTGCCAAAGTCAAGCTAGTCCTGGTATGAAGAATTTTATATGTTTACAGGAATGTTGAAGTTTATTAGACTGTAGCATTAACTAGTCTTAATTTAAGAAGGAATTATCAGCGTAAATCTCTTCCATCGTTAACATCTTGTATAAATAAGCTGTAAAAGCTACTAAGCCTGGGTGGGAGAAAAAATAATCTTTAAAGTAAACAAAACTTGCAGGCATTTCCCTAGACTATGTGAAAACCCAAAGCACAAAGAACTGACCCTATGCTGACAGTAAATATAAACAGAAGTGCAATGAATTTTCTTTGTCTGTGTTGAAAGAAATGCAGCTTGTTTAAAAAGAAAACTAAAAAAAGAAGAAAATACTCCTTTTGGGGGACTAACAGGCCTTGAACACAACTGCTCCTCTGCAGTAGTATCCCAGTCCTGTTTCACTGTATGGGCATCAGGGAATGTGGGATAAGGCAGCTTAGTAATAAAACCCTGTTTCCTATGAACTATTCTGTCACACCTGCCACATATTCCGTGCGGTTTGGATGATGCTGTGCATAAGCATCATCACCTCATAGTCAGCCCTGGTCTTGTTTTATCCTGCTTCAAGGTCATTAGCAGTGCTGTAGCCCAGCCATGTGCTAGTTGCTGTTTGATCTATGTTCTGCTGAGCAGCTGTGCCTGGCCATGGGATGAGGAATGAACTACAGGGCAGCACCAGAACTAGCGAGAGGTCATTCCGCTCCAAGATACAGGCTCAAGGAAATCCTTTGAGGCTACAGTATGTGCCTTAGTCACCACCTAGTAGGGTGACCCGTCTACTATCTTGCAACCTCACTCTTAGCTAAGGGTCTTTCCCCTAGCATGTTGTCCCATGTCTTTTAGGTGGATAAAGCTTTGGAAGACATCAAGGCTGTAGGCGTATGTTTGGCTCATATATGTGTGTGTATATACATAGAGAGAGAGAAAAAGAGCAACAGGGTTGTTCAACAGTTAGTCAAGATGTTTCAGTTTGCTGCATCCACGGGATTTCTGAAAGAATCTCCTTCCTGTGAGAAATGATGCATACTCATACTTGAGGAGTGTATGTAAATACCCCTCACTAAGTAACTTGTCCCTTTGGTTGGTCTAGATGACTGGTGTTGAAAACTAGTGACAGATGGGAATATACTGTTACTATTTTGCAAAGATTTCCCTGTTCCTTTCACAAAATACATATCCGAGTGTGAACAAGCACTGCAGGAAAAGGGCTGTCCTTCTAGTTCTAATTTACACATCAGAGAAACTGTTTCCTCAAATCCTTGTGGCAGATCATACTTTTAAATTTAATTTTATGCTCCTCTTCCCAAAATAAGAAACCCCTGTGAGCCATATGCTGGTTAGACAGTTGATGGCCTTTTCTGCAGCACTTAGCAAGCTTGGAGGCAAATTATAATGGCCCAGTAGGAGACCCACAGCTACCAACTGTTAGACTTGGCAGTATGGCCTTCAGAGGTATCCGCCAGCAGACATCTGAGTTCCCCATGGAGATCAAGAAGAAGGAGAAGGTTTTGAAGAAGGCAGGTGGGTTGGCTTCTTAATAAACTCTCAAAAATTTCTTTAGGGCATGTTCCTTGTTGGAATTCCCATTTTATACTCAGATTTGTGTGCAAACTCATTTTTCTACGTTTGAAAGCAATCTTCTGTATTCCCAGCAAAGAACCTGTCGTATGCTGAAAGGGATCAAAGATGCCCAAACTTCACTGCAAAATGCAATCTAGAAATGTGCCCTTTTCATTGTTGTTGAGTTCTCTTATGAGAAGTGGTTGAGGCAACTGAGATTGTTTAACCAGGAGAAAAGGAGGCTGAGGGGAGAACTTATCATTGTCTACAATTACCTGAAAGTAGGTTGTAGCGAGGTGAGTGTTGGTCTCTTCTCCCAAGTAACAAGTGAAAGGATGAGAGGAAATGGCCTCAAATTGTGCCAGAGGAGTCTGAGACTGGATATTAGGAAAAATTCCTTCACAGAAAGCATTGTCAAGCACTGGAACAGGCTGCCCAAGGAGGTGGCTGAATCACCATTCTTTGACGTATTTAAAAGATGTGTAGATGTGATATTTAGCAACATAGTTTAGTGGTGGCTTGGCAGTGCTAGGTTCATGGTTGGACTCAACTGTCATAAGGGTCTTTTTGAACATAAACAGTTCTATGATTCTATGGTTAGATAGATGACAGATAAATATTTTGTGTGGTTGTGTTCCTTAGACATCCTTTGCTTCATCTTGTCTCCTATTTAGTCAGGAGTAAGTCTACTGTTATTTTCCCAGTTTTCCCTTAGGCACAGACTGTAAAATTTGAAAGCTAATGCCGGAATACTTTTTCTATTGTGTGGTACTTGTTCCAGAGTGACTGCTACTTGTGTTTTAGACTTGGCTGGCAAAAAAAGAAACATGTTGGCCACTTGTTCACTCCTTCCTCCGCTGGTGGGATGGGGAGAGGAATAAAAAAGAAAAGGTGAAGCTCATGTGTTGGTACAAAGACAGTTTATTAAAACAGCAGAGGAGGAGGAAAATAACAAGAAGTACAACAACAATGGAATATACAAAGCAAGTAATCAACCACCTACCACCTGGAGAAAAAAACCAACAATTCCCACAGATGCTTTCCAGCTGTGATCCTGACATGCTGCTGAAACTGCGGACACAATCCTATTCTGAACCACCCCTCAGAGCCAACTTTTGTATATTGGTTATGACATTGATGGCATGGAATATCTCCTTGGCCAGTTTGGTCAACTGTCCTGGCTTTATCCCTTCCCAGCTTCTTCTGAAAATTAACTCTTTTCCCCACCAAACCCAAGAAATATATACTTTCCCAGCTGGGAGGAGGACACCACTCCCAGAGGCACTTTTTTCTCTAGCTGCAAATTCATTGAATGTCTAATTTATATATATATATATATTTAAAGGAACTATATACAAGTTAAATGACTGTATACTGCTGTTTTCTGTGTGGTCCCCTTTTATAACAGTTACTTGTGTTTATCATATTCTTTCCTCTTATTTGCTGTTTATATTATACTGTTATACACTTACATTCTCCTTTCATTCTTTTTGCTCATGAAGGAGAAGAGTAGCCATCAGGTTGTTTCAGAAAGGATAAGCGCGACTTCTAATTTAATTCTAGCGTAGCTGACTTTCTACGTGTCAGGATGTTTTTATCATTATAGTGTGACCTCTACCCTCTGAATCCAAGGATTAGAGAAATCAGAGGTATTTTGCCACTCAGGCTCTCTAAAAGCTTCCCATGCTCTGCAGCAATGTGGAAAAAGTTGCCAAGAACAGAATTTACAATGAGACAAGTCAAATGTATATTTCAAATCCTATATCTTAGCAGAAATAGTAATAGTCTAGATCTGAACACCTTAAAGGTTCATATCTGAAGGCATGACTAATTTCAGAGTGTCAGCAACGTGGAAAGCACAAAATGTTGCTGGTAGGCAAAAATCAGAACTGTTCTGAACAAGTTTTTGTCTGTGCTGTAATGTCTCAAAGTTGCTGTGGAAACTGAGCTTAGAATGTACTTCTTCCCCTCTCCCTGCCAAAACTATTTCCCATACTGCGCAGAATCTCTTTAAAAGTATTTTGTCCTCCCCTTCTAAACAGCACTTTTTGGGTTAAAATGCCCAATGGACAACAACTTTAGGACAAAAGAAGACAAAAACATACTAAATGCTGTTGCATGCTGCAGCCTGCAACTGCTGGAGAATTGCCCCCAGTCGGTGTTTCGCTGTTGAATCTAATGATATGAATGTCTATATATTGTCTGCAACACGGATAATATTCTCCAGAAATTTTTAGTTGATCTCAAATAATTTTTTTACTAGTGCCAGAGGCTCCAAATTCTTTCTTATTTCTCCTTTCCCACTTTAGCGCAGTAGCTGTCCTATGTCCATGTATGCAAACCTCTAGAAAAGTTATACAGCATTTAAATAAGTTTGGGGTTTTTTTGTTTGTTTGGGGTTTTGTTTTTTAAAAATCCATCACATCGCTGCCACCTTAGCAAAATAATGATTCGGAGCTTGTTTGGTTGCAGATACTTACTTTCATCCCATTAAGCTCCTAAACAGATGAACTGCCATAGGATGCATAATATGTTCTGTTGCTATAGTGAAAAATCAAAGATTTCCAGGAAGTACTTGCCTAATTGTCTAATTTCTCCTTCAGTGCTGAGTCTCATCTCCTTGATGTAAACTCTGGGAACCATGTAAGCCTGCATACTACAGAGCTGTAGCGAGAGCTGGTAATGCCTACAGCATAACCTTGTACCTTCTGAGTACCTACTACACCTTCAGTGCTTCTAGCAATACCATCAGCTTCTTTTGGACTTGGCATCCATCCCCATGTTCTATCTCTTTAACCCTTATCCTTGCAATACCTTAAATAACATTTTAACTAGTTTCCTATGAATAACGAGTATGAATAAAATGCAGAAACAAGCTAGGCTAGGTAATTTCCTTGTACTGTGGGAAAGCTGGTGTCAGGCCATTTCTTGTGCCCCTCCTTCAGCTTCTGTCAAGGCTGACATTTTAACATCTTCTTGCAAGGTAGATTGTTTTACTTCCTGTGGTTTTCCTGATCACATACAACTTTTTGGTATCATGCCCTGGACATTTTGCACATATCCTGTTGTTGAGGAGTGATTTTCCCGCTGTTGCCTTCACTCCTTGTTATGTTTGGCAGGAGGCCCTCGTGGCCTCTATTTCAGCTTTGTACTTCTATTTCAGCTAAGATTTTTTCCACCTTGTTCACAAAACCTCAGAAGCATAGCACAGATTCAATGACTTGCCTGTCTCAGGCATTTAATGAATTCTCCCTTACCATCATATTTAATTTTTTTGGTTTGTTCTATCCTCTAACTACCAGCAAGCTGTATAGGGTTTTTTTTCCTGGTTTGCGTTCAGCCTATCTGCTTTTGCTTTGAGTAGTCATATTAGTAGATTCTAATAATAGCTGGATATTTGCAAGATATGTAGTTAATCATGGGAGAAATTCCTCTTTTTCCATTTCTGTGTGCTTTTATTCTCTCTGGTGGTGCCATTGTAAACTGTTGCCAGAAGCTCTGTAGCTGTTCAGCTCTGCATTCTAGTTTCTTGCCAGAGTGTAGTCTGGTAGATAATCATAACCACTTTGTAAGATGAAAGTCAACTCTCAGTATGATAGGCAGGTCAGAGTGTCTGTGTGCTTTGTCTTCTGAGGTTGCTGGTTACAAAAAGGAAATAATTTGTGATATATGGTCCAGCTGTTTTAATTTTGGTGAGCAGTGTTTCAGTCCTCTGTTTTCTTAAGCACAGTTAGAATCCATGCGGTGACTTGTCATGTGCTAGGACAGGAACTACTGAGTGATTCATTTGTGCTGATTTAAAAGAATCAGTGTGGTGAAAAGTGAGGAATTAACTCCCATTTTTCTCATAAACATTGATTGATAAGAGATCCCCTTCCCATGTTGTTGTACTTTCTTATGACTGGATGTGCTGCATCTATAGGACAGCTTCTTCTAGACCAACAATCTGACATCTTGCTTTTTATTTTCCCTCCTCTAATTTCTTCTTTTATTTTCTTTTTTCTTTTTTTTAACTAATGAAGAGATGACAGTAAGAACAGTTTGTAGCCCAAGTGATTGAATATAGTTAGGCTCATGAAAGCAGAATGGAAAGTAACTTAGCTGAGGTAGCCATGGTCTATAACTAGGTCATTAAACTTTCATTTTTATTTTTCAGTCATGTCACTCTAGTTGAATATTCTGCTGGGAAACCTTTTTTTGAAGTGATATGAACAGAGGATTGAGGCATGCTAGATAGTAGATTAGAGACAATATATTGGGAATGACTGAAAAGAACATGTGATAAAATCAGAAACTCACTCCTAGCAAGGGAAAAAAAAAAACCCTCCGGTAAAATGTCTGTGTTTGGAAATGTATTTTTTTTAAAAAAAGAAAAACAAAGATAGAAATAATGACAGCCAAAAAGTATTTTGTCTCACCTTAGCAAGAAACAAAATCAGCTCAACAATTAGGTGCTTTAATTAAAATCCAAAGCAGGGGTATTTGACATCATTTGAAAAGGGAAAAAAGTCAAATATTCCAAGTAGTGAAGCAGGAGGAAAAGAAATGCCACGCTGAGAGTCATTAAGTCCCAAAAGTAATTAATGACAGGCACAACTAACCTTATTATAGGAAAGTTGCACTGTCTTTGCGGTGCAGGTATTGATTCCAAGCTAGAAAATGAACATGAAGGCGCCTTTAGTAAGAAAAGTAAAAGTAGGAAATTGCTCCTGAAAATTGTAGCTGTGCAGTTTACTCCATCAAGGAAGGGTTGAGTCACCTTTCTTGGAGGTGTTTAAGGCACGGGTGGACAAGGTGCTGAGGGGGCATGGTTTAGTGTTTGATAGGAATGGTTGGACTTGATGATCCGGTGGGTCTCTTCCAACCTGGTTATTCTATGATTCTGTTTAGGGAAGACCAGCCAGCCAGCATAAGGAATGTATTCTCTTAAATTTTAATTAAAGACTAATTTCTGCCAAGCAGTGTAGTTCTTTATTAAAAAGAGGAAAAAAAACCAAATGCAAAGTTATTGCTCTTTAGCTGTCTGGAAGCCACCTTAAATTTAAGTGAGCTGCTGTGCAGGTTAACTGCTTATTTGTCATAACTGCTTAACTACTAACGTAAGACAGAGTTTTTCATACTTTCTAAGCAGGCTGTCTGGTTTGCCTGTTAGTTAAGAGCCTCGTCCAGTCCTGCATATAAGCTAACAGGTCTTGCATGAAAGTGGAGAAGATAAATAGCTTGGGGCAGGGACAACACTGTAGCTTATACAGTCCAGGTCTAAGAGGGTCTGTGCACAGTTCAGACTCTGCTGAACTCAAGCTCGCTTTGTGTACAGCCACTGCAGTGCCTACACCCAGGCTCTCCAGATATTCTTCTATCTTAGATATCCATATACTACCTGATTCAACGCATAATAGACTGCAGTTGCGTGAAAAGATAACCTGAAGAGGAGCAAAACTGGAAACATCATCATTCATCCCAGTTCTGATCATGAGCTGGCAGTTTAGTTCACAAGCAACTTGTCCATTGTCTAGCAAACCAAAGGCACGTTTAAACCTACTGGGTAGTTTAAACTAAATTCTTATGCAGAGTACAGCAGCTATTTTGTGTAAAATAATGACAAATATGTAGGCAAGAGGGCCTTAGCAAACTTTGACTTGACTGTGACATTCTTTTAATACATAGGTAGAAAAAATATAGGGAACTTGGTGGTAAGATTTGATAGTGAGTGTGAACAAGAATAGGTGAGATTTCCAGGTGAACATAGATGAAGGAGCAGCTTTAGATTTCTGGTAGATTTAAATAATTGCGACGCACTTGTTAAAACTTTCTTTGATTTAGAAAGTGAGGTTGTTATAAGCCTGGGATTTCCTTCAATACTAAAAGGAGAGCTCTCCAGCATGTTAAATGTACTGTTCTGGACTGTCTTCTGCAGTGTGAATGTGGTTGAAAACAAATCCCTGAACACCCTGTGTGGGATCAGGGGAGAGATCTTGCATTGTACATGCTCCTACCTTGCTTAAGCTACCCAGTTCCTTCAAGGGATACCAGGGAGCAGGAGGGAAGGACGCACAGCCTGGTCCCTTCCTGATGTGCTGTGTGGGTATGAGCAGAGGATGCAGCTGGGGAAAGCAAAAACTGCTGGAAGCACCAAGACACACCTTTCCCACAATTTAGGGACAGTTGTTCAAAAATCACTAGCAATTCTGAATGCCTAAAAGCCTGAGGCTCTAAAGAAGGTGGTTTATGTTGTAGAATACTTGGAAAGTGTGGGCTTCCTCTGCATCAAGGGACAGGCCTGCCTGCATTTAAACTCTTTCACGTTTGGTCAGTGGGATATAATTAGGAGAGAAGACTCTTCATGAACTGTTAATGCTGGCCTAGCAGCAACTTGTAGATGTTGAGGGAAAGACTAGGGTCAAGCCTGCTGCTGAAGTGTGTGGTACGTTATTTGAGCATTCCAAGTTTTCATTGTTTGCCCTTTCCTTTGAATAAAAGAAATGTTTGTTTAACCTTGGGATTTTTTTGCATGCAGGTGGATATACTGCTTATCATGAATACTCACGTGGTGTAATTCAATTTCTGAATAAGGACTATGCATTTTTTAAAGAACTTTGGAAGTCAAATAGTCTGGCACAAAAGTTAGTATGTGATGGACCAGAAAGTTAATAATCACTGCACTCGGATAAAGATGAAAGCAAGTTGGTTGATAAGCCAGTCAAAGTTAAGCTGTGTTTTTTTAACTTGAAAACTGAACAAGATCATCCTATTCAGTGCTGGATGGGCACAGATCATATGTGTCAATTTCTTTTCAAAAGCACAGCCTGTCAGAGGGAGGACTTAAACCATCTTTCCCAATGTGTAGCTCCCCAGCGATGTGGCAATTTGGGGAATCTAGAGTTTGTTTTGAACTTTGCTCTCCTCAACCTGGATCTGTTAGCACAGAGGTCCTCTGAGTGTAATAAAGTTTCAGAAAATGGGCAGTCTTTCTTCCAACTTTCAGGAGCCTAATCAGATCAAATAGATTTCAGTTACTCCCTGCTTACAGGGAATCGTTCACAAGAAGCATATTTGACCACATCCTTCCCAAAGCTACAAGAGTGGTGTGACAGTCTGCTGACACATCTTTTGTATTACAGCCTAATTGGCTCGAACACATACTGAGAGGCTGTGTGACCAGGATAAATTCCTTCCCCAGCCTGAAGGAGTTTTGACTTCTATTACTCTCCTACCAGAGTAGAGGAAGTGGAAGCTGTTTTCCCAGCCTGAATCAGGCTGCGTTACCTTAAACAGACCTAGTATATGAATGAGAATTCTTTGATGAAAAAAAAGGGAGAGGACAAGGGGAAAATTACTGTAGTGGCTGGGACATTCAGCTGGGAGAAAAAAATTAAGCTCTGTGATTTGGACTATGCTTCTGCTTGCTCCAGTGACTTTACAGGAGAAGGAGGAAGCAGAACTCATGATCACCAGCAAGACTTAATGGGCTGATTATTGCATTCTGCTCTGCACTATGGTCCGTGGTGCCCAGAAATTTTCCCCAATTTAGTCATACTTAGCAAGTGGGTAAGATACACCTTGAGGAGGTAGAAAATATAAATTTGAATATAAATTTGAATCCCATTAGACTCAGTTAAGCATTGATCTCAGGTCTCCTATTTGCTGGCTGACTATTTTAAGAAGGAGGATGATATGATACCTTTTTTGTTTCTCTAAAGAGGGCAGTAAGCCTTGCTCACTGTTATTTTTTTCTCAACATGTAGCTGTATATCATGTGCAGGAGAGGATTTTGGAAATCAAGGAAAGAAGTGCTTATTCAGAACTCTTAATCCTGTTGCCTAATTTTATTCTGATTAATACATTAAATTATCTTAACCAATTATTTCAGTTAATTGCATTTTATTTTCTTTAATTTCTCTTTTCCTGCTGCGTTCCTATGCTGTGGGACTGTGGCCCTGGTTGGTTCTGTGGCTCAGGACACTGCCTACGCTGGAGTCACTCTTGGCTTGGAGAGCAGTCAGCCCTTGTTGCTCCCTGACAGTTTCATTTTGGTGGGTTTTTGCTTTCTTCCTTGTATCAGCATAGTTAGTGATATTGATGTGTGGGGAATAGTATTGTCTTCCTGTTTTGATTGAAAATCAAATGAGAGGTGGTGGTGGGAATGCATTTTTATGTGGCTGTGGTCACAGGTTTACTATAATAATTGTTGCATGAGTCCATAGAGTCATAGAAAAACCTGGGTTGGAAGGGACCCCCAAGGATCATCCTGTCCAACTCCTATCTGATCTCAGCCAGCACTCTGAGAATCTAATCACAACCAGCTGAAGATAACTTTGATCAGAGGTGTTACTGTGTTTCTGAGTCTCCAAAGATGTGCCTTGCTGCTTGAGCAATGCAAATGCAGTGGTGTTCCTCAGGCCCCCAGTTTTATAGTGATTCTGTGTCTTTGCTAGACAATGTAACGCTCCACAGGCTCACAGCTACGGTCTTGGTCACATTTCTAGTCATCAGCAATTTGGTTTTGTAGAGATTTTCTATGTTTTAGAAGGAGATTCTCTGATTAATTTCCCTGGTTTACACAGACTCACATTTACTAAGTTTAAGTTTTCTGAGACTTTTCTTTCCTTTGGCATTTCACAAGAACATATTTAGAAGTCCCTGCAGTTTGCTTTGGAAGATTTGGAGGGAGTACATTGATTTAAAACTCTCTAGTAGCAGATTAATTCAGGTCTTATAGCAATTCCTCAAACACATCTCATAAAAATCTGCCTACTCTAAAGAAACAGTAGACTGGCTTATGTATTGCTTTTATTATATCTCATGTGGCAAAATCTTTGGCTTGTGCTTCTTCTGTCTCTAGCTAAAGTTGCTGCTTCATATTCAGGCCATGAGAGCATGCAAATGACTGAAGAACCTGTGCATGCTCCAAAAGAGCTTTTGAAAATTTTACTGATAATTTCCAGTTATTCTAGCTGCCTAATCTGTCTTTGAGCTGTGTAAATCCACTACTCCATCCAAACTGGCTTGTTCCTATCTGACGTCTCTCAGTCATCATTTGGCTACTGAGCCAAATTCAATTTTATTTTACTTTCCATAACTAGGGGGAGTATTTCTGCTGCAAACATTCATTATATCAGTGGTAATGTCTCCCCCAATCTATTAAACATTTTATTTTTTACATCCAACCCATAGAGGAAAAAAAACCTACATCACAATTCACATGTGAAGACTTTCCTTCCCAGCCTGTCTGTATAGGACTTTTGGTTCTCATGTGTCAGAATGAAGTAGTATCTGGCACTTTGATATTTCTTTGTTTCTTAGGCATTTTTGCATTATGACGACCTTTGTTTTAAGAAACATGTCGTTGCTCAAATACATTTTGAGTATTTTTTTCTTTGTGAAGACTTTTCATTTGCTGTAAAAGGAAGTGAGCTTATTAAAGTTGCATGTCTAACTTTTAGTTGGTCATGTGTTTGACTTTTGTCCAGTGTGGGCACCTAAAAAAGATGGGGACAGATAGAATCAGCTCAAAAGTATTTGAAGTGTAACTGGGAAGCAGAACAAAGCAGAATGCTATGAGCAGAGACCTATCATTCTCTGTTCATTTGCCAACCTAGACAAAGCAGGTCTTCAAAGTTAAACGTACTTTTGAGTGTCTCTCTTTCACCTCTTTTTATAGCAAGAGGAAATAAAAGACAATATCCAGGGTGAAATTAATCTCAGCCAAAGGTGTGTGCCTATTCCCAACCTTTTTCAGGCATGAAGTTTTAACAGGTATGGGTAACATCCTTTTTATGTGGTTGTTCTGGAATTGAATGGAGTTTCCTCCAGTGAAATATATCCAGCAGCAATAGTGCCTGCAAAAGAGAGTTTCTTTCATAAATTCAAGGTGACATTGCTGAAGAAATAGCGTTATTGAAAATGAATAAACAAAAAATAAGTTGTTAATTTCCTATCAGGCCAACTTTTGGCCACAGACTCTGAAAACTGAAGTGCTGTCACTAGACTGTCGGGGGCGCGTGCACCAATTTAGTGCAGGACAGGGCTGCTGCTTCTGGGTCTGCAGCTGTCTTGGATCAGCTTGACTCTTTAGAGTTTATGTAGGTTCAGTCAGGGTATTTAAAAGGTATTTGCTCAATGTGGATTGATTTAAAAGTCAAAATATTCATGGAGTTTTAGAAGGAGCCGTATTTTAAGAGATTTTTTTTCTAGTAGCTTAATACCTCTGATATCAAGGTTCAAATATGCTGCAACATTTCTAGAAATCTATTCTTCTTGTGTACAACAATATGAAGGACTTTGCCCTCAACAACTTATTCGACATCAGTATATGATGAGGAAAAATTTGCAAGTGCTGAGAGTACTATCTCCAGTTCTGCCAGCTGTGTTTTCCAGAAATAGTGGTTTGGTTGATTGTTTCCATTTGCCTTGTTGCATTGATTACTTTGGGAGCCATTTAATAAACTGATGGTAGAAGATTGAATTTCATTTACTAGTCCCTAAGCCCCCAGCTTTTATGAGTTTATGAAAAGATCGTACTGGTGTTGTGTATTGGGGATTAATGATGGCTGGTTTCAGTAGCTGTTTTGACAGTGCAATCGTTGTCAAGTCATTGCAAAAAACATCTGTTTTCAACTTAAATTTGCTACGTGCATGTTTTAAAGTGCTAGGGCTCCTGGACCAGTTAAGTATTCCAGGAGCTTCATGTTATTATAGAGAGATCTGCAAAATTTAGCAAGTTAGTTTTAAAAACCATGATCTCTAAACATGTTTCATGGATATTTATGAATATATGAAAAGGTCTACTTTTTTTTATACAATTGCTTTGGAATGCCGGGACCTAATGAAACTCTCTTTTCTGCTGTAAATGAGTATTAACTAGTAGCAGTAGTCCCTGCTTGAAAGGAGGGGTTGATTCCTGCTCTCTTGTACATAAACTGCTCTTTTGTGATGGGAGGAAGGGCTTTGTGCAGTGGCAGTTCACATAAAATTATACCATTAATGGTTGTCATATCTTTTTTTTGCCCCTACTTCATAACACATATGTTGTCATCTCTCATAAATGTATTGTATGACCTGTCCTTTCACTTTACTGAACAAAACATGGATTCTGAGATCAAATAAAGACACGAGGAAACATAATTTTCTCTGTTGCCAGAGCAAGGGGTCACTGGGGAGTTTTATGGTGCCACAACTGCAAAATGCTGTTTAAGTGACCACATAACCACTGGCAACTGTAATTCCAGTGAGCTGCAGAATTTTAAACCTCTTGCATTAAACAAGCTTGTTTCCTTACAGCTGTGAAGAACATCTCCTGCTGATGCACTGGTGCTAGCTTGTACTGCTCAAAACACATTTGCAGCTTTAGAACTTTGTGTTGCTTTTCAGCTTTCCTGGGCCTTCACTCTGCCTCTCAAAAGGTATTGGCTATGAGAGGCAATTTGAAGTGCAGTGCTTGATGGGCGCTGTTGCAGTGGAGGTAAAAGGCAGATCTGGAAGTGTGAAGCTCTGCTTTCACATTTCTATCTTTAGCTAATTAAACACAGCACACTCAGAACCAAGTACTTTGGCTTCGCTGTTGAAATGCATAGTTAATATTCAGTTTTTGGAAAATGTCATCTGTCTGTTGGTTGTTGGTTTTTTTAAAAAAGTTCTTATTGCAGCCAGTGGAGAAAGAAGACAGCGAGGAGAGGGGAACTGTTGAGGAACATTCTGTCAGTTCCCATTGATTCTTGTAAGTGGAAGCATTTGCTGTTAGTGTGACAGTTTCACAACATTATGCCTAACTTACTTTAGCTTTTTCAATTTTTTTTTGTCTTACATGGATATTTCCATAATAGTTGCAGTGTCCTGCTGTGTGCTCTTTGAATGAGCAATTAGAAATTGATCTAGGTTCCTGCAAGCAAAATTGTTGTGCATGCTATTCATTTTGTTGTAAAACTACTGCAGTAGTTAAGTGGCCTGCTGATACCTGAAGGGGCTACAAGAAAGCTGGAGAGGGACTGTTTACAAAGGCTTGTAGTGACAGGACTAGGGGTGATGGGTATGAACTGGAGAGGGGCAGATTTAGGCTAGACATAAGGAGGAATTTCTTCACCATGAGGGTGGTGTGGCACTGGCACAGGTTGCCCAGGGAAGTTGTGGCTGCCCCATTCTTGGAGGTGTTCAAGGCAATGTTGGATGGTGCCTTGGGCAGCCTGGTCTGGTGGGATGTCCCTGCCCATGGCAGAGGAGTTGGAACTGGATGATCTTTAAGGTCCATTCCAACCCAAACTATTCCATGATTTCATGTGGTATAGCAACCTGAAAGGCTGAATTGCTCCCCAAAAGTAGAGTTTGTTTTTTTTTTTCTTAGGGAACTCACCGTTTCCTCCCAGTAATGATTGGTGAAGAAAAGGCTTAGCCGGCTGAAATGCTGTACTTGTAAGACTCTGGAAGAACAGAGATAATTTCTGATTTGGAACAGCCTGGCTTCTAGATCATAAATTGGGCTGATTTATGTCAGAGTCCTGTCTCTGAGTAACATCATTCTTCATTGCTTAATAAACATTAAAAGCCTGTTTCTAACCTCCACAAAACAGCAGGAATGAGTAATATGTTACATTGGAATTCACCTACTGTGGCAGCAGAGACCAAACCGAACTTGTTTCATTAATAAGACCCACGTTATGAAGGAGGGCATCTTACAGCTAGGGGAGAAAATTAACTACAGCTTGCCAGTAAAAGGCAGTCCATAAAGTACAACTTCACTGCTTTTGTGCTGTGCTGAAAACCCCACTGCTAACGTTCAACTTGAGTTTTGCTTTCAAGAAAAAAGTAAAAGTGAGTGCTAATCCATTGGACTATTCACTTGTCTTTGTGGCTTTAGGGGGACTTTGTGGCTACTTTCTAAACAGAAATTCCTTTTCATGTTTTCTATCTATGATGATTATCCAAGAAATAAGTTCCATTTCATGTTGCAAAAGCATGTCTGAGTTGGTTAGTAGTTTAGTAGTTTGCACCCAGAACAAGCTATGTGCCCAGGAAGAGATGCCAAAGATGCTCTAAAGTATGAGGAGGTGCAATGAGGACACACAGAGGTTTCAAGACATACTTAAGCAAATAAATGCCCATTATGAACAATGTGAAAAGATTGGGGATTGTTACTAACATGTTGGTTTAGAAGAATTTAACTTCCTACTGGAATTTATTTGGTTGGTTTTATTAATATGCGGAAGTCTTCAACACTTTTGACAAAAGGCATTAGCACTAATAAAAGGAGCTGAATTGATTTGCTCAGAAATCGAAGTCTTTGGCTGGCCAAGTAGTGATTTTGTAGGTGGAGCTCTGTTTCTAGATGGCAGCAAATCATCAGTATAGCACGTGGTATCTGCAGCATGCACCTAGTGTTTGTCATTAAATGGAGACCAATGTGAATTTTGCTTCTCCTATTGCCTTCTCAACTAATTTCTTGATTAATTTTCTCCTTTTGTTCCAAAAACCTATTCTGATTAAGGAGTGAAAGGGTTTGCCATCAGTTTCAATATTTTTTCTATTTTCCCATCTATGTGAATTCTTTCACACACAAAACCACTGGGGATCGTATTGAAACTGAGTGTCTGTTCTCAGTCTTTACTCTGGATTTATTGCATTTTCATCAGCTTCTGCTTTGCTTTCCACTTCACTGGTTTTGATGATCTTCAGTGAAATCCATTAGTTTAAGGAGGTGGCTTTCTTAATGACTTAAACACCATCTGTTATTTTATTATATTTTCAGTTTATTGTAGCTTTTAGTTATTATTTAGTAAGTCCTGGAGATATCTGCTGCTTTAATTATAATGAAATGTGTACTGCCTTTGCAATCATGTTGTCAAACACTGGGGGTTATTTAGTACCCTAAAACATTTGATTTTTTCACATAATGGTGCATGAGTAAGCCTAAGGACTAGAACAGCCCCTTTCCAACTTCAAAATCTCAGAATCTGTCTGTTGGTTTTTTGTTTCAGTTACCCTGCACTGCTGCTGCTCCTGGGCACTGTATTTCTTTTTACAGCACACTAACACATTAGTTTGGAACACTGAAATGTGAAGTTTTATAAAATTTACGTTTTTCAAGTCCTACTGAACTGTGCAGCTTTTAGAATGTGTTAATATTGCATAAAATACTAGATGGACTGCATGTGCTTTCACGAATGAACATTTTTGAAGGGGAACGTATAGTAAATGTGCAATATTGTTTTTCTCTCATATTGCATAGAGGAACAAACAAGTTGTAGGCTTTCATTTACTTTTTCCCTGGCTGCATTGCAATTTACGTATTGTAGAAACAACTTTTGCCAGGAACATTTCCTGTGAGATTTAGTTTTGAAGTGGCTTTCCATTTCCCTGATTTGTTTGAGGCTGAATCCCAGTGTGTATTCCAAGAAGTGCCCATCCTGCCTCCTTTCAATTGTGCAATGCTTCCAGTGATGGAGAGGGCACTGCTTATGCTAACAGTAGTTATTTAGCTGTTTGCCCTGCTGCCTTGTGTAGACATTATGCTTAGTGCATAACTGGTGAAAAATTATAGGCTCCAAGACAGCAGCTGTTGCCGTGTGCAAGGTATTTATGCAGTTTCGTTGTTTCCTTTATTTACAGGTGTCACTGATCTCAAGTTGTCTTGAGTCATTCTAGTAAAGAAATGTGAACTTTTCTTTCACTGGTCTCTGCTAGGTTCTTTCGAATATATTACTTCATAGCAGTTTGCCATTTGAAAGGATAATTACCTCAAACAGCAAATCCCACCTAAATTAAATTTGATTCATTTTTTTCTGAATTGAAGTGCCCAGTTATTATTTTCCCATGGGCACAAATCAAACCACCTCGGTTTCTCTCCATCTGTGATTCAGTGAAGTTTTTGAGATCTGAAAACCAACGAACCAACCAACCAGATGGAAAGGTCCATATCTTGCAGCAGATGAGAACTGGCTGCTTTTCCATTGTTAGCATTTACTATGTTTGATGAATTAGAGGATCACGTGCATGTTTGGCAAGACACGTTGCACAGTGTTTTGGATCTTGGGCTATGCACGCTGAGGGTGGCACATTTCATAGGCTGTGCCCTTGTGCTAGAAAGGTGATAGCAGCAATCTTCTGGCTTTAATGCAATTAACTCCTCTTCACAGGCAAGTTGCCAGCAGTAGGTACTTTAGTTGAAGTGGATTGCCAGTAACAGCACCCTTGTTAGAGTACTTGGCAAATCGGTTTATTCTAGTCAGTAATCTGCATAATTAGGGAGGAAATGGGAGTAATAAATATACTTAAGTGTTTGGAAATGGCTCTCTTCCTAGAGATTTTTCACAGGGTGAGAATTAGGATTAATTCTAGAGAAGGATAACTGACCTTAAAAGCCCCATTACAATTGACCTTAAAGCCACCATTCTCTTCATTTACTGAGAAATTTTTGCTGAAACTTAATTGAAAAGATCACTGAAACCTGACTCACGTTATAACAATATTGATATTGGCCTTTGCTCGTGATTTCTCTTCATTTATACAGATATGTTAAAACTGAAAATATATCTGTCACTTCTGTAATGGATACTGAAGCAGAAGTCCAAGAGGCAAAATCTGTGCAAAAGATGGGTGTTAATAATTACTGTTTATTTTTTCCATTCTGTATTTCCTTATTTCACTTGTCTAAAAAGCTCAGAATGGCATGTTTATTTAGAGGTACAATGCACACATGATAAATCCCTTTTCTGTTACGTCAAAATTGTACGAAGCCCTATTCATGTCATTTAGTCTTTTTAAGTGTTTTACTACATCTTTTTTTTTTTTAATCTGACCAAATGAGACATCAGAATTAGCCTTTGAGTGACTCGAAGTCATGAAGACTTGTTCGTAATACAGCAATTCAAGTTAAGTGTCATCTCCTCTTGATGTTTGTGATTTTTTTTAAATTTTTTTATATTCCCACTGAACTACGTTGTATGTGTCATTTACTTCTTGCACAGATACTGAAAACCTCTTCCTTTAGGTGTTTCTCATATAGAAAGTTTCACTGCAGTGATAAATTTGTTGCACAGCATTCAACACAGAACATAATTTAAAAGTCAAGTTTGTTTTCACTTTAGCTCCATTAAACTTCAGTTTGGCTGTGTATTTTGGCACTTTTAGTAACTTATAGAGTAGGAAAATGGTATCTTAAATAGTGTCAACTTTTCTCCTCCCACGGCAAAATAAAGGCCGGTGTACGCTGTTGCCATACAGGTGAACTAAGAGGAGCTGAAGATTAGAAGATCTGTTTTCAAACCCTATATCCAAAACCTAGAACTGTACTGGGAGACCAGGCAAGGTTTGTGTGTTGGCCTGTTCAGAGCTTTCCTCACTGCACCGTGTTTCTTTCATTGCTTGATAAGTCTCTTTATGAATTTCATCCCTCCAAATTACTTAAGACTGTCCTTTAATTGCAGGTCTGTAACACTATGAGCTTCAGCAGCTGCTGAAAATCCAAGAGCTGATTCTGTGCAAGATTTTTAAGCTTGTTGACAGTCAGAAGCTGTAGACTGCAGGCTAGGATTCCTGCCATCCCTGCCAGGTCTCCGAAGCTCCCTGACATTCCTACTAG
This sequence comes from Phaenicophaeus curvirostris, assembly GCF_032191515.1. Classification (NCBI taxonomy): domain Eukaryota; kingdom Metazoa; phylum Chordata; class Aves; order Cuculiformes; family Cuculidae; genus Phaenicophaeus; species Phaenicophaeus curvirostris. The sequence continues at coordinate 12,427,435 of NC_091394.1, forward strand.
TGCAAGCAAAACATAGGAGAGATGCATGTAACACAGGAATAGTAACCTTAACAGTTAGCATTACTAATTTTTCTGTATCATGCAATGTCCTGTTAGGGATTCCAAGCCCTAAGGAAAATACAGAGAAACCAAAGTATAATCAGCAAGGGAGACCTGAGAGATGATGTTCTTGGGATCAAACACAGCCAGGAGAAGACCAGAATTTTTAAAAGACAATGAGAAAGAGGAAAACAACAGTATGTCTTCTATGGCTGTGGTGAGCAGGGCAAAAAATAATGGGACCGCATTGTAGGGTGAGAGATTTCTCTAGGCTTAGGTGAGAAAAACAGCCAGAAAGGATAGCTCGTTACTGGATTAGGTTGCATAGAAAAGCTGCGAGTGCCTCATTGGTGGCTGATAAGAACAGGTGAGACAAATCTGTCACAAACGTTTTGGGTCTAGTTGGTCTTCCCTGAGACAGGGGGATAGGCTTGAGTGAGTTCCCAGACACTTTCTTTGTGATTCACTGAATATTCAGCAAGTCCTGTGTTGTTCTAATGTCTAGTGGAAGCAAAGCAGCTGACAAGCTGCCAGACCAGTAAAAGCAAAGCAGGTTAGAGGATTGATGCATTTATAGCCTATGGGAGAGATGGGAGCAGGGAGCTCTGATATTGCTGCTCTGCAACGTCCGCACACCCTTTATTCATGTGATTCATGGAAGCATGCAGGCATTACACCTGGGGCAGTTGCTCAGCAGCCCTCAACACAGGGAGAGAAGGATAGAAAAGGCAAGGAGAAGAAGTGAATACAGTATTGTTTATCCTCTGCTGCTTCCTCTGTACCTTAAAGGCTAATAGACACCACAAGTAATCAGATGCGTGCAAAGCTAATTCTTACAATATTTACCAACTTTGTGCAGCATGTCCCCAATTGGTATGGTTCCCCCTCAGGAAAAGATTGGAAGATTAAAAAAACAACCAAAACACTGATTCCATTGTTTTTGCTGTTGAAAGCTTCTGCAATTTATATTACTCAAATGAATTTCTGTTAAGTTCCTCTGTTAGCTGGAATTTGGCAGACTGCAAAATTTCATAACATGTGGGCTTTTCCCACTGCTCTGTTCTGCTTGATATTGAGCCCATCTGAAAAAAAAAAATCCCAAACCCAGAACATCTCTGGGTAGTTCTTATCATTTAACACAGGAAGAGGAAGAGTCACACAAAAATGGGAGAAAGGGTAATGACAGACCAGAGAAACTGCTTGTTTAAAGCTTGTTCATATACAGAAATGGATATCTGGATTGTTTAATGAATGAAGTTGTACTGTTCTTGAAAAAACTAAGTGCACTAGCAGACCCCTCTAACTGTCTTTGGCAAGTCTGTGGTACCTGGTCAGGGAGAAAATACTCCTAATTCTGGCAAGCAAAGCTCTGTTACAAACAGATTGTATGTAAAGGCTGAGCAACAAAATATGTAGATGAGAGTGTAATGGTTCCCTAAATGAATGAAGATATGAAGGCATAATTCATCAGTTAGTTGCCTAGTGTTAACAGTCCTCAGTATTCTAATGCAAATGATGCTATGGGCTTTCCTGGATGTGGTTAATGCTGAGAAAGCAGCACAATATGGATACACCTGCGGTAGGTAACTTGAGCGCTTTAATTGCTTAATTAGTTGTGTGTGATGCTCAGGACAGGTTTGTCATCCAAGTCCTCCCCTACCTTCTGAGGTGGTCCTGTAGGACAACTTTGAGCTCTAGACCAATAGCTAATGTGGTCAATGGAAACTTTCTTGGATATGTTACATACTGATGTGATAATGTAAGTGTGTACTAAACCAGTTTATGTATCTGCAATGCAAGCTGTCTTTTCTTCAAGCTGACATGGATTTTCATACTCTGGGGAATATTTCTATTGTGAAGGGAGATGATTTTTAGGCCTTCCGCTTCTGGGGATCTTCAAACACCAAAACTTTATTGTAAGGTTTTATTTCCTTGGAAACAATAAGAACTTAAGGACAGTTACACTGGAAGCCTTTGTTAACACAATGTTGGTGGCTGCAAGTATTTGACAACCTTGGACTCAACATATTAGAAATCACAAGATTTAGTAACATCAGGTCATTTTATTTGCTTTTTTTTTTTTGCTTTTGAATATTGAGAATGTATCTCAGTCAGGTCTTTGAGCATTTATTTATTAGTATAAGGTTCAGCAATACTTAATTAATTACATTAAACAGGAAGAAATAAAAGCTTCTCTTTTGAAGATGTGAATCTAGAAGTTGCAATTTTGAGCAAGTTGGACCTAGAGTCACTAAGAAGATGCTGGTTGGTATCATGCACGTGTATTGTAAGGAGGTTGAGAGAAGCTGAGTTCTGCTGCATTTACAGATGATATGCTTCCAATTTAACGGCCCTACAATGTCCAAAGAGCAATATGGATCTGGCATTTTCACTTTCTCTGTGATGGCTATGCTTAATCAAGAGCAAAACTGCTGTTGCATGCTTGTTGCTTAAAAATGGTTTTAAAACATTTGTACATGAAGCCATAAATATTTCCACCCTCTTCCTTCGGTAGCTTCCTTTATTAAGACTCTAGGGCATCACTGTGGCTTGTCTCAAGCTCTCCTAAGATTGTGTGGCATCAATATGAGGTTCAGAAGATTGGGAAGAAATTGCTTTTTTGGGAATGTGGATAATGCCAGCACCACAGTAAGTTTGACTGAAGATAAGGGATTTGGCTTACCCCCGGTGTCTGGAGCTGAGCAGACGTCTGAGAAGATGTACTGTGAAGTTCATCCAGTAGTAGAAGAAACACTGATCCAGGGGTGGGTCTTGGTTTGGAGTTCCTCATGCAGATAAGTTCAGTATTTATACCCTCATTTTAGTAGCTAAATACCTTACTGTACCCCTGACTTGTTCCTAGGCTGTGGGATGTTTCTTGAAGTGCAGATGGGTGTATGCCATCCATAGCTGTCACGCCGTTTCCTAGAATAGCTGTTACATATTGCATCTGTATTGATTTTTAAAAGGCGTGATTTGTGTTCAGTCCTTCTACTGCCAGCATCACGACACTGTTTTACTTTGTGTACTAGTCTTAACAGGTCTTCCATTCTGCTGAAAGCCAAAGGTCCCATTGGCTTAGCTATAGGTCATATGAGCCCTTCCAGTGTGTGAAGGTCAGGTCAGCTCTCAAAAAGATTAAGAGAAAAAGCTGTTGTGGGTTGGTTTTTTTTTAATGTATAAATAAATCTACCCTTTCACCCCTCAAAAGAAGATAGCCTTTATCACTGTATTTCTAGTTCCCTACTAAAACCAAGTCCCTCACTTTGAGACTTGGGGGTGCTCCGAATATTGTCAGGAAAATTCACGCAGTTTTTAGTTCTATTGACTATTCCAGTATAATCTATTCCTGTTCTATGAAGTTTAAGAAAGTTTGCTGTAGCAAAGTGAATTTCAGATTGTGCTTCTTCCTGCTTTATCCATTGGCAGATATGCAATTAGCACTTGTACAGCATTTTAGTCTTGGAATCAATTATCAAAGTAATATTAGTATCTGGTTTTATACTAGTGCTATGGAATTCAGAGCATCCTGGCTGGAATGTGGAGCTCAGAAAATTGGTAGTTTGCGTGTCCAATGCTAACACTCAGGATCACTAAAAAATAGAAGCACACTTGGAAAATTTTCCTGGAAAAATGATTGAACTGACTTTTAATCAGGAAAAGTATCTAGGGACAATCTTGTCTTTTGAAGAGAAAGAAGTGAAAGTAGTTAGGCCAAAAAACATTGTTGTGCTGGAAATGCTACCATGATGCCTCCTCATTAGCTGGGGTTTCTTATGCTTATATCAGCCATAGACTTGGCTTCCTGGCATGTGCAAGCATGCTGTGGTACCACAGGCCTGCAGCTCACTTTTCTGATTTCCTTATTAACTTAACTCATAGTTAAGTAGACATGGTGGGTAGGCATGTTCACTTGCACTGCATCTGCTCCTGGAATCTCTATGCAGTACAGTTTATATGCAAAGATCAGCAAAAACCTTATTATAGTAAATTTACTGTACTTCCATAGATATTCCCTATGTGTAGGAGGTGGATATTTTGTTTTCATTATATTACAAGTATTTAACCCTGCATTCAAGATGTCTGTGCTTGTAAACTCTTTGTATGAGTTTGTTACATGTTCCTTTGTGTGTTTGATCTGCAGAAGTCACGCTGAGAGACTGTGCCTAGGAAATCTTTCACTAGTTTGTCTGCTACAATAGTGGCAATGGGAGGAAAACTTTGTAATACGCGGGAGGATGGATGTTAATCATCATCATCAGTTGTCCTCTGTGTATGCATATGCACCCCCAAAGCTCTCTTGAGTGGATTTGACAAGTCCTAAGGTGCTTTTCAGAAATCAAGCAACGGCTTTCTGTTCAGCCAGTTGTTTCCAGCAGATGTGCCTGCAAAGCTGACTGTTGAAAACATGGTCATTCCAGCCTGTAAGGCTGACAGATGTTATGGAATGGGTTGTTAAGGTTGTTCTTTGGGGAGCAGGTGAAGATGTGTTAGAGACTGGATAAAATATTCAACCAGATTTTCATGACAGGAGGTAATAATGCAATATAAATGCAGGAAAAACACCCTCTACAACAAGCTGGAATTATGTTGACTGCCTTATGTCTGCTGTATCATGAATCATGACCGCTGTATGCCTTGTTTCCTGATCTGATGCTTTTGAACTAGTACAAACATGTAATAAAAGTTTTAGGAGATAAGAGGTGCTGATTTCACATTTAAATATCGACCAGTCAGTAGCTGATTTTTTTAATTTAAATGTGAATATAGTTGGAGCTGTAGTAAAAGTTATTTCAGGGCTCTTGCATGGAAGAAGTTTTCCTTTTTTTGTTTTCAGAGTATTTAAGTTCCTTTAATTTAATCAGAGGGAAAATGACTCCTCCTGGAGGCTTTGAGTCAGGTGGAATGTTTTTCAAAATATAAAGGCGGCTGGCTTTCTTTCCTGCTTTACATATTGGTTAAAGAAAGCTGCCGAATTACAATAAGTTGTGGGCTTTTTTGTCCTTGGGCTTTATGTCTAAGATCACATGTTCCACCTTCAGAAGTAGGAGGCTGCATGAAGTTCAGAAGAACATGACAGAGAGGGTGAAGGTCAAGGAAAAGAAACAAGTGGAGCGGTATGACAAGATGGTCACACATATCTCAAAGCAGTAATAAAGATCTATTTATTTATTTACTTAATGCTCTGAGCCACCCAACAATTTTTTTCACCTAAATCTAGAGCTCTAAGAAGGTATTTACTATTGTACTTCCAAAACTGGTTTTGTGAGCAACATATGACATCAAATCCTGCAGGCCTTACTATAGCTCAAGAAATATTTGTAGCATGCTTCTGCTGTCCTCATAGGTAGTGCCACCTGGCACTCCTGCCTGTAGAGAATACAGAATGAAGACTTAAGGTAGTGTTCTTTAATTGTAATTCTTGCTTAATGAGAGTAAAAACAGGGAAAAGGAAATAAACCAAACTCTATAATGTGTTGTTCCTTAGTATATTAAATTTATTTATTTGAAGTAAGAATAAGCAATTAGCTGATAAGGGAGTGAGAACTCTTTTGTCTCCTTTTAGTCTTTTCTCTGTTTCTGTCCCTTAAAATTTGTTCTTCTAGATCTATTTTGAATTCTAATCACTGCTCTTCTGGGCAAAGTCTCGTGCAGTACATTCATTTTGTTTTATTTAGTAAGCTACAGTAAATCAATGAAAGGCCTCATTGTTAATAGAGTCTAGTATTCACAGTTACAAGAAATATATCAAATCTCTTTAGGTCACCTTTGAGTACCGTTGACTGGCAGAAGTCATGGATGAAGTACAGGAGGAGAAAGTTATACGTTCATAGAATCATAGTATAGTTAGGGTTGGAAGGGACCTTAAAGATTATCTAGTCCCAAACCCCCTGCCATGGGCTGGAACATCGCACTAGATCAGATTACCCAAGGGCTCCATCCAACCTGGCCTTGAACAACTCAAGGGATGGGACATCCCTTGGCAACATTTTCCAGTGTCTCATCACTCTCATGGTGAAGAAATTCTTCCTAATGTCTAGTCTAAATCTGTCCTTCTCCAGCTTATACCTATTCCCCCTTGTCCTATCACCACAAACTTTTATGAATAGTCCTTCTCCAGCTTTCTTGTAGGCTCCTTTCAGGTACTGGAAGGTAGCTATAAGGTCTCCTCAGAGCCTTCTCTTCTCCAGGCTGAACAAGCCCAGCTCTCTCAGCCTGTCCTCATAGGAAAGGTGCTCCACCCCTCTAATCATCTTTGTAGGACTCCCCTGGACTCATTCCAACAGCTCCATATCCTTCTTATGTTGAGCATTCCAGAACTGGAGACAATACTCCAGATGAGGTCTCACAAGAGAGGAATAGAGGAGCAGAATTGCCTCCTTCGACCTGCTGGCCATGTTTCTTTTGATGTAGCGCAGGATATGGTTGGCCTTCTGTGAGTGCACATTGCCACATCTAGCTTCTCATCAACTAGCACCCTCAAGTCCTTTTCTGCAGGGCAGCTCTCAATCACATCACCCTCCATCTTGTACTGAAAATGGGGATTGCCCCAACCCAGGTGTAGGACCTTGCACTTGGCCTTGTTGAAGCTCGTGAGGTTCTCACAGGCCCACTTCTCCAGCCTGTCCAGGTCCCTCTGGATGACATCTCATCCTTCTGATAGATGTAGCGGCAACTACACCACCCAGCTTGGTGTCATCTACAAACTTGCTAAGGGTGCACTTAATTTCGCTGTCAATATCATTGATGAAGATACGAAACAACACCGGTCCCAGTATGGACCCCTGAGGGACACCACTTGTCATGGATCTTCATGTGGACTTTGAGCCATTGACTACTACTCTCTGAATACGACCCTCCAACTTGTTTCTTATCCACCATACCATCCACCCATCAAGTCCATATCTCTCCAATTTAGAGAGGAGGTTGTTGTGGGGGACCGTGTCAAAGGCTTTACAGAAGTCTAGATAGATCACATCCACCAGTTTACCTGTGTCCACTGCTGTGGTCACCACATCATAGAAAGCCACTAAGCTGGTCATAAAGGATTTGCCCCTGGTGAAGCCGTGCTGGCTTTGCTGTTAGTCACCTCCATATCCTCTATGTGCTTTAGCTTAGCTTCTAGGAGGATCTGTTCAATGAGCTTCCCAGGCACAGAGGTGAACCTGACAGGTTGGTAGTTCCCAGGGTCATCTTTCCTACCCTTTTTAAAAATGGGCACAACGTTACCCTTCTTCCAGTCACCAGGGACTTCTCCTGATTGCCATGACTTTTCAAATATCATGGAGAGGGGCTTAGGAACCACATCTGTCAATTCCTTCAGGATTCTGGGATGCATTGCATCAGGTCCCATAGACTTATAAATATTCATGTTCCTCTGGTGGTCACGAACGTGATCCTCTTCTATAGTAGGAGGAGGTTTATTCCCTTGGTCACCATCTTGCTGTCCCATGACCCAGGAGGAGTGATGTGTGTGGCTGTCAATGAAGATTGATGCAGAAAATTTGTTGAGTACCTCATCCTTCTCCTTGTCTGTTCATACTAGGTCACCATTCCCAACAATCAGTGAGGGTACATTCTCTTTAACCTTCCTCTTCTGATTGATGTACCGTGCATTTCTCTTAATTTTTTTGAGCACTAAGAAAAGCTGTGAGCACTTCCAAAAATGTGCAGCTATCTGTAAATCAGATTTAAATATTTATCTGTCTTAATCTGAGCATATTAAGGGTGGGGGTGTGTGTATGCATGTAATGACTTTGAGGGCTAAGTCTGAAAAAAAGAGATAATCCCTTTGGAGACAGTCTGTAATAGATCCTTGCCATATCTTTAGTCTAAAGCCAACTGCATTCTTTTCCTTGTTGTCAGCTTCTCTGTGCTCTTGGCATGTAGTTACTTTGAAGACAGTTACAATGGCAAGGGTGAGTATACTCCGAGATCAGTCCAAATCTTGCAGCAAAGTATAATACACTGCTTCTTGAGTAGGTTTATATACTCATGCAGCATATATATATATGCAGCTCATCACAGTTCTCTGTAGAGATAACACATGAGGTCTTGAAAGAAATTTGATGTTGTAAAGCATTGAAAGCATTTTGGCAAAGCTAATTGCCTTAGATAAAGAAGGGAACTGATGAGATTTTGTGGCCTTTAGTGCATGAGCAAGACTAGTGACTATTAATACTCCTACCTGTACTTCCAGTGTACGGCACAACATCTATGCAGGACACTTAATATTCCCCAGTTCTCAGCTGAATAAATACATGTGAGTGTTGAAATGAAAAGAATATGTCTCCCTTGTTAAAAAGGTGGTTTGTTTTGTACCTACCAATATTTCCTAAGGATGTCTGGTTTTCTTGCTCACCATGGCTCCAAAATCCAAGGTGAGAAATATCTGGCTAAACTTAATAACTATATTGAGGTGGACTACAGGATAAAGGATTATTGTCTATACCTATAGACCTGTTTAAATGTGCAGAAGCCCTTTGGAGGTCAAAGTGATTCCAGAGTTGCTGCTTTGCTTAGTAACTGAGGAAAACGTACCTTTAGTGTTGGGGTTTGTTACTAAATAGGTTAATACATTTGCACAGTTGGGTGTAAATATTTAGTCATGTACTGGTTCCTTTTGTCATGCAACAGAAAAATTACAATGCTTAGTTTTACTGGTCATTTTTAGATGGGTGTACCAAGAGTATTTTGTTGCTCGTTCATATTGCAGTGGGTCACCTGCTCTGACAGCTAGAGATGTTTAGTTGTATCCGGTTTATAGTTATGCTTTTCCTTAAAAGAACTTCTATGACTCCGGTGCCCACTGCAGTTCAGGAAGGGTGCTCTGTTGTCAGATTCCTGTATCTTCTGCTGTTCATTGATGATATATGATTCTAGTCAATGTAACCATCTGTATGAAGTGCCTGACTTATTTCTTCAGGGTTTGTAATTTCTGTGGCTTCACATAATCTTTGCTTTAGTTGAGAATGACAAAAGAACCTGTTTGTTCCTTTGTCTTCTGTGGGGTGAGTGAGTAGAGACCCCTTTTCCAATCTGTTCATGAGTCATGTAAATGTATGGATAAATGAATTTCAGAATTCTTGATTCAGCAAACCTGGGAGACTCGCCGTTTGTCATTGAACAACATTGTTACACATTCTGTTCTCTGAATTGAATATTATGCCTCAGGTTCAACAATTAAACTGTGATGGGGAAAACGATACTCACATTATGTTTTCTCCCATGTCCATATAGCCTGATATTTATTTATTTTTTTTTTGCCCAGCAGTAATGGCCAGGAACAAATGCAATTCATTTTGTGTTGTTGAAAGTCATCTGTTTCTTTTTTGTTCACTATTTTATTGATGAACTTATAGAGCTATTATAGACTGACCAGGTACAATCATCCTTGTTAGAACTAAGTCCTGGTTACATCCCGTCTTACTCTAACATAAATATCCTCAGTCTGAGAGGAAGATGCTTAGGTGTAAAAGAATGTAAAAAGGTTGCTTTTTTTAAAAAAAAAAAGATGTATTTTCAGGCATTGTATATATCACACTCTGCTCTTTTAATTAAATGTATTCCATTCTGAAACTTGTGACACTTGCTAACTCAGTTTCTGCTCTACTGGTTCTTACTAGTCAGGCTTGTTTTGTCTAATGGAGAAAAAATAATATGTTTCTTGACTTTTTCAGAGCTGCTTTGTCTTCCTGATCCATTAAAAAGCATCTAGATATTAACAGTGGAAGAGTTCTATGTAGCATTTGCTGTGATATTCAAATGATTTTAGTTTAGATAATAGGACAAAATTAATTTCCTTACTCTGACATTTGTAGTTGCACAAGGAAGAATTATTAATGAGTTTTCGTGGATTTTTTTTCTTTCTGTGCTTCATACAGTTTAGAAAACAGTAATTTTTTTTAAAGCTCTATGTATATATTAGTATTTATCTCTTTCCTATTAAATGCAAGACTTGTAGCAATCTCAGCAGCCAAGATTTTTGTTTTAAGCAGAGAGTGGGGATTCTCCCTTTTCAGCTTATTACGTTTATTTAAACCAATTCACTGTTAATGATATGCCAAAAAAACCCTATTAGTCAGCACCCTAGCACTGACTTTCAAATGTACTGAAACCAAACCGGAGGATTGCGTGCAGGCAGTATACTTAAAAAGACCCCTTTGATTTCAATGTTCTGTCTTATTGCTGTGTTCTGAGCCCTTAAAGAATATCAAAACTGTTATTTCTTTGCATGTCTTTCTGTGATATCTTTCAAAGAAAAACATGTTAAGATCCTGGAATACTACTGAGAAGAGCATTGTGAGGAGGAAGGAACCATCAGCCTCTGGAGCTGTGAATGCAGAGCTGTTGATCTTGCTCTGTCTTGGTGAGAAACTGAAGAGTCTCACATAAGTTGTCATTTTCTTTCCTCCCCACCTTCTTTCTAGTCACTTAGCAGGTCACTAGGATCTTTATCCTCACTTCCACATTTTTACTTGCTGCTTGTTTGTCTTTGCAGGACTAGACTGAACTTTTTGCTTCTCCCTCAAAGTACTGCTAGGCACTACTCTGTTTCTTCTTTCTTGTGATGGTACGAATTTGACCTCCTTCTGTCCTCTGAATAGATGGGAAATAGCCTTGAAGGCTGTTATTTCCCAGCCATTTTATTAGGCCTTCATTATTTTTTTGTGGACATTTGTAGAAACAGCTTGTATGTAATGCAAACTTGCTCTCCCTGAGCAGCTGGGTATTTATGACCCATTAACATATGCTGAGTTTTGAGACTTTCTCAAATGATGATACAGAGCTTGAGTACTGATCACAAGGGAGGTATCTGCTGCCTTGGTGCTTCGCACTTCAATGCACTTTTTTTTTGCTTTGATGTTTTATTTAGTGGCATGTTAGGAAGGGCTTTGTGCTTATGGAATCAGGCTCTTTGCTGTGTGTCTCATACTGCTGTTATGTGTAGTAGTATCTCCATCTGGACACACTATTGTTCTTTGCATTAGCAGCTTCTCCATCAAAAAACCTTGAGACAATTTTTGTGTTTTAGAAAGCTAGCCAATGATTGCTATGTAACTTAGGATAATTGCATGTAACCAGAGCCTTTGATGGCTCGATGTTCTAGTCTGTGCTGCTACAAAACAGAGATGAAGGCAAGAGAGTACATGCAGCAACTAAAGGGGCTGCTTCACTCGCATGACTTTTCCAAGGCTAGAAAGCTGATCAATGAAGAGACAATCTAATGCCAACAAAGACATTTCCTGTTATCAAAACTGGTAAAGTAATAATATTTTCTCTGGGACTGACACTTTTCTGAACTGTTTAGCTTTAATTACAGTTATCCTTCATGCTAAGAACTCATTTGAAATGTTATCGTGGTTATTTTGTGCTGAACTCTACAGTATCTTTTTTTTCTTAAAAAAAATATTTAAAAATGTGGTTTGGGGTTGAGGAGGTGATCACTGTAAGAAATAAAAATGTATTCATCAAATATATTTCTAATTTTAAAAAAGTATAACTGCACTTGTTCTAAGTGACAGATCTGCAGGATGTTTCTTCTTTCTTTTACCTGTCAAATCTGGATGAATTCTCATTTGGTGAGGGTAGAACTTCTGGCAGAGAAAAGAGATGAGTAGTTGGGAGCTATTTAAATTAGGAGCTGAGAAAGGCAGACAGGTGTTGAGGAGCATTTAGGTCAGACAGACACATTAGTAAAACAGAGATGATTTTCAGCCAGTATGGAAGAGGACAGGGATATGCAGATGAATCAGAGGAGGAACAGGTAGAGATTGTGGAGTTAAAACATCAGAGCACAAAGGTAAAATGAGTGTGTCAGACTAGAAGCTAAAAGAAAATTACCACCATTGTCTCTGCACTGGTGTGAGAAACTAGAAAGCAAGAAGAGATTAACTCCTTTGCCCAGCATTACCGAGGCATGGCAGAATGACAGAAGTTGATGAACATCTGGGGAATCCTGACTGCTGATTGCACATAGGACAGATTAGGTCATAGATCTGAGGAGGAGCTGCTCTGTGCTTCTACAGAACCAGGAAAAGAGCTGTATCACAGGCATACAGTTATTCTCATACAGTTATTCTGCCTTGTAATATATGTGTTCAAAGAAGAAGGTTTAAGTTTACAGATCTAGCGTTAGGTTTTGTGCATCTGGAATACTGCAGATGCAGATTAATGTTCAGTTAATAGAGGATTGTTGCTTCTCAGTTGTATTACAATAAATAGTTTGTGCAGAAGGCTACGTGGGGAAGGCCTGAGCAAGAGTGTAGGTATGCAAGATTTTCTGCTCTTATGTGAGTAATCTGTTCTGTTTTGTAATCAGGTTGCTGACACTTCTCTTAATCAGTATTTCATTTTTACCGAGAGCTACTCTACCCCTGCCATGCAGTTTAGTAAAGATGTTTTTATTATGAGACTTTTGTCATCTTAGCAGGACAGTGTTTTCTTTTACTCAGTGAACTTCCAAAAAAGTTATAGTTGAAGATACACCAGGGCAGGAGATGCTAGTTGTGCCATTAATGAGAGATGCTGTCTTACACATTTTTTTTTCAGAAGGGCTGCATACTCTGTAGTTCCGTATTAGAAAATAATACCAGAAAAAGTTGATTTACCTCCCTGTTACATGAGGGCGTTCTGTAGTGCTGTTTGTCTCTTTCATAGCAGGTCAAAAGCCTTTGCTATAAGAAACACAGTAAATGAGGAAAAGAATCTGATCCCTCCAGATGCCTGAGAAAACTATATTATGCTCTTCTCCCCTGATAAGTGAGGCTGGTGGTTTCTTAGTGCTAATTAAGATTCATGTCTTCAGCCTTGATAACCAACCACCAACAAAAATCCCCAAGGCCCAAAATAACATTTGGCTGGAGCTGTAGATAAGACTGTCTGTCACAGCCTGACACAGTCCACTATCCTCTTAGACATGTGAATAGACTCCACACACTGTTACCACACACGGTAGAAAAGTCCTGCTGTGTAATATCCCTCCTTGTTTATTTCTGCAGTTGGAAATAAGCTGGTACGTTCAAGTGTATTCTGTAGCAAACCTAACAGCTATATTTCTAGCATGTTTCTGGCAGAGTGGGGAGTAGCCTGACATTAAATAATTGAAGAGCTGTGGAACGGGGATTATGCTTGTCAGGTGGTTTTTTTGCTTGTTGTTTTTTGAAGGCTGAGGGGAAAAAATGGGAGTCATGGGATCTAAGTCACTAAAGTAGCAGGAGATCACTGTAGCAATTATTTAATGTCAGTCTTGTAGTGCCACAACTTCTTTATGGTGTGTGACAGGAAAGGACAAGAATAATTCTTTCGGCAATCAGTTGAAAATAAAGGTACAGTTTCTTTGGAGGCTGCAAGAAATGCATTATGGTCCATTTAGTTGAGGGAGAGGAGGCTGAAGCTTCACTTCCCATGAATTCCTCAGATAAACTAATTGAAATACAGCCGTGGAGGCAGCAGATGGGGAGGAGTTATTGTCTGTCCCAGGATTACCCATGCCATCTAAAAATAAGTATTCTTGAAAATAAAGCCAATAGGAATGAGCATGTGATTGTGCTGGACACCTTCAAAGCCCTGCATGTAGGGACAATGGGTCCTGAAGAGAAGGTTCGTGTGAAGCTTGGTACAGCAAACATAGCGTGCAGCCATCCCTTCCTAAATACTCAGTAATAAGCAGTAAAATACACAGTAAAATATCATTCTTTATGCTTATGTGGTGTTTGAGATAATGGTATCTTACTGGCATGACTTCTGGACTCTGCTGCAAAGTGATGTCTCCTCATGTGTCTGTGTGAAAATCAAGCAACTACACAAGCACTGTATCACGTGAAGGATTCTTTCTTACTCTCTGGAATCCAAATAGAGATTAAATGTTGACAGCAATAGAAGAAGCAAAACCAGGTAACCTTTTATTCTTTCATTATTCATGGACACGTTTAACAATAATAGATAATTTGCTGAACACATACTCTCAGTTTCTGGGTAATGTGTGAGTAATGCAACAACCACAGGCAACTAAGTTGATGCCTCCAGCTAGGTATTCAAAAAAGAAATGTTACCTTGTAATTCTGGGGCTTTTAAAGTTGTAATTGAGTGTTCATTTTCTAAATAGCTCTTCATCTGAACATCAGCAAGAATGTCTGAAGTCAAGTAGGGTCTTCTTGGATATTAAGCAGTCCTGATAGAAATATTAATACTAAATAATATGTCCTTGTGCATATGGCTCAAAATGTATTCTAAAAATACTGAAGTGTTGTTGCATGTCTGTGTAGTCTACTAATTAGTCAGCTTCTGAGGTTGTAAAAGGAGGTACAGGCAGGATCTTCGGAAAGGATTGGCCTTCTCTCTGAAACTGACTGATTTTTGCCATACAACTAGATGTGGTAATTCTTTAGTGGCTACCTGAAAAAAAAAAAAATGTGTGGAGTGAATCACCATTTATGCCTTTGGAACCCGGATGTGATGGGTACTTGTATGTGAAAGGAAAGAAGAATGGCTTTGCATCATGTGCAAAGGATGCACAATGGATCCTCAAGAGAGATAAACAATCCACATTTATTCAAGAAACAAAAGCAACAGCCAATATGTACGCTATGGAAAAGGTAGGAGTAGCAAGTCACAGGCAGAGCTTATGTGTTGCTAGAACAGGATGTCAGCATAGCACCACATCCTGAGGAAAAACTATGGAAAACTCGGCAAGTTTTATGTACAACTTGTTGCAGCAGGGCCATACTTTTTAAATCAGAGAGATATTGTAAGTCTGTTTCACAGAAAAAAAAGTAAATGTTTCTCTCCCCTGTCCAGCTGAGGAGGGGGTGTGAGAGAGTGGCTTTGGTGGGCACCCAGCGGGGCCATCTCACCTCAAACATCGGTTGAGGTTTTCACTTGGGCGTACAGCTTGAAAGAGAGGGAAGCAGAAGAGTAGAGCTAGATGGGGCAAAGTAAAAGTTTCTTGTGAGACCAGCTGAAGACGACCCACTTCAGTGGCTAATAACTAACAATGAAGAGTGGGAACTTTTTCATTTATTTCATAATCATCAGAATACAGTATTCTGGGGCCAGCAGTATGAATAAACAGGTCAGGGATTTTGAGCATGATGGGAGTGTCACCTAGTGAAGCTTGGAGGTATCTTGAAGTCTGTGCCTAGGCTCAGACGTCAGGCATAGCTGTTGTATCCTTCTGTAAGAAAATAAGGTGGTTGTGTCTCTTGGGCTGAGTAGACGGACTACAAACTTCCATAAGCCTTTACGCTTTAAGAAAAATTTAACTCTAGGAAAACTTGTTCCTGCTCCCCTTTCCTTTTCATCCTGCATACTATAAAAAGGAATAGTGATTCAGGCTTTTCAAGGGGACTGTGTTGATGTTGCTGGCTTTGCAAGGGGGGCATTTGGGTTTTTCATTTGATATTTGTAGACTTTGAGCTTGCTGCATACAGTGAGACCAGGTTTCTGATCCTGAAAAGGAAAAAGCCTTTTCCCAAATTCTAGTCAGGTTAGGCCAGACTGGTGCTGATATCTTTCATGCACGTGGATAAAAGCCTGCATGCAGAACAAGACCAGAAAACCTGAGTGAAACCTTTGAAGAACTGGGTAAGTGACTGTGGTACAGATTGGATTTCATGTTGTTATGGTTTTCTCGAGTAAAGTGTGATTTGATTTACAGAGATTCAATAAATCTCTCAAATACATAGGTAACAAGTTCCCCTGTACACTAACACATACTCATTGAATGAATAGCACCAAAGTATAGAAGTTGCATTGTGTTAGTCAGGGGGAGCTAATCAAGATAGTATCGTGTTTCTTTGACTCAAGAAAGAGAGTCCCTGTATAATAGTACTGCATCTAGAGTAAGTGCATTGGTAGCTTCTCTTTGTAATTGTATAGAAAAAATATAATTAAGTTTTTTCTCTAACTGGCCTCATTTTTTTTTTTCTGCTGATCTGCAGAAGATTCTACAACCAAAAATACTTTAAGGCAGTATAACAACAAACAGATGAATTTTCAAGGGTCCATGTGTCTTGCAAGAAATCTTGCAGTGAACTTAAAGAACAAAAATAATATACAGTAAAATCTTCTTTTCTTCTTGTACTTGCCTTTCATGTTGTTTGCACTTCTTGTATGTCAAAGTGCAATATCAGATAATATAATTTAATATCTGTTTTAGTATATCTGTTATCCTTCAGAAGCTGGTTATTCATTTAAGGATGTTATGAAAATTCCTGAGTGGGAGGTTTTTTTAAGTAAGCTCTTAAGCAGATTAGTTTTGATTCCCGTAAATTTTCTGGTAGTCCCAGTTGACCTGTGCTTGAAAGGAAGGTTCTGTGGCAAGTAGCAAAAAAATTCTGCTGCTAGCCATGCTGTTTCCCCTTTTAAGACCAGTGAAGGTTAGAAAAAAGCTCAAAATGGAATTTCATTATTTTCCTGTTTCAGTCAATAGAAGATGTACAGCTGCTTCTGTGTGTGCTCTTTTTGGACTAGTATGGTGACTAAAAGGCTGCAGTCCTTCCCTGGTTTTCTGTACTCTTCCATGGTGTATGCTTTACAACTTCTAACAGAAGAGAGGAGGAGGAAGGGTGTGAGGAGTGCTGATAGTGCCTGCAGTTACTTTTTCAGGTTAAATCCCATCTGGAACTTAATTAATGTGCCCATCCTAATGTAGTGTGCAACAGGCCTTGTTTATAGTGTTATCTTTTACACTGTTTCTCATGAACATGTTTTGTCTGACTTCTAACAACCGGGATGTTTTGATGAGTTTCCTGAATACATATGCAGAGAGGAGTTATTTCAAATAGAGTGGGGCAAACGTGAAATGAATTTTGAAAGCCTTAGTAGGAAACTTTTTCTTTAAAATGTGTAATATAGTGTATAGGGGGAAAGACTAGTGGACTAGTGTTGGGTTTGGTAATTTTTTGTTTGTTTTCTCTTTTTTTTCTTTGACAGACATCTATTAGCACCTTTTCTATGATCCTTTAAGAGCTGAAGTGTTCTTTAGTTTTAGGTAAGCATAACCTAACCAAATAAGTGAAGTGCCTTAATATTTTGATTCAGAGAAGCCTAATAGTGTATCTTGTGTTGAATAATTGGCTGACTGGATTCCACATGGTATTAGGACTGGAGTGAATGCCCCAAACTGGCATCTTAAGTTTGACTTGAATTGGTGATTGAAGGGAAAAGTCAAGATTATATTTGGGTAGCCTTGAGAGAGGGAAATACAGGGATGTACACAATTTTCAGAAATGTTGAAGTGTGGTTTTGGTAAGTGTCTGAGACTTGAGATATCTTTTTTGTTTGTTTGACTCTCTGTCGCTATTTGATACCTACCCATCAACAGCTTGTCCTCTGACCATTAGAAATGTGGAACAAACCTCAATATTTTTATTTTCTGTACAGATAAAATTCTCACTTCAGTGAAATTACATACCAGTGCCTAGAAAGCAATACTTTCCACTTAAATAACCATGTGTTTGTGCTTCCTGACTTGTATTTCTACAGTTGTGTTCTCAGTGTTTTATTGTGTTATTGTTAGGCTGTTGGTTCTTGTGGTGAGTTGCCCTCAGTTTATATATTTGTTCTCGGTGTATATACTCACTCTCTGTGTTTCTGGATAGTGAAAAATAACCTTGAGCCACAATTCAGCAGTTGCTGAGGGGACACTGTTAACTAAGTTGGGGAGAGAAGCCCCTGCCTACGTGAGAGTGTTGCCCAGCACTCTAAGGAAAGGATCACTTGAGATGACTTCAGGGAAAGAGGACGTTACATTTTTTGGTTCTGTGTTTGTTCTTTTTCCTGTTTGTTTGTTTACCCTTTGGAGGAGGAAGCCCTGAAGCATACTCACTGCTGCTGTACGATTTTCTCAGCTGCTTTGTTGTAAATTAACTGTACTCCTCCTGGACATGAGAAAGCACATTTAATCAACATAAAACACAAGTTCACTGTTATTTTCTATAGTAGGAAGGGATGAGGGAGTTTTTTCCTCCAAAATCCTTATTTAAAGACAATCCTGGGAGCTAGTATCATCAGAGGTACTGATTTTTTCTTTACCTTGTTTTTGGAATCTCTGCCTTTCTGTTGATGTTGAATGTACTTCCAAAACTGTTTTGCCAGTTCTAGAAGCCTCCTTGCTCTGAATATTTGACAGGTTATTTAAATAGTTTTGTTGCAAGCTTATTCTAGGTGTTCCTTAACTGTATATTTGGAATGTGTGTTTCCTTGGTTGCCAATCTTTTTGCTTGTATTTACTTTAAGCAGTGAAGGCTTTTTGCATCCAGTCCTAGAATCATGAAATAACTATAGCATGAATGCTAGGCATAGTATTGTTGGAGAGCTTGCTTTCAGTTCTGTCTTCAGGCATAGAATCATTTAGACTTGCCACAGATCACTGGCTCCTTGTTGATATGGGCAAGATAGTCAAGGCTATTCAGCACTTGGTTTAAGATGGTTTTAATGACTATAGTTAAATTTATAGGTAGTTTTGAATTTAGAACAAAAACATAAGTCCGTAAAGCTATTATGCAGGTGCAATCCTGATGAACTTACTTCACAGGTACTAGCTGAAAATTCTTCCTTAGAGTCTCCAATGGCTTCTGAGCCTTCTTGCAAACCCAGCTGCAGCAGTCCTAGGTCAGCACCTGCCTTATAGCTTACAGAGCCCTAAGATGCGTATTTCTCTTGGAAGCATCAGAGCCACTTCTTGCTTCTCTGGCTAGTCTCACTTTCCCTCTTTAGTAACTCTGTTTCTTTAAGACTTGACAGTAGAAGCTTTCCCCTTCCAGGCTCTGTCTTTAATCAAGGTCTCAGCTCAGGTTGGCCCAAAGCTGTTGGAAGCTGCCCCTGCAGGGCAACATAACTTCTTGGTAAGAAAGCACACGTGGGATGCAAATGATACTATTATGGTGTTTGTGATACCTACAAAACTGTAGTAAAAAAAAAAAAAAAATCTCAAGTTGTCAATTCGACCTAATCTGGGGGGGGATGTTTAAGTAGCTGGCATCATAACCATAGAAGTAGATCATCCTCATTGAATGGGAAGATGGTTTCTAGGAAATGTGAGTGCTAGGGCTTCTAACAGACAACATTCTTAAGTTTTGTCTTAACTGAAATAAAACTTACTGTACCCTGGCCTGCTTGCCCAACATCTGAATTGCTTTGGCTAAAATATTCCCATAAACAAAATAAAAATCAGTCTAAGGTAGAACTCTAGCATGCAGACCTTCAGCTTGAACAGTTTGATAAAGCTGCAAGTAACAGAAAACAGGGCTTTCTCATGGAAATGCTGGGCAACTTTAATATTTGCCAGCACCTATTGTAACAGCAATATTGTCAAGTGCTTTCTGATTTATTATGTGCCATTGGGATGATGACCTGTTTAGCCAAACATTTTAATAAATCGCTCTTGGGCAGCTGTCATAGATGACCAATACTGTGATGTTTTTGAACACTTCTGAACAACAGATTTATGATGAAACAGGGCTGGTGATTATGTGGGTAATAGAACAGAAAAAGTATATATTGATGAATTGCGTTCAAACCACGTTTCAGAGAGTACCCTTGGGCTCAGCACTCCAACATATTTTATTTGCTTTGACCTTTGCATCGATCTTAGAAATGTTGACTAAACACCCCATGCTGACAATGTCATCAGGTATTTATGGGAGAATTTTTTGCAAATGCAGAGGTAGTCTTTCAGTATTCAAAATGCCTTAAATGCTGCAGCCTTTCATGGAATATTAACATGATGACCTTTGCCTCATGGCTCTGATAGCAAAGGAAATCTCATTATAGGCTCTGCAGTGTAACTTTGGTTTGACTCAGTGTTGTGTTTCTCTCTAAAAGAAACCCAAACCTGCTCACAATTTATATTCAGCTTTTAAGGCTAAAGTATTTCATGCTTTGGTTTTATGATAGTTTTCTTATTGCTGTGTGAAGTGTATTTCAGAGAATAGTAGAAAGCATTTCTAACAGATTTTGGAAAGAAGACTAGGAATACTTGCAGTTCTGTAGGCATCCCCTCTGTTGCCTCATGGCTAGTAATTGCTAACCTAACATAAATGATGCACTAGAAAACATAATTATTTACCTTCAGTGCTGCCAAAAACCTTCTTAGAAGAAATGATTGGGATAGATTGTTCTGAGGTTATGCCCTGGGTCATAGCTCTGCAAGCTGTTTAAAAGGGCTTCTGTAGTGATAAAGGCAATGTTTGCATGAGACGTTACATTGACTCCTACCTGGATTCGACCAGCTCTGTAATTTTTTGAAACTATCATCAGCCACATAAAAATGCCTAAGGGCTTTAGACTCTGATTTTGCTTTGGAGTATAATAAAGGATATTGGATTGTGGAGCTAAGACCTGGGTTCAATCTGTGACTACCACCACAGCTTTAGAACTACTAACTTTTCAACCACTGAGAGCCCTGTAGCATTGAGGTCTGGACTGAGGAGCTGGCCTGTAGATTGTGTTGCCCCAGAAAGTGCAGTTGAGATTGTGACCTCAGTTCCTAGTGCCTCCATCATAAACCACATCTGATAAGACACCCTGGGACACAAGTAACAGGAGTCTCTTCATTTTCTTCAGTCCTGTTTAATTTTGTGTGCTCTTGGGGGAGAAAATGGACACAAATACAGGAGAGCCAAAAGAACAGGCTGCCTTTTCCAGCTACTAGATCTTTTTTTATTTGAACCTGAACCAGCACCTAAGTAGAGTGCATTCTATCCTGTACCCGCCACTCCAAGGCCTCTTCTGTTGCTGCATTTTGAAACCTGCTGGGGTGGTTCAGATACTCTGGAAATAACAAATACAGCTGTAGTGCTAATAGGCTCCTATTTTGATAATACTTTATCACTTCCCAGTAATTGTTTTGTAGTTCACCATGTAAGCCAAGTGATGACTTGCTTCTTGCCATAAACAGTTGTATTTAAATAATACATAGCTCTGTTATGACTACAAGAGAGGTCTCTGTTATTCTGGGAAGGGAGGAAGGAAGAGACTAACCTAGGAGACCCGTAAGGATTATTTGGAAGACAGATTAAGAATTAAATGACCTTTTAGTTTAAGATCCCTTTGAATCAATTTAATGCATCAGAAAAAAAAACCCAAACTTGGCCACTCTTAACATTTTGGAAGGCATTTGTTATTTCTCTCGTCCCAAGATGTGTTCTGTTTAGATCACTTGTATTTCTGAGAAAGAACAACTTGGAAAGCTGTCATGACACATAGATGCGTCTGGGAGCCAGGTGAAATCCTTGTTGACTCATAGATTAACCTGTTATCCTGCTATCTGAGAGATTTCTGGTTTCCTCTTTCAGCTTAAGGTTAAATTCCATTTTGAAATAAACGGATGCAATTTGAATAGATTGTAAATGGCATTCTTTTTTTTTATCTTCTCTACAGCAGTCAAGGAGGAATGATTGTCTGCTTCCTCACAGCTGTTTATGGGTGAGCTACAGGAATTTGCAGCTCTGCATTTTTTAAAAAAGTATATTGAGAAATTAGTTTATAAGATGTTTTCCCTTTTATATTTATGTAAACATTGATTAATGGTTGCTGAAAATCATGTATTTTGCCTTGTTTCTTCTCTCTCAGAAAAGACCCAGCAGAACAGGCAGGCCCTAAACTCCAGCAGACAGGTCAACGGATTTTTGGCCTTTTGAGTGAATTGGGTAGGGAAAATAAATGAGCAGAGGGAGTGGGTAAGTTAGTGTTATGTTACAGGAAACAGCTGCGATGATCATTATTACTGGCTCATGTGGAATCGCCTGTCCACTTTAAAGTCATGTCTTGGGAGCTTTTGCAAAGTGTTTACCTTGTAAACAGCTACTGTTGATTCTTTAACCTGCAAAGAAGGTGGGAGAGTGACAAGCTTTTGCTGTCAGTACTGGCAGTGCTCAGGTATTTTGTTCTCCTCTCAGAAGTCAAAGGGCTTGCAGTCTGTACTGTGTCACTGCTCAACTTCTCCACATCTAAGGGCAATAGGAAGTCTTTTATCCTCTTCCTCCTCCTTTTTCACATCATAGTAACTTTAGTACCTCCAAGAAGTTAGAGATTCATGACCCTTTAGGCCCTTCTTACCTCCACTGATTGGATTTCTGTGCAGCCCTGATCTATATTTCAAAGGAGAAAAATGCCCCCGTTTTCTCTCCGTATTTAGTTCTTGATCTCTGTGAGCAGAGAATCAAATGAATATTGGTGTTAGTTGCTGCAGGAATGCTCATCTTGAAGAGAGTTAATGAAGTATTTCTGCTGGACTGACTTAAAGCTAAAGTGACATCGTATCAGAGAACTAAATTGGAAGCTGATGTTTATGTAGCACCCAGGGAGGATCCTAAACTACCATTGCTGCTTATCCTGACTTTTTTGCCCATAAATGAATTTTAATGGAACTAATCTCTTGCTATGACATGCTGTTAAAAACCTTATCTCTGAGTATGGAGCTTGCAATTGCACAGATTTTTTTATTATCAAGATGGATGAGGTGGGTAGTTGTATAGAATACTGTGAGAAAGCACACACTGTGGTGTCTTGGATCCTCTGGCTAGACACAACTTAAAATATGGTTGATACATGTGAAGCTGTGAATCTGAAATATTTCTATGTATACTATTTGGCTAACAAGTTTGTTAACACATACACACCTAACTGGAGACAATGGGGAAGCATTGAGTTTTTCTAGTTGTGGTTTGATAAAAAAAAATGGTGAGTAGAACTGGAGGAACTACTTTTTGCCCTCTATTTTCAGAAAGAGGGATGTAGGAAATATGCTTTTCTTGGGGAGAACAAAAGATTAGAGGTGATAAGAAAGGGAGTAAAAAGAACATTGAGAGACAGAGAAAAGGTTGACCTTGCCTGGGACATCTGTGGCAGGCAAAGGCAAAGGGAAGATAGAAGCAAGTTTTAGAACAGTGTGATGGCTTGACTTTGCTGTGAGACCCACCAGTCAAACAATGTGAGTGAGAAGCCTTCAGGAGTCAAATTGTAATCTGCCTAGAGAATCCTGGTCTACCATCAGAAGGGAATTGGCACAAGCCCAAATTAAGCTCCAAATGGATAAAAAAATAATATGAACATGGAAGAAATATATTTTCTTTCTTCTTGGCCTGTATTTCTCATGTTAACTAAAAAGCAATCTTAGTTATGGAATTAGTGAGTAGACTCAGCTTCAATAAATACTTGATACATAACCCTTTAGGATTGTAAGGAGTACCTTGATAACAGAACATATGTAAGCTGCTAGATGGAAGAGGTAGCATTTGTCTTGCAGGGGCAGAGCAGCTGGGCTTCTCTCTACTTCCCATCTCCCCAAAATGAAGAAACCAGGTGTCAAGACCTGGAGTAGCTAAAGGAGTCCAAACATTGCAGTCTGACTTGTACTACATGACTGGCTATGGCGTTTTGCCAATCAAAATGTCTCAGCTTTTGTTTTTTCAAGTAAAAATATTTTTTTGGGGAAAAAAATGAGTGCAAAACAAAGATTTTTTTTAAAAAATTATTTTTTAAAAAAAGATTTTTTTAAAAATCCTTCAAGGAAACCTGTATGCCTGTCAAAATGAAGGGATTAAATAAAAGAGAAAAATGGAACTGGTTTTTCCAAACCAACTGTACATTTTCAAACACACAGTCAAGTAATTCCACATTTTCTGTGTTCAAGATATCTCTTTATCTGACTGGGCTGAAGGGCTTTGAGTTTCTTCAGATATATGATAATTTGATAAGTATTGTCATAAACTAAGAGAAGAGCATATTCGACAGTGTAGCTGTTTTATGCTGGAAGCAAATTTGTTTGGAAAGTGTGAATTCATTTAAGCTTACAAGAACTTCTTACTTCTAACATTAAAAGAGCTTTGTCAGGAAAATTTCTTCATTTCTGAGTGAAATTTCTTGTCAAAAAAAGTTCTGTGAAAGAGAAAATGTTTTTCAGAAAGAAAGAGTCTTTTGATTATAATACTGGAACAGGAATCTGAAAGATGAGTTGTATTTCCAATTCTGCTACTGACTTTCTCTGTGGTCTTGGACAAATCACAAACACCTCACTGTTCAGAACTATCCATAAAATCTGAGCAGTGTGATTTTTGGGTAGCTGTTTAAGAGCAATAGACTTGTTCAGTTCAGTGCTTTAAAACTGGGTGATTGCTTGTAGGTGTCACATGTGAAGTAGTCAGAAAACAAACTCATAGACATTTAAAAGGAAATACATACACCAAACTCTTTACTTGTGTTTCTGCTATGAAAAGTGAACAAATTCTGGTTTGGAACTAGAATTAGCAATTTGTAAGAAATTCTGGGATCTGGAAAGAGAGGCTGAAGTTGGTAACTAAATACAAACTTTAAGAAAATTTGGATTGTGGTAGCTCTATGATATTTCATTTTAATATCTTGAATTGCTGTATTTTACTGGGAAAGGTTTGGGCAATAAGAAAGACTATTTGGGTCCAGCCTAAATGTTCTGCCATTTTGCTCTTGCTCTAATGACAGTTCTTGAGGTTTTTTATTAAGTGATAATGCGCACAAGCAAGTCCAAGAATTCAGTCATCAGGAAGCTATTTGTCTTCAAAACAGTTGTGGGTTAGGAGAACTGTCTTGTGGTCCATCAGTTCTTCTTGCTTGTGGGAAAAGAATGGGTGGTTGCAGCTCTTCCAAAGCTATGACTGAAGTATCAAATGAACTTGATGTTATTAATGATTTCCACTGAAAAGTTTTGTTGAATTGCCATCTGTTAGCTCATCACTGCTGAAATGGTTCAATACTGGTCTGGCTGAATGTAAGAATACAATGCGCCTAGTATTTTTTATAACATGTGAAAGCTGGTAGCATTGCAATTGGGAGTGACCCAACTCAAGGGTATTATTATGTGGAATCGTAGAGCTTTAGTCTTGAAGTGACTTCTGCTATTAATTGCAATATTATTATAGATCGGCCTTTAATAGGACTAGTAAGACTTACAGGAACCACTATGATGTCCCAGTTCTAGAGTTGTTTACATCTTTGCTCATGCAACTGATGAAGTAAGTAGAAAAATAACTGTTAATCCAGACATGGCTCAGTTTGTTTCTTCAGCACCGAAAATAAAGGACTGGAAAATTTGCAAGTTTCACAATGCTAGTGCTAACCAGACCTTAATTTAATTTGAAGGGAGTGACGCCTCAGGCCAGAAATTAGTGTTGGTAGCCTGTGCCTACTTGTATGGGAGAAGTTTTTTGTATGTGGTTAGGGTGGGTTGGGGAGTCAGTCACCTGAAATGCTGCCCCTGACATGCCACACGTTAATCCAGTGAGTTACTGTCAAAAGTCACAAAATATTTTACTTAGCTATTTATTTAATATGGAACAAGTGGCAAGAGCAGTGTGTTGGAGCAATATGATTCTTTGTCAGGTGGGAAACAGCAAATTTTCCTATCAACTTGAGTCATCGTTGTTCCTTGGTTCATGGATAACATGTGAATTGATGTTAGGAACCACATCCCTCACGTGGTGGTGCAGTCTTTTGGTTGGCCAGAGATGATAACAGCAGCTTTCCATTTCCACCCAGCTCACCTTCTCTCTCAGCCTCTATTACCTCAGTGTAAAGTACTTACCCTCTAGATTCCTTCATTGATCATTTAATTGTCAAGAGGCAATGGACATCAATTTAAACATAGAGATTCCATCTAATGCAAGAAAATATTATTTATTTTTTTTTGTGATGGTAATTGGAACAGGTTGCTGGAAGAGGTTGTGGGGACTTCATTTGTGGAGACGTTTAAACCTCAACCAGACATGGTCCTGGGCAACCTGCTCTATCTGAGCCTGCGTGAGCAGGGGAGTTGGACTAGATGAATCCCCTTCCAAGAGTTCTGTGATTCTGACTCAACTGCTTCCTTCTCAGATGAGAACTGCATGCAGTACACAAGATAGAGGCTTTCAGAGATGTTACAGAGTGGAAGAATAACCTGTTATGCCATGTTCTCAATGCATTTTTCTTACCTGCCAGTTTTGGATTTTTTTTGTCTGCTTACTTAGCTCTGTGAGATACTTCTGAGGTTCCTTGCCATCAGCATAGCATTTGACTGCTTGAAAGTGTTTGGTAGCATTCACAAACTCAGGGGTATAACTGTTCAATTTCCTTTCCAAGTCACGGATGAAGATATTTAGTAAAACCAGTCTCAACTCTGATTCCTGGAAGACCCATCCCATTACTTACTTTTCTTCAATGAGAAAATTGATTGTTAGGCCTGAAGACTTATCCTTTCTTTCTTATCATTTCAACTGTGTTTTATATGTGGAAGAGCCTTTATTATCCAGTCCTATGGCATCTTAATTTGGTGAGGAAACTTGCTCAAGACTTGTGGAAAATCTAGATACCTTGTATCTTCAGGATTCCATGTATCTACATGCCTACTGACACCCTTCTAGAAGTCCACTAAGTTGATGAAGCAGGATTGCCTTTTGCAGAAGCCATGGTGACTCCTTGACACAGACTTGGTTTCCTTGTGTACTGCTCTTATTGTTTGTTATAGACTGTGTATGTCATACTGTTGCTGGAAATGACTCTTCGTTTATTTTCTTGATGCACTTTTGATCTCTTTTTGAAAATGAGAGTCCATTGACAGTCCTCTGGCATAGCAGCAATCTGTGGTTATCAGCTACAAGCCTTTGCCAGTAGTTCTGAAGTTCCACATTTGAGTTTTCTCAGAGCTCTCACTTGAATGCCATCCACTCCTGGTGATGTGTTAACCTCCAACTCATCTTTTTTGTCTAATGATTCCTGTGTACTTGCTTTAAACTGATCTAACTCCTCTGAGTTATCTGCAGTGATGGATGTGCAAGGTATGGGATCTCTCTGATAACTTCTGTCATTAACAACTGACCAAAAGAGTGTATTGAGCTCCTTGGCTGTGGCCTTATTCCTGAGTGACTGTTTTATAACATAGTCATCAAGTAGCGCTACCTGCTCCCTTTCTGCCCTCCTGTTTCTAGTGTAGTTAAGAGACTTTTTACTGTTTAGACTGGAGAATTTACAAGGCACTCTTCACATTCTTTTTCAGCCACTTTATTTTCTATGATATTTAATGGGCTTTTCTGTTCTCCTAGTCTGGATAAACTTTATTATTTTTTGCATCGTACCTTAATTTGAAATTATGCCCTACTAAAATCTCTTATTTATTGTTACAGTGATGGACAATAAGGTTCGTTGGGAGATGCCAAAAAGGGCAGCATTGCAAACACAGACTTTGTGCTATTATTGCCTTTGATTTGGGTAGCTAAAGTGCCAGTGCTCAGCGTGCCACTTGGGTGCAGCATGTCTGTGCTGGCTCTGGAATGAACAGCTGCTACTGTTGCGGTTGGTTACAAAATGAGCTTGTTATAATGAAATGGCTTGGTGCAGTTATGTTAACAGCATCCAATAAAAGAGGAATCCCTGGGAGCTGGGAACCAGAGAAAATCTGAAAGCAGAGGATTGAAAAGTATTTCAGATTAATTTTGTGTAAGGCTTGGATGACAATTTGATGTGTCACACCTGTCCTTCACTCCCTTTAGTTTCATGGGCCCAAGTGGGCTAAAAGCACCACCTGGTAAAACTGAAATTTTATGTGCTTTAACAGATCACAAGTGATGGCTCTGTAAGAAAACTTAGGGTCAGCATATATGAAAATCATTAAGTGTCCAATCCTGACTTTTTGAGGGAGCCTTCTGGGTTATTATCTATGGTGATCAACCCTGACTTTCCTAGTGTAGCAATTGAGAATGTATGAAGCCAGGATGAAAACCCTGATATTCTATGGGAAGAAGAAACCTAATTGAGTTGGGTCAGTAGGTGTATGAGAAGACACCTGTGATAGACACCAAAGCTATATTTTAAGAGCTATAGCTGCTGACCAGATGGAGACCTTAATTAGTCTTCTTTTTTTTTTTCTTTTAGCTTCCAGTTGGTTTTTTTGCCTGTGCCACATTATTTAAATACCTAAATGTCTATGAAGTAGCGTTCTTCTACGTATATATGCTATTATAAACAGAAAAGCTGAAGTGAAAAATACACATTGATCTCAGAGGCAGAGTAGATCAATCTTTCCAGAGAAAGTAATTCAGCTGGCACCACTGAAGTAGGCTGACTTCCCCTTTGGAAGATATACCAGGACCTAATCTCACTAGGAGTAAACACTGCTGGATCTGGAATGCATCTCAAGGTATTCTTAAGGAATAAGTATCAAACTAAGAGTAGTTTCAGATATGGCTCTGGTTCTGAGTTTCTGTGGAGACTTGCCCCAGCTTGGTGGGCCACTGTTGCTGTTTGGTGGCATTTTATAATCCTCCTGAGCTTCAATGAGCAGATTTTTAAAGAAAACCCAGAGTGGATGTGTTGTAGCCCATTCAAATATTCTTCATTGTATTAAGCGTGCATGTGTGCCATGTGTAACTTTGGAGCTGTGGTCAGTGGCACAAGCTTTGGGAGCTGATTGATTAAGCAGTAGCCATCTGGGTCCCTCTGAAGTAAATTCCTTCCTACTTTATCTTCCTGAGGAGCTGAGGAATATATGGATTCTTCTGGCATCTTTGCCAGGAAAAACTGATACTCGCAGGTCCTGTTCCAGTTTTATGTAGCCTGTGAGAGATGGGGAGCAGGGTGGGAAGCTTAAAAACCCTTGAGACTCTGAAATCCAGCATGGGTGAGGGGGCAAGGGTTGGTTCATTGCCGTCTTTTATTCATTTGCCAGGTGTTCGTACATTGCAGAATAAAGCCTGCATTTTTCCTGGACATGAAATTGAGGAAGCAGCTTTTATCAGACCTTACATCTGTTGGTGCCCCAGGATATACAGACAGTAACTAATGCCAGGAAGCCTGGAATGTGACAAAATATTGGCAAACTGTGTTTCGTCTGATTTGTTTGTTTAACACTGTGGTAGGAGTATCAATTAACAGAATGACTGTATTCTTGCCAAATGAAGGAAAAAATATGATAAGCCAATGTCTACAACCCTCTTTGCTCCTTTGAAACGTGTCTGCCCCACAGTAAGGTCGTATGCCTGTTTAGCATGTAACACTTTACATCCTTATGGCTGTTCCTTACAGCATGAGGCAGGCATCTGTTTCTGCCAAAACAGTGAATGGAAAAAAAGTACTCTAGGCTGCTGGTATTGCATAACTCCTTGTTGTCTCTGAAGAGCCCAAAACTAGTGAAGTTTCTCTAAACTTAAGACTGTGATCTGCTTCACAAAAAAGTGGAAGTCTGCGTTCCAAATGTGTCACCCCTTGAAAACAGTCTTTTCCTGAAAATCCTCTGCTTCACGGTCATGCATAAGTGGTGTGGGAGGTAGTTATAGGGGAGAAGCCTGTCCTTTCATCTGTGCACCTCCTATTACATTGTACTGATTTTCCCTGCAAGCAGCCTTGAAGATGCCTGTTTGCCCACACTCCAGAAAGACAGTCAACAATTTAAGGACTCAGAATAGTCTGGAGGATGGGGCGATGGCCTCCAGAACTTGTTCTTTAGATATTGGCATGCACATATGCTTAAGTCACAAGATTTCTATTTCTCCTTTATCACACATTTGGAACTGGCAGTTTTAGAAACAAAAGCATTGTTAAGGATGTGGAAATGGTACTTATGATTCCATTGAAACAGTAAAGAGAGAATCAGCTTGGGAGATGTGCATTGGGGCAGATAAAGCTGCGGGTACTGTACTTAAAACTTCTTATTCTGAAGTAATGAAATAAAATTAACTCCCAAATCCCATTAGTTAGCTGGTCTTTATTGCAGCAGAGGGATGTATGGCATGGAATTTTAATTTTTTTTTTCATGATATAATAAAACACCTCAGAAGCCTTTTCTATATTTGTCAGTCAAACACCATTTTTAACAGTTAATTTTTGCCTGACAGGTTCATCCTCTCTATTCCAAGATTCTCTTATCTTCGCTTTGCTCTCTAGAATGAACTGAGAACTCTTGTACTTGTTGAATGGTATATTGCAATTGGCAGCCTCTAGAGAGAGGTTTGAAAAATGGGTATCTTTTTTATTTGGTGCACTCAATTTTACAGTCAAAACTCTTGATCTTGAAACAGGCATTGTCAGCTAAAGGTGGAATAAGGGATTAACTGTTAAACTTAAAAAATCCCAACACATCCTTGTGGGTTCTAGTTGGACAATGATACATTTTGGCTTATTATTTGTTAGGGAGTGGTTACTGAGCAGTCATCAGCATAAGGGAGTACAGGAAAATATCAGTCTTTTTTCAGTAAAAGGAGAAAATTATTTTTCCCCTGACAGAGGAAGTGAAGGAAAGATTCTGCAAAGCTTACCCTGAAAGTTAGATGGGAGTCTGCGAGAGCAGGGCTGTAAGGATTTGGGCATTCACAGTTCACCCACGTCAGTGATTAAAGAACAGATCTACTTGGGCATTCTAGGAAAAGGAGACATCTATTTGATAGACTTTATATAAGCTCTGCTTGACCACTTTCTGCCACTTTTGGCCACAAAAATGACAGGTAGTTACATCTTCTTCACAGACTGTTCAGCTGACCCACAATTTTTATTGATGTAAAAGACAGAGACCTATTTACATCCCCCCAGATGAAGGTTTGCACTTCTGCTGTATAAATATTCCTATTCTGTGATAGACCAAAATCATATCTCTTCTATCCCACCCTCACTCAAGGGCTGTTGATGGTGAAGACAAGCCTACTGCCTTCTCCAGAGTTTTGAGCCATGTTTCTTTTCCACACCTTGCCCCCTTCCCTGCCAGAAGAATGCACAAATGTAATCCTCACTACCACAAAACCAGCAGTCAAGTTTCTTGCATTCGAGAAAATGTGATTGTAAAGGAAATGGGTTGAGCACAAGTGTGATTATTGCATCTGTTACCTGTGACAAGTTAGAAAAGCCTAATTATGGACAACCCTTAGGTTGTCTTTCTGCCTTTGTAGCACACAGCATTTTCCTTCCAACTAGTAAAGACTCATAGCTATGCCCAAGTCTCTTATCACTGCTGCTTTCCTTAGTCTTAAAATATAGAACCATGCATATATTAAAAAAATCCAAACCAAATAAACACAACCAATAGCGAAGTACAAGAAGAAAACACCAACCGATAATTACATAAGTGTAATGTAATATGGGTGTCACTTGGCAAAGAATGACCTTGAAGTAAAGGTTAACCTGTTGTTTCTTGGCTGTTCATCCTCTGCCAGGACACAGCACACAGTTTGCTCCTGGCTGCTAATATTTTCAAAGGTACGATTTTATGACAAGTATAACTTGTAGTTCACACACTGTACTTCTCAAAATCTGACCTGCTGCACAGGTTTAGATTAACTGTACCATGTGTCTACTGTGGCTTTTGTGATGGGAACGGAGCTATGAGATCTGCCAAACTGGATACCTGGGACACTAACCATTGCAGCAGTTCATCATTCTCACAGCAGGAGAAGCAGCATTGCAAGCATGAAGGTTTAATGTATGTCTTGTCACTTTTTCTGGTAAGTGTTAGTCAGTGAAAGAAAATCACCAACTTGCTAACAGTTTGAAAGTAACATGTATAGCTGGTAATATATACATCTTTGAGCATCCTCTTTGTGTTGCTTGAGAATCTGAACAGCTTTAGGAGGAAATGACATGCAGAGGTTTCACAGCATATTTTAGGATGTGATAATATAAACCCAGATAAAAATCAATGCCCTATGTAGGAAAGCAAACAGAGAAAAGGGAGGTCTTTAGAAAAAGTCTGCAGGAAAAAGCAATGCTAGGCATACTTTTAAAATGTATCTGTATATCTATGTGTTTTTCTGTTGGGTTTTTTTTTGTTGTTGCAGGGTCCCTTTTACTGTAATAAAAATTCTTCCATGCGAATGGAAAAGTCTGGAATTTATAAACATTTCAGTACAAAATTAGATTAAGATGGTTCTTCCTAAAGAGACTAAATTGTCTGACATCTGTCATTTCAGGGGGGAAAGCAAAATATTACCTTACCGGAAGGGAGTAAATCTTGATTATTTAGATTCCCTTACAGATCATTTTTTGTTGATTTATCCTTTCTTGATAGAGACTTAATGGTCATACTGCTTATGTTGCAATTGGGCAATATTTAAGTGAATGAATTCTCTAGATAGTTTATAGGCATGGATATATATTAGTCATGCTCTTTTACTTAAAGGTATTTTAATTGTATATTGTCAGAATATAATTTAGTTCAAAGCCCATAGAAGAAGTGTGGTCTGATATGAAGCTTTCGCCTAATGCCAGAAAAAAGTGGAAATGAATTGATGGAAAAAGATTAAATATTCACGGAGCCAAAGCAATCAGTTGGAGTACACGTTTTGCTTCCCTAGTGGCTGGACTGATCTGCTTTTGCCGGAATCATATTTTCATGTTTTATCTTGAAGAGAATAGTGAAACTGAAAAAATATGCACAGAAATTTAGCTTAGATATCTGTCTACAGTTTGAAAGAGTTATTAAATCTAGATCTATCTAGAGAATAAAGAACTGTTGTTGACAGATTCAGCTGTAGTAGGAGTCCTGTTTATATTACAGAGAGGTATTTTCTGTGCTTTAGGACAATTTATTCTGTAACTGAAGTTATTGAGAAGCATGACATCCTTCTCTGGTGGGCAAGAGACTGAAGTCCTAGAGAGACCCTCAGTATGTTGACATAGTTGGTCCAGATATGAAGTGCACAGTCCTGAACTGGGCTGGGGGGGTCTCTGCTACTCCTCAGATGTTCCTGAGGCTCTCTCCTGAGCCTTTCCCACAGGGACTGCAGGCCACCTCCCTTCTGTGGTCAGGTAGGAAATAACTAGGCCTGACTCTTTAAGGTTGCTGTACACCTAATAATCACTGGTGCTCATTCTCTACTGCTCTGGAGGATCCTCCATAGTACTTTCAGCAAGGGTGCCCTGTCCTGGTAACCAGGTTTGTCCTGTCCTCACTCCACAAGTTCAATCTCCATTCATGTTGTCTTGAAACTATCCTGTGCATTTGTAGTTTATTGGGCTGAAGGGAGGTGAGTGGAGTGGGAATGAGCTGGCAATGTGTACTCGCAGCCCAGAAGACCAATCGTATCCTGGGCTGCACCAAAGGAAGCGTGGCCAGCAGGTCAAAGGAGGCAATTCTGCCCCTCTATTCCTCTCTTGTGAGACCTTATCTGGAGTATTGTCTCCAGTTCTGGAATCCTCAACATAAGAAGGGTATAGAGCTGTTGGAATGGGGACAGAGGAAGGCTACAAAGATGATCAGCGGACTGGAGCACCTTCGCTATGAGGACAGGCTGAGAGAGCTGGGCTTGTTCAGCCTGGAGAAGAGAAGGCTCTGAGGAGATCTTATAGCAACCTTCCAGTACCTGCAAGGGATCTACAAGAAAGCTGGAGAGGGACTATTCATAAAGGTTTTTAGTGATAGGATGAGGGAGAATGGATATAAACTGGAGAGGGGCAGATTTAGACTAGACATTAGGAAGAATTTCTTCACCATGAGAGTGGTGAGGCACTGGAACATGTTGCCCAGGGAAGTTTTGGATGCCCCATCCCTGGAGGTGTTCAAGGCCAGGTTGGATGAGTCCTTGGGCAGCCTGGTCTAGTGGGAGAGGGGGTGGGAAGGTGGAGCGAGATGATCTTCAAGGTCTCTTCCAACCCTAACTGTTCTATGATGACAGCCACCTTGGCTTGTATGATCGCAAGGAAAGCAAAAGTCCCGCTAAAAGTCATTCTGATCATCTTATATGTTTTCAAATGTAAATGTGTTTGGAAAATAGCATCCATTATGGTAAGAGCATGAAAACTGAGCACATTGAGAGACAGCTGCTCTTCAGGCACTCTATTTCCCCGTGTTCAGTAAATACTGATGACGATGATGATGATGTCTACTATTTAGGGACAAAACAATGCTCTAAGCAAGAGGGAAAATTCTTAACAGACCTGCAGACTGTCACAATTTTTTGATGGTAGCTTACACTAAAAGACTGTGATTCTACACTAGGCAGCAATCCCAACCAGTGCTGGCCCACTGAAATTTATCTTCTGGTTCCTATTGGTGATTTGTTTGTTATAATGATATTGTCCTCTCACTTCCAACAAGAATGCAGGAAGAATGGCAGAAAACAAGACTTCTCAAATTTTTAACATTGGGAAACCATCACATCATGTCAGTTTCTGGTCTAAAATCTACCTGGTCCACTCTCACACTGGCAGATGATAAGCTGAAGGCTAGCAATGATTAAAGTGGGCAGGTGGAGTTTCTCAGAGTACAAATCCACCCTACTGAGTTGGCTGAGCTTCAAAATATCTGTGCCCAAGGCAGGTGTGACCCTGGCTGCTGCAGGGAATTTTTACTGAAGATGGCAGCACTTGCTTATATTTTCCTATTGACAAAGTTGTTTAAAAACAAGTTTAAAAAAAAAACCAAAACAAACTAAAACCATTTCCAAAATGTGAAGAAAACTGTAATTCTTTTTAAAGGAGTAGATGGTGAAGTGTACGTGTAGGTACCTGAGTGACTCTATGGTTTCTCTTGGAAGAAGAGGTATTGCCTGAGGTCTCCTTTGAAGTCCTGTTCTGGGAAATTTGCAACAGAAATAGCTTAGTGGCTCCTCTTGTTTTGCTTCCTTTTGAAATGCCACAACTTGAGCTCCCAAAGAAGAAAAGGAGATCTTGATTCTTCCTCTTCCACGTGGCTTTTCCTAAATCTGTATTAAATATAGATCGGGCTGAGGCCTTGCTTTGAAATTTGCAAGTGAAGTCTGTGCTGGGAGTTCTTTGGAACAAGAGAATTTTGAGCAACGTAATTTTTTTCCTAATCAGAAATGAAACTATTGCAATCCTAAATTACTTTGCTGTTTTATCAGTTATTAATTCAAGTTTTCTGAAAGTGGTATTTAGTACATATAATGTGCTTTTCAGTCCATGGCTCACTTTCATGGTTGTCCTTTGAGACAGGCAGATAATTGCTGTTATTTTTTTACAGATTTTTTTAGACTTCTCCTTGGGAAGGACTCTAAGGTGCTGCTTTTTTTTCCCTTTGTTTCAGTCCAGGACAGTTCATCTTCTTGTGTCATAACAGAAATTTGTAGCATATGAGAAATTATAGAATATAAGAAAAAAAGCCATTTGGCATCTGAGTGATTTTATGCTCAATATAAGGTATCTGTGATAAATCCTCTGTATCTTTGGCATGTGGAGTAAGGACTGAAGTTTACTTCATCTAGGATGCTGTCGCCTGTAAGGCCAGTATTTGATCAGTGCCGGCTTCATGAGCTAATACTGCAGCAGGCAGCTGGAACGCACTTTGCCTTTCCAATTGCAAAAAGAATAGTAAGTTAAGCAGTGAATACTTGGGTAAGTTTTGTATGCAGTTGAAACTTAGATGAATTTTGGAGCTCTAGCTTTTGAAATTTTGCAGTTACGAGTGTTTGTGATTATATGTTTTTAATGGAAGGTGTAGACAGATGTTTGGGCTTTGTCTTAATCCTGGATGAGCAGATCTAAAATCAGAGATCTTGTCTTCTGTCCAGCTCCATCTGTCATTCTCAGTCTTATTACTGAATGATGAGGCCAAGCCAGATGAGTCTTGGCTGGTGAGTTGCTTACTTAGAATTCTTTTGGCTTCTGAAACACTGAGATTTGGGCTAGTCTGTGTTCAACTTTTTTTCCAGTTACCCCTCAATTTTCCTGCCAACACTTTTTCTTCAGGCAGGTGTTGTGGGCTCCAGATACTTCAGTGACACAGAGGAAGCCTGGCTAGTGCAACTGCATGTTTGCATGATGTTGTTGTAGAGCAACCCTCTTGTTCTGTTGCAAAACAGTATGGATTTCTGTCTAGCAAACCTGAAGATAGTTTTGCAGTCTCAAGATAGATAATCAGTCTAGTGCTTTGCTATCTTTGCTCATCCAAAACTTTGTTACCAAATCTGAATTTGCAATTTAATCCTGTTACTTATGTCATGGATATAATCGATTAGGTATGGGAAACAGAGGATTCCCTCACTTATTGAAGCAGCCATTGATGAACGTGAAAAGCGTTACTGTATTATCCAGCAAAGAAAGTTGTCATGTGCTCCAGCATAATAAGATTGTTTTTAAAACCATCTTCACATACATACTTCTATTTCTTACAGATCTAAGGCATAAATATAATACAATCATAGTATCATAGAACACTTTCGGTTGGATGGAACTATAAAGATCACATAGATCCAACACCCCTGTCACAGGCAGGGACATCTTCCAGTAAGTCAGGTTGCTCAAAGCCTCATCCGTCCTGGTCTTGAACACCTCCAGAGATGGAGCAGCCACAGCCTCTCTGAGCAACCTGTGCAAGAAATTTCTACCTTACATCTAGTCTAATTCACCCCTCTTTCAGCATAAAAGTGTCACTCCTTGTCCTACCACTGCACTCCCTGATAAAAAACCCCTCCTCAGCGTTCCTGTAGGCCTCCTTTAAGTACTAGAAAGCTGCTATAAGGTCTCCCTGGAGCTGTCTCTTCTCTAGGTTTAACAAGCCCAAATTTCTCTGCCTGTCCTTGTATGCGAGGAGCTCCAGCCCTCTGATCTTCTTTGTGGCCTTCCTCTAGACTTGCTCAAACAGATCCATGTCCTTCCTGGGCTAAGGACTCTAGGACTGAATAGAGTGCTCCAGGTGAGGTCTCACTAGAGCAGAGTAGAGAGGGAGAATCACCTTACTTGACCTGCTGGTTACACTTCTTTTGATGCAGCCCCAGATACAATTGACTTTGAGGCTGCAAGCAGACATTGCCTGCTCATGTGGAGCTTCTCATCTACCAACACCCTCAAGTCCTTCTCTTCAGGACTACTCTCAACCCATTCTCTACCCAGCCTGTATTTGTGCTTGGGATTACCTTTACCCATATCTTATGTCTCTTGAGATTGAGGAAAAAAAAATAATAATGCTCAAGACAGATTGGGCTGAGTCTAACGGCATGAGGTTTAACAAGGCCAAATGCCGGGTCCTGCACTTGGGGGTCAACAACCCTGTGCAGTGCTACAGACTAGGAGAAGTCTGTCTAGAAAGCTGCCTGGAGGAGAGGGACCTGGGGGTGTTGGTTGACAGCCGACTGAATATGAGCCAGCAGTGTGCCCAGGTGGCCAAGAAGGCCAATGGCATCTTGGCTTGTATCAGAAACGGCGTGACCAGCAGGTCCAGGGAGGTTATCCTCCCTCTGTACTCGGCACTGGTGAGACCACTCCTCGAATCCTGTGTTCAGTTCTGGGCCCCTCACCACAAGAAGGATGTTGAGGCTCTGGGGCGAGTCCAGAGAAGAGCAACAAAGCTGGTGAGGGGGCTGGAGAACAGGCCTTATGAGGAGCGGCTGAGAGAGCTGGGGGTGTTTAGCCTGGAGAAGAGGAGGCTGAGAGGAGACCTTATTGCTCTCTACAACTACCTGAAAGGAGGTTGTGGAGAGGAGGGTGCTGGCCTCTTCTCCCAAGTGACAGGGGACAGGACAAGAGGGAATGGCCTCAAGCTCCGCCAGGGGAGGTTTAGGCTGGACATCAGGAAAAAATTTTTCACAGAAAGGGTTATTGGGCACTGGCAGAGGCTGCCCAGGGAGGTGGTTGAGTCACCTTCCCTGGAGGTGTTTAAGGCACGGCTGTACGAGGCGCTGAGGGCCATGGTTTAGTGTCTGACAGGAATGGTTGGACTCGATGATCCAGTGGGTCTCTTCCAACCTGGTGATTCTATGATCACTTTTATTGCCAAAGCTGCATCTACTGTATTAATAGAATGACATATCTTCAGGATAAATGTATACAAGAGGTCAGTATTAGCTGAATGTTGCATGGGTGTATTGCAGAATGGATTTAGGAGGACCACACATACATGGTCTCTTCCCTTGATATAATTTTCAAAAGTTTAAAGTGTCTTTTGGAGAAGCAAAGCAGCTGACATAATTTTCATGTCTACTGGAATTAAGGTAGCTTTGATTCCTTTTCTTTTGGGACGCGAACAGTCTTCTCAACTTCTACTTTTTTTTCTCTCAAGATCCAAACAGCCAGTTGTCATTGACTTCACAGTAATTCCAGTGTAAGGGACAGTATAACTTCCTTGTGAGACTGAACACTTCTCTGCGATACCACTAACAAAAGGTATTCTCCTGTGTTTGAAAGAAAGGAAATTTGTAAAGGATAATGAAGTTATTCTGAAGAATTACACAGATAAGCACCTCCACAGTTTCTTCCAGCTTATGGAGATAAGTGTATAAAAGGCTTGATTACATGCACACATAATTTTTTTTCTGAATAGGTTTGTGCATGCTGTGTGAATGTTGTGACATTGTCCATATACACAGGCAAGTGGCCCGGTGGCCAGATATAAGTCTAAAAACAATAGGAAGCCAATTGCGCTTCTAAACATAGTGCTGGCTTTCTGCAGTTAAGAGCTATTGGAAAGTATTTTGCAGTATTGTGTGAGATACAATTGATAAAGGTTTTATTGCTGGTTTTATGTGTTTCCTGTGTAAAAGCTTTACGAGGTAAAGCTAAAACTAAGCATAATGAAAAGCTGAAACAAACAAAATAAATGACTGTCTCCTATTCCTCCAGAGGCATATTTTGTTTGTTTTACTATGTCAGTATTATTGGTCAGTTTTCTGTCATGAATACTACAGAAACAGCCTAAGGCCATATTTTCTGCTGTTAAGTGTTCTGCAGCCTCCCTGACATCAGTGCAAATGTATATATGTTTATCTGAGAGTGAATCAGACAGAGATAAGAAGTGAAATTCTCCTAATACATTATTTATTCAGATAATTCACTCTGTGTAGAAGAACCACATATTCAATTTATCTTTGACAGACCTGAAAAGCCTGCCAAATACCTCTGTATAAATCCCAGCAATCTAATATATTTTCATGATATTTATTGAAAAAATGAGACAAGGTGTTTCATCTTGTAAATAGGGTATATGGATTAACTCCTGGGAGCAATGAATATTCCAGAGGAAAAGACGTGACAAATGATTTTTATCTATTTCCACACAGACCAACTTAATTGTATCAAGGTACCTTTCTTTGATTAGGATTGAAGTAGTGTTGTGAGCCACAGTAAGTTCCAGAATGAATCATGTAAACCTAATCACTGATCGTGGCTGGGTCAACTGGCAGAAAGTATTCAAGAGCAAATGGTTAAAAGTACAGCAAGAACTTGGATTTGGTAAATAGGGTTCCCCGAAAGTGAGATTTTGCCATGGAAGCAGTATGAAGTGATTAATTCTGTAAAATACATATGGGCATTTTAAGCACAGGTAAGCCAAATATTGCTTATACCCCATAGCCAAAGGTGATTCCATCAATACCCAAACCTGAAGAAAATTCAGGACTGATTTATAGAAGACACCATTGGATCCACGTAATGACCAGTTCACCAGAAGTAGCACCTTGTGCTCTGGAAGAACTCTAAGCAAGACCCTGCCTATCTTGTCATTGGGCACTGGAACAGGCTGCCCAGGGAGGTGGTTGAGTCACCTTCCCTGGAGGTGTTTAAAAGATGGGTGGATGAGATTCTGAGGGGCACAGTTTAGTGATTGATGGGAATAGTTGGACTCGATGATCCAGTGGGTCCTTTCCAACCTAGTGATTCTATGATGCTATTCTATGCTGAGGCATTACCTGCATATGCGTTACCTGCAGTGAATATTATTGACAGGTTGCCACTGGGTATGTATGTATTTAATTTTTATTTATTTTAGCACAAGCTGACCAGTAAAGTGGAGCAAAAATTTTGGTATGGAGTTTTGTTGCCAAAAGATACAGTTTCAAGTTAGCAAAATCACCTACAAATTTTGGTGAAAGTTGGAAACAGTCTCATCTGAAGTCAAAATGACAAGAGCATTGAGGAAATGTAAAGTTGCTTTTATTTCTTCTAAGCTGTATTTTTAATGTAGTAAACATTATTTTAAAAAAAGAAAAGCACTGCCAAAGGAAAAAAAATCTCATGTTTCAACTCAGACCAAAACATTTTCAGTTTTTTATGTAAACTGAAAATGAAAAACATTTGTTTTGGGTCAGCCTGAAACCAATTTCTCTGCCCCACATCCTCCCGTTTCGACTACTGAACCAAGTCATAAATTTGTTAGTAGCTCTTGATCCGACTACCCTAAAATACACTTGCTTTGATTAATTCAAGGATTAAACTTTCTAAAATGTACTTCTGAGAAATTATTGCATGCAGTTTTAGTAAGCATCCTTTGTGAAAGAACATCAGGTTGTTATAATACTCTGGCTGGCTAAAATCTTTCTGTTGACATAGAAAATGAAATCAAGCTGCTTTCGATTTTTGAATGAAGACAAGCTCAGTTTGTATATATAGATACTATTGTAAGCTCGATTCTCCATACATATTTATGATTTGCTGCATGCTCTTGAGACTTGAATCATGTTCTGGATGTTCAGTGTGTCAATTCTGCAGCTGCCTTAGAGTGCAAAGACAGCAGTGCTGCCTCTGCCCCTAGATGTTACAGGATTGGTGATATGTCTGCTGAAGCACATGTTGCCCAACACAGTAAAATTACTGACTGTAATGTTTGGGAGTCAAGAGCTCTGAGCGTGGTTTGTGTCACTAATCTTCATTACAGGAACATATTCACGGGTAAGAAATAAATCAATGCATTTCCATAGTCTTTAAGCACATGCTTTCGTGAAACAAAGCACCTTGTCTTATTCCTGCTGCTGTAATTGATTCTGAGATGATCATGACTCCTAACAAGATGATACAAATAAAATCTTTAGGAGTTAGCTTGTTAGGCTTCTGTTTAATAATGGGTAGGAGGGGTGAGGACAGACAAATATATATATCTTTATATATATATATCTTTTTTTCCCCTAACAATTTCCTTTTTTTTTTCCTGTCTGGAATCAAGCTGCCAAAACTCTATGGGCACCACTGAAATCTAGAGTGACAGAATGAGGACATGGGGATATTACTTTCTTAGGAGTATGAGACAGAAGTCATAAGAGTTGCCAAATTAAGAAGTAGCTTGTGTACACTTGATCTTAATCTTGCTGATTTGGT
Organism: Phaenicophaeus curvirostris; assembly: GCF_032191515.1. Lineage (NCBI taxonomy): Eukaryota > Metazoa > Chordata > Aves > Cuculiformes > Cuculidae > Phaenicophaeus > Phaenicophaeus curvirostris. The sequence continues at coordinate 12,468,448 of NC_091394.1, forward strand.
TGTTTCAGACTTGAGAACTAGCTGTTTTAAATTCTCAGCATAGCTTCATCCTTAAGCACCGGGTGCTTTAGGTTGTAGCCCTTTGTCTTTAAGCCCTTTGTTAAATAAAGACTGTATTAATGTTAAGAGTTGCCCTGAAAACTGTAGTGAGCAAATGACTCTGTGTTTCCCAAATCTTACAGCTTTGATGAGCCTCAGCAAGAATCTTGTTTTGTTGACCTGGGGTTTGAATTTGGGACTGACTTGACCCTGAAAACTCTTAAGTGGGTTGAGATGAAAAGTGGTGAAATTTGTAATCTCTGCAGCAACCATTCAATTCGCTGACCTGGTATTTCCAGCTGGCACTGAGCATCTTGCTGTGACATGCAGGCACCTCCTTGGCCTGATTCAAGCCTGTGTTGCCAGTGACTGCATGTATGAATTTTTGTATCTGCTTGGAGCCCCTTGTTCCTATGATTTTACAAGGTGCTAGGTTACAACTGAGTGAAAAATACCGTGTGAAGAATCTTTGCCGGGGAAGCAATTTCATGGGCTTGGTTTATTTTTCCTTTTATTTTTTTTCAAGATAAAGGTCATAGCCTGAAACAAATTGTAAAAATTGCAAGCTCCAAATCGCTACCTGTAGCACACAGATAAATGTTAACTTTCTTAGGCTGGATAGCATTAATATTGATTATAAGAATGAAATATTAATTATTTAAAGTGAAGTATAAAACTAATAATAAAACTGTGGAGTATTAACTTTGCATCCAGCAGAGGAAAGGCAGGCAAGATGAGAAGGGGAATAGTGCAAACAAGAAGGAAGCCCTGAGAAAGGAAATAGAAGAGAACAGGCCTGGGTATTGAGCTGCTGAAGCTTCAGATGTGATCCCAAGTTTCTTCCTACCCACACTTTCAGGTTTGTTGTGGAATGTGGCTCTTCACCACAGAACAACATCAGAGAAGCTTTGTGATCATGGCTGCCTTTGTGAATGTTGTAAGACCCCAGTTCATGGGGTGGATGCTGATGACATGTTTCTAGATGGACAAATGATTGTTAAAAATCCAATCAACATTTTCTAGTGCCAGATGCATTTGCCATATGTCTACCTGAGAATATTCGTAGTGCATGTTTGGCTGTTTCTTTTATCTTTACTATGACATCAAGCATGGGTTTATGGAGGCTTTGCCACATGTAATACATTCAAGGTAGAAATGCTTACTGAATTGAAACTAGCTGCCTACTATCTTGGATGCATTGCACAAATTACCTATTGTGAATGCTCTAAACCATTATGCTATCCTGCATCTTGGTAATATCTTCAAGATGCAGTAGAACCTTTTTTTGATTTAGAAGGAATATACGATTAATGTTGGTGAGAAATGCTGTGGAACATTTCTGCTATATTCTGTGGTTCAGTGCATAAAATATTGAGTGACACATTCTGCTGGATTCCCTGCCTCCACCTCCTTCTGCAATTAGGATTTCTGCTTCTGTAAGTGTTGGCTTTTATGCTTGACATTAGCATACTGATGGTGGACAACGTAGATAATTAGACTCCTGCCAACTAGTCTATATATTCTTCTTCTGAGTTCTGCTGATTATTTAGCTAATTGTGCAGAGTTTACGTAAAACTCTAGAGACTAAATTAATTTACTCTTCCTTGTTGTATCTTGTACAGGTTTTTGTACAATGTAAGTTTTATGTTCTGGGATGATTCCAATGTGAACAGTTAAGAAGGACAAAATTGAAGTTAGTGAGCTCCAGAGGCTTCATTAGGCTCCTAAGATCCCATGATGCATGGCACAGTGATCCTTCTGTTCTTCCTATAGTACAGAATAATGCAGTGATATGCAGAAAGACAGCAAAAATGTTTCTCATGTCTGATTCTGGAGTCTGATGAAGAAAGCTGATGTAAATGATGGCACCAAGCTAAGTGATGCAGTTTTCATGCCAGAAGGGTGGGATGTTATCCAGAGGAACCTGGACAAGCTGGAGAAGTGGGCCTGTGTGAACCTCATGTGGTTCAACAAGGCCAAATGCAAGGTCCTACACCTGGGTCGGGGCAATTCCCAGTTTCAGTACAGGATAGGGGATGATGTGATTGAGAGCAGCCCTGTGGAGAGGGATTTGGACATACTGGTTGATGAGAAGCTCGATATGAGCCAGCAATGTGCACTGGCAGCCCAGAAAGCCAACTGTATCCTGGGCTGCATCAAAAGAAGTGTGGCCAGCAGGTCGAGGGAGGTGATTATGCCCCTCTACTCCACTCTTGTGAGACTCCATCTGGAGTATTGTGTCCAGTTCTGGAATTGTCAACATAAGAAGGATATGGAACTGTTGGAATGGGTTCAGAGGAGGGCCATGAAGATGATCAGCGGAATGAAGCACTCTGTTGTGAGGACAGGCTGAGAGAGTTAGGGTTGATCAACCTGGAGAAGAGAAGGCTTGGGGGGAGGCCTCATAGAGGCCTTCCAGTGTCTGAAGTGGAGGGGGAATGGCTTTAAATTGGAGAGGGGAAGATTTAGATTAAACATAAGGAAGAAGTTCTTCACAATGAGGGTGGTGAGGCACTGGAACGGGTTGCTCAACACAGTTGTGGGTGTCCCATCCCTGGAGGTGTTTGAGGCCAGTTTGGGTCCTTGAGCAGCCTCATCTAAGGGGAGGTGTCCCTGCCCACGGCAGGGGGGTTGGAACTGGATGATCTTTAAGATCCTTTTGAACCCAAACCATTCAATGATTCTATAAATATCCCAGGAAGATGTTGATATACATATATAAATTGCCTTTGTGAACCAGGGACTGTCACATTGTAAGGCTACCTGGATGCTCATATGAGAGGGAGGGCACCACAGACCTTTTAGCATTCTGGTAATTACGAAAATGGATGCAACTGCTACATGCCACCCCCTGAGCTGAAGATATCCTGCTTGCACCAGTTACAGGATCTTCACGATACCTTTGCACTAAGAAGGCTTTTCTGCATTTTCTGTGTTTTATTGTCTCAATGTATAAAGCCAAATTGGGAAAGAACTTCCAGAGCACAGGGAGCAGCGGTGGTCCATTGAGAATCTTGAATATTCAACAACTTTGATCTTCTTCTAAGTTATGACACGGGGATTTCATATGAAGTAATTTTATTTTTTTTTTAAAGTGTTATATCATGTTCTGACTTTTCAGCAGCCTCCTTTCTCAAATTGCTCAAATTTCCAGCTAGAAGTATGGAATACTTTTTTTCCCTGATGCCTACAGTGATTTTTTGTTCCTCTTTCCTGCCTTTAAGATTTCTCTGCTTGTTGTTACTTTTTGCTGCATTTATACATTATCTCCTTCAATTTTCTTCTATCTCTTTGAAGCATGTTGAATTTTAATGAGTATGCAAATTAATATTAGCCTTCCCCATCTACTTGCTGGCCTGCTGTAGTTCTCCTCATGCCCTCTCGACAATTTAATCTTTGCATCCAGATGGTGCTGGCTAGAAAAAAGAATTTCTTTCCCATGCATTTTTCATGGCGAGGAAAATATTCTCGCTAGCTGGTGGGGGGAAGGGGTTGGAAGAAGGAATTATTTTGGTACCAAATTGGATCAAATGCTTATAAAAATAATATTTCTAATGCAGTTGAAATACTTGTGAGCAACACCCAGCAAAACATTTCCAGTGGAAGAAAATAATGTTTTTGTTTGAAGGAATTCCCTAGGCTCCTAGGCCATCAGGGTGTAAAAGGTTATGGGCACTGCAGGAACCTGGTTGCCAGCTTTATAGGCAACTGCTAGAAAGCTGACTCTCCCAAAATTTTAAGTCAGCTTTGTTTACAGAAAATGCATAATAATGTTTTTGCCTGTTTAAAGTTATTGTAACTTTAGGGATCATAGCCCATAGATCAAAGTAAGGAATACTGACACAGAAAGAGTTCTGTCTGGAGACCTGTCCTATTTTTCTGGTAAAACAATGACCTTCCTTAAAAGGTTTTTTCCTGCACTAGACATACCTGGAGAGTGGCTCAGCTTAGCTCTGGCTTACAACAGAAAGCTTTGTCTTGCAACAGTAAGGAGACTATCATTAAAATTACACAGAATCAGTACATATTCTCTGTGAACAAACTTGCCAAAAAGCATAATCATTAATGATTTTATATTTATGAAAAGAAGATCTAGGAGTCTCAAATCAAGTAGACAACCTTTTGTTGGGAGGTCAAAGATCTCGCAGACTTCCTGAGAAGTATTGAGCATCCCTCTATGTGACCACAGAAGATCTTGCTCTTCCTTTTGGTGTTTAGCAAACATTAGTACTTTCAAAGCTTCTTCATGCCCATCCAGACAGAAGGCTGGCTTTGAAGTGGCGCTTACCAGTACTGCTAAAAGAGTAACTATAGCAGTACACTCCTCGGCTTGCAGAAGACCTCAAGTTACCTGCACGTAAGTAGCCAACGTCACTGGAGATAACTGATGGCTGTACCCCACAATCTGTGTGTATGCTAAATTTCCATGGAGTGCATCCCATGCATCTAAAAGTTGCAAAAGGCTGTAATTATGTAATTATGGCAAATTCCCCTTACAGTCTGGAAGTACTTGAATGTGGGTTTTTGTTGTTGGTTTTTGTTTATTTGTTTGTTTTAATAGCAATCCAGTGAATTAATGAGGCAAAGAAAATTTCACCAGTTCTCACCAGAACAATTTTCCCATGTTGTCTTGTTTCCTCGGTTCATTATACAGTTATGCCCTTTTGTGCCTTTTGTCCTTGACTGCTGTGTTTGCACCCCTTTTCCTCACTTTTCCAAGCATTATTTAAGAGTTGAGAACTGAAGAACATGACTTAGGCCAAGTTATATTAAAATAAAAAATTCAAATTTTAAGCTTCAAACAGCTACTGGACTTGGGCATGTGTGTATAAGGTCATTATAAATTTGGCACACACTATCTTCATACTCTGCTGCAAGAATTGTACTGTAGTTTTACTGCAAAAATTAAATAATGTTATAAGAACCACTGTGTTAGACTGTTAGATGACAGGCACTTACTGATTATTTATACAAAAGGACAAATACTTCAGAAAATATTATTTAACCAAATATGATTTTCATTCACTTTGAAAGCAGCACTTACTTTGTTCTTCCAAGGTATTTTAAAATATGAATATAAAAATACTTCTAGAAAATACTTTTATTGTCAGAGCTGAAAAAAGAAACATGGAGCTGCAAACTAATTAACACAAGTACAAAGATGAATTTTGTGTTATTAATTTCTACTAAAATTCTAGATAACTTGGCCATTTCAAAATGTTAGTTCCATGCTGTGAGTGCAATTGTTTTGCTTGCCTTCTTTCAGATGCCAGAGACTTTGCTGACATCATTTAGGAATATATTAGCAGACTAACACAAAATCTTAAGGAAAAATACCACTAGAAATGCATTTTGTATCTAGATGCTAAGTCCCTTTAGGAGGTATTGAACATGGAAGGGTTTTTCTAAAATAAAATAATTTTAGTTACTACCAACTAACTAGCAAGTCCTTGCTGGTTTTGTTACAGAGTAAGTCCATTGATCCATCATCAGTTCACATGATTTTGTGATAAACCTAATGGAAATCCAGAAGAAACAAAAAGTCTGCTTGAGGAAGATGAATTCCAAATGTCTAGTAAACCGGAAAGGCTTCCTTCTCTCTAGTGTGTGTAACACAGACTCTGAAGTAGTCTGTGTTTCAGGATTTTGAGAGTTCAAAACACCTATAACTTCAGGTGAAAACACGAGTTGGGACGTGTGATGGTACTGTCCTCAGTATTCAACAAGGCAACTGGAGACCACAACACTGTTCACTAGCAGGTTTCTGTCACACGTCAGCATGCTGAGGGGAGGTGACAATGCTGTAGGGAGCACCACAAAACCAGGAAAGGCTGACTGCCAGGTGCATTTTTGAAGGTGAAATGTTTGTTTCTGCCTTGTGGGAACTGAGATTCCTTATTTTCCACAAGTAGGCATGTTCTGGGGTTTATGGACTAACCTTTAAATGAGATTAAGCATGGATTACACTTCCTTTTGCTAATGAAACTGGTGTTTGGGGAAAGAACAGTGAATATTTTTGAAGAGGGTATTGACACATATTAAAGTCTACTGTCAATTCCTCTAGACACTAATGCAAAAATATGGGGTGCCAGCAGTGGGTGGGTTAATGTAAAAATAAACACATCCAGAAAGAAGGTCTGCTGCCACAAAAATCAGCAAACTAGTTTAGGACCTCTTTGCTTTATTTTTTAAATCTGTGGAGCAAACACAGAAACATAAGTGCTGACATGCAGCATAATTATTGAGGATATGTCCCTGAAAAGTAGAGTGGTTAGCAGCTTGATGGATAAGAAAGCAATTTTGACTCACAAGAATTAATGCAAGAGGTGGGCGTCCCTGCAAAGACTTAGGAAATGCAGTTTGAATACACAAAGAGAGAACATGTAGCATGAAGAATGGATGCACAGAAGCAGACTGATGAAAATAAGCAGGTGGAACATATACTAGCTTCTCTGAGCAGATGTTTGCTCCAAAAGACCTGCCACCTAGCCTTGAGACTAAGCAGCCGAAGGCACTTGATTAGTGTTAGTTGGTGTGGTTGGTCAGTTAGTGTGCCCTTGCTGCCTCTTTTTGAAGCGTTTTTATTGTCAACAGACTCTTCCTCAGATTAATCAGGGTCAATGAAGGATGGATGGAAAAACAGGGAAGAGATGTTGGTCAGCTGAGCACAATATCAAATGATTGATAGTAGAGTTCCTGAACCACTCTTGTTAGAGACACATAAAGAGGCAACAGGTGTTGCTGCCTCTACAGTGCTCATGGCTTGCCAAGCACCAAATGCAAAGGACAAGATAATTATTTAATCACCAACAAAGAAAGTTGGTGGAAACTTTTTATGTTGCATATTCCAAATTCGGAGACTTTTAAAGAGCGATCTTCACTAACAGTGGGGACATCTGCAAAGTACAACATGAAATTGTTATGTTGAAGTCCAGTGAAAACAGGTGTCTTCCCTAAGCAGCCTATTGCTATGCTGGGGAGGAAAGTGATGTTTTCAAATCACTGTGGTCCTAGGGTATCGTGTTTGGGCATAGAATAGGTCATGTTAAACACAGATCAACTTTATTTATTGCAACTCTTGCTGGAAGATGAAAAGGCATGTTATGTCAGGGGTTTTTTTCCTTTTGTTTCTCTAGTGTGCTGTCTGTCCTTCTGAGCTCTCCTTAAGAATCCTTGGCATAGCTCCAGCTAGTTCTCTTGATCTCCCTGTTCATTTTTTTTGCTGTTCTGAGGTAGAGTCTGCCTTCAGAGCATTCTTCAGTGGAGCATGACCAGCCTTTCCTAGTGGATGAATTTAGATGTTACTCTCCAAATAATACCTTACTGCATCTTCAATTTGTTTTTTTTCTTAATTTATTGTAAAATTATAGATCCCTTTGGAATAGCACAGTCTCTGAAATTCTTACCTTTTTTTTAAGAGTCCATATTATTTTCTTCTGTTATTATGAATGATTACTTTGTAATTATTATCTAACTTCTAAATAGTTTCTGGTGATTTTCAATATGTAAATGAATCTGAACATGATTTTTATTGTGCTGTACCTGACTTCAGTTTTGATTACAAAACAAAGAAGAAGCTGATAGTGTTGAGAAACTTCCACACCTTAGAAGTTTAGGTTAGCAGTGAGGATGAACTCATGCAAAAGCGAAGCTCCTAGAACAATCTTTTCTTAACCTGCTTACATTTATCTGTTGTAAAAGTCTTCTAATGTAACATAATGTGCAAAGGAGAGTTGCTCTGTTTGGCAAGTAGAGGTATACTCGCAGCACCTAATAAACTTCTTAACTTTGCAAAGAATCTATCCATATACAAAAGATCACTCTTTTATGTTTGCTCTTGATAGCAGAGGCACATCACAGAGGCTGTTTTTTTGAAGATGGCATGTAAGACCCACCTACGAAATGTGTGCATATGGCTGGCACCATGAAGGTGGCTAATTGTGCAAGGGGAAGGACGATGCTTTCTCTGCAGAACCAGAGTTTACCCTGTGCTTGCTAGAGTTTTACCAAAGATATTGAAATTACTGCATAAACTGAGGATTACTGTCAACTGCCCTGGGACTGGTGACCAGCCTGGAAAGCTGATCCTACCAGTTGGGTTGTTTGCTTCTCATGTTCCCTGTGATGAAAAGGAGAACTGCAGTTACTTAGGTGCTGCATTTCATTATGATCTGGCTTAATTTGTGCTCCTATGCATCACACCACAGGCTCCTGTACAGCCAGATGGAGCAAGAATATTTATAGTGCTTGAAAATGCTCTGTTCAGTCCCACTATGCATAGCAGAACCGTGACAGATCTGGTGGTGTTGAGGCTCAGGAAGGGCACGTTCAGACTTGATTCTATCTGTGTATGTGCAGCACTGAGCATATTCCTGGTTTATGAATGTTTTGCAAAAAAATATACCCATGTGAAGTTTTTTAGGAGGTTATGCCAATTCCTTATGTGAAATAGTAAATAAAAAACTTTGAAGATTAATCTCATCATATAACTATGTTGACTGACAGCACAGACTGTTGTCTTTAACTAATAAATGATGCAAGTGGTAAGTGTGAAATTTGTGCATGATAGTGGTGGAATATATGGTATGTGGATCATTTTATCAAGACTTCGAAGCATGTACTCTGATTTGTAACCTGATTGGATAAAGTACTTGGGAACGTAGCAAAATACAAACCTCACAAAGTATGTTTCCTGCTTCATTCACAGAGAAAGGCATGAGGTATGAACAATGGCATCTGGCATCTCAAAATCTAAAAAAAATGCAAACTGGCAGGTGGCACGTCAGCTGAAGGTGAACACCAAAGGAAAATGCTGAAACAATGGGTAAAAATGGTCAGAAGCTGTGAAGACATCTGATTCCCATTTTCAAATGCAACTTCTGGTGAGTTTTAATATGCACGGTGCTTCTAAAACTATGAGTTTTGTGACTTTGACACTTCTTTAAATCCCATCACTGCTTCTGTGAAGGAGCAGTCTCTCAATAATTAAGGCAGTAGTCAGCTTTTCTTTATGAACTGTTTTTCTTTTCTCTCCCCTTGATATATAGTGCTCGAAAATGGTTCTGTCAGCTTCAGCTGTAAATCTCAAGTCCATGACAAGGGGAGTAATTTTGGGAAATAAATGGCAGTGTGAAAGATATGATGTTGACCATAAAAAAAAAAAAGAACAAACTGTGGCTGGAGTTCAGATGTCACAAATCTTAGTGAATGTAGAAACAGGTAGTAAACAAAGTCATATGATATTATTCATATGTCTTTTATTTTTTGGTCCTAGGAGCATGTGCAAAAATAGTTGTAGTTCTACGGCAACGTAAGAAGCTATTGTGTATTTCAGATACAAACCTTGTTAAAGACAAGAAAGCTGAATATTTCAAGGTTTGCTGTTGCTCTGTGTGGTAACTGTGGCTGGGTAGACACTGGAATCCTAAAATGGTTCATGCAGAAACTTCAGTCACAAGGGAGGCTGTTCATTGTAATCAATAATAGGATTGTTACCATGGTCGAATAGGTAGCAATGGGAGTAAGGTGATTTCTCTAGTATGTCTTTCCTCTTTGCCACCCTCATTTATCTGTTAACTTCTAATGGTAGGGTTCCTCTTTAACCTCTTTGCTATTATGCATGAGCTCCTTCTTTGAACTTACCTAGAGGAGCACCATAATTCTATTCCTTTTTACTGATGAGGAATTGAAAGAAAAGTGTTGTTTACCTGTTGAATACAGCTTGCTCTGACAATAAGAAGGATCTCTGGCCTAGGCAGAAGAAAATAAATGGGAGAGGTTCCTGTCCTCTGTAGGATGCTACAGGAAAGAAAGTTGAAGTCCTGTGTGCCACTGACTATTCTAGGGAGCTGCAAAATGCGAGGGGGCTGTGAGGAAGTGGATTAACTTGGGCAGCATCTGAGTGATGTGTGGAAACAAGTTAATATACAAGTGGCTCTGAAATTTGAAATGTTTCTTCCCTATAAGGAACAGAGGTGCACAAGGACAAGCTCCCCATCCAGACTCAGAAGGGAATAACAGATTCCCCAGAAAACAGTGTATTCCTCTGTGGCGAGGGCACAGAGTTTTCTAAAATTCTGGCCTTCTTCCAGCCTGAACGATATTGATCTGTAACTGGAGCACAGGGGCCACTTGCTGCCTACTGCTACAGCTCAGAGAAGTGGACTAAATTTGTGGCTGTCTTATAAAGAACTTAGACATATCGGCTTGCCTGCTGCTGTTGAAGTATTATTTTGCCTTTTCCCATTTCCTATTGTCTTCTCCATTCTCAGCTTCCCATTGAAGTTCTGTTTCACACATCCCTTGGATTCATTCTCTGCATATAAGCAGAGAAATATTGCTGATAAGCCCTACCCCATCTGCATATCCAGGTTTCCAGTTTTCCAAACCAGAAGAAACTTGAGACAGTATTTGTCAGTTGAAACACCTAGAAAATGAACTTGACTTTTGCTTTAAAAACAGTGGCTGACAGATAGATGTATGTAGGCCAAGTTTTAGTTCATTATGTCCTTGTGTATGATTTACAGTGTCTGATTAGCCTATCTTGCTACTACTCTGTTGCACAAACTAAGACGGGATAGAGATCTTTGTGGGAATGAAGTGCACAGGACAGGTCTGGTTGCATATACATGTGGTGTATACCAGTGGATGATGTCAGCAGTTCATGAAGTAGATCATGATTGAAATGGACCATGCCATGCTTTTTCATCTGGTGTATACAGTGCTTACTGATCATGTTTCTTTGTGTTCTGTGTTGGAAGGTGGGTTAAGGTCAATGGCAAATATGAGCGGTTTTGTAGGATCCTATTACAGAATTTCTGTATTTTCTAGCATTTGGGTTTTTGTAAAAGCTTTCCTTACCATAAACTTTCCTTTTGAGTAATCAATTTTGTTTCCTTTTAAAATAATAGTTGAAATGTTGTTTACCCCGATGCTAGTGTTATTTAATTCTGCCTTATCTGTTACTTACTAGATGAATTTTAGTTTAGGGATAAATAAATGCAGAAAAACTTTTACTGGATCAGTGAAGATGTCTGGCTATTCACAAAGATAATGTAAGAAGCTTTCTCCTAATTGCAACCAAAGGGAAAATAAATGAGTGACTATGGCACATATTCTTTGGGTGGGGAAAATAAAAGAAATATGCAAATAAATATTTCACTAACATGACCTGAGACCACGTGTACAAGAATGGGAGCCTAGAGAGAGAGCGCTGAGAAAATGAATGGCAAGTTGTTGGACCATACATATTGACTGTTGGCTGTGTAGCAGCAGCTGCAATAGCAAGGGCATCAGCAAAATAATGATAAAAATATCAATAGGCAAAAGATAAAATTGTGAATGTCACTATAGTTGAGGTAGTTTTTGAGGAAAAAAGAATTGAGGTATATTAACAATGTAGTTGCCAAACAATGTACACATACAGGCACACGCATGAAGTAGTGTAGCCAGAAAGAAAAGGTTCTTCCTGGGAGACTTCTAGTCCTTAGTTAACATCAAGGAGCCTGTCTGTGTCTGTGAAACAGCACGTAATGGTGCATTATGCATCACCAATAAAAATTGGAGGAAGATGCAACAAAAACTTGTTGACACATTGTTTGTGCAAACACTGGAATATTCTAGGCACTCTAGAGGAGATTTAAAATCTCACTGGGAAGAGCCTTGTCCTTCTACTCTGTGCACAATGTGCCTGGGGAATTGCGTGCACTCCTGAGGAAACATTGATGACTTCAGTGAGCCCCTCAAATTCACATACACTAGAAACTGTGTAAAAGATTTGAATTAATTATAATATTCTCCTGATAAGTGCTTATTGCTATCCCTCTCTGGTATGATTGTGCATGATTCCAAATTCTACCCAGGTTTTTTTGTTGATGGAGGCAGAGTTGTGTCTCTGGCTTACCTGTGGCCATATACTTAATTAGCAAAACCGGATTAGATAACGTTGTTTGGGGTGTGTATATACCATTTCTTTTTTCTACAGTGCTCTTTATAAGAAATTTTCTAGGCAGTTCTCAAGTTCTCCATCAGTTACAAAGAGCTATGCCTAAATTGCCCCAAATTTTTTTTTTGTTGGGGGAATATCTCTCCAGTCTTAAGGCTATGAATTAAAATACAGCTGTTAGGTGAGGAAGAGTTTATTTGATGTGAGGTTTTGTGTGTTTGTGTGTGTTTTCTTCCGTGAGGTGCTTTGCTGTCACTTGAGGGAAACGTGTCAGTCTTTTGCCTCCTGTTACAATGCCAATCATATTCTGCTCTCATTTAAAAATGATGAGATTTTGTGAGTACAGTTTATTCAGATACGGATTAAGGATTTATCACAGATAGAACTTGATTTGGGACAGCTGTACTCCACTTGTTGTTGGGGCCTCCACTGTGATCAGGAAGCACTGGAGGTGAGAAGGTATGCTTACAAGAAAGGAGACAGGTCCTTCCACAGCCTCTTCTTGTTTAGGCAATGCAGTAGCCTTTTATCCCTTGCTGTAGTTAGCCTAGCACAAGCACAGGCTTATCAGGAGGCCAGCACGTGGAAGGAAGATCTTTTAACTGCAGTTGTGTACAGTGACTTAATGTTGGAAGCATACTCGTGAGCTGTGAAAGTCATGTGTCTTCTAGATCTTCTAGAACAGTAAAACCCCACTTGAAGTGTTATATGCATTGTTGTTTATGTGCAATTGCTTTCTGCAAGACTAGCTCACTTCTCCTACATCTGAGGTGGTATATGTTCCTGGACAAAGTAGTGTGGAGGTCAGTTTCTAAGGCAGCACAGCATTACCAGCAGCTGGAAATCAAATTTTCCTAGCATGTATATCTTGTATCCATGGATCATCATAATGTCTTTTCACAGACAGGTCTTTGCTCATCAGACATCCCTTGCAAGGCAAGCAGAATCCCTATCATCCATCGTAGGGGAGAATCTGCTCCAGAATATTTGTTTTGAATAAATAGTTTTGAAACTATAATTAGGTTTGAAATGAACAGCACAAAAATCTGTGACATTCGTGATGTTTTTGGACGCTCACCTTTTAAGGGAAGAAGGGATAGAGGCTTTATTTCTAATCTCTCTATATGTGACTCTTATATGCTGTAGGAACTTACTGCCAGAAAGCTGACTTAACCCTCTCCTTTGGTTGGCCAAAAACAAGTACAGCAGGTAACTGGCAAAACAGGAAGGTGAAGGATGGAAGCAGTTGTTTTCAGGAAAAACTTTGCAGAAGAGACAAGGCTGGCAGGTAACAAGACTTAAAAGAGGAGAGGGGATTTTTTTGGGTAGGAGGAAAGTCTTTTGGATCCTATGCTAGTGAAGCAGAGTTAGTACAGCTGCAAGAAGATAATGTCAGAGGAAATACACAACATTTTTTTCACAGATACTTAATAAAATTGTGAATAGGATGCCTCAAATTTTGTATAAAAGATGACAGTTCTCTGCAACATTAAACTGGGATGTGTAGTGTCCTTATTTGCAAAAGGATTTAAGCAGTGTGCAAGGAACAGTGCTCTAACCTTCTGAAATACATAAATGATTCCTTACAGTTAAGATGATCTGATGTTACTCTGAAGTGATGACTTCTAATGTTTTTTTTTCCTTTATTCTAACATCCAGTGGTTCTTGGAAAGGACGCTTCTGCAGGGTTTTGTGTTGCAGTTTCAGCTTCCCTTCTCATGTAAGACATTCACATTGGTGAATTCACTAATTTTTTTCATCCTTAATGGCTCTTGAGGCGATTTGATGCTGTTGATGAAGGCCAGTGTTGGCTGGACAGAGTCTTGGGTGCATTTATGAGAGCACTCAGGGAGTCAAGGTGTTTTTGTTCTCCTCATTTGATATTTCTTTTGGCATGGGTGTCCTGTCTTGTAATTGTTTTACATCTAAAATTTTAGATTAATTATTCCTTTGGTGAAGTGTAGTCATCAGTGAGAGTGTTTCCTCTAAAAGCTGTGTTTGTGTTCAGCAAATAGCATTCTGTCTAAGAAAAATTATCGAGAACTTTCAAAATGTCTTTTCAGCTTGCCAGGCTTGTGAAATGAAGAATGGATATATTTTTCAGCTTTCTGTAAGAGTAAGCGGAGCAGAGACAGGGAGAGATTACCACACTATAGATTTTCTCTAGATGGCAGAAAGAATACAGCTAGAATAAGTGTCAGAAGAGATTCTCTTTATATAGATCTCTTCCATAGTCCAAAGTGGAGAAGGAGAGTATAATATTCTTATATGTAAAGCAAGCACTGCCTTCACCTCATGCAGAGATGCCTTTGTCCATTATTTTTAAAAAAAAAATCTGTTTGAGGGTAAATCTGTTTATGCAAAACAGCCCAACTATGTGTTGCTGTCTGTCTAAATCTAAGATTATTTTGGTGATAAAATTGTGGAATGTGCCCAGGTGGCCAAGAAGGCCAATGGCATCTTGGCTTGCATTAGAAATGGCGTGACCAGCAGGTCCAGGTAGGTTATTCTCCCTCTGTACTTGGCACTGGTGAAGGATTCAAGGATTCACTCCTTGAATCCTGTGTTCAGTTCTGGGCTCCTCACCACAAGAAGGATGTTGACGCTCTGGAGCGAGTCCAGAGAAGAGCAACAAAGCTGGTGAAGGGGCTGGAGAACAGGCCTTATGAGGAGCGGCTGAGAGAGCTGGGGTTGTTTAGCTGGAGAAGAGGAGGCTGTGGGGAGACCTCATTGCTCTCTATAACTACCTGAAAGGAGGTTGTAGAGAGGAGGGTGCTGGCCTCTTCTCCCAAGTGACGGGGGACAGGACAAGAGGGAATGGCCTCAAGCTCCGCCAGGGGAGATTTAGGCCGGACATTAGGAAAAAATTTTTCACAGAAAGGGTTATTGGGCACTGGAACAGGCTGCCCAGGGAGGTGGTTGAGTCACCTTCCCTGGAGGTGTTTAAGGCACGGCTGTACGAGGCGCTGAGGGGCATGATTTAGTGTTTGATAGGAATGGTTGGACTCGATGATCCGGTGGGTCTTTTCCAACTTGGTTATTCTATGGTTCTATGAAAATGGAAACAACAAAATTCTTTCCTGCCTGGGAGACTTTCACAGAAATGAAGAAACTTGTACATACTGTGAATACCAGTGAAAGGTCTAAGTGTTCATTACTTCGTGATGAGTATAGTGAGATTGCCCTGGTTTTAACTCGAAGGGCTAGCAATATCTGAGTAACAGTTCTGGTCTTTGGGATACAGCTGTTATTCCAGAATACATGTTGGGAACCACGTGGTTAAAATCCAAATCCAACCCTATTGGATTGTGATGATTATTTTCATTAAAAAAAAACATAGAAGAGAAGCTAATAAATGAATGTGCATGTAAGTCTAATATTATGGGAAACCAGAATAGAGTTTCTTCAAGAAGGGAAGTTTTAAGCAGTCAACAATAGCATGTGGGCATATTAGGAAGTCAGTCTTTCAGAGCTGAGTGAGTAGTTTAAGGGAATGATGTTGTTTTGTGCCCATGGAGCAGAAGACTCTCACAGGACAGTGGATGTCCTCCAAGGGGAAAGGGACACAGAAGGGAGACTTGTAACTGGGAGGTGGTTTGCATGTGAGGATGGGGCACTTCCAGACTGTCTCAGTAGCATCTTTCAGGAGGTGGCTTTGGAATAGCATGATGGGTAACATGGGGCAGAAAAGCAGAATAGGAGAGGAAATCTATGATATTCTCTCTCAAGTGTCCCATTTTAAAAGCTAACAGCAAGTTTTACATTACAATTGGAATTAAAGCATATTGTTATGGCAGTTCAGTTTTCTCAATGTGATGTATCTAAACAGACTACTTGGTGTGGCACTCATTTCTTGCATTTCTTGAGTTCTTGGGGTTGTAGTGCCACAATATGTTGGTTTGGCTAGCAGATTGGCTAAGTGTGGCCACTTCTCATTGCAGATAGCCTTGCCTGTCCATCAAAGTGTCCTTTCAGCTCTAGTGTGGCCATGTGAACCTGCTCTGGAAACTGGTCACTCTTAAGTGTAATCTGTCAAAAGTACATAAATGTTTTAAAGACAAATCAGCTCACAACAGAACTGCACAAATGTCATCCAAATGCAGCTATCTTAGTTGTGGGAATAAGCAACAAGGGGTAGATGGGGCGAGGGATTCTGACAATACCTGAAGCCAGGATTGTTGTATGAAGTTTCACAGCTGATTATTGAGGTTCTCGTTATGGGCAAAGAAAGCACTATTTTGTATATGGAAACAGAACCAAGTGGGGCCAATAACTCTACTATACCAGGTTGGGGTTTTTTTTGACCAATAGAACTGTGTCAAAACAATTTTGTGTCAAGTGACTTGAAGTTAAGTTTTAATTCAGGAACAGATATATGCTGTACTACAACCATAAGCTCTAGTATAACTATATCCACACTTGCATATTCATCAAGGTAATTAAAGGAAATCCCTGGCAACTCACATCCCCAGCAGCACTATTTCAAAAATACCACTTTCACAGGGAGGTGCCCAAATAACAGGCTGCAGATCAGATAGGAGGGCAAGGACGGGACAGGCAGGTGCTGATCTCCACTCTCTGGATTCACAATCAAGCACTAACCATTGAACTGCTCCATTTAGCTATCAGGAAAGTAATTTCCAAAACCAGTAATGGAGAGATTTTTAAAAGGAAAACCATTGACCATGCATCCAAGCCCATTCAAAGGATGGGAAAGTTAGATACAGGCTAAATTTAAAGTGCAGTGGCAGCTTTCAGATAACTCCTTATGCAGGAAAGCCTTCTCTGCTTTTTGTACCTTTGAAAAATCCTCATTCAATTCTCAGTGTTTAAAAAGATAAACAATCAAGAAATTTATATGTAATTTCTCCCAGCAACATACATATAGATTAATTCTCCATAATCATAGCTTTGTGATTCAAAATATCTAATCTAGATAAATTGCAATTATAAAAATTATGAGGCAAAACAAGGTTTAGGTAGGACTAGGTTAAATTAGGCCCAAATGAAAAACATCTCCCTTGATAACGAGTAGTCACAATATTCTATAACCTTTTAATAGTCTCTCTCTGCAAGGAAGCCTGCCAGTACTGAAGAAACATCTTTTTACTATTAAAACATACAAAATATAAACAGGAATGATCTTTTCTGATTGAGCATCTATAAAACCGGAACAGAAATCAGTGTATGCACTCCCCATGCGGGAAACTCGGTCTGTTTGTGTTAAATGATGTCATTGGATCAACAAGATAGTTGCTAGAAAAACCTGAGGATGAGGGGAGTATTTTAGCAGCTTTCCTCTGCTGCCTTATGATCCCCACTAGCTCTTACTTTGTCACAGATTGCTCTCTTCTCTTGAAAAAAGGGGTGCTTTAAGATTCTTAGCCCAGGCTAAAAATAGCCTTCTAAAAATAGCTGTAATTATCAGTTTCATGTGAAACGATGTACCTTTATTTTGAGATGGGTACTTCTTAGCATTTGGACAACATGGAATAGGAGACTAAATAAAATGGCATGATTTCCGTACTAACAACTCAGGATCCCTTCTAGATTCCCTCTATTGTATGTTCTGTGTAAGAGGCCAAGAAAATTCAGGATCTGAATCATAAGCAGCTGCAAAAGAGAAGACTCTTTTTACCAAGAGGTCTTCTGTTCATGTTTTAAAGCCAAGAGTGTCTCAACCTCATTAAAGGTTTCAATATCTGGTTTTGCATACTTTATTGATATTAAAATCAACCTAGTGCAGAAATGAAGATTATATGATTATAATCTCCCTTAATTCTTATGAATTCACGTAAAATGAGCACACAATAGAGGGAAAAATAATTTTGAGTAGTATAAGGCAGATGTCTAAACAGCAAATACCCACAGAGTGGGCATAATCTCAGCAAAAACTTTGAAGATCTTTTCTTTTAGTGATAGAACTTGTGAACTGTGGTCTTACAGTATACACACGTGGCTGAATGAAGGTTGAGGTGGTAAAGAGAGCCAAGTTCTTCACCATGAAGGGATTTAAGAAGCTTGCAGGCCAGCATAAAAGCAGGCAGTGTAATCATGGCTGTTCCAGTTACTGAGCAGGAATGATGCTGTGTGCTGCAGTGGTAGAGAGGTCTGCTGAGCAGTCTGGTGGAAACAGAATTATAAGAAATGAAAAATATAAGTTACTGGGCTTCACTTTAGGAGCAACTCTTTCCACAATACATGTATTACAAGAGCATTTAAAAACCTTTTCAGATATCAACGTCACTGCAACAGTTCCAACACTATCACTCTTGATGATCAATAATCTACATCTTTTTAAGCCTTTTTATTGCCTGTTTTTTAATACAGCATAGAAAATGGTGAGAGATAGAACCGGTTGTTGAAAACACAGACTTGTAGATTGCTGCATGTGCATCTGTAACAAGAACTGTACAATCAGAGTAAGAAGAGACAGCTTAGCTTAATCCAATCTATTTAAGTCCCTTTGTGTTAAAGGCTAGATGTCAATGTCACCTCTCTAAAAAAGTCCTGCATATTCTGTAGGAGGCTTACCTATGGTGCTTGATCATGGTGTCTATAATGTTCAAAAGGAGCTCAACAGCAGTCTGAAAAATGTATGACATTATCAAACAAAGCATTAAATGAAGGATCTGGAAGTGATATAAAGCTAATGTGTAAAGGACAGTTTCTAAACTCTGTATTGATATGAAGTCTCATTTCCGTTATGCTTATCTAAATCTTCATTAGCTCTCTATACTGCTAAAAAGAAGTTGAAGTCCATTTTGACTTGTATTGGGTCTGCCTGCCAGCATAGCAAAGTGTAGCTACATCACTTCCATTTGCTTTGCATCTAGATAAGTTTTCTTCTAAATGAGAATGAGAAGGATGCTGTTTAATTTATTTAAGTTTATTAGATTTCGTAGCCTAGTTATGCAAGAGAAGAATGACTGTTCGAATTCACTTCATGAAAAACTAACGAGGTGTGCTTTTTAAAGGAATGTGAAATGACAAAATCGAGGCAGCACTTGCATATTGTATTCCAGATCTGAATTTTGCTTAGCATATGAGGCTGAGTTCAGAATTTCCACGAGTTCATGACCATTCATCTAGATTTTACAATTTTTAAAAGGAGTAAAGCTTTTCTTTTTTTTTTAGTAGACTTATACTTTAAAACCATTTCTTCCCATTTTAATGTCCATTTGAGACAAAAAATGCAAGGATTTGCAAAATGACATGTGATCTTTTTTTCCATTACCAAGTGCTCAGGAAAAAAATACTCATTAGGCAGCTAGGTTTGGATATTGAGCTGAACCTGTAATGCTCCTTCAATGACACATAGTTTTTGTTCCAGGATAAAATTAACCCTGCCACTTTTGCATGAGAGAGGAGGAATAATTAACATCCCTTGCTCTTTCTCATCAACATGTTGGCCCACTGTCCTGGCGCTTTATAGCACCAGGCGTTGCAGACAACAGTAACTTCTTTTTTGTTCCTTCTACCTTGTCCCTCAGCAACCAGTGTTTGCATGGTCATTTCACCTTACGTGTTAATGGCCCCTGGTTCTCAAACCCAGCTATCTTACTTCCACTGTACTGTTGTGTGCTGATGGTAGACCATTAATCATTTTCACTTCTCCTACTACTTGTGTATTCACCAGATGTCTTGAGGTTTGCTTTGTGTTGCTCTGTTTTCTTTGTTCTGTTTCTCCTCTGATTCTCCAAGGACCCTTATACAAATATTAGCAGATTGCTATCAAATAAACTGCAATCAAATAGTGACCTTATGCTGCGTCCAAGAGAAATACAAATGTATTTTTTTCCCTTGTAAGACACCTGAAAATATTCTCTTATCAAGTGAAGTGTTCTTTCTTCTGTGCAGTTAGGATGCAGTTATAGTTACTTTCTATAGGTAGCTACCATTCCTAGATGCAGAGGTGTAAAATATAATGGACTAATGCTGTGAATTATTGAGATGAGATATTGCACTAAATAAAGCAGCTCATCCATTTGACCTAGAAAATACCAGAGCAGTCATGTTTTGGCAAAATCTGGCAGGTTCATACTGGTGGAACTAGTACACAGTCTTTAAGAAAGGCTATCAGGGATTCAGTAAGTGTGCATGTAGCACAATATTGCTTATGTTCAAAGCGAGAAGAAAGATGTTAGACTTGTTTCAGTTTCTTTATGGGAAATGATTTGACAGCCTCCCTCTGTCAGCTAGCAGGAAAGGAGGCATCCAAATATTTTCATCTGGTAGCCAAAGAGACCTCATTTCCCTGCATAGGAGAGATAGGAGATAGACATTGGCATATAGTACTAGGACCTCAGCGTCAGTCTTTGAAGGAATGCTCTGTGGGTGTGGAGTTGAACTCTACTGTTCTGGCAAGGCTGTGATGTACTGGCACAGATGTTCAGAAAGGTTTATTTTTGGTTTACAATGAGCACTGCTAAACATTTTTGCTTGAGGAAACTGCTGCTTGTGGTGAACCTGCCCAGACTGTGTTAAGTCTGCTTGTAAAATGGTGATTTATTTTTTGAGTTATGGGGCTTTTGGGAAGGAGTGAAAATTGCAGTAGGATGTAGAATGGAAAAGCACTGTGGCACCTACAGGGAAACAGTGGAGACAACACCTCAAGACTCATTAGTAGGCTGTACAGTTCCTTTTTGTGTCAATAAAAAGGGCCAGAATGGGTCTAGCTGTTCAGACACATGGGTTCAGTCAGGCTCTTGATGCCAACTCATTGCAACGTGGCACAGCAGCTGGTACTGAGAGGCATGTTCTTCTTGGTCCCTCTAGCCTTCCCAACATCTCCAAAGCACTGATGTCTTTGAAATATTGTAAGCACAAAAATATTTTAATAGATTACTAGGAAATGCTGGTCTGGCATGCTAGACTGTAAGACTGCCAAACTACATGTTGAGAAAGAGAAGGGTTGGGTTTTTTTATTAAAAAAGGTCTGAGAATGCTGTCTGTCTTTAATTTTTTTCCTTGTGCATTTTTTCAGTAAGCTTTCACCACAAAACTTCTGATGTATTTCTTCTAACTTATAATGTGCTGCAGAAATATATCAAAGGGCTCTGTTTTAGGGAAAGAAAGTAACAAACCCAAGCTCTAACATCTAGATATCTTTTTTATGGCTGTAGGCCCTTAATAAAGCATAGATTTGATTCAGACCTCCATTCAACAATGCACCTCACAATGTCCCTTTCCTGAGGTTTAGCCAAACCATGCTCCCTCACCCAAGACACAGTTACAAGTTAGGTGGTAATCATGATCTATTACATAGCTGGCTATGGTGGCCAAAATACAAATCCAGTGATGACCTATGACCATGAAAGAGTCATATTTCTTCTTAATGGGTTCTCTGCTGTTCTGCTGAGATGCCTGTCCAAAATCTAGCTCTTAAATTTCACAAAGAGTACCATCAACCTGATGTGTCCATGTTCTCACTGACTAGTTCTGTCTGCCTGTAGCATCTTTATCCAATACAGCACAAGGGGAGAAGTCTTACATTTTATCTCACCAGGCTGACAGAGGATCCTGGAGATCTGCTGCATCATTATCCTGTTTGAATATTGGTAACTCATATTTCCTGAACTGAACCAAGGGTTTCCCTGTCTGTCTCTGGCTCTTCCCTTAGTCTGAACTCCTTTGTAGTTATTTTGTACTTCCCAAGTTTGCACATTCCTTTCTATTTTGCTGCTTCTGTGTCTTTTCTTGTTCAGTGAAGCAGCTAATTAAAAACTAGAATCTCAATTTAATTGGTTTGGTTTGGTTTGTGTTTTTTCTTTCTTTCCTGCATTTTGCTCCAGAACTTGGTTTGTGGCCTGAAGCTCAACAGGGAGCTTACTACTTGCATTTGTTGGTGAGCAGGGAGGGGAAGGAGCCTGAGTAGCTTTGTAGCTCCAGTGAGACACAGTGAATAATTTCTGGCACTTGTGAATGTGTGCAAGGGAGAGAAACTGCGTGTGTTAGATTACTGCATTTAGGTCACTTACAGTTGTGCTGTCAACACTATAGAGATGTATTCCTCCTTGTTGAGGAAATAGTGCTGTCCTGTGCATGCTCAGAGTAAGCCATTGAAAAGCAGAACATAACATGCCCATAACACCAGAACTGCAAGGCTTTTGGTTTCCTACAGTTTCCTATTCCATAACTACAGACTCTACATAGCACAGGTAAAAGCTTCTTCCTCTGTGTTTTTTCTGGAGTCTTAAACAGTACAAGTTTCTATTGCATTGTTTTCCTTGCTTATGTGATATTTATTCTCTTCTCAAGTGTCTTTTTTTTTTTTTATGAAATCTGGAGGAACCTCAGAGACATCTGTTGTGCTGAGTTCACTGTCTTATATTTTGAAGACAAAAACAAGAGAAAGAAGCAAGAAGCTCAGAATAGAGACACAAACCAAAGATTGCATCAGCCTCATGTCCATGACAAGGCACGTTAGGTGAAGGAAAAGAAAAGCTCTTGGTTTTGGGGTTTTTTTTTGTCTTGTCTTTTTTTTTTTTCCCTGAGTCTGCAATCACTGTTAGAAAGAGCTGTTTGTTTTCATGCACCTGTTGTTTTCTCCTTAGAGATTTAGTACTGAGTCTCTGTGGCTTTCTGGAGGTTGGCAGTATATAGATTGCATGTGCTGAATCTCTGGAAGGCAGTGATTGTATCATGAGGTGGTCTCCAGTGAGAGACTCCTTTTTTACTTACCAGCAAATAAAAGCATGTGCACTGCAGCTGAGATAACCTTAAACAATGCCTTCAGAGCCATTCATCTCTTAGTGCCCAGAGCTGAACCTGAACAGCAAACTGCTACTCTGACAGCAGAGAACGAGGGATATGGCTTATGCTAGTACTGAGGTGTTGGCTCAATAGCCATTCACAGCTATGAGAAAAAGGCTGAAGTTAGACACATTGCCAAGAGATCTCAGGAATGAAATTGCCTTACCTAGAAGATATTATTGATTTGTCACTCACTGACTTTTGGGGGAAAAAAAACCCAAAACTTGGAAATCTATTTTGTTTCCCACTCAGCTCCTTTCTCCTCCACCTAAAACATGTTTCCGCTTTTTTCCCTTGAAATTGAGGAAATGTTGCTGGTAAAGACTCTTAATGAAAGTAGTGAAGTGTCTCCAGGTGTCTGAAAGGCACTCAAAACATCACTTGCTCAACTCATAGGTGTAGCCATTGGGCATCTGAACCTCATGCTGCTGATAGTACTTGGCTAAGAGTTAATTTTTAATCTTAGCAAGTTCAGCTTACCAAGAAATTTGGAAATTTTTATTTTAAAAAGTCAGTGTCTTACAGTTCTGAGGATCACATAGGTCCCAACCAGCTTTTTCTTTTAGAATTTCCTTTCTAAAGAAGGTCATAAATTAGATCCCTAGATTTCTTTCTGAGTAATGGGTGTCTTACTGCACCTCACTAGCAGCTGCTTTCTTGTCTTCTTCTCTAGGACATACTTTGAGGAAATTTTGAGAAAGGAGAAATGGTGTTTAGAGAAACGAGGAGAAGAAGGGGGAATACATTATCTTCAACAAAATGTTAGCAGTGAGAGAAATTATTATCCCTGCTTGTTTTAAGGGAAGAGATGGACATCTGCCTGTTCCATCCCCCAAGGCTCAACAATGTGTGGGTAAATGCTGGAGCAGACTAGGAGAGCAGAGCATGGTGATCCCAAATGGGGAAGAATGTCTTTGTTTCATTAGACACCGGGGTTCTCAGTTTCCTCTGTCACCATTTCAGTGACACATTCAGTAACTTCAGTAGGCATCTCCAGAGCTCAAGTCTGCTGCCCATCCTCTGTTTTTATGCAATGCCATGTTGAATTTCTCTGTAGTTTCTAATGTCTGCTAGTGGCATTGATCTTGTTTCTGTACAGTTCGTACTGGCAGTTTTTTTCTGTTACTGTGCAACATTCAACCAACACTAGCGTTTCTCTGACAAATGTGGTAGTAAAATCTTTGGAGACAACCCAAACTGCACAGAGTATTTTTCATCTTTTGCATGTATTGTTTTGTGGCACATAAATTGACAACAGGTGGCATTTAAGATACTGCTGCCTCTGACAGTGCTTTTCAGTAGCTGCAGAATGATCCCTGCTGCCCTGACACAGCCAAGCCAGCTGTTTGCATGTATCCCAGGGCTGTGACTTCACCAGCAACTTCTAATTTAAAACCCCCAAACTGGTGTAAGTTCATAGAAGGGTAAAGCAGTGAGTATAAAGACTGCCATCAAGGGACAAGGATGGAGCATAGATTTTATTTATTTAACCCGGTTCCTGAAGTCCTGCTGTTCCTTGGCCAATTTGTTGTTACAGCCTGAGAGTGGGCGCCCTGCCATTCTCACAGATGGACAGAAGAGCAGGCTGGAGAGAGATTGGCATTGTGTGTTGAATGTTTCTGTTAGTGGATTGCAACCTGGGATCTTCAGATAACAGTAAGCATTTACACCAATGGCCTATAGTTGTGTGCTAGTTACAGTATAGATGAACATGTTATGAAGAGCTGAGACAAATATTTATTCTAATGTAGTACCCAGATTTAGGAAATCCTGACGTACAGCCAAGCTACAGAAGGCTCTGAAATTGTATACCAAAAGAACTAGGATTACTGTATTACTTCAGAGAATTTCTTCAATATGAATCTCTCCTCTACAGTCCCCTTCCTCCTTCAGTGCCCCCACGGGGGTAAACTCAAAGGCAAGCAGCACTTAGAAGGCTGTTCAGTTGATAATTGCATTTGTGAGACACATTATTATGTGCAGGGCCTATAGCATTTCAGTGAAATAAAATGCCAAGATAATAAAAGTATGAAGAAAATGAATCTGCTGTAATTGAAAAAGCTGAGCTGTATTTTCTTTAAGTGCGCTACAATCCAGAAAATTAGTTCTGTTCTGGAACTGATATTCCTGGCCATAATGAGATTTGGGATGAACCTTTAAGATATTCAGGTTCCTCTTCTAGCACCTGTCACAATTTGTGTCCTGGAAGAGCTATATTACCTTTTTTTCATCCCAAACTGCTTCATGAGCACCACATTATGGGAGTGGATTACAGATCCCTCCAATAAACTCTTTGTCTCTCTTCATATAAAAACAATCTTTGGGAAGGAGGAGGAAAAATTTTTGGTTTATTTGCATCAAAGGCTGTTCCACTGTATTTGGGAGATGCTATGTTTTTCTGGCAGAACTTGACCTAACAAGAGAACGCTCTTCTGATTATTTGCTACCTGTGAGCTGATATTGGGCTTCCTTCTTGAGTCTGTAGAAAGACAGAGATTGTATGTCCCTATGAGTTATCTACCTTAATCGGGCATTAACTGATGCTTAACATTCTCTGAAACGCTTATTACTTAAATGCCTGTAGGTTTGGAAGACTTTGACTAAGTTTTGGTGCAGAATTAAAAAAAAAAAAGCTGACTTTTTTTTTTTAAGATGAGATCAGTCTTTTTCCTGTCTATGCACTTACCTCTTGGTAGTATTGATGATGTATTTGTATAGCAAGAGCATTATGGACTTTCTTGTGCTGTGGAGTCTTGTGCAGGGTGACTTCAATGAGCAGGCTCTGGAATCAGAGGCAGGTGGTGTTGAGACAGTACCCCTGTGGATGATGGTTCACCTGGAACATGACTGGTTTAGCGAGTTTTAAGATTGTGCTGTTTGTGTCACTTTGCCCTGATTATTTGAAGTATCTTCTTATTGGGAATGAGGACACCAGTTGGCTTGGTGCTTGTTACCGTTGCTTCTCTGGTGGTGCTATGCTGTGTATTTCATGTTATGGGTGCCTGGGTGTATTGTTGAGAAACATTTACTGCTTCCAGGCATCAGTTGCAATCCATGCTCCACATTGCCCACATGCTTGTTGGAAAAACAACGGAATTAGATAATTCTGCTGCCTCGTAGCACTAAGTGTGAAATCCTCAAGTTTCTTTGTGCTACAGCCATTGGCAGTCATAGCATTTGTAGATGGAACGTGGGGATGCAATACTGTGATGCCTCTTGTTTCAGTGCTGTGGAGTGAGTAGGAATCATAGAGGTACAGTCCTGACTAAGCCTCGCCACAGTTACAAGGGTGAAATTCAGCTCTTCCTGAGGTTTGCCCTCCTCTGTTACTTCCTGAGATTCGTGCCTCAGTTTATGTGCATCAAACTCATAGGTAATTACTTGATATTTATTTGTAAAATAATTAAATATACAAACTGTTTTCTACTCCTTCACTTTTGCCTCTTAAAATGCTACCTTTATAACAGCGTGGTTTAATGGCATTTTGAGGCAATTACAAGTTCAGGAATTGAAGTGCTAGAGGTGATCTTTTTTGACTTTACTATGAAATAGATTTACTAGCGTTATATCCCAGGCTCTGCTGAATAGCCTTGCTGTGCACTCATTTCCCATAGGAGAAGGTTCCAGCTGAACTTTCACAGGGGCGCTGGGGCTGGGCAGGTCCTGGTGGATCTCAGCACAGCACACGAGCATGTTCACTGCCCCAGGCCTGCATAAACCCTACCATTCTCTTTTTTCCAGGTTTTCTAGTATGCTTCTTAGGCACAGTGCCCTCTGTTCACTGTCTGTACATGCAGATATATCTGTGGTAGAACTGTCTTGTTACTTCCTCGGCGCAGTGTAGATAAAAGTTTCACAGTTCCTTTGCTGAATGTGCTAGCTCCTGAGCTTGGTACAGTGTGAAACAGGAGACAGAGGCTTCCAAAATATGCAGTTTGTACCTGGGTTACTGCAAGAATTGTGCAGTTGTGCACAAAGCAATAAAGAACCTTCCTCAGCCTCCCTTTCCTTGGCATATAGAAACTGGCATTGGGCACAAACTCAACTGGCGTTGGGACTCAAACTCCCATTGGTGTATCTTCTTGTCTGAATTGCATGTTTGAGTGTCTGCTGACAACCTCTTTCTTACTCACCTGCTGCTGTAGGCAGTTACCTCTCATTTTTTTCCCTGAGTTGCTCAAATTTCCATCATTTTTTTAAGTATTGGCTTCCTCCCTGCCCACACTCCCCCCAAAGTCTTTCAGGCTCTGTGGCCTCCAAGCCTGGCACCTGAGCTTTTGTTCTACTTCTATGGAAATTTGATCCTTTCTGCTCCCTTCAGAGAAGCTAGAGAAAAAACAGCTTTTTCAAGGACATTGCTTCTCTTTTTTTCTCACCGGGTAAGATTGGTTCAGGTACTGATAATCTTTAATAATCAGTATACTTTGAGACAAATCTTCCAACACTCCTCCCACTTCTCCAAATTATGTGGAGTAGCAGACACAGATCACAGTAAAGTGTGTAAGAATAAAGATCAAATTGAAATTCATGAATCGTACATAGGTAGGTTCCCCAAACTGTCTTTCACACACATATAATTATAGAAAAAAATGGGCACATATATACACACAGTGTATCCCCATAAGTAAGAAGTTTCTGTCATAAAGAGCTGTTAATTAAAATTGGTTATGTTTCCACGTGTTACTATGCTGGTAAAATTAATAGTAAAAAAAATAATAATCATTTACAGTTGTGTGATCTCAAGACTGATTTCAAAGGATGCTTTTAATACTTTCATGAAATTGTTACTTTGTGGTATTCCCTTGAGCTATACAATAATATCTGTGAAAAAAATATATATTCTTATTACCAATAGTTAGAGGAAATGAAAATCCTATATGCTTATTATATCTTCTAGCTCAAGACCAAGCCTTACAGAAATGAAACCCCAAGAGAGCTGAATTATAATTTGAAATGTTGTGCAAATGGAACAATCGTAGTTAGAAGTGGAATAAACACAAACATGCTAAAACATTGAAAATGCATTATAAATATAACCAATTATAGTTCAAGTAGAAGTTGTAGAAAAAGAGTTAGGCACAACTATTCAGGACAATGCTAAGAGTAATTAATAACATGAACTGAGATGATTTTTTGATGAGAAGTGTTTTCAAAACCTGAAGGTTTGGAGAAGGCTAGGAAGGTGTTTTATTTAAAAACAAACAAACACAACCAAAAAACACCCCCCTCATTACAGGCTCCTTTAGTTTGTAACAAACAATTTTGGTCTGATTTCGAATTTACCTTACTGGGGTTTCCTCAGAGGTATTTACACAGACATCGATGAATTTATATCAGGCTTAAATCGGTGCAAGATAGAGAATAAACTCAGAATCACATCCTTTTCAGAGGTGGCTTATGACTATAGTATACAAATGAGTTTGTGCTGCTAGCCACATTCAAGCTACTTATAGAATACGGGATTTGTTTCCTGTTCTGGGTGAGTTGCTGCAGAGTGGAGAGGGCAGCTGGCTGAGGGTATGTGTCATAGAATCACCAGGTTGGAAAAGACCCACCGGATCATCAAATCTAACCATTCCTGTCAATCACTAAACCATGCCCCTCAGCACCTCGTCCACCCATCCCTTAAACACCTCCAGGGAAGGTGAATCAACCACCTCCCTGGGCAGCCTGTTCCAGTGCCCAATGACCCTTTCCATGAAAAATTTTTTCCTTGGTTCATTATGCTCTACATTACATGTTACCCAAACTGTTGAGAGGGAGACTAATAACCTGAGTCAGGTACCTTTCCATGCAAAGGAGCATTCATTTTGTTAGAGGAGAAACACAGCAGAATGAGAAGTCCAGCTCCTGCAGTTCTTCAAGACCTGCAGGTACTAATGTACCATCTGTGTGGAATTCACAGGGCTGCAGTTACAAAGTACATGCCATTGCTAGCAGTGGGATCTACTGGATGAATAAAGGAAGCAGTAGAAATCTTGTCTCTGATTGCATGCTACAGCTAGCTTCAGACCAAAAAGCAATGGTAAGAACACAGGGAGCAGTTCTGACTGTAGAGGGAGGCTGAGGGAGAAAATTGAACCAAATGTAGCTTTCATTTTTCTAGAAACTGTTTTTTCAGTGAAATAAAGTGACTTTGCAGGCAAAAATGGTCACAGAGACTTGGAGAGCAGAATAAAGTTAATTCCTGAGGGAGTAAAAAGAAATCAGTAAAACAAGTTTTTCTGCTTGAAATACTGATTTTAATGACAAACTCCTGGATTAGTATGCTGCCATCATATGTTACTGGTACTAATCCAAACCTTCTGTGTGTTTTGCATTATCAAGGGTTTACTGACCAAGTCTGAAGCTTCAATCACGTTGGATATGTCCATTTTTTGAGGAATGCTATGATGATTAGAAGAGAATATTTGGAAATATTCCTCATTCCCCTCTGTGTACATCCTTGTGTCTGTCACTGAATACCAATACTGATGTTGCTGTTACTCCTCTGCAGTTCTGTTCTCTGCCTCTATTCAGCACCCCTGAGCTCACATACCATTTCATGCTCTTCAGATTCTTAGATGCTGTAGACATGGGGAGATTTTCTGGCTTCTCCTGGAGCCTGGCTTTGTTTGGGAGCTCCTTCCTTCCTTCTGTTAGCTAGAATGGTTGCCCTAGGAATAATTTCTCTCCTTTCTTCTGCCTTGATCGAGGTCCCCTGAAGCATTCCTGGCCCCTTGAACTCAGAAAACGATAAGAGGATAGGGATTAGGGTTTTTTAATCTAATAGTGGGTCATTTTTTTAATTGTAATTTACTCTTCACAAAGCTCCGCCAGAAATGTATAATTCTAAAGTGCTGTTAACTGTGGAGATGTAGTGAATAAGTAAATTCCTAGTCATTTTTGGATGTGCTACTCTTTGTTTGCACCTTAGGGATGGGGAAGTTTATTCTTTCAGAACATTTTCTGTATGCTTTAAAATAAATAGTGAGACAAACCTCCTAAACTGGCATTTGTATCATGTTTCTGAACAGATTTACTGTTGCTTCATGTTGGGGGTTGCATTCAATGTTGGACTTGAAGTGAAGTGGCTTAACACAGTGTGCTTAATTCATCATGTCCCATCATAACTGAGAAGTGTGTTACAATCTCCCTATAGGTTGTAAGAAACAGTTTTGGTCTGATTCTGAACTTACTTTCTTCAGGGTTAATCAGAGGTGCCTACACAAACATCAATGTATTTATATCAGGCTTATATTAGTGAAAGGTGGAGAATAACCAGACCTTTACAGAAAGCTGCAGTGAAGTGGTAATGCTGGCCTTTCTTTTGAGAGATCTTCATGGGATATATCGTGTATATTTTGTACTATTTTTAGAGGGCGAGTTTTCCTAGTATGTTATTTCTGTAAACTTCATGACCTTCAAAAAATTCCTTATCAGAAAGGAACTGGAATTATTGCAATGGCTCAGTCAGTATATGGGGAGCCCTTTCACAGAATCACAGAATAACCAGGTTGGAAAAGACCCACCGGATCATCGAGTCCAACCGTTCCCATCAAACACTAAACCATATCCCTCAGCACCTCATCCAGCTGTGCCTTAAACACCTCCAGGGAAGGTGACTCAACCACCTCCCTGGGCAGCCTGTTCCAGTGCCCAATGACCCTTTCTGTAAAGAATTTTTTCCTAACGTCTAGCCTAAACCTCCCCTGGCGGAGCTTAAAGCCATTCCCTCTTGTCCTGTCCCCTGTCACTTGGGAGAAGAGGCCAGCACCCTCCTCTCTACAACCTCCTTTCAGGTAGTTGTAGAGAGCAATGCGGTCTCCCCTCAGCCTCCTCTTCTCCAGGCTAAACAACCCCAGCTCTCTCAGCCGCTCCTCATAAGGCCTGTTCTCCAGCCCCTTCACTAGCTTTGTTGCTCTTCTCTGGACTCATTCCAGAGCCTCAACATCCTTCCTGTGGTGAGGGGCCCAGAACTGAACACAGTATTTGAGGAGCGGTCTCACCAGGGCCGAGTACAGAGGGAGAATAACCTCCCTGCACCTGCTGGTCACACCGTTTCTGATCCATGCCAAGATGCCATTGGCCTTCTTGGCCACCTGGGCACACTGCTGGCTCATATTCAGTCGCTGTCAACCAACACCCCCAGGTCCCTCTCCTCCAGGCAGCTTTCTAGACAGACTTCTCCTAGTCTGTAGCACTGCATAGGGTTGTTGTGCCCCAAGTGAAGGACCCGGCATTTGGCCTTGTTAAACCTCATGCCATTGGACTCAGCCCAGCGGTCCAGCCTGGCCAGATCCCTTTGCAGAGCCTCCCGACCCTCCAGCAGATCGACACTTCCACCCAGCTTAGTGTCGTCCGCAAACTTGCTAAGGGTGCACTCGATGCCTTCATCCAGGTCATTGATGAAGACATTGAACAGGGCTGGACCCAGCACTGAGCCCTGGGGAACCCCACTTGTCCCTGGCCTCCAGCTGGATTTCACACCATTTCCCACCACTCTCTGGGCCCGGCCATCCAACCAGTTTTCCACCCAGGAGAGTGTGCGCCTGTCCAGGCCAGAGGCTGACAGTTTCCCAAGCAGAATGCTGTGAGAAACTGTGTCAAAGGCTTTACTGAAGTCCAGGAAGATACATCCACAGCCTTTCCCTCATCCAGCAGCCGGGTCACTTTGTCATAGAAGGCGATCAGGTTAGTCTGGCAAGACCTGCCTTTTGTGAACCCATGTTGACTGGGCCTGATCACCCGGTTCTCTTGCATGTGCTTCATGATAGCACTCAAGATCACCTGCTCCATGACTTTCCCTGGCACTGAGGTCAGACTGACAGGCCTGTAGTTTCCTGGGTCCTCCCTGTGGCCCTTTTTGTAGATGGGCACAACATCAGCCAGCCTCCAGTCCAGTGGGACTTCTCCAGTCTTCCAGGACTGTTGGAAGATGATGGAAAGGGGTTTGGCCAGCACATCCGCCAGCTCCTTCAGTACCCTAGGGTGAATCCCGTCCGGCCCCATAGACTTGTGGCTGTCCAGTCGGGCTAGCTTTGCCTAGGACAGCAAAATGGGTGAAAGATTGACTCTCCTTTCCCTCTCCTTTTCTTGTTAGTTATACTGTCTGGTAAGGAGAAGTCTAGAATTTGCTGCGGTACACAAGTATCCCAGTTCTTTTGAAGCTGTGGCAGTAAGAGAATAAATTGTAAGGTTTTAATGAAAAAAATTAAGTAAGGGAATTTGATTTTTCTGAGTATGCCTGCTCACGTTTATTCTATCAAAATTAAGCTAAGAACTCAAATCAGCCTCAGACATCAAGTTTTCACAGGAGGACGTTTCTGCAGCACAAAAGTGGTGGAAAATCAGGTTAGAGTGGAAGTGCCTTCTCAGCCTTAGCTTATTATCAGTGCTGCAGAGTGAAGTGTGACCCTGTTTCAGCCCTTGGCACTACTCTTCTTTGAAACGAGGGACCAAAGAGCAGACAGTCATGTGGATCCCAAATGTGTCTTCACCAGAGAGGCATGATAGTTGTTACCCTCGGAACCCATGCTGAGCTTATCCTGGGTCTGATTACCTCTAAAATGAAATTTCATAGTAAAGATGTGATCGTGGGTATCGCTAGGCAATACTTTTGCTGGTTGTAAAGGGCTCTGATCTCAGTAATAGGTGATTTTGGAAGAAAAAAAGAGAAGATAAGAGACTTTCTCATGAAGGAATTCAGGAAATCTGGTGTAGGCCAAAGACTTATTCATGGACTGCCTAGTCAATATTTTTATTTATTATTATTTTTATACACTACTTGATTTAAAGACACTAGCTGCTTCCTTGGCAGTAGCACCAGCCATATTCAGCTTTTCAAACCCAAGCAGTTAGAGCTATTTTGCTTTTTTTCCCTTTAATCACATCCAGTAGACATTTGTTGTTGAAAACTGTGTACTTTGCCTATGTCTGCAGATGACCTTGATCTAAAAGTAGATACACAAATGGTCCTGTGTGTACATGCATGTACAAACCCTGCCACACTCCATTTGTGTTAAGAGTTTTCTGCACACAGGTATGCAAGGCAGGGAATTTGTGAATCTGGAGTCACAGCTCCCTCTATATAAATACTGTTCAGATTGACATCCACTTAAAAATTTAGCTCTTAGGCTTTGGAATTTTGCAAGAATATGAAACAATGATTTATGACACTCCTGGTTTCTGGTGTTCTAGCTTATTTCTTGCACTTCTTCAACTTGTGATGCTTATTGCAAAGTACAGTATTTATTTGCTTTCATAGTTTAATATGATTTGTTTTGTCAAATTTTCATAGCAAAAAATAACTGCTGTTTTCTAGTTTCTCCGTAGTTATCCTCTACTTTTGTTTTCTGTTCTCTTTCTGTGCCTGACTTATTACACTGGTAGGAATGGAAAACCAGGAACCGTATTAGCTTTTGTTGCCTCAGCAATTAAAAACCATTAGGTCATGTTCCAGTCTTAGTCCCTTTGGGACTCTTCTGCAGTGTTACCAAGTTGTTTCCTAGTGCAGTGGATAATCATTAAGACAGATGAATTCATTGTGACAGTTTTGTGCTTACTTCTTAATAATAAGTATATTTTAAATAATTTATGGATAAAAACATGTTCCCCTGAAATTTCTGGCTGTACCTGTCTCCCTGATATCTTAATGAAATTTTGATAAACTGTGGGAATGTTAAATGTGAGCCAGGAAAAGTCAGAGCCAAAAATCAGGAGAGTGAAAGAGAACAATATTACACTGCTGAATAAGACATATAACTGCTTTGTTTCTCTTATGGTTTGCAGGAAGCAAAGCTATTGCATAAGCTGAACAGACCCTTGTTTGGGGTGTGCATGCAGGGTAAGACTAACCTTTCCCATGTGCTTTACACCAAATTCTTATCCTGTGCACCTACCTGTGGTGGGAGAAGCAATAAAATTGAGTTTTATGCATTGTCTGCACAAACATTTGATGTATCTGACAATTGTGGATATAATCTTATTGTTCCTGCCTGAAAATTCAGACTCGTGCGTATACGGATTTTTTTAAAAAACTTAGTTCTGAAATGCTCTCTGGGATAACTTTTCCCTGGTATAAAAACTCCTCTAGCACTACATTATTTGAAGTCCATTGTACAATCTCCCTGCTGTGATACAGTCCCAGGATTGCCTTTATGAGTTCTATATAATCATACAACACTGAGAATATCATTACTTGTAGGCATCTACTATGCTTTTGGTGAATGCCTGACATCCCCTGAAGTTTTCTGGGGGTAGATTACAGGTTGCCTTTTGTGTAAATTTGCCTTTTTGCTGTACCTTCTTGGGAAAGAGACTTTGATCTGATTATAGGAAATATCCTAATGGGACCTGCTGGTGAAATAATGAAATAGAGAATGATTTTCTAGAGATAACATCATCAAAACATGAAGGTTATGTACAGTGTAGATAACTTGCCTTGAAAATGCACAAAGAAATATGATCGCTAACTTACATGCAAATATTCAGCTGCGTCCAAAAATGACAGATCAATGATAAAATCAAGATAATTATCCCCTTCAATAAACCTTTTGTTTCGTTTTAGAAACCATCAAGTAGAGACCTGATGGGCCACCCTGTTCCTGCCAAGTTTCAAGGTGACTGTCCGTGTTCAGGAAAGAGAATTTTGACATTTCAGAATTTGAGGTGTTTTTTGCCCTGAGTCAGTCCAAAGTGATTACTTTTTAGAAACTCGTGTTTCAAAAATTTTCTTTTAGAAACACCAGCAAATCTGAAATTCTCTCATGGTATCTGTCTGCTTGAGAAGCCTGTTGCCCGTATGTAAGGCAAGAAGTTGCTCCTGGTGTCAGTCTCTGTGACAAAAGCTACCTAAGAGCTCTATGACCACCCCAGGATTTCTGAACTGTGCAGCAGGTGGGCTAAGAGGCCTGGTTTGAGCCACGACTTTGGGGCCTCCTCGATTCTGCCTTTGTACTCAGGACTCTTGGAGCTGAAAACTTCAAGTTTTTAGAAAAGAGAGAAATGATCTGGCTTTTCTTTTGTCCAATGTCATATGAAATATTTGCAATAAAAAGCCCAGACCTTGCTCACACAGATGGAGAGATACCAACTTAATGCATTATGCAATTAAGCTCAGAGTAAGAACCAATATGAGTTCTTATTCTTGTTTAAATGTTAGGTAGCTCAGCTTAAAGGTCGCTTCTTCCCTGCAGTTTTACTTAACAAGGTGTTAGAGATACACACAGCTTCTTGAAATGGAAAGTAATGGCTCTTTCCTCATTTTGCTGTTCTAATCTATACTGCTTTCAGAGATCTCAGGCTTGCTTTGTCTTGATTTCTGGCTCCAAAGTAGAGTCTAGTAGAACAAAGGTGAACAGAGAAGCTGCACACACTCAAGTAAAGGGTCTTTGGGCATTGAGGCTGCAGGGCCTTTGAGAGGAGGAAAACAAGAAACATTGGACATCCTCCCTCAGAACGTCTTGCAGTAGAGTTACAAGTATCTCAAAATGCATTGCATCTTAAAGCCATGCTGCACACCAGAGAAGTTACTGTGGTGAGGAGGATGACTTAAAGAGTTTAGTATCTTTCCTTCCCCTTCTCTCTGGTACTGCTTCTGCTAACTTACCAGCTTCCAGGCTGCTGTCTCCAGGGCTTGTTTGTTGGAGTCTGCCACAGCCTGCAGCCAGTCGTAGACATTCCTTTTAAACATCCAGACCTCAAATTTTGTGCCACCAATGAAAATGCTTATTTTTCTACTTTGAAACAGATTTGCTGTTTGGTATTGAAATGCAACAGTTCTGTGAAGTACCTTACTTAGTTTTTTTCCAGAAACACTGTGAGGTCAAATAGTTTATATTTTCTCTCTCAGGATCATTGTTTCATAGGTTCACTTGACCTCAAATGCAAAGTAAAGAAGCCTATAATCCCTCATGGGCTCAGGTTGACTCAAGACATCAGTTCAGGTGAAGTCTTTTGCACTTTTTAAAAAATAACATTGGTCCCAGCCAACTAAATTAGATTCCTGTGAATAAAATAGAATAGTATTATAGAACACAGAGACCAGAGGTATTTCTGCAAAGGCAAAGTACTGTCTGACACCAGCAGCTATTTCTGTTGGCTACCTGCTGTATATTTCTGATGGTAGAGCCACACCCCACTGTTCTCTGTGCAGATTTCTAGGGAGCTGTTGTCTTTCAGAGAGAGGGCTGCAATGCATCTTTAGATGCAGTCTCTTTCCCAGGACAGGGATAGGGTGAACTCTTATCACAAGAATAAGGGATGAGCCCTAAAGGATGCTATCTTTTTATTACAAAGCTGCATATTCATATTTGCTTTGTAGGAGTTTGGTTTGTATATGCAGCCGTGGGATGGCTGCTGGAGCATCTCAAACTTCTATGAGCTTAGAGCTTTGAAAAGAAAGGTGTGTCTTTATGTTTTGTAAATGTCTGCCATGTAGACTTTCATAAAAAGCAGCTGTTCTACTACTATAGAAACCAAAAATAACAAACCATTTTCTCTTTTGAACAGCATCCTTGAGCATACACTGCTTCAATATCTTGCTAACATTTATTGTCTTCAAAGGCAACAGTATAACATGGTGAGGAAAGAAGATCCTTCTGACATTTTGGGAATGTTACAGGGGTATATAGCAAGGTGAAGTTTGCAAGATTTCAAAGCTTTATTTATTCTTCAGTATCTATTTGTCTCATGCCTTTGCACAAAGAGGCAATGTCAAGGGAAAAAATAAGCCTTTAAATATTTTAAAGTACCCATTTAGGATTCATTTCTTAGAGAACTGAATCCTAAATGTCAGGCAGTGTTTGATAGTTCTCTGTAAAATCATCATATTAAGAATTAGCCTCATCTGACATTTTTAAGCACTTGGACCTATCCAAAGGAAGTCAAGTGAAGAATTATCTACATTTCATGTTTTTAAGTTTATCTCTATCTGTAAAAAATGTCAAATGAAGCATTATGCCATTGCTGAATGCTTTTTCGCAGGCTGTGCTGAATATTAGTATATCTAAATCATAAACAAGCTTCACCTTGACTGCTTTTTGACTGTTTTAGGAAATTTTCCATTATACCAGATTCATAAAACCTTGCTGCCTGATCTCAGTAGTGACCAACCAGCCTAAGTAAGCTGCTGATGTCTTAAACTGTGCTGTCTAGAACTGTTTGGAACCACAGTCAGTGTATGTCTGCAGTGTGCTACGAGGCATAGAGCAGAGTGCCGCACAGGTAAATTTTCTGCCTCCTCTGAGTTACTGCATTATAGGCTGGCTTTTACAGAGGTGCATTTGCAAAAGCCATCTCCAGCCATGCCTGTGTGTACAGCAGTGACACTCAGTTCTACCTCAGTGCACTGTCCTTGTGTCTGTAGCTGACTCAGGGAATTTGAACAGGAACTTCCATATATTAACTAATAACACTTCCTCCCCAAACCTGAATTTGCCCACTTCCACCAACTTTCTACAACTCAGATAAAGAGCCTGTATATTCTAGCATGTTGACCTTTCATGTGCTCTGGACATTGTATACAGAAGTATGTTAGTAGTACTGTGGCTTTGCTGCATTCAGCAGCTCTGCAGATAGGGGAGGTAGCACAAAAAAGTAGCAAAGGCAGTGGCTTAGTCCCTTCTTATTGTCCAAGGAACTGTGAGGAAGAGGAGATAAGAAAAAAGTATTTAGTCTTTGCCTTTCCTTATTTTTATCCTTTGTCATTTTTAAAACAAACAGTGTAATTATGAAAGGTTCTCTTTTTATTGTATTATAGAAGAACTTCATTTGGTGCAAAGATTTAACATCAGAGTGTTTTAAATCTTCATGTTATAGGTGCTATGAATACATGCTGAGATAGGATGACTGGTAAGTGATATTACTGTTTGGTATAACTATCAGATTTGGTATAACCATCAGAAATGTGAAATATTTTTGTTTCTTGTCAAGTTTGGAATTTCGTCTTAGTCTGTGGTTAGAAGTGTTTTTAGCACTAAAATGTTTTCAGGAGATCCAATTCCTATTCCTTACTGCAGTGATTAAGAGGAGTAAAAAGATTTGGTGTCCTGTTATTGTCTCCTTCTTTTACAGAAGTTTTGTTCCTTGAAGAAAGTGCCTTGCAAATAATATCAACTGTAAATTGAGGTGACAAAGTACTTTGGTTCTTGCTCAGTATGATTTTTCTTAATCC
Source organism: Phaenicophaeus curvirostris (assembly GCF_032191515.1). Lineage (NCBI taxonomy): Eukaryota > Metazoa > Chordata > Aves > Cuculiformes > Cuculidae > Phaenicophaeus > Phaenicophaeus curvirostris. Next base: position 12,506,340 of record NC_091394.1, read on the forward strand.
TCTCTGTGAAAAACTTGTGTTGCTCTGACTGACAGAGCAATTTCAAAGAGTAATGAGTAAAGATGGATGTCCTTGAGCAATTAATCAAATTTCTTTTGGCGACTATTTCTGTCAATATTCAAGGTTGTCATTTTAGTTACTTTAGAAGCCAGATGAAGGAAGATCATAGCCAAGGACTCCCCTTGTGCTAGATGGTGTGAAACTTGATAATGGTCATAGGTGCTCAAATGAGAAGAGGTGGATTTTTGAAATACAGTCAGGATTTGTTTCTTCTTCCAGTACTGTGTACAGATATATAGTGACGTTGCGTATCATGGTAACAGCCTGTGGTGTGTTCTCACTTTTCTCAGAATTAATGCTGCATGGCTGAACTGCTGAGGTGGGAGAGGAAAAGGCTTCCCCTAGGACTGAATGACTAGTTGGGAACTGCACTTAGATTTTTCTTTTTCATCTGTGAAACATGTCTGTTTTACTCTCTTAATGGGAATTGTACATCTTGCTTCCAGCTACATCAGAAGGAGATGTTCAAAAAACATGTAGATTCAGCACTTCAGGACATGATTTAATAGGCGTGGTAGTGGCGAGCCAACAGTTGAACTTGATGATCTTAGGGTTTTTTTCCAACCTTAATGATTCTATGATTTGATGAGGTTTGCAAATGGCTTCTGATGGTACAGAATTGACTTGTAGAACTGGTGTAATGGCTAGCTGCATCTGGAGAAATGCAAGCTAAAGGGAACCATAAGCTAAAATAGTTGCTACTTGTGCTCTTCATTTCAAAACTCCTCTGCGCACACTCGATTCTTCGATATTTCCACTCATATCCCTCCTTATACATGCAGTAGTCTGCCACCCCACTGATATGAGTGGAGGAGAGAGAGTTCACACTTTTTCCTGGCTCTGAACTTGTTTGTATCCTTCTTTACATTCTTTCAAAGTGGACAGCTGACCTTGGAGGAAGAAACAGAGTTCTAAAGCAATAGTGAATTAAATCAGCCAGTTCTGCCAGGCGGCTTCCTTCATTAGAAAACCTGATGAATCTCACTAACAGGATTCAGGATTAGTCTCTGAAAGCAGGAGGCATGCACACAGCCTTTGCATTGCATCAAAGTGGGACTGAGAGTAAGCAAACAGGACAGTTTCTGCCCTTCACTTTTCCTACATGCTGCAAATAGCCTGCTGTTTAATTCTGTGTGCTCATACGCACATGAATAAGTGCACATGTTTGTATATGCATACATGTGAATGCTCAGGAAGAGAGAGAGAGTGAGAAATGTCCAGGAGATGGTAGTGAAGAGTATAACATAGTGAGAATGCCAAGTGTCATCTTTGGTGCATAATTGTTTAAAACACAGTCTATATTGTACAACATTATATACTTGTGTTTATAGCTGCCTGAAACACTGGGGAACCAGGGTTCACGTATTTGTGTTCAGCTCTTCCCTACTAAAATCTACTTGAAAACAGAAGTTATCCCTGAGAGGAAAGAGGTAGTAAGAGTTGAATCTGGCTAGGTGGTTTGTTTTTGGATAAAACATGTTTGTGCTATTAAACTTCTTTTGTTACCATTGGAATTCAGAGCAACGTGGACAAACACAGAATTTTATCAATGATGTTACCTTTCTGTTTATAAGTGGATTTCACCATGTATGTTCTGTGTGTGTGTCTGTGATGAGTTATGTTACCTGCGTTGTGCTGGGACTACACCCTGAAAGGACAATGGGGTATGTTTCAAGACAGTATGTTGTTATGTTTAGATTTTGTTCTCTGCAATTTAAGAAATGCTCTCACAAACTGTGCTAGAGTTCATTTTTAAGGCTTTAATCTTCACAAGAAAGAGGATTTCAGTTTAAGAGCAGAAAAGCAAAACCAAACATTCTTCTTTTTCCAAGATATAAACCTTGATATCCATTTTTCTTGCAGATTGAATGTTTTTCTGCAGTCACACTTCTTTGGTTTTTTCTTGCTCTTTACGTCTAGCAGCTGAGCCCTCAACTTAAGGTTGCACTATCACAGTAAAAATGTTTAACTTCATATACTGAAAGCTTTATGCACTTTATGGCCAGCTGAAACCAAAAGAGTAAATCAGAGAGTGTAAAATGTGCAACTCGGCAAGGTCAGAGAACACGCCAGATGTCTTATCAGTCGTTTAATCACATAAGTTTGATTTCACTCATGAAAGAGCCTGGACAAGAACCTGATTTCTTTCACTGAGCCTTTCTGTCCTGAAGCCAATATGACAGTACCTGTGCTTTGGGTCATGGTATGGGATAATCATTTTGCTAGTGTCAGTGTATGAAGAGTCAGTGAGGGAGGAAACTTCAAGAGAGCTTGCAGCTTGGAAATGATTCTGTTAGCTGGACCACTTTGATCTTGAGGTTATGCCAGGAGATACATTCCTTCTGCAACTCAATGTGGTACTGTCTTGCTACCCCTGGACCACTGATGCCAAGTGTAGACATAACTGCTAAGAAGGTGTGATTCTGAGCAGTGAATGAAAGCCATTAAGGCATGGGGGGGGGCTGATATGGCAGAGAGGTGAGCCTCCAGCTTGCACTAAGGGATAGACATAAGTGATCTGCATTTTGCGTTACTTCCCAAGACTGGACAGATGATGAAGTGCTTGTGCAATGAAGAGTCATCCCTGAAACGTTTGTTCAGAAAAGGAGAATAAATGTTTTGCAGTTGAACATCCCTTTGAAATGCAAAGGTTTATCTTTGAGGACTTCACTTATCTTCTTTAAGAGTCTGTCTCTATAACAACTCTTTTCATGGAATGTACCATGCAGACACAGTGTGTGAGCTCTATTTCTAAAAGGCAAATCCTTTAAAAAAGCAAACAAAACCCCATCCACCACTACTAACAAAAAACCCTACAGTATCAGTGGAGTTAGTATAGTACCAAGGAGAGGAAGCAATCTTGGGCAAGTTAAGAGTTGGATAGTTGTGTGTTAAAATAACTATAATGAACAGAATCTATTGCTGCTGTTAAAAGACTGAAAACCTTTCAAAGTTAGGTTCTGCAGACAAAATGTTCTTCAAAGTGAATTGGCTCCAAAGGAAGAGAAGAAGCTTCCAAAGTTTACAAAGAAGTGTGAGAGAAAAGTATATTTTCCCCAGTTTGGAATTAGTTGAAAAGAAATGAACCTTATCACCAAAGGATAAGGAGCAAGTTAAAAAACACCTTCAATCCTTGTGTGCTGTAGATGACCCTGATTGACTTTGAGACAGTAACAAAAGCTTAATCTTGTTTGCAGTGTATTGAGAGATGGCTGGGGGAGATTGACTATGAAAGGGTAGTCTCTGAGCTGAGCTCAGAAGACACTTGAAAGGTAAATTGTTTTAAAAGTTCCAAATACCATTACATTTTCCCTTGTAACTTTGCTTAAACTTTTTACATTCTTGGCTGCCCCACAAAGTTACAAAGCAAGGAAAATTCTTGGGGTCCCACTGGGTAGATGTATTCGGATGATGGAAGAAGCAAAGGCTTCAGTTAGTGAGAAAAAATATTCTATCACTCATACAATGAGAAAATAATTAAAAACTAAAAATGCCTACAAACAACAGGTATTTACTGTCATTAATGAGTCAGTTCTTAATTGCTAACTAGTCCAGTATCCCAGCTTGTTTCTAGAAGAGAGTTGCCTGGGCAAAAACAATCTAGGAGATTTGGACAAATTTTGTCAGACCCAGGGAAGCAGAGAGTGAGGTTTCTTCACCCACTTGAAGTGCTTGTTGGAAGCTGCTGCGAGTTCTCCTAACAGGGAAGGAGAATAGCTAGCTTTGTTGGCTTTAGCGGTGTTGCTGTTCAAGATGGGCTTTGTTTTCTCCTAAGTAACTAAAATACGTGCTTAATGAAAAAGAAAAAAAAAATATTCCTCTTTCTTCTGTTAACACTGAGTTACAGCCTTGCAGCTAGGAAGGCAGACACAGCATGGAATTAAATGAGCCTGGTCAAAATCTATTGGACTGGTACTGATATTAGCCTGTGGTAAAATACTGATCTTAGCCAAGCTTTGTAGCTGGCCTTATAGCAGTGTTGTGGAAGCTGTAGTGTCAGCCAACTAAGTAAGGACAGGCCTTTATGAGTGGAGGGGAGAGTTGGGAAGAGGAAGGAATCCGGAGAGTGTATGTCCTGCAGTCATTGCTTTGTCTGATCATAGAATCATAGAATGTCCTGAGATGGAAGAGATCCACAAGGATCACTGAGTCTGACTCCTGCTCCTGCACAGGACAACCCCAACATTCACACCATGTGTCCAAGGGCATTGTCCAAGTGCTTCTTAAATATTGTCAGGCTTGACACCATTAAAGCTTCCCTGGGAAGCTTTTTTTCAGTATTCCTATGCCCTCTGGGTGAAAAGCTTTTTCCTAATATCCAGCCTAATCCTCCCCAGGCACATCTTCCTGTTATTTCCTTGGGTTCTAACGTTGGTGGCCAGAGAGAAGAGATCTGCACCTACTCCTCCTCCTCCCCATGTGAAGAAGCACTGAACCACAAAGAGGTCTCCCTTCAATCTCCTCTTCTCCAGGCTGAACAGATCAAGTGACTTTAGCTGCTCCTCATATGGCTTCTCCTCTAAACTCTTCACCAACTTTGTGTGATCTGAGACATCAAGTATATGACAGATTCCCAGGTAGCCCAACAACCTCCACACTATGATGCATTGTGCAGAAAAACTACTTTTTGTACCTTGCGTATGTTAGAATGTTTCCACCTGCACCCAGAGTAAGTAATACCTTTATATCTCCAATGGTACGTCTCTCTTTGGGAGGGGGGAAATCTATCTGTCTTGATCAGTGTCTGCTTTTAGAGTTCCTATTTAGCATACTGCTAACACGCCTTGCAATAAAGCATAATTATTTTCCTTTAAACTTCTCTTGCAACTTTTCCCTCTTTTCTCTTCAGAGGTGCTTTATTTATCAGAGCATGAATTTATAAATCTGAGATCAGAGTGCTTCATGCTTTGCTTCAACACAGATCCTTAGCAGTTAGAAATGATATGAAAGGCAAATATAATTGAATTCTTGTCCTTGTAGTCTACTAGCTTTGTGGTTCAGCCTTTGGTTAAGAGCTCCTGTATTTTATCTGTTCCTTTAATAGCTTTTCAATTTTTCTCTCAGAATTTGTAACTTCTCTTGGAAAGGCAGTACCCCCTACCTGATGTTGCTTTCCTCCCCAAATTCACCTTCACCCCCCCCTATCCTAGGATCATTAAGGCAGGAGTGATTTAAATCCTTTAAGCTGAATAACCCAAATTCAGGTCTGGATTACAGCAGAATATTTTTCCTAAACACTATCATTCAGCACTTTGACCACTAAGAACCCTTTAATTCCTCCAGCAGGCAACTATGTTCCCACTGCTGTACACCTGACCCTGCTGTGTGCTTCACTCTGCCCTTTTCTCCCCTAGAAGCACTGGGTGCTGGGCCATAATGAGGCAATGCAGAGGAAGATGAGGGACTGCACGACCTTGTGTCCTTCTGCTTTACAACAGGGACAAAGAAGAAAGATAAGGCTAAAGATGGAGGCAGGCACATGGCTGAATGAGATAGGGCCACTGGTTGTCTGAGCTACTCAAGAGCTGTTGTGAGATTTAGGAGTGACGTGGTTTTGCACACACCTGTGTGTCTCCATGCGCACACACATGTAGAAGCATGCTCAGACAATCATTGTCCCTCTCACTATCATTTTATGTTACGAAGCCTGGTCTGGAGCTCATTGAGGTCATTGAAAAAAAGTGACATCCACTAATGTCAATTAGATACCCACTGCAGAATTTTCACATTCTGCTTTTACTTGTATGGTAAAAGAGTCATGCTGTCACTGTGGCTTGGGCAGTTACCTCCATCCTCCGGACAGTATTTCAGCATTGCTTTTGTTTACGTAGCATTGCAGCTTCTGTTTGTCATCTTTTGAGGTCAAAGTGAAAATAGACTGAATATTATTGATGCGTAGAAAACCTCCAGAACCTCTGTCAATACTTTATACTGTTTTACATTTTTAAATGGTACTTTGTGGTGAATGCAGAGATACTTAATGTGTTGGTTTAAACACAACAAGCACTATGTCAGTTCTTTAGATATTACTATTTTCTCTTCCATTTAATATTTATTACAGAATAAGCCTTTTGCTATACAATTTGTATCTGAGCTAGCTTCCTTCTGTAATTGTCCAAAAACTTCATTTCTGCAGAAACAGTCAAATCCTTCAGAAAATGCACGTGTTGATTTTGGAGAGTGGTTAGTTATGGCTGGGCTTAAAACACTCGAGAAAGTGAGTCAGGGATTCTGAAGAGCAGATGATTTATCTTTTCCCTCCTTTCTTAAAGAGTGTTCTTTCCTTCGATTTTTAGGACTAGAATTACAATTGTGTAAATCCAGCCCTGAAAAAGTTGCAGAAAAAAACCTGAATAACCTTGTAAGCATGATCAGGGAAATATTTCAGATATGGAATTTCCTCCTCTTTCCCTTTCCTGATAGTTGCTATAAATAATGTCCCCCCTTATCTTCTTCCCTGTTGTAAAATGACCTCACTCCCCACAAGCTCCTGTAGGTGGGTGCATTGTCACTGTTTCCTTCACATCACCTCCCTGCTCCTCTTGTTGCTCGTGGCTTCTATATCTTCCAGTGAGGCCTTGCACCTTTGGACGATTGAGCTAAATTTGCTTCAAAATATTCTTTCTGCTTTCCATTTATACACATGTGTAGGTGCACATTTTGTGTTACAGGCATGCCGTTGCCACCGCTGCAAAATTCTGCAGTGCCTTTCTGTATACCAACTATTTGGGGGTTTTTGGAACATTTGAATTAGAAAAAACTTAAATATTCACAAGAAATAAATCTTTTCCTTTCTTTCTTTTTTTTTGCACTAACACCTACAATTTTAGATTACCAAAGGGAAAAATTAATTTAAATTGCCAAAGGAGAAAATAAATTTCTAAGCCATCATGCTATGGGAATCTATAATTTTTATTTCTTTTTAGCCAAAAGGCTTCATTTTTTAGGTGCTTGCTAATGCGAAATAGTCCATCAAAGAACCAGCGTGTCAGTAATAAACTTGTTAGAACTAAATTGCATGGCATATCCTTTCCATTTGATATTCAGTTAAGTTTGAGGTCCTCGGAAAGTTTTCTAGAAAACCCTCCAGGCAACTGACTAAATTAAAGAGGGGAATTACTCACAGACTTAGAAGACAAGTAGGGACATCAGCAATGAAGGATAAGTGTTATGCTGTCTCTCTCTGCATGATAATTTTATTGCCTGGTTAATGTATCATAATGTTGGAGATATATTACCCAAAGTAAGTAATACAGTGCACCATTAAACACATTATGTTGTAAATAATTAAGATGCATAATATTAAAACTTTGGTTAGAATGTAATTACTGTACTCCATAGAAAATCAATGGCTACTGCAGCAACATAAGTAAACATTAAAAACAGTGTTTCAAGAACACAGAAAGTTGGCAACTGCTTTATGAATGTATTTGTAGGCTCTATTTGGTCTTGGTCAGATGAGCTGGAGTGGCTCACATGCAGAAATTAACTTTGCAAAACTGCCTGCCTCTAAGATTCACTGTTCATTTGAGTAATGAAGGATGCTTCCTGCTGCAGTCAGCAGCAGCACAATACAGAGATCTGCACTGGAGTCAAATGCACAGTGCTTGACAGGACTGACTGCTTTTGGGTGCTCGATGGCATTCAGTACACCTCACAGCCTGTGTCCTACAGCTCTCATTTGCTAGTCTAAACTTAAGGTAGGCTTATTCCTTCAATAAAAACCAGACATACCCTGCATTTACACTGGTGATAAAGGTATGAGCACAGGTGGGAAATGAATCCCTTATGATTTTTATTCTGCTCTGAAGAACTGGGAGCTCAAGAAATGAAGTCTGCAGAAAACTGTCAAGACCATTCAGTTGAACCAAAGACCTACCCAAAACTACAGTCGGAGTTATGCTAGGAATTTTTATGACTGCATTACATATAGGCGCTGTCTAGAAATATTTATAAAAGGCACCTCACACACATATACCAAACAACAGATTTGTCAAAGTTGAAATTCTGGCTTTCCAATTACTTTTGATGAGATGAATGTTTCACTTGTGTTTTCTGTAGCAGATCCGTTAGATTTGTCTTTCAGTTTCAAAACTGAAAAAGCAAGTAAAGCCAATATGTCGACCTGTACATCAAACTAGTATTTTGCTTGCAAGTACTTCTTGGGTCCTAGAAAAGAAGATAGTTCAGGTAGCTCATCCATGAACCCTACTCTGTGATATTTCCTGTTTGAAGGAGTTGTGTGAGCCACAATCTTGTGGCTGAGGCTGACACATTCCTTTACAGTACCATAAAACCTTGAACAGCCCACCACTATATTGAGAAAATGAAGAATTTTACAAGCTTCATGGTACTGAGAAAAGTTACTCTAGATCCCATGCTGATGATAGATCTGAACCGGTCCCCTTACATGACTTCAAGCAGGATGTCCTCTTTTCAAGGCTTTGTACCCGGGTAGTTGCATTGCCTAGGCAGCCCATCAGTGCCCAGATGACAGAGATTTTCAAGACACACTAGAAGGCTCTCCTCATCAGCATGCCATTTAATTCAGTTATTGCGCTTTGGTTTTAATTATAGCTTTTTTTTCCAGCATTGTTGTTTGCAGATTTAAATTACTGTCTCTAATAAAGAGCCATGGCAACAAGCGTTGTAGAGATTAATCAGATAAAAAAATGATACGTTTAGTGTTCATTCTTATGCACAATTCCATTAAAATTAATAACTCTAATAAGCACCTGGCAGGCATGTTTCAGTGTTTGGTAATGTGCCAGAAGAACAATGTTCTGGTAGAGGATAGTACATTTCAAGCCCAGGTGATTAATTCTTTTTTTCTCATTCTTTGAAAGAATTAGCTGTTGCCCAGTCATTTGTCGTTTAAAAGCCTCTGAAAAGCAGACTTTAAATGTGGTTTTGCATGAGTTGTTCTGCAACCTTTCCCGCAATAATTTGAATACCTTACATTGTTTATTAAAAGGTTGCAACTCAGGGCTGTCATGGGAGACTCAACCTCTCTCGCAACCAGTTCACTTCAAGGGAAGGAAGAGCACAGTGTAGATTTTGCCTTGGTTTGGATAAATAATCAGTTTTTTAATGGAAGATATGATCACAAGTGTTCATCTGTGTTGCCAAGGCACAGTGGATGTAGTACTTTGCCTTTTGGTTGTAGGGGTTGAGTTTATGGTCAGATGGTTGCATCAGCTGGCTTCTTCAGAAGGTCTTGTTGAAGGTGAGCTGCAGACAGTCCTGTTTTGCATATACAGCTAAGAATTATTACTTTTTTAAGGTTTCAGTATTAACTCCTCTATTCTTTTCTTCTGTCTGTGAATAGAACTTTGATTGACAAATATGGGAGGAAGAACATCTGTTGCTAGCATCCCCATAATAAAAATTATTCTTGTAGTCTCTCTTGCATATTTTATGCCTGCACTATTACAAGTGGTTTCCCTCTTCTCCCGTTAATACTCATTTTATTTCATGTGGCTAAAGAAATGAAGATTGACATTGATGGCTCTTCACGTAATTATTCTGTGATTACTGAAACTCTGAAGGAGGATTGGTAGCTCATGTCAATATACTTTATAACTTTATTTCATAGCATAGACTGCCATACCCTTGATGTTAATATTCAGATCGTGCTTTGTACCCTCTAACCTTTCAAGTTGCTTGCAACAGAATTACTTTGATTTTATTTAACAAAGACAAACACATATTTCATTAGCCTTTGAGGTACAAGGTTTTGCACACTGTTTTCTTGAATCATTGAATTTTATGGCTTTCTGTCCTTTTATCTTTAATTTTTTAATTGTTATTGACACAAAGCTTGAGTTTATTAAGAGAAGTTTCTTCTTGTGAGCCCTATGCTTACTCCAGAGAAAGGAAGAAACAAGGTTTTTTTTAACACTGGCATTCTGAGTTCATTTGGGAGACCTTTGATTCTGAATGTGCATTATTAATTGAAGTAATCAGTTTATCATTAACTTGGAATTAAGCTTTTTAAAACATACATGTCTTGCTGAAGTACAGTGTTGTATTTGAGTGCAGAAAAGGTATTTCTTACATGCTAGGTTTCTGGTAATGATGTGATGATCTGAACCTAAGGTTCTTAAGGAGGAAAGTGGGAAATACAGCCATGTTGTCTGTTGTTTGGGGTTTTTTCATATAAAAGAAAACTATCTCTGTTATATATATTTCAGGGATGTGAATCTTTTAATGGCAGTTTTATTTTGGTACAGGTCATGTGAATTCAATGTTTCATATAGATATTTTTGGCAAAGTTACGCATTTTACAGAAGTTAGCAAGACTCCTGCTCTCACCTGAGCCCTGAAGCATAGCAGTCTGTGTGTGTGGGTCTCTTCCTTTGTTCCTCTCCAAAGGGGGAATAAATGGTGTGGTCACTGGAGAGAGAAATGCAACAATACATTTATCCGTGGGAAAGAAATACTCTAAATGGATATTTTCATGTCTCTCCTCACGTCTTGCCCACCTTCCTTGCTTAGAATCATAGAATCACTTGTTTGGAAAAGACCTTTAAGATCATTGAGTCCAGCCGTACCTGTCCACTACTAAACCATATCCCCGAGCACCACATCTACCTGTTTAGGGTGGGGACTATTTGAGGAAGAGGCTGCTGCCTAACATATGCATGGGTCACCTTGTGTAATCAGACCCTCATTCCTCAAAGCTCCCAGGCACAGATGGGATCTTAATACAGCAAAACTTAATTGCTATTTTTTTAGTGTGTGTGATGACATTGGTAAGATATCAAAAGAGACTGTTCAATGCAGTGCTTACATCAGAGCTGCTGTCTGAAACCATTAAAAAAAAAAAGAAAAGAAAAGAAGGTGTTCTGTTTCAGATGCTCAGGTTGTTCTATTACCTGGCTGAATTAATTTTTTTACAGAGAGGATAACTAAGCATTGGAACAAATTGTTATGGGAAATGAAGTTTTTAAGTCAAGACCTGATAACTGAGTTAAAGTTACATACATTTTCAAACATTGGCTAGGATGCTCATTTGGAATTTTGGAAAGAATATGTTGTGAATTAAAGAACTGGCAAGTCACACACGGGCACTCGTGGTACCCTTATCAGTACCTGTGGGTAAAGTCAGTGATCGTTTGTGGAAGAGGCTTAGTTAAGATTTCTACAGCTTGTACTTCCCACCAAACTTTGGCTATTACTCCAAAACTGTACAGTGAAACTCAGAACTCCTAGGAGGCTAGTGACAGATGTTTAATAAAAGGATAACTTTTAGTTCCTTTTGTGCAGATGCAACCTATAGTGCAGTATGTTGCTGTGGATAGATCACAATGAAGTTATCCTTTCTGTAACACGATATGAATTTGGGGATAGTTTCATTTCATTTCGTTATTTCAGTTGGCAGGGGAGAAGGCTATATCTGTAGGTCTTTGTAGCCAAGAATTTCATGTAAAATACAGCCAGCTGATAATATTCATGTTTGGAGAATCTAGCCATAGGAGATCACTGAATATAAAAACTGGTTTTCAGCCCAGTTTGGTAACTTAAGCTTTACTGCACAGAGCCAAAGACCTATGGGTCAGCATAACTGAGATGGTAGTGTTGCATGTTTCCATCAGTTCAGATGTTTTTATTTATGCAAGCTAGGGTGGCTTTCAATATGTTTCATTTAATAACTGGAAATGTTTACAAACAGGCACACTGTTGGAGTGATTGGCTAATGAGGTGCATGGAAATTCTGGCCAAATTTTCATGTATTAATTTATTTTCTTGCAGCTAAATGCTCTACATCTATTCTTTATTATTTATAAAAACTACCCATGTCTTAAGCAGCTCAATGAAGAGTAAAGTGCTGTAGAGGCACAGGCTATGAAACTGGTAATATAAATTGGCAGAGGATATATTATATCATGACATGGTAGTTATAGGATATGGGGCTTGACTTAATTCACATAAAAATCATTAATGTCCATGGATTTGCTGAAGGCTGGGATTAAAGGCTGCAATGTGCCTTAGACCTGTGGGGATCCAAGAGCTTTCTGGGTAGTGTTAATAAACTGAGTCTCTTGTGGGAGAGTGCTTGAATGCAGTGGAATGCTTTCCTTAATGGGAATAATTTTGAGTATTATATGACATGGGAAGCCTCATGTCTGTAAGTAAATTGCAAAAGTCATTCTCGTTAAAAGCACATCTTATTGCTAAGCATAATACATTGTGGAAATGGAAATCTGCATGTGGATTAGACAGAGGCTTTGTACAATGCAATGAACCCATTGGAGAATTTAGAGAGGATTTCATGCTGTTTGCAGAATATGAAAGATATTTGATGGAATTTGGCTCTGATTTCTATAGTTTGTACAATTATCGGTATATAAGGCACAGTAGTCTTTCTCTAGTGCAATACAATCTCGTTTTTAAATGCATAGTTGCCTATTACTTTGTCTAACATGTCATTTCCTCTCTTGTCTTGCCTAGTAATATGAATTTATTTTTAAGTAGAGAAAATATACTGCAGATTATTCTTTTAATACTCGATATGTATTTTAAAGGGAAACATAGGTTTCCTCACACTCTTACCAAAATACTTCAAAGTAAAATAATAACAGCAAAAAAAAACCCTAAACAAAAAAACCTAGAAAACATCTCCCAGCATTGTTTCATTTAGCTGCAGCCAGACTCTCTAGTATATATGGTTACTATTCACACCACTTCCAAACTATATCAGAGGTTAGCTTGGTAATCTGGCTTTCTATAATACTGCGAATCTTTTCTGCCTAGCAGATACTGTTCAAGCTAAACCCTAAACCATTTTGACACCTTCTGATGTACTAATCTTTCAACCTGGGCATGCCTACATCTTGTATCAGCCCTGTGTTGGTGTCATATCCGATATCTAGATGTCATATCTAGATGTGTATCAACATTGAGTGAGCTAATACGTGGTTGAGCCCTTATTTGAGGCAGCAAGTAGACCTCTGAGAAACCAACTGAAACTGAACAAGTGTATTTCAGGAAGAAGAAAGAATTAGTTTTTGGTCTAAAGTAGCAGTTAGAAATATGTATTATATCAAAGCCCTGGTCAGAGACATATTGTTGGTTCAAGTGAGTGTTAAAGTTAATAAATATGCACAATTTCAAATGGTGGTGCCCTTCCCCCACAGATACTAGGATTAAGAAGATAAAAGAGGTGATTTGCATTTATTTTTTTGTCAAAAATTGCTAGAAGTCTTCCCTCTATTGTTACAGATCAGAAAAGATTTAGAAGCTGAATCGATACATAAGTTCCAAACCCTTGAAATTCTCTATATCTTCATTACAGTTATTTTTTTTTAAATTGTTCTCACTGTTTCTATAATATAATGCTCCTGTCACTCATTCTTAGATGAAGTATTTAAAAGCCTGAACTGTGAATTCTCAGTGTCTCATGAGCCAGAGACTTCCAGGGATTTAACGGTGAACTAACCTTTTTATATTTACGGCTAAATTGATTAGATCAGAATGGTCTTATAAGCAACAGGGCTGCAGCAAACTGCTTGCTGAGTCACCCTGTGGTCTCCTTAAAAAGGAGACAAGGAAAGCGTGCTCTAAAGGCTAGTGAAAATTGCAGCAAGATCATTGGAAGCACAGAATGAATGACTTCATAAACAGGTTTATAGCATAACTGGAGTTTACAGGCCATGTAATCAACATTTAGCAAATCTTTTTTGAACTTTTATTTGTGTTTCAGTGTGAAAACACCTTGTGTAGAGCACCGTGGTATAAAATGATATTTCCTTCTAAGACTGCTCATCCTACAAATCATTTTAGTACCAAAATGAGCAGTCTCCATCAATCTTGCTATCCTTTTTCACAGCATAATTTACTTTCACTATTCACTTTTCATTTACAAGTCCCTGGAGTTGCTCAGTTCTTCTGGCCTGGCTGGTGCTAATGAGATGTACGACCAGGGAAAAGGTAGAAATGAGTTTGTGAAAAGTGAATTTAAGGAAATTGTACTGCATAGTGTGGGAAAACGCAGGTAATTTGACAGTATGATTGCAGTGGTTGCATATCATGTGCATTTCGCTTGCCATCAGCCAGTGATGTAACTTGTAACTCAGTAGCAATAATGTCAGTAGTAGAACAAAGGAGGAAGCATGAATCTTTCTGCTGAGCTTGATTCCTGTCTCCTTTTTTTTTATGGAATTAACCAGAGACAGCAAAAAAAATGGTCAATTTTTAATACTGTGCTTTTGAGCATTTTATAATTGGTAAATCAATGAAGGTATTTTGAGTGGAACAGAGGATGTGAAGAAGTAAGAATATAACTAGCAATATTTTGATAACTAGCACTATTAGAGATGTAGCAAGATGTTGATGGGCATGATAATGCTTGGTTGCAGAAGTCAGAGAATGTGATATATTAACATCATACAGCAAGAAAGTAAGAAAGTAAGAAGTAAGAGCTGGAGCATGGGGGGCACAAGTAAGGAACCTAAGGAAGGAAACCTATGGAATAGGCAACATATAGAAGCATGACCTGTTGGTGTGAGAGGGAAATGGAAACAGTGAGATGTTGTTTTTGAGCCTAGAATCATAGAATCACTAGGTTGGAAAGGACCCACTGGATCATCAAGTCCAACTATTCCCATCAATCACTAAACTATGCCCCTCAGAACCTCGTCCACCCATCTTTTAAACACGTCCAGGGAAGGTGACTCAACCACCTCCCTGGGCAGCCTGCTCCAGTGCCCAATGACCCTTTCCATGAAAAATTTTTTCCTAATGTCCAGCCTAAACCTCCCCTGGCAGAGCTTGAGGCCATTCCCTCTCTTCCTGTCCCGTCACTTGGGAGAAGAGGCCAGCACCCTCCTCTCTACAACCTCCTTTCAGGCAGTTGTAGAGAGCAATGAGGTCTCCCCTCAGCCTCCTCTGGTCTGAGGGGAGACCTTATTGCCTGAGCTGGTCTGAGGGCTTGTGGGTCAGGAAGGTGACGTTGTGCGGATAGGAGGAGAAAAATAGAATGTGAGGTTGTGGGCTGGAAGTTTAGAGGCAAGTTTAGCTCTAAGAGAGGTGCAAAAATCAGAAGTGGTGCAAAAATCAAAATTAGTACAAGGAAGGGAAAATAGATGGTTTGGAGAAAAGATGATGATGACTGGAAAAAAATATGGAAGAGTAGCTGCTGAAGGAAATTATATTCTAGTGTCTCTCCTAACTTTGAGTGAATTTCAATTGGGAATAGTAGAACTGCTGCCAACCACATTTTTTAGATCATCCTCTCTGTAGGAAGCACAAAAGTTTGTCACAGAACTGTACCTTTTGTATCATTACTTGGAAGTCAGTAACAAAGCCCGTCAAAAGAAAAAAATCAACAAATCCAAAGTTTTGGGTAAAAATCAGTGTCTGAAGGCTTGTAATGGAAAAGGCTGGGTTTTGGTGATCGTGGGGTTTTGTTTTGTATAAACTTGCTGACCCATAAATGGTCAAGTCCAAGCATCTAACTCAACAGAATCATGAGAACTAGATTTCACTCAGTAGGTGCCCTGTTACAAACACATCCAGAATTTTTAATCCCCTTGCTTTAGTAGAAGCTCATAATTTCTTGCTTCCCCCATTCAGGGAAGGAATATCTAGTACCTACTGAACAAAGGAATACTTATTTATATTATTAAGTCTTTGTGACAGCTGAAATGCTTTGATTTGACTAAGCAGCTGTCACAGAATTTTCTCTGATTAATCTCTTACATGGTCTTTCAAATTACTAATGGAAATTATCTAAATACCTTCATCTGTTTCTAATGCAGTCACACCACCCTGATGGCGAGATGTTCTACTTATGCAAGAAAAAAAAACTGTTTAATTTTCTTCTAGTACTTTTGTTGTTACAGTGCATGTAGATAATATGGGTTTTTTTCATAGATTTCAGATGAATTTTCTCTTAAATTCCTGGTGTCATCAGTATAAAGCTGCTTGTAGTAAATAATAATGAATCATTAGATTTGGCTAGCAACTGTGTCATTTGCAGCTGATCATGGTAATGTTGTTACATGTTAGATCTATCAAATAATTGTGTCAGTAATTCTTTGTCACAGGATTAGAACATCAGATCAGTTATTTGACTCCATTGCAATGAGTGATCTATAGACCTTGGACATTTGAAAAGGGCTTAATTGCTAGACTGAAGCTTTGGTTACTATTGGGGCTGTTTCATTCATCTACAGAACCTCTTTCCAAACCCCAGTTTATGGCATGTATGAAAAACGAATTCCTAGTGAGTGCTTCTTAATGATGATTAGACATCCGGTCATTTTAAAATTAAATTTAAATGTTTTCAGTATGGTGTATTTGGCAAATAAAGATTCTCTAATTGGTGTTTTGAATATCATTCCTGAATCCCTTATTTTGACAGAAATATGATTAGGTAAAGCAAATTAAGACTTCACTGCCAATGTTTTTACTAGTATTTTGTGCATAGTATGAATCAGTGAAATAAGCTCATAATTGTTGCCATGTCCTATATCTGTTCCTGGCTTTCAAATAATGAGAAATAATAGGAATCCTAAGAGGTCCTGGCAAATTATCATTCACGGAGACAGTAGCAGTAGTGTAGTGCACAGAAGAATTAAGCCAAATTATTTTTACTTTAACCTGAGTTAATGTTGGTCACTGCAACATAAATTAATACAATTAAATTCTATGTGGCTGATTAAGAGCACCAGTGTTTTATCGGTCTAAGCATAAGTTACTGCTAAGGCTTCTGCTATATAAACTGACCTTTCAAAAATTCCCTTTTCTGTAGTGTTTGGCAAAGCCCTCTAGGAAAAATACTGCCCATCAGGATACCATTAGGAAGATTAATTGCTGCATAGTGATGTTAATTGCATACATTAATTATTAATAGGCTAATACTATTTTGCTGTTTAAAATTTAATTAAAATAGGCATGCCAACTTCCTGTAATTTGAAGAGTTTTTTAATATGATGACTAATTCCACATCACCATGGGATGAATAAGCACTAATTGAATGCTTTCGGTTTCTGCTTGTAGAGTAATATACATTTGAAGCAGATGTGTGCCTTCTTGACATTGTCAGAGAAGGTCACTTAACAGTAACAAAAGCACTTTTGTGAAGACTTGCAACAAGATACCCTTAGGAAGTAAAGATATACTCGCACAGGTCACAATAAAACTCTTCATAACCACGTATCAACACGTCACTTGCCCGATGTAGTGCCACAGTTTCTTTGACTTTAATACTCAGCCAGTACCCGGGACTTCTGAATGTTTCTTTCAGAGAAAAAATCATGAGTGCAAGCCAGTTGTCACCTTAACAGGCATTTTCCCCCCCATCCCTCCTTAATAAATACTCATTTTTCTCCACTAGAACACAGAAGGGAACAGTAGCAGGCAGCCTGCAAGGCCCACAGATCTTAAATTTTTAGTAAGTGTCTCAGTTTTGTCTGAGTATCATGATAGTTCTTCAAGGCTCCCTGGCAACTTAGTTTCTGACACACATGCAAGCTATAACAAATTTTCACACCTTGCAATTTGGGTTCTCATTTCTCACCTGGATGTACTATGTGGTAGGCATAGGGTATAGCATGGGGATGGTAGCCCCATTTTCTTCACGTCTCCCAAAACTATGCATTTTACCAATTTCATGAGTTTTGCTTAGTGTAGGTTCTGAGGATGAGGATCATGTCATCTAACCACATCTGAGCTGGTCACTGGCACTGCCTTTTTGAAATCTGGGGAGAGAAGTGCCTGCTGCTCTCCATTAACTGCCAAGAGGGGTTGTACAGCTATGTCAGTAGTTGCCCAACATGTAGAGCTCTAAACCCAGCTGCTGTAGACTCATCCCTACAATACTATAAAAGTCTATGATTATCTTTGGCTTAGTGTCACTAGGTGGCAGGCATTGCCACCTTCCAACGTAACTGTGAGCACTACAAAATCATGCTGTTCTAGATCCTCCTTACTTCTTTTCAGTAGTGACGATAGTGAGATTTCAATAGCATTGCTATCCAACGGAGCTCTCTGCATCTAGCAGTGAGTCAAGCTTCACACCAGCTAGCTTCAGCCATTTCTGATACTGGATTCTAGTAGTGACTGGATACTTCTGCCTTCTTGCACCTTTCAGTCTCGTAGCCTTATTCCTTGTCTTTCTTCTGTTCATTGTGATACCAGGAGAAGGACATGTAATGTAATTACATGTAATATCCAAATGTGGCTGTGGCCAGAAGGGTTGTCAGTTATCTTTTCCTACCAATGTTAAATAACTTTCTGCTTATTGCAGTTCTTTTCCCTCACTAGGGAACAGCTCGTGAAGGACCAAACCAAACAGTGTCACCTCTGTGTCCCTGCACTGTTTTCAACCTCTTGTCCATTTAACAAATGTATGCAGATTCCTATATTTCAGAAGCGTTTGCCCTGGATACTTTTCAAGTTTTGGTTCAATGGAACAAGTTACTGGTTATGTTTTAAGTTTAGGCATAATCCATAATAATGTTCTTTTTTAAAAAAAAAACAAAACCAAACAAGTATTGCCTATATTGTAGATCACTGCATTTAGGTTAAAACAATGAGAAGCACTAAATGACATGATTTTCTTGATACAGATTCTGGTAGCTGCTGATGTAAAGTTAAGATGTGCAGATCTGGTGCATCTATCTAGCTCTTTGGTATTCAGCATGGTAATAAAGCCTTCTTCATATTCATTACCTTCAACTATAACTACCCTGCAATCCATAGTTGTATTCATATTTTTGCAGCTCTGCTGTCTTCTAATCTTTGTGTATTTGTTTTCTTTTTTCATGTTTGCCATGTCCTTCAGTTCTGTTTCTATCATTTCAGCACAGTAGTTTAGCAAACCCACTTAACATCACAGTATTTCAGTAGATCTTCATCTTTGCTTCTTGCTGACTCACCAGGGTATTTGACAGGGTTGGCTTCTGAAAGTGTAATTCATCACATCGCTTTGGAGTGGGGATGATGCAAGAAGGGGTATCATTTTTTTCAGACAGAGTACAGTCTAGGTCTCGCCTGGTGATTGAAATACTGTCAAAAGTATTTTGACTTGTAGACAATACTGATGATCTCGGAGATTTATGTATCATTTAAACCACATTTCTCAAAGAGCATATACATTTTCAGTATAAATATATTTTCCTATCTAGCCTTATCCTATTGAAATTTTAGTGTGCACCACTTCTGAGAATAGCAAACACTCCGTGTTTCCAGCATCTAAGTGCTATGGCTGGACTTTTAGCATATAAGTGAAATATACTTGAAGACCTCTTTTCACTTGGGGTGCAGGTGAGAAAACTACAGAGCTGCAGTTTTATTGCAACACGGGCAGATAATCACACAACGGTAGTTGCAGAATATAAAAAATCTGCATGAGATGCTAAGCTGACTGTCTTCTTGATAGTCAGCTTGTCCCCTTGACAAAAATTGCAGCCATGTCACTCCCTGAGATAACCATAAAGCACTTATTTGAAGGCCTGTTTTATTATTAATTTATTTCAGACAAGGTTTTTATATTTATTTTCACTTGTGTTGGGTACTAGAAAAAGCCCTAAAGTCTAACGTCATTGTTTTGTGGTTTTGGGGGTTTTTTTTTGAAGGGGGGGGCAACATGGTGGGCAGGAAACATGACTGAAAGGAGTTGGATAGAAGTATTATGCTACTTGGTATTTTAACTCAATTTGTGTAAATATTTTGCAAAAAGCAAGTTTAAGGCAAATACAATACCAAACAGATGGTTGAATGCCCACAGAATTGCACTGTCTGAGTTGCTGGGTTTGTGTTATTCCTGGAAGAAGAGGAGGAGGGACTGGAGATGCCCTACTCTGCCTATTCTTTGCAGGTGACGTTGCTGCTTCCTTCTGTCTTATGAGAGAAAAGGATCCTAAACTGCTGTTTTATTGCCAAGAACATGATCGATACATGCTACATTTTCTGCCATTTTCGTATCTGTAACCTGGTGGAATGACTAAACAAAAAGTAGCTTGTTTTTTTCTTTTCTTTTGTAAGTACTATAATCTGTAATTTCAGGAGGACTAAGGTATTTCTGTCAGAAGTGGTGAGGTAGACCTCTGGTGTCTGGAGGAATAGTATTTCATGGGCCATGTGGTTTGCAAAACATTTGCAAATAAAAGCCTCATTGTTTGTATGTGACCTGTAGATATAACAAGAGACACTCATACAACAATTTCAGCCTGAGCAGACAAAAGAAAGGAGAAGAAATAGAGGCACAAAGTGTATTATGTAACCAAAATCTCTGAGAGTTTCTGGAAGAGCCAGGCCATCTAGGTTACAGACTATTAACCTGTCTGTGAAATGCTACTTTGTTTGCTGAAGAATCCTTGGAAGAAAAAAAAAAAATCTAGGCAAGCCACAACCACGACTTGTCTGGAAATTACAGTTCTTGTTCTAGTACAGAAAGAAACAATGGCTTGAGTTCAGAAAGAATTTTGTTGGCAGTGCCCTTTGTGGATAGATGTGATGCAGTTGTTAGAAGTGGGGGATCTGCGTATGAAAAAGTGACATCTCTTTTTTTATATTGCTTTGTAAAACACTTTGTGACATTGCAAAGGGGAAACAGAAAAGTGATAGAAATGGTAAGGTGCCACCAGTTACATATAATGTTTCTGTAGCACAATAAAACCATAAAGCAAGGTATAAAAGCAAGGACACTCCTGAGGTTATTTCATCCTTACCTCTGAAGAAATCTTCAGTATATCATTTCCCTAATTGCTTCTTTGGACAGAAGATGACAGCCTCTGTGTATTCTAGTTCAAGGAGATTTTCTGTCCTCAGTACGGGTCTAGGTTTTACTTCTTTCAATAGGGACTCCCAAAGGAAAATGAGATTAAACATAATTTTTGTTATCAGCTCTTCTCTATTGGCAAAGAGAAGGAATGGTATGTTCCAGCACATTATGGCTGGCTGAAGACTGGAAAGTTGAGTAGCATGTCTATAGCAGAAATAAAAACGCTCTGCACCTTGTGTGTTTATGCCAGGAGTAACTGCTGAGTGTGCAAGCATCAGTACTTCATTGCCAAACATAACATAATTACCAAATCGAGCAAGACTTAGTTGGTCTGGCCCTTATTTCAGCAAATGATTTTGCAGTTTATTTATATCTCTTAGTTAGGAATTGCTGCTTTTCAAAAATTTAGCACAATTTTCTGAAGTTAATTTTCCTTCCAGCACTAGAAGCTACTGTCTTTGAGAGGACAACCTCAAGACAATTTGCAGTGACTAGTCTAAAAGAGGCAACAGTAGTCTCTCATGAAGTTAGCAGCTGCCACCAAATTCAGGAAATAGTTGAGCTGATTAGCAACAGGGCTGTCATTCAAAGGAACCTAGATAGGCTGGAAGCTGGTGTAAACCTTATACAAAATTCAGCAACAACAAATTCAAAGTCCTCCTTCTGGGAAGGAAGAATCTCATGGTTTAGTGTTTGATAGGAATGGTTGGACTCGATGATCCGGTGGGTCTCTTCCAACCTGGTTATTCTATGATTCCTGCAACAGCACAGGCTGGAAGCAGCTTCGATGTAAAGGACCTGGGAGTTACAGTTTGACAGAAAGATAAATGTGAGTGACCTGGCAGCCACAAAGACCAACAGAACCTGGGGCTGTATTAAGGGAAGCATCAACAGTAAATTGAGGGAAGGGATTATTCCCCCTTACTGAGGTTTTGTTAGTCTGCATCTATAGTACCAATATCCACGTTTGGGCCCTTCAGTATAAGCAAGACACTGGCAAACTGGAGTAAGCTCAGCAGAGGACTGTACAGTAGTCATGGGCCTGGAGGACACACCCTTTCAGAAGCAGCTCATTGAACTGGTGGTGGTTAGCCTGACAAGGGGGTCTTTGGGGCAATCTAATAGTAGCCTTCCACAATACCTATGAGGAGATTATTGAGAAGATAGAACCTGGTTCATTATAGTGTTGCATGGCAGGATGTTGAGAGGAAAAAGAAATAAATCGAGGCTGATTAAAGGAAATGTTCTTTCACTGTGAGGATGATTAACAGTGGACTGGGCTGCCCTGTGAGGTTATATAGTCTCTACCCTGCAAGTCTGTCAAGACCTGACTGGGTAGAGCTCTAAAGAGCCTTGCCTGATCTCATAGCTGTATCTGTTTGAGCAGCAGGTTGGACTGAATGACCTTCTTATGTCCCTTCCAAACTAAATTATTCTGTGATTCCATTATATATTTCAGCATTGACTTTATTGGAAAAAACTGTCCACATGTTTGAAACAACCTCAACAGGAAAAAGAGTCAAGGTTTCTAGCACTGATGAATGGGACATTACTTGGAAAAGAGGAGCATGCAGTACTTTCTGAGGCTGGTTCTCTGAATATGAATCATCTTGGTGTAAGCTTTTCACTTGAATCTGATCCAAATAGTTTGAAATATTGTTTGGCATTTTTCTTATTAGGCCAGCCGGGTTTTGAAAACCTAGTTGAGAAAAAACAAACCTATTACTAAATATCAGATCATCATCTCTAATTTTAAGAAATGATAATCTTTTGAAAGAGTAAATGCAAGATACATAGAAATGATTGCTAAAATCACTCCCATTTGTTATAAACTGAGGTGGATATTGATAGCAGAACTCTATCAAGCATGAGAAATAACAGAATGTAACACAGAAGGTCTAAGCTGATTATGCTAGATGATAAGGCTTCATCAGGAAGCGCATGCTGACACTGGCAGGCCTGACTAGAACACATGACAAACTCATATCCAGTTGGAGGAGGAAAAGAAAAAAAAAGACAAAGCAAAAAACCTATGGGATGCTCATATTCCAATCAAATGAACCTGACTTTTTATAAATGCACATATGTTTCCTCCATTATGCAAAAATTCTTTCCCAATAGATAAATACAATTTGTATTTTTCATTTTGGGATTGGGAAGAATTCAGTGGATTTAAGGCTTGGAGAATAGAAGCCTGAGGGGGGACCTTACTGCTCTCTACAACTATCTGAAAGGAGGGTGTAATGAGGTGGGTGTTGGTCTCTTCTCCCAAGTGATAGGTGATAGGACGAGAGGAAATTGCCTCAAGTTGCACCAGTAGTGGTTTAGATTGGATATTAGAAAAAAAATCTTTACCAGACGAGCGGTGAGTCATTGGAACAGGCTGCCTGAGAAGAGGTGGATTCTCCATTCCTGGACGTGTTCAAAAAGCATGTAGATGAGGCACTTTGGGACATGGATTAGTAGGCATGGTGGTGTTTGGCTTGATGTTAGAGGTCTTTTCCAACCTTAAAAATTCTATGATTCTTTGTAGTTATATCAATATAACGTTTGTAGTTTTTACATGTTCAAGAATTATTATCTTAACTTAAGCAAATATAAGCAACGAGCATTAATAGTCCTAACCAGTTTTTGGATGGAGGAAATTAAGTTTCAAAACATGTTAGCTAATTTTTGTCATAAGATCAGTACATCCTCTTATTCTTAGCAGGCTGTTACAGGGCCATTGGGCAAATGTCTTTTTAAAATTTGTTTGTGTGACTTCAGAGTTATTAGTTTGTTTACATTGAAAGTAAAAAAAAAATGGTTCTTGGAATCTAGGAAGTCATTGGGTAGCTAGAGCTGCATATTTATTCTTTTACTGAGTGCTTGATACATGTGTCCCAGATGTATTTACTTAGAATGGCTTGACTTTCTCTTGATGCTAGCTGAGTGAGATTTAAATCATTCTATTTTATATTTATATCCATAGCAACATAGCACAACACAGCAAAAGAACTTTCCCCAATGTGTTCCCTTCTAAGCTAGATGAAAGTATTTTGATGAATGATAGCATGGACCACAGTTCTGTACAATCTTGGATTTTTCTTATCAGTAGGTTCTCACTCTTATCAGGGAGAAAAATAGGAAGATGCACCACAGCTTTTACACATTTTAAATTCCTCTTTAAAGCCTCTTGAAGGCATTAATGGACTTTTTGGTAATTTAAATGCCTGTGTATCCAACTAATATTTGTGTTTCTCAAAATGAGATGTCATAACCTAAGATAGCTGCATGAAATAAAGTTGTTTGTTGTGTTGAGAAGCTTAATCAACTTTTTACTCGGTAAACCAACAGCAGAGCTTATTGGGAAGTCAGATTTTTTTCCCCAGAAGAATCCTTGAATTAAAAAGCTGGGGTTTGTGTTTCCAAAGGAAAGCATTGACACGATTCAGCACAAAAGCAGTTAATGTCACCTTGAACTGTGAATTCAAAACTGAAAAGATTTTTTTTTTTGTTAAAAAAAGAAGAAGAACGTAAAGTCTTACAGTAACAAGAATTATGTTTTCAAATGGGAAAACTGTTTTTGCAGAATGACATGGAGAAGTCTTAACTGACTGGCAAATACATGTACTTCTGCCGTGCCACGTTTTGTTACTTAAGAATTAATTAACTAGTAAAAGAAAATACTGATGGATTTAAAGACTTTGTAGCATATTATGGAGCTACCTGTTTGCACACAGGTCTTTGGTATGCTGCTGCTGTTACAATTGGAGCACTACTTACAGCCTAAGTTCCAGTGGAGGTGTGCCGTGGGCAGAAATCAGAGCAGGGAAAGAAACAGAATGATGGTGAAGCTGTCTGTGACAGTCTGTAAAAAGGTGCTAAACCTACAATTCTGTCTTTAGAATCAAATCAGGTTCACCACAATGGTTGTACAGATACTGGTGTATTCACTCGTATTCACATCACCTGATGTGTTGTAAATGTGTTGTTGTTTGGGTGGACGAGGTGCTGAGGGATATGGTTTAGTGTTTGATAGGAACGGTTGGACTCGATGATCCGGTGGGTCTCTTCCAACCTGGTTATTCTGTGATTCTGTGATTCTGTGAAATACTGCAATATCAGGAACGTCGGCAAATGTGAAACCAGGGCTAACACACTAGCTTATTAGACTTGGGGACAGAGTGGGATATATCATTCTATCTTCCAACTATGCTTGTCAGTAAAAGACCTGAGTGCAAAGACCAGCTGCCATGAAAGAGCATACAACTACATTTGTAAACAGTCTGTTAATATAGAAGTTTATCTTCATAGGCACTGTATATTTACAACATCGTCTGCGATCTTTTTCTCTCATCCCAGTGTGACTGTTGACCAAACTGAGCACTGAGGTAAAATCCTATGTCATTTTGCGCTCCTGTTTGTCTGGTTTTATGTAAGGTTACACCAGGATTTGTTATCTCACAGTGGGGATAGTTTTCAGGAAAATTTGTTCTGTTGTGTTACTGTGTGACAATGCCGTTCAATTAGTGCTGACTTTTCTTCAGTGCTGCTTCCTCTTCTCTATTCAAAAATAATGAACTCTAAGGGTGGCAGGGATCCCTGTAGGAGAATCATTAACATTTATAACTGACAAAGGAAAAATAGGAAAGGACAAAATCAGTCTTCCATAACTAACTAAAGAGATTGTTTTCCTGTGGTGTGCCTGCATATTCCTTTTCATATAGTTTGGTTTGGTTTGTTGGGTTTTTTTTCAATGTATTTATGTGTTCTTTACTCTCATTAAGTTAAATTCTCTGCACAGCTGATTTGGAATAATTTAAAGTTATTGCTATATTTTTTTTCTTGAAAAATAGCAGTAATTTGGGAAACTTCTATCCACTAATGGATTCTTCTAACCACCAAATAATTCTTTGAATACAAGGCATTTTTCTGACCTGGTTCTGCAAGTGAGAAATCACCTTGAAAATACAAGAGGCACAACAAACTGTTTAGGAGAGGTGGCTGAAAAGGTGTAGATAGCCTGTTATAAATATTCATCAGTACTGAATACTGAACCACAGATCTAACTTCTGAGGTAAACAATAAGGGTGGATTTTGCAGAGGGTCACTATAATGAATTCCTTTGTGTTTACATGTCCAGTGTTAGATTACATCAGAATAAATACATAGCAAATCCAGTAAAGCAGAAAGACTGGAGTGATTTTAGACTATGCTATGTAACTTGGAACAGAATTAGAGGTTCCAGAGCATCATTTGAGCAGGGTGAGTCGAGAATTTGGTTGCATAGGCCTAGGCTGCCTGAAGATCCTGTGTAACTTGTAGCTGTGGAAGGGAAAATTCCTACTGTACTTCTTCGTTCTTAATCCTCACATTTGCCTTCATCTTGCCTGCAGTCTGTGCTTTCATTCTGTAAAGTACAAATCTGTAAAGTACAGATTCTGTAAAGTACAAATTGACATGCATTCGAGAACGTGCCTATGGAAACACGATTTACAGCCCCAAAGAGTTTGAGCACGTTCATTGAGTTCTGGTGCATGCATCAGAAGGAGGTTAAGAATCAGGTTAGTTAGTTACACTACCTCCCCATCTTCCCAGTGATGAGCAGCTCAGTTTTAGCAGTAAGAACAAATGAAATGGCTTGGAATTGTTGCCCTGAACAGCAGAGGTGTTGCTGATTATCTGTTTAGCTACAGAGTTAGGAAAAGTCAGGACTTTACCTGGCTAGATACCAAGAAAGCCCCTGCCTGGACTTCAAATAGCATAGGAAAAAGATCTGAGTTTTTTTGTTTCCTGGGTACATAATTGTCCCTCCAGCCCTCATAAACTGTCTCAAATTGCTTTTTACTCCCCATATCTCAGTAATGTGATCCTTTGAGAATGAGTTACTTGTCTGCTGAAGATTAATAGTCAGTAGGCTGTACTGTTAGATGATTTTAGCATATAACTATGCCAGGCATGGCAAAAAAAAAAAAAAAAAAAAAAAATGAAGACTGCACAGTATAGAGCTTTGCATGAGGTGTCTCCTCCGGGGAAATATTTCTTTCTGTATCCATTCTCCTTCAAAAACCTGAATTAGGTGGCTGTAGAAGAGTACAGTTGTGCATTCTAGGCTTCTTCAGCTGTCTGAATTCTGGATTGGAAAAAAGGGAGCTTCTTAATCATGCTGAATGGTGTTTGGCCTATTTGTTTCTATCCCATGTGGGAATGAAGTCCTCCCACTTTTCACTAGGGATGAAAAGATAACAGCAGTAAGTGGAGGTGGAATCCTCTGCGGAGTGAAGTGGGAGACCACCTGAGGGTAAGCAGAGCAGGGATGGATGTGCCATCTCCCATAGAAACCATGAAGGCTCTTAGAAGGTAAAGTCTAAAGAGTGTGGAATGGAGACTGTTAACATTTATCCACTACCCCGTGCAAAGACCTAGTTTCAAAAGCAGCACAAGTACCTTAAGAATTAGGGACTTAGTTGACATCTATTTCAGAAAGAATACTGATCACGCTTGATATGTTTAAAGCAGGAAAGCTTCCTGGTGCAGCTGCTAGTCTTGAACATTCATGACTGCTGAATTAAAAGCTGTGCACACAGCATTTTCTAGTGTGACTGACTTTTTTAAGGCTTTTGATACAGATATCTAGAGGATCAAAACCGTGAGACAGACTCACAAAAGGATGGGAAAGCAGGGATGGGAAAAGGGAAAAGTCTGTCATTAAAGGAAAAAGAATAGGTATGGGAAGGGATAAAGATCGTTTCTAGAGAAGGGAAAGGTGCATTCCCCATCTTCAGGATGTTTCTTTTTGTTCCTCTCAAGGATGCTTTTAAGTCCTAGACCTCACTGAAGTACCCAGGAAGGTAAGCCCAGAATTCATGGGGAGGTTGAAGAAGGACCAACTGGCTGGGGTGGTAAAAAGCGGAGACAGGAGAACAGTGCCTCTGAAGGAAGGTGGTGAGATTGGGACTGGGAGTCAGAAGTGATGTGGAATAAACCAGGTTAGTTCAGGAACGTTATTTCTGTGAGGATTTAAAGCTTTACACTGCTGAGAAGTTGTTCACCCATTTTTTTTTCCTGTTGGTTTTATCGGTTGTGATTGCAAGTCAAAACAGAAAAGCATGTTCTGAATCTGGTTTCTTTGACCAAAAAGTCTAGATTTATCGCTTAGCTATCTAAGTTGGATGTGTGAACATTAGCAGTGTGAATTTTCCCTGCAGAGAGCAGTAACTGTATGAAGGTGTAAATAGCAACACTTGTAAGAAGTTATATTAGTTGTCTCATCACTGCACTCCTCCTATTTCCCTACTTGGAGAGCTTTGGCTGAACAGTTCCATATGGAAGGTGAATATTACACAAATCAAACAAGGCTGTTTCCTGTGACCTTTTAAGTGTGAAATGCTGTCTTCAGGCCGTGTCCTAGCTGTGAAATCTAGCTTTCCTCAGTTAGCTGCGGGAATGTCAACATCTCTGGTGCACAGACAGAGATCTAATAGTGGGCCACATCACAGTCTCTGTGGCATGGATTTCTCTTCATGAAGATTAGGAAGAACCTATGTCACAGTGTGCATGGGAGGGGGAGACAAGAAAAATTGTTGAATCTCCCATGTATCTCTGTTCTTTCACATGCCAAACATACGTATTAGTTTTTGCCTGTGAATGTCAGATATTGAAGTGAAACCACAAGCATCCTGCAACATCTGTTCTGTCATGCTAATGGCTATTATTCATCACCACTCTATCACCACCTTTGATCAGCTGCAAGGCCACTAGTATTGCTTCCCTTTCTCTTGCTATGGGTTATGTGACATGGTACTGACAACCAGTTGCGATACGTTCATTTTGGGCTGCTTACAGTTTCTGGCAGTTAAGCTGGCTTAATTCTGCATTGGTATCTAACTTTGTCATCAGAAGGAAAAAATCCAAGTTTTTTTGTTGTTTGGTTTTGGGGATTTTTGAGCATTGAGCAGTATGAACATGATCCTGATGGGAAATTCAGATAATATAAACTTAAATTTATGCTACCGCCTTTCATGTGTGCAGTACTGTTATCCATTTACTTGAAAAACTGGTTTTTTTCCGTCAAATGGTCTTACAAAAGAATAACTAGCATATGGAAAATATTTGGCATTTTATCATGTTGGAACCATAGAGGAAAATTAAATCTACTTTTGCTAAACATCTCTTACTTGTACTTAAAAAAGAAAATGTGCTGAACTGGCTCTAAGAGAAACACTCAGTGCTTAGGTGCTCTTAATATCAAAGCTAATTTGTTTAAATGTGTAGGATGTTTGTAAAACACGCAATGCATCCTTTTCACAGATGACTATGTTGAGTTTTGCCAAGGTGCAATGAATTGTGTGTTTTGAACTCCTGTGCAGCAACGGAATTGCTGATTAGATCAGTATTCAACAGTCTCTAATCTGGGTTTCTGGCTCTGCTAACTAAATGACTTGATTTACTGATTTGTTAGCATAACAGATTCAGAGTTGCAGAGAATAATTTATAAATACAATGTGCTGAACAAGTTTGTGTTTGCTGCACATAATATTAATTAGCTAATGATTTTGCCAGGAAATAAGTTAAGGATAGCTTATGTTTATCTTGATGTTCACATCTGACAAACAGCAAAGACAGATTCAGCCAACAATGAACTTCAGATGGTAAATATTCTCCGGGATGGTTTGGCTGCCCTAGGTGTTACTGAAGGAAGCAAAGGTGTCTTGGACAGTTTCAAAGACCTAACACTCTTCAGAAGAAGTTAGATAAAGTGAAATCTGTGGCAGAGCCTCACAGGGAGCTGTTTCCAGTGGCTCCAATGGATAGGGAAGGCTGCAAGCATGGGTGAACTTAACTAAGCCTGCAGCTAGTACAGGTAAAACCGCGCTCTTCTGTGCATTCAAAACTGCTGTTCAGCTGGTTCTCATTGTTATGTTAATACATTGTGTTTTATGTAGGACAGTTCATATCAAAATATAGGATGCCACACTATGAGAGGTTAGACTGCTCTAGCAGCTCTTGGTCACCCAAAGAGATGGATGTAATACCTTCTCTTCCCAGCTCTTGGCTGCATGCTTCCCTGCCTCCAGTTTTTTGGTGGCAGGTTTTGCATTTGTTCATTGAGCTCTTTTAACTCGTAGTGAGATGATTCATTGCCAGACCTTGCCCAAGGAAAGGGGTAGGGATACATGACTGGGAATGAGCCTGGTCCTTTCCATACTAGCAAGCAAGCAGCTGCTGTCAGCTGTCCCGTGAAACCCACTCTGGTTCCCCAAGGCTTCTTCACTGGCTGAAGCTGTTCAAAGCTGAAGTCAAGCATTCATTCCCAGCCCCAGCCTTCCCTCCTTCCTCCTCCCCCCGCCAAGTGTTTCTGTCCATGTGAATTTGTGCTTTCATTGGAAAGCTCAGGTCCTTTCAGCTGAAGTGAGTTCTGCAAGACTGTGCCAGCATACCTGAGGAGGAAGTAATGTTTACCTAGAGGAAGGATAAGCAGGCTGTGGTGGGTGATGAACAGCAGCTTAGTACCACCTGGGTTTGCTGTTGTTATAATCTGTGCTGCAACTGCACCATGCTTGGGGACAGCTCGCATCAAGCTGTCTGGTTTTACTTATAGCTGAGTACAAATTGCTCTCATGATTCCTTCTGTTGGCTAAGCGGTCATAGTAGGAATCTGGTGTAGACAATGATGTGCTGCTGAAAGGGATGGATAGAATATGGTTTTAGTCATCATAGCTTGCTCTGGCTTTGCTGATAGTGCAATCTGTTACCTTATGAATGGGATTTTAAAATTTTGTGGTACCGTAATGAAAATTTGAACACTTTTTTAATTTATTGTTTTCTATTTCGCAGGTGGCCTGTGGAAAAGCAATAAAAAATGTGTTATTGTAATATTAAGCACTGAATGGGTGCCTGTATATGGAGCCATTTGGGTTGTTGGAATAATTCTATAATCTACACCTATATTTTCCAGCCAGACTTCTTACTCAGTCCCTGTTGGGGTGGATGGAGTACCATATGCAATATGGAGTTCATAGTCAGTGATGTTTTTCATCTTACACTGGAAAAATATGAATGAATGAATGAGTACTTCTATATCAGCCCATATTTTTTATTACGTTGGCTGCTGGCTGCTTAGTTTTACTCTAGCATTTATCTTTCCTGTAAAGAAACTCTATCCTACTTTCTAGCAACAGAAGTAAAAGCAAATTCAAGTGGTCTCCACTAGGCTTCTCATGACAAGGAGGTATGAAAGAGTCTCGTGTCTGTTGCTGAACATCCCACCTAATTTCCTGAGTTGATGTTAATATCATGGCTACCCCTGGAAGCAGAGGGACCAGAAAGAGGGAAGTACAAAATCTAAGAACTTCAGGGCTCTGCAGATGATCCTGGCTCTCATCTCTTCTACCCACTTGAGAAGGAGTAATTCTGGTTTTCTTTCTTTCAGTTTAGCTTATGGAAAGAATACCCTTGTGGAGGTGAGACCTAATTTCTGCTTCCATCATCAAGACCAATCATGATATTTTCACAAAGCACTGAGAAGCATGACCGATTGTTTTCTGTAGCTGAGGGGATTTTGTCTGCAGTAAGAACTGGCAGACAGATCTGGTCTAAGGCTCCTCAAAAGCTTAGGAAAAATTGTAGTAAATAGTCAGGCTTGTCAGTACTTTGAAGAATACATAGCTTAGGTACACAGCTTGACTGCAGCCTCTGTGCCACCACTGGCATTTTGCCTGGTTGTAAATCTAAGTTGATGCTAGTCAATAATAAATTCACATATTTTGTGTTGCCATATGCAATCATCCCAAACCAAAAATAGTCACATACTTTTGGTATATAATCATGAAATATTAAACGGTTTGGAATTTTCACTCTCCTCTTCCAAGTATGGCCAAATTCTTCACAAATGTAAGGTATTAAAAAGTACTGTTTTATTTTTGAAGAAAAGATACTGTTCCCACTTGATCCTGCTCCCTAAAAGCTGGGTCTTAAAACCACCAAACTTCTCAAGACCTGAGACAAGAATCATAAACACCTGATGGTAGAGTTTGACAAAATATGGAAGAGCTGCCAATTTCCATGTCTCGAGAACCACTTCAGAATATTTGTCTTGTACATCTTACACCACCACTACAGCTGTTGGGGTAGGAGGCAGTGTTTTTATCCTGCTAGTGAGACAGAATAAAATAGTGATCAGTCTGAAATGCAGCATGCAGTTAGGAAATTCATAGCTTAGGATCTTGAAAAAGACATTAGATAGAGTGACGTAGTGTTGCACAGTCTGCATATTTTTGGTGAGTGGGGAAGAGAGGAGGCATTTTCCTGGCTTGAAAGAAATTACTGTTGCCTGTTAACATATGGGTGAATCTGATTTTTTTTTTAATATTCTTACGTTATTATATGGTAGACAAAGCTTTAAAATAGCTTATTCTATCTGTACCTATAGAGTAGATGGAGTAAAAGAGTAAACTTGAAAGAGTAAAACCATCACAAAACTTCATGCGGGACTTTTAAAAATCAGTGAAGACTTTCCAAATGCTTGATTTATAAGCACTGGTCAGAGAGGCAAGAAATACTTAGACATAAAATTACTATGTGGCTCAAACTGGTTATGGCCTTTCTTTAAGGATGAGACTGAAGTTTTCCCATGGAGATTTATTTGTTCCTTTTTATATTCTTACCTTAGTAATGAATTGATTGTTTTGTGTGAAAACATTGAAAGTATTTTTATTCTGTTTTGGTACAGAAATCTTAATTGCTTTCCAGAAATTAAGAGCTAGTACTTGGTTTTCTCTATCTTGTTCTTGGAAAAATGCTTATCTGTAAAACAGACACCATTTTATTTGTTGCTGGTGTGCAGCTTGTGCAGTTGTTATATAGTACAGGGCTGTCTGGCCATTTCAGGAAGCTGAGTTCATCTCTTTTGGTAGTCTCCTCTTCCTCCTGCCCGCAACTCCCCCTTCTGCCTGTGCTGCTGTAGTGGTCCTACCAAATGCATAAAAAGGACTCTGTTAGGTTTTTTGAGAGAAAGGAAGATACTAGTGTGTAAAAGGTCAAGTAGAGGAGGAAAAAACCCTATTTCCACATACTGTTGTTATTTGCAAATGTCTTAAAATACTACACCACATGGTTTGGAATGGATCCCATGGAATTGCTTAGATCAGAAAAGACTTTAAAGATCATGGAGTCCAATCGTAAACATAGCATTGTCAAGTCCACCACTAAACACCTCCCTAAGCACGACAACTAAACATCTTTTAAATACCTCCAGGGAGGATAACTTGCCTGGGCAGCCTGTTCCAGTGCTTGATAATCCTTTCAGTGAACACATTTTCCTAATCTCCAGTCTAAACCTCCCCTGGCACAACTTGAGGCCCTTTCCTTTTCTTCCTATCACTTGCTACTTGGGAGAAGAGACCAACATCCACCTTGCAACAACCTCCTTTCACGTACAGAACAATAAGGTCTCCCCTCAGCCTCCTTTTCTCCAGACTAAACAACCCCAGTTCCTTAAGTTGCTGCTCATAGGACTTGCTCTCTAGACCCCTCACCAGAACTTTTTCCATAGCAGTGACAGTTATAGAAAAAGCTAGTAAATAAGAGGCAACCGCAAAAACTGATGTTGAATCACGTCAGATTTTTTATGCAGAATGTACTTAACTATGAATTGATCTGCTTTTATTTGATACCTTCTGATAAACTAACCTGGTCATTCTCCATTGAAATCAGTGATCTTGGAAGGAACTACCACAGAAAGAGTGAATTAATAACCGCAGTCAACCCTCTTTGTAGAAATTACATTGATCAGTCAGAAAAGCCTCCTCCATAAAAGCAGACATCACCAATTTAAAAACTTGGTTTTTTTGGAGCTGAGTGATGTAGACGCTTCCAGATTTTACTGGTAGTCTGAATGCAAAGGTTTTGAATTCTAAGTAGAGATAGAAAGGTGGCTGAAATGAAAGCAACTTAAGCTGTATCTAGCTGTCTCCTTAACAAAAATTTGTAGGTGTGAGGTACAAAAGAACTGGGAGAAGAAAATTGACTTATGAACTTTTCTTGGGCCAAAGTCCCACAGTTCCTGATATGAGTTGTTTTTTGTGATACGTTGAACACTAGGAATAGAAATTGCCACCTTTGCTGTAACTGCTATCTTCCAAATAATTTTTTTCTATACTTCAAAGCAAAACTAAAGTATCTTAAAAGGAGTCACTTTTCTTCTTTTTTTTTGGTTGAGGATCAATGCTGAGGGGAATGAGGGAATCTACATTTTCAATGATTAAAGATTGCCATCTGGAAATGACTGAAGCAGCCTCATATAAATACCAAGTATATGAATTAAATTAATTTAATTTAGTATGGTCAAAATTTATCTGTTTGTGAGAAGTCAGAGGATATAAACATTACAGAGGGAGTATCATTTAAATTATACCCTGCATTTATGAAGAAAACAATTGTGCTTGTATACTGGCAGAAGGATATTTTTTGTGCTCTTGATTACCTTGGGTTGTACCGGGTTTTCATGTTTTCCTTTATAGCAGAAATATAATGGTGGGTGCTGTACTAAGTCAGATTGATACTGTAACAAAAAGCTCTACTTCTGCATACTCTGAAAATCTGAATTGGATTGTATTCCTTTGTGATGTCTTTTCCCTAGAACTGCTGAATATTACTCCTTCCATGCTTGAATTTCACAGAGATCAAGCTGCCAGTTTGAAGTATCTTGTGTTATGAAAAACTATTATCTAGGCTTTGTCTGAGGAATAGTTACTTGTGAAAAAAATTCAGGAAGGAGAACCCGTGAATCCCATTTCCTAGGTTAGAGATCTAACAACAGATGCTCTGTTTTGATGACAGCGTTTCATGCTTTACCTCTCCTCTGAACTTACTCTCAAAAAAAGCTGTAAGCTGGTGGGACATGGAAGTTGTTAAGGAATATCCTGTGAGCTCTGAGATTTGTGACAAGACAGGGTGTTCAAGGACATATACAAAAGAATGTGTCGTTTCTCATTTGAGTTCACGCATGAAGGGCAGTCCAAGATGCCCAGTCTGTTTGAAACTGTTTTGATACTTTAAAGGATGTGCAGAAATAACTCTCATGAATCTAAATATTGTCAGGGCTTGCAGAGTTCTTGCATATCTAGGATCCTGGGTGTCAGCTGAGCAAGAGATTTTAGACTCCTGATTTATTGAGGCAAGTCTTTGTAAGTAGCACTTGTGGTAGTCACCAGCATTGCACTAAGCTTCTGTGCCATACCTTTCACACAAGTGTCTCCAGTATAGTGCTATGTATCTATAACATTATCATCCAAACAAGCAGCAAAAATCCTCGACCAACCCTATTTTACATTTTTTTCGTCAGAAATCAGTCTCCAAGGAGAGGAAAAAGAAAAAAAATTAATAATTTTCCGTTGCTGGGTAATGTGTCGTCCTTACCTCCTCCTTTTTCTTTTAAACATTTTCTCTACAGGAACGCTACTGTTAACTTTGTGCAGAAAAACTCTATAAGCTAGATGAAATAAATATGAAAGATTGAATGCATTCTTGCAACATTATAATGAGTGTCCTTCTTTTTTCTTTGATTTGTTGGCTAGGAATCCTTCCTCTCAGAAATAAAATCAGATCTTGGACCTAATATGAAGATGCGTAGTGATCTTCAGTAATAAATTCTAAGTTGTGTTTTTCTTTTTTTGTTTCTTTTCTTCTGAAATGTGAGAATGTCTTCCTGAAGTTCTGAGGAAGGTATGGATTGATCAGGATTAGAAAGTATGTGATTGGGCACAGAGCCTTTTCTTTGCATGTTAAATTTGAGCAGGAACTTTTAGAAAGTAAGCTGTCCAAGTTGTACTGTAAGCCTGTAATAATCTTTGTGTTCTTGCTTGCTCTAGCAATTTTAGGCTTTTGGATTCTTTCTTTAAAAACTAGTGTACTGCTGTTATTGTGCTTTGGAAATATGGATTATTCAGAGAGAAACTTTGTAATCAAATTAAGTGTTGTCCCCAGAACTAAGTTAGTTATTTAAAGAACTTCAGGAAAGCAGTGACCCCCATAATGTCCAGGCAATACTGTTGTTGAACAATTCCAGTAAGGATACTGTTGAAGAGTGTGTGACTAGGGAATTAAAATTTAAGTACGTATTTCTTGCAGCAAAGGGCAGAGCAGCAACCGATGTGGAATTAGTATGTTGTTTCTAAAATAACACGGAGCTTGAAACTTTTGTAGTTGCAAGTATCTACCATTATTTTACTAAAAGTCTGATTCATCTAAGCCCTTTGGGCTCAAATTATTCTCCTCAAATTGTACCCCTCATTAATCCAAACTTTATCTTTCCATTTTCTGTTATTTACATGTATATAAAAAAAATGTGCTGAAGAATTTCTGCATTTATGATGCCTATCTTCTTTTGAGGTGAGAAGACCCCAGCTAGAGGAAGCAGTCCAGCTTTGAAATTCTTTTATCATTAATATTCGGGAAGCAGATAGTAGAGGTGAGACTGTGGGTTGTATCCTACCAAAGAGAGCAGGGATGCAAGCTAGGGGAGAATAAATCTCTATGTTTTTTTAACACAAGACGTTTTGTTGTTCTCAACACCAAAACTAGTAATAGTGAAGTGCATGTGGGAGATAAAAAGGATAATTTTCTACATGATATTGGGCGAGGAAAACAATTTCAACACCTGGAAGATCGATATAGAAATAGTTATTTAAGATAGCATTTCTGTAGGAGATGTCTTGCTCTATTTGTAGTCTGGTCAGAGATAATGAAGCACTTTGACTGAAATCCCTGTATTGTTCTTTTCAAAAAAAATAAGTTCTTGATGAAAGAGACATCAGAATTTAATCATGAGCTGGTAAGACTGCTGTGTGTGTATGGCTAGGGCTACTGCTGGTAAAAAAAAATAATAAAAATTCTGTAAATATCCTGAAGACGCAGCTATTGTGACACTACAGCAGTTTTGAAGGAGTTGAAGGGAAGCCAAGAGTTACCTGCTATGACCCAGGAGATGAAATACTCTCTCTGTCTTTGAAAGGAAATGTATATGTCCAAGTAAGAAGGGAGGCAAAGTGCCAGCAGCACATATGAAGTGGTGAGTGCCATCAGGAGGAAGAAACTAGACTTACAAACTGCAGAATAATGCTTTCCATCAGTTCCCAGGAGTAAAGTGTGTCCTCAAGCCTCCTAGTGTGGTAGGAAACACTGCCTGCAAGAGATACAGTTGGGGAATGAGTAAGCGAAATGAATGTGCTCAAGTCCAAATGATGAAAGGGGCTGCATTGAAGGATGCTGACAGAGCTGGTGGAAGCCACTATGAGGGCTACTGTCTGTCACCTTAAAAGATTATCCTCCCTTCGTTCTCTGGGAAGGCAAGTGATGATATCTGCCAAAAGATCACTCAGAGGCATACGAAGGACAAGGTGACATCAGGGAATGCTCAGCACAGCTTCACCATGGACAAGTTGTGCCAGGACCAACACGAACTTTGATTTGAGGAAATGACTATTCTAGTGGGACAGAGGAAGAGTAGTCACTGCCGTTTACGCTGACTTTGGCAAGGCCTGTGATACAACCTGCCACAGTATCCAGGTGGGTAAACACGGACAGGAGAATGGGACTCACAGTGGGAGGATTGCTGTCTTGTGCTCAGCAGGACAAATCCTGCACATAGGGAAGCTGCTAGGGGTGGTGTGCCTCAGGTCGGTGCTGGAGCTGAAAATTCCCATCTGGAGAAGGCAAGACAGCTGGTGGGGTTGTCTCTTGCAATCTGGGGAAGGCAGCAGTTCAGTGGAAGCCAGGCCTTCTTCTCCCCTTACCTCTCCTTCGGGGCTTGATGCAGAAAAGAAGACACCTCTTTGTGAGAGGTAGTGGTTGGGGGATGGGATATAAGGGCCCATGCAACCTTTAGCAGTCAACAGAAGAACTGTTTATCAGTGGAAAATGTCACAGCTGAGACTGCAAGGTGTCCATGGAGTTTGTCTTCTCCCAGCTAATGTCAGGTGTGGAGGCTGGGCTGCTGGTAGGAATCTGGCTAGTCACCCCTACAACACTGTTGGTTCCATCTCACAGAAGGAGTCCGAGTATCCTGGTGTAGTGCCAGATCATCCCTGCGGCAGGTGGACCCACTCCCATTGGTTCTTCTTTGTCCTAAGGTGCCAAGCCATGCCAGTGAAAAGTCAGCCACACTTTAAGTGCTTTTTTTTTACTATTTCTATGCATGCTTTAGTGTTCTTTACATGGTGTAGCCATAAGTTTTCCCTTGATGTTATGTTGTAGACCACCTCTTTTTATCTTACAGACTACTGATCCACAGGACTTGCTTCTCTAGGCAAATACTTAAGACAAGCTTGATCTCTGCCAGGGATTCTCCAGGGGAGTGCTTAAGGTGTGCGTGTGTGGGTGTTTTAGCATACTTCTGCCCTGATGGCTACCTCACAGAGTATAAAAGCTGTTCAGAGCATAATATCAGCTGAAGAGTAAACATTTGTGCAGTGATTGAACTACAATCTGTAAAAAAATGTCTTGCTGACTGCTGTTGAAACAAGGAGAACCAAGGCTGCTGAGAAGGTGGGGCTGGTGTGCCTGCATTACCATGGTGATGGCAAGTCCCCAGGCACCCCTTTCTCCTTTGTGGCTCCGGTTCCTCGTTCTCGTGATTTGTACTGAAATTGAAAGTAGTAGCCTTTGATATGCCATCCACTGGACTGATGAAGAAAAGTAATCGATTTTCAGAGATGGTGCAGGTGGGGAGGATGCGCTGATGACCACTGTCATTTTCATTTCATGAAAACCATTCTGGATGATGGAGATCTCAAGACATCATTTCCGCATTTGTACCATACCTCTTGTCATGTTGCCATTTGACCAGAAATAAAACATGAGCTAGCTTTAGCTAGCAATGGTCAGAGGACAGATTATATGTAGGATGTTTCCTTGCCATGGTTTGATAGGCAGATTATCTTTACGGGAAAAAGTTCTCCTATGATTATGCTTGAGAATACTTAGCCTGCTCCTACTGTGAGTCTCTGAGATAAACTGGAGGGGCTGGGGGGGAGGAAATGTCAGCACACTTTTGACATATCTTGAATTAGATTGCCCACCAACAGGATATTATGTATAAATGTGAGAGGTGTTGTGTGATTTCTGTAGCTGATGCTCTCAAAGCGAGCAGTAGGAAGGACTGTATACTACTCTTTCCTTAACAGAACAGTTGAAAAAATAGAAAAACTTATTTAGTTTTGAAGAGAGTTGTGTTGCAGAGTCTAGGAGAAAAATAAAATATTTTTGTAACCAAATTACTTTCCTGTTGAAGTAAAGGTCAAATGTAGTATTCCTGCTGCTGCTCTGGCTAGCAGAGCTGTTATAACTGATTTCATTCATCTTTTTATGGTATTAGAAGTACTGAATGCAATCCAAAACCAAAATTAAACAGAAAGCAAAAAAGAGGCAAAGTCGGAAGAGGGAAAGCTTTAATGTGAGACAGAAGGTAATCAACCCTCAGTTTTATTACCTATTGAAAGAAAGTCATTTTACTGCTTGAGAGAGAAGGATTTGTCACAGCCTTGCTTTCAAAAATGAGAATGGAAAAGGGGCAGCCACTGGAACTGTGGATCTGATGTATTGTGCAAGGACAAGGCAAGAGTAAAAGACACCTCACCTATGTATCTTATGCCAATGTCTAAGCACTGTTACTGTAGATGTTAGGCCTTGTACACTGGGTAGTTTCCAGAAAGCTGGAACAAAAGACTGTGGAGATGGAAGTGTTTAGAAGTGCCTTGCTGTTTGTGTGTGGAGCTAAGCAGAAGAGAAAATTAGCCATTTGACAATCCTGTGCTAGCTTCAAAAGAGCATAGAAGGATTACAGACACAAGCTGTGACAGCAAGTTAGCTGTGGACACAGCCGTAGCTGTAGAAATGTGTTTCTAGGCAAATTGTTTGCCAAGTGCTTGGTATAGCAACAACACAGCCAGAGGGATTTGTGGCACAAAGAGCAGAAGATGCAGAGCTACAGAAAGGGATCTTTAATTTACAGCATGAGCAGTCCTGTGGTTAATGTAAGTAGCACAATCCATTCCAGGGTGATCTAGCATTAAAGGGAAAAAATAACACCGCAGAGGGCAGACAGTCCTGAGTTTTGGCAGCAGCAAGTGCTAGAGAATTCATTAGCTTCTGAGTTATAGCTGTGTTTGGGTTTGCAGGTTTTCTTGGACTGGATAGGAGCTAACACATGCTTGGTTCAAAGGAGCTGTCAAATGTGGTAACCCTGGGAGGGAGAACCCACTGGAGGCTGGGATGCTGAGGAGCGGCTGAGAGAGCTGGGGTTGTTTAGCTGGGAGAGGAGGAAGCTGAGGGGTGACCTCATTGCTCTCTACAACTACCTGAAAGGAGGTTGTAGAGAGGAGGGTGCTGGCCTCTTCTCCCAAGTGACAGGGGACAGGACGAGAGGGAATGGCCTCAAACTCCACCAAGGGAGGTTTAGGCTGAACATTAGGAAAAAATTCTTCACGGAAAGGGTCATTGGGCACTGGCAGAGGCTGCCCAGGGAGGTGTTTGATTCACCTTCCCTGGAGGTGTTTAAGGCACGGGTGGACGAGGTGCTGAGGGGCATGGTTTAGTGTTTGATAGGAACGGTTGGACTCGATGATCCAGTGGGTATCTTCCAACCTGGTGATTCTATGATTCTATGAAAACTCCTGATTAGAAAGCGGAGGTTGGGGCGCATTTGAGCAGGGCAGTCACACAGAGCCTGGGCCTCTTTTGCTGTGGCTACACATCCTGTGGGAGGTATGAGGTATTTGTTCAAAGCTTTGCTATCCTAAAGAATGAAAACAATGTCTTCTGCTAACAGGAGTGAGGAGGGAGGAGGCCGTAAAAGTTGAAGGTATGAGGAGGCAGAAATCAGACCCAGTTCCTGGGTCCCTGATTTTCATTGTTGCTTGATTCTGGTTCTGCAGTGCTGTGGGAGCGCTAGGTGGGCTGTTAGCTCATTGACAAGCAGTGGAGTTATTTCTGTCTGTCCAGGTGGAGCTCTGGGGAGACCTGCACCTCTTTTCTTGCTGAACAGTGGAAAGGGGAGCATGCGATGAGCAGCTGTTGGAGTCCTGAACACATTTTGTATTTGTGCGTAGGTGTTTCGGTTGCATTACATGGCAAAATTAGTTTATGAACGTTTCTTGCACGTTACTACTGGGAATGAATATTTTATTATTATGTTCTTGTAGATCTAATCCCAGTTATGTTACATTAATAGATGTGATAAGAGAGCAGCAGGGAGGCAAAATATTTTGACAGACTGGTCGGTTTGCTTATATGACTGAAGGAGTGGAAACAGTGCACTGGAAAGAAAATGTCAAAACCCTCCCATTTCTGAGACAAAGTAGCAGCTGAGTTGTTTAATACCCTGAACAAAAATGGAAGCTTTCACAGATGAAGTAAGTGATACGTTGTGAAAACAAAATGAGTTGTCAGTATGAGCCAGAGTGACACTGCTTTCATATTCTCAGGTCTTGTATCAGAGACATAGGCAAAAAGTCATGATAAATATTGCACCCTGATTGTTGAGTAGCAACAAAAAAATGCTACCAGCTCTGAGAAAGAGGTGAACAGGTTTTCAAGAACTGCCGCAGTCACAATAGTGGGAAAATAATGAATATGGCTGGGATGTGAGAGGTATTGTCAATGCTTCTATCAGAAGATTTAACAGATGCAGAGTGAATCTGCTGAATGAATCTTGTACGTCAGAAGAAGCTCAATTTCCTGATTTTGTTATGTAGTGGTCCAGATGTATTTGGTAAAGTTTCCATTTTGCACAAGGATTTGGGGCTGATGCTTACTTTGGGTAAGGTCATGTTTAACCAATGGCTTTTTCTCCCACTGGCCCCATCAGGGAGATTGGATTCTTACCTCTGGGCTCAGTCTTTG
Organism: Phaenicophaeus curvirostris; assembly: GCF_032191515.1. Lineage (NCBI taxonomy): Eukaryota > Metazoa > Chordata > Aves > Cuculiformes > Cuculidae > Phaenicophaeus > Phaenicophaeus curvirostris. The sequence continues at coordinate 12,548,011 of NC_091394.1, forward strand.
CTGGATGTTTGTGACCTTGTTGAGATAATTCAATCTTTTCTTTCTCAGTTTCCTTACGTGGACAATACCAAGGGTATGCTGATGATTCAGAATCTGACAATGTGTGTCTTTGTTCTCTGTTTTCCTCTAAAGAAACTAGGGGTAGAGTAGGTAATATGAAGAGCAGCCTACCTTGATAACATGCTGTTGCAATTTAATTTCTTCCTGCTGCATAAAGGTCAAACACAACCCTTTTCTGTTGCTGTAGCTAACGGGATAGTTGTGACTGATCACTGATGTTTGCAGTGACCTTTCAAGGGCCTTGATCTAGCCAGCTGCTGCTTCCCTAACCGTGTTGAGGGGCTGATAATTCCCTGGCTGGATGAAAGATCCAGCAGTAGCTGGCCCTGAAGAAATTATGTGGCTTTGTAGAGAGAGGTTTTAACACAACCATGACATCTTTCTGGTAGAAGAAGGAGCAATGTGTAGCTGGGAGACCTAGTTTTAATAGAACAGTAGTGCAGCTGCACAGAGGGATGGGATTTAGATATCAGATTGCAAGTGTAGAGCACATACTTATTCAAAACTGCAGAAAATGAGAGGGAAGGAGGTGAGTGGGATATTGAGTATTTCCTAAGATATGCACGGACCAGAGCTAAAACGGCATGCAGAGGGTATGTTCTCAGCTGCAGATCCATCACAGTGTTGGCACTTTTATTTTTATGGAAAAACTGTTGTTTCATCACAGGACAAAAATTACACAGTCCTTATCTTTTCAACACTGGTAGAGTTATGACTCTTCCGGTTACATAGTCTAAGAAAAAAAAATCACAGCTCATCACTGGCATTTTCTTTAACCTTAGATCTGGGACACCAGCTGATTCTACAGAGATGCTAGTTTATATTTTTACCAATAATTTGTTCTCTGAAAGGGAGAAAATTAAGGAAGGAGTGGTAATGAAGGATACTGGCATCCCAGCAGAAAAAAAAGGTGTCTGACTGAGGAACCATTTTTTTCTCTTTTTTGAACATCCTGGTACCTACAAGGCATTCTGCATTCCAGAAATCCACTATGCTAAGGTAAATTTCCAGCAAACAGTCACCTTTTTTAGCATAATTTCTCTGAGAACTCAGAAAGAAAACTTCCACTTTCCTATTTTACTGGGGGCTACATATAGCCATCAGTATGTCTAGCACTAAATGTATATAATTAAATCCATTATGCTGTACTTGGGTAGCCCTGTAAGGGGAGCAGCAGCAGCACCAGTCAGATGTTTCCTACTGCATATGTTGAAATGGGGTAAAGCTGAGAGTAATATATCTGGAGCTTCTCTCTCTCTCTGGGAATCTGATCTTTTTGAGTACATGAACTGCATGAGGATGAACAGGGGAAGGCACAATAGGTCACACAAAGAGCAAGAAGAAACAGTTTTTTAGAATCTTCTATTGCAAAGGAACAGGAGAAGGGAAAGAGAAAGTCTCAATTTAATAGTCTCTTTCAGTATGACTTTGAAGTTTTGTGTATTTCAGATAATAGGCCGGCATGCTATTCAAATTCCAGTCCAAACTATGAACTTGTAGAGGATATAAGGCAAAATCCATAGGTGTGGAAATAAAGTGGGAGAGAAGCAGGTATGAATTACTTTATTGGTGCCATGCTTTCTTACATGAGACTCATCATACATGTAGGCCTGTTCTAAGGAAATATAGCTAAGAATCATATTACATTGTAATGTAATAATACAACATATACTGATGTGGTTGTCAAGCAGATAAATGTAGAAGTGATTAGTCCTACTCACGTGAAATTAAGTACAATGTTTCTCTGTTTGCTCAATAGAAACAAAATGGGACACAAATTGACTTGTTGAATACAGAGAATACAGTAACCATTCTAACATTAAGTATAACATGTTAGTAGGTTTACTATTTTGTCACACTTCTATCCTCCTGGACCTTGCAGGAGTGAGTGAATGACTTGAGTAGATGATCAAGGGTTGGGGAATGAGTGGAAAGGAGAAGGGAAAAAGCTGTACCTTTGCATTTTTTTTTTTAATTTCCTAAATAATCTAACTTATATAGAGATTTTAAAAATGGACTGGTCATTTACCTCCATGGCATATTTAGGGTACTTTATTCTGTTTACAAGTTCCTTTAAATCACTGAGGCCCTGGCACTGTTAACTGGGCTATCACATGATGCTTGTAAGGTAATGATATTATCTGATAAGGATGCTTGATGCCAAGCTCTGCACACTCTTATCTGTCAGCCTAGTTCTTTGTACAACTTTATTGCCCAGTAGAACAAAACAAGTGCCAGCTTCTGTGCTAAAAGGAGGGTGTTGAATGTAGTAACTGGCCCACAGTTCATTTCATTTAAGTCACCTAGACAACTAATTAAATTATTAGAACCCCCAAGGATTTAATTCCTTTTTTTTTAATTCACTGAAAAGCTCAATATTGTCAACAGTGTATTGAGAGGCAACCACTTCAGAACCCTTGCGATGTTATGCAGAAGAAATTGGTCTGTAAATAATGAGCAGCACCTGGCTTTTTGGTAGTTAATGCCACTGATAACATTAATGACTCCATCCTTCAGTGAATATGCAAGAATAATTTAGCCTTTCAGAGTCTACACCTTTCTTAAAACAGTGTGTGTACATTCTCTACAGAAAGCAAGTCAAATATATGATCTCCCATGTACTTTCCAGGCTTATTTTGGCATTATCTCAGTTGATGCCAGGTGGCCAAGAAATATGTCCAGGGAGGAATGGGGAAACTGAAGAAAGAGGACAAGAAAAGGAAGATTGAACTTTTCACTTAACGTAATTGAGGTCTGAGGAAAGTTCAGCTCTTCATCTCTTTCAACTTTTGTTCTGGTTTTCACTTGCAAGAAAAGTTGCCAAGCTTCTGAATATTTTCCCAGCTGATGTCCCACTGCATGCACTGCCCTGAAGATGGTGTCTCCATTATGTGGAAATCCTTAATTGAGGGTGGATATGGGTGTTGCTGGAAGCGCAGCATGCTTTTCCCACACCCATTGCAGCAAACAGCTTACTTGAATTGCCTGCAGGACTAAGTTACGTTCTCCAAACATTTAGATCTAGCAGCCTTGAACCATTACATGTCTGAAAGTTGCTCTTCCCACTGATATTTCCAAGGCTTGTGAAACCTGTTTTTTCCCTTACAACATAATACAATTTTACAGTTCTCTACATTTCAGCTGTACAAAATCATTGGTCGGACATTGTCAGCTGCTCCTATGTGAATAAAGTCCCTACTTAAACAGTTTAGTCACAGTCTGGTCTATCCCACAAAGAATTTTAAAACCATTAAGTACAGGCTGAATTAGAAAGATTTTTATGATTCCTTACCATATTACATATTCAGTGTGCACCTCTTAATTTATGTAAGCCTTCAACCAGTCCTGCTGAACCATCAGCACAGCTCTTCTGGAGCATACACACTCTCACAATTTTGGATTTGATCTGGTTTCTCACTTATTCTACAATATTTTTAGATAACATCAATATGTAAGAAGACAGCTCCCTGGTTTAGCTGCCATTCATGAGGGTCTCTTCTATGTGGATTTCAAAACAGCAAAACTGGTTTAGTGTAGCTAGCAGAAGTTATTGAAGATTCTGGCTAGATATGAAGAGAGGCGGGTAGGATTTCCCTTTCTCACTTTTCTTTAAAGCCACCTAAGATTTTGGTAGCAAAAAGGGGCAGGTATGTGAGTACCCATACAAAGAACTGTTGTGCATACTCTGGAGAGGCACAGAGTGAGAAAGTAGCTACAGCCACTTTTCTATGTGCATGGTGGCTGAGATGACTACTGCTTACCCTCCAAGGTGCTAGAGATTGGAAAGGATAACGCTCTGCTTCCACTTAGCAATAGCATATGTAGCAGGAACTTTGCACTTTTTCTTTAGTGTAGGAATCACTGATATAGCTCAATACAGTTGAGTTTCTTGCTCACTGACATTGTAATTATGAAATCCTGTTTCCTGTCCAATCCCAGTTCTGCTCTCAACATGGGCTGCTCTCCCCTCCTGGGTACGTGACAGTCTTGTGCAGAAACATCAGACCAGAGATGTCTTCCCAGTCACTAGAAGGTACAATCTGTTCAAGTCTGCTATTCTGACCTTCCTCTGCATTTGTTTCTTCAGCAAAGTCTTCTCCCAAGTGACAGGGGATAGGACAAGAGGGAATGGCCTCAAGCTCCACCAAGGGAGGTTTAGGCTGAACATTAGGAAAAAATTTTTCATGGAAAGGGTCATTGGGCACTGGCAGAGGCTGCCCAGGGAGGTGGTTGAGTCACCTTCCCTGGACGTGTTTAAGGGAAGGGTGGACGAGATGCTGAGGGGCATCGTTTAGTGTTTGATGGGAATGGTTGAACTCAATGATCCAGTGGGTCTTTTCCAAGCTGGTGATTCTACAATCTCCTGGTCCAGTATTGCTCAAAAACATGGACTGGAAAACTGATCTGGGTATCCCAGTTCACCTGCTTAGCAATGCAAAGGAAGTTCAGAGATCTAATGGGCAGGGAAAGATAGGAAGCTAGCCAAAGACAGCAGCTGTTGCTGGGTATATTAACCCTTCCTAGACACACTGACTCTTGAAGCTGATGTACTAATGTACAGTTATCACTGTACAAGAAAGTCAAAATTAGCTGCCATGTCTAAGTGGCTTGAGAAAGAAATAAATAAGGAGCCAAAAGAAAAAACAGAAATTTTTCAGTGTTTCCATAGGAAAAACAGAGGACTGGTACACCTGTGACAGCAGCAATGAGCTTAGATAGGTGCTGCTGTCTGGATTCTCAAAACTATTTTTCTTTGGAAAAAACTCCACCACCCTCTCTACTTACAAAACGAAATTACTATCTTAGTGGTCTTTCATATAATTGTTTCCATTTTTGAGGATTTTCATATCTGCCTGTTAACATTCTTTGGTGAAAATTTGACTTTTTATTTTAATTCAAAACAATTGCAGGATGGATGTTTGGTTTATGGGGTGAGCTTTGCTTTCACTAAAGGAATAAAGTGACTATGCTGATTTATGTGAGTAGTGAAGTGCAAATAATCACATGCTGGAAAGGCCTTACAAACACATTTTGGGAACCATGGCTGCATTTGAAGACTCTTTAGCCTGAGATCAAGTGGAAGGAGCACTTTATCTGCAAATACACTTAGTTGTTGTGTAAAGTGTCTTTGCTTGATAAATGCTCCTGTGAGGACATGTGCAGCTGGTACTGTTTGGTTTAATTCCCAGACTGCTCTGCCTTGTGCTGGTGCAGTGACCAGAGAATTAAGGAGTATAAGCCTGACATTCCAGTGTAACTTTTTAGGGAGCCAAAGTATATTATCTAGTTAGTGTAAGGTAATAGAAAAACTATTATAGGATAGTTATGAGAGAAAGAATTATATGAAGGGCAGCTTAACAAATATGAATAGTATTTGCAGACAGCAAATGACCAGTTTAGTTTTAGTTTTGCTAGTAGGAAATGGGATGAGTGGAAATTGCAGGAGGTTGGAAGATAGAAAAATAAGAAATGAGGCAAAACTCTTCTTGGAGAGATGTCAGAAAATATACTTATTTGTTACCAGGTAGAAAACCAAAAGTCAATAAGTCAATTTATCTGCTGCTGATACTGTTACCTTACACAGTTACACTGTTTACAGAGAAATAACTTTGTATTAGGGATAATTGTAAAAAAAAGATAAATCCTGTTCCTCTGGCTGTTCCTCTGATAGTGCACTTGTATTCTTACAGAGGTCCCCATCTGCAAATACAGAATCATAGAACGGTTTGGGTTGAAGGGACCAAGGAAAGATCATCCAGTTTCAACCCCCTGTTACAGTCATTATAATCTGAAGAGGGGCTATGAAGAGGAATATATGTTCTTATTATGCAGCAGAGTCCTGGTGAAGATATTTTCTTGCCATCTGGGTTTATTTTTCCCATCCTAGTGAAGAACCAGAAATTTGATTGTAAAGCACAGTTTGTTATGCAGTGACCCTAGCAATACTGGGTAAAGTTATGATGTACTCAGTCACCAGCAGGAGTTACAGAGAATGAGAATGTCTTTCATATCCAACTTTGCTAAGCTCCTTTGTTATATACTCAGAAAAGGGGGAAAGGGATCTATGTTTGCATGGTTTCCAGTTTCCTGGTAAGGGAGCTGGAAGTGGCTCTACCTAACCAGATAAGCCCAGTCGGACATCCCTGCTTGCTGAGTCTTGGCATGGAGAATCCTCTTGCACTAGGGAAGTCTATGTAATTCCACAGTGGATCCCTTCATGTAACTGCAGCTTCCACTCTTGCACCTGCTTTTTCTACAAATTTTTATTTCTGATTACTTAGGCAGCAAGTGTTGCTCTCCTGTGGGAAAATGCTGTGCCAATTCTTCACAATAGACACTCCTTTCATGCCACTGCATTGCAAAATGTCCATGCTCTGTAATCTTCTCCTTTTTGCCCAGTGTTTCAGATGCTACCTGACGTGTTGCTGAGTCACACCTCCAGCAGGCAGCTCAGTATGTCTCTGCATTTCCCTTGCACCAAATCCCACCACTGTTTCACTTTCAAGTCTGCAGCTTCCTGTGGCTCCATTGCAGGATGGTAGCTCTTCATTGTATGCCTTTAGTCATGGTCATCTGGCATGCACAAAGGTCACTCTCTGTTCATGGCACAGAGTGAAACATGGGTACACATCACCCCCTGAGCAGGGGGCAGCCCACAGCATACACAGTCACTGTCCTTACTGGGAGATTGGCAAAGCAGGATTATGAGGTGCATTCCAAAGCTTGTTGCCTTCAGAGTGAACATACTTCTCTCTGTCCTCTTTTGTGCACTGTGAGTGCTAGCTGGTGTTTGACCTGCATAGGAGGGATGTTGCAGGACATGTTGTAGAGCACAATATTCAAGGAAGCCAGTTTGGCTTTGGATAGACTATGGTTAAGTAAGAGGTGGCAGATCTCGGCTCCTGTTCTCTACTGCCCTGACTTTCAAGTATCTCCTTAAGCCTGATGCTGAATATGCAGCTTCAGATCTCTTACTGTGCTGGCTTCATCTGGAGAAATTGAGTCACTGTATGTTCCTACTTCTTATAACCCAAAACAGACACACCTGAGCTAGCTCAGTGTGGAACGAGCTAGCGTGAATCCAGCACAGCTTGTTAACTCTCCACCCCTTTCCTGTGGGAGGCGAGGCCAGTGTGTCCAGAGAAAAGTAATGAAGCTTATGAAGGGGCTGGAGAACAAGTCTTACAAGGAGTGGCTGAGGGAGCTGGAGGTGTTTAGCCTGGAGAAGAGGAGGCTGAGGGGAGACCTCATTGCTCTCTACAACTACCTGAAAGGACGTTGTAGAGAGGAGGGTGCTGGCCTCTTCTCCCAAGTGACAGGGGACAGGACAAGAGGGAATGGCCTCAAGCTCCGCCAGGGGAGGTTCAGGCTTAACATAAGTTAAAAATTCTTCACTGAAAGGGTCATTAGGCAATGGAACGGTCTGCCCAGGGAGGTGGTTGACTCTCCTTCCCTGGAGGTGTTTAAGGGACGGATGGACGAGGTGCTGAGGGGCATGGTTTAGTGACTGATAGAAATGGTTGGACTCGATGATCCTGGGGGTCTTTTCCAACCTGGTGATCCTATGATTCTGGGACATATGTAGTACCATAACATCCCATTTCACTTTTGGGTCTCTGAACTCAGGAAACTGAGAATTTTTCTTTAATGGTCATGTTGCATTCTCAGCCAATGTCCTCTGAAGTGGTGAAGCGTTGAACACAATGCAACACAATGGTCATGGTGTGAACTAGATAGTTAATAAGGGTCAGAATACTGGAAAAGGAAATCGCTTTGCTCTGTAAGAGATGGATTGCATCCAGGGAAAACTTCAGAAAAAAATGAATAATATGTTAAAAACTTCAGAAAAGAGTAATATTTAAGGCAGGAAAAAAAAAATATTGCAAACAGAACTTAACAGTCTTGTTCGCTGCGCCTTACCATATCCATTTTAGGATATTGCTGTTGTAAGATTCAGCCATCCCCAATTTAGGAGAAAATTTGCTGTGACTTTCCTAGGAATAACAAGTCTCTGCTCTAAGGACCACTCAAAAGGGTACAGCGACATTACTGAAGATGCTTTAATTGTTCTTTTAGCTCTTTGTTTATTACATTTTTCTGTTCCTTTCCAGTTTTAGAAACACACCTGTGAATACTGTTCCTCTCTGCTGGACTTCAGATAATGATCAGAGACGATTAAAGAAATATATGCAGGAGAAAGAAAGCAAGGGCTGCTACAAGAGGTACATTAAGAATGTAATTATATATACAGAATCTTTTTCACTAATTAGTCAAAACAGAAAGCAAAACAAGGATGGTGCTGGCCTGATACAAAGCTGTCTTCTCCTGTTTGAAAGAATAAGTTATGATGGCTAACGTTAGAGACTGTCCTTCCATCCCCTGCTCACATATTGCATTTTCTTTACCATAATCTGTTAGATCTCTGCATGGAACTGAACTGACTAAGGATGAGTTTTAACCTATTATAAAGCCTGAAACCCAGAAACTTCTGGTTTAAGATTGTTGTGTTACCTATGTAGTGGTAGCCTGGGAGGAAAGAGGCACAAAAGGAAATTTTACAAGGCTTTATCTTAAGATATTTTTGGGAGGGAAAGCCTTGCCCTGGCCTGGTTCACTGCCAAAGAATTATTCATTCTGAGCAGGCACGTTGTCCTGTTGCTGATTATTAGGCTGAGTTCGGCTTGGTGAGTTACAGATCACATCAGTTTTGGTAAGGCAAAGAGGCAGTTTTAAAGCTACTGTACAAGAAGAATGCCATCTGAGGGCCCTGAGTGAGAGTTTTGAATGGCATAACCTGAGATAACTAGTAGTTCTTGCCTTCAGGTGTCTTTGCTACTCTAGAGAAGTTACTGCTTGTATAGAATGGTTCTTATGGTTGTGTATAGTTCCTGAGCCTCTGTAGTTCAAGGATGTATGGAAGTGAACTGAAACCCAAATAGTGTTATGTAAACGTCCCCAGCTGTAAATTCCTGTAGAGTGGCAACACAAGCAGTTTGAAGTGTCCCTTAAGGAGAAACACAAAACTGAGAGAGAGGTGAAATAGGCAGAGGACAAGATCTCTTGCAGCTACTGAATTGTGAATCCAAGTCCTAACTTCCTTTTTGCACATTTCAATCTGTTTTGTGGATGTGGGAGTATTTTCTTCCTTACTTCTTGCTTTCCAAGCTAGTTACAGCCCCAGAGGCAGTTTTCGTGATTCTGAGTTCAGCTGCAGTAGTGTGTATCTAAACCACCTTCCCTAGAATCGGTGGCAACCAGTCTCCCCTGAGGATGAAAGGGATATCCAGAGGTGTACCATCCTGACATGTTTTTAGGCAATGAGACACATTTCAGGCATGAATTACAGTGGTAACTTGCTCTGTCCCCCGAGATTCTTTGACAGCGGTGTGCAGTCACTGGAAACATGCTCCACTGGGCTGGCAGATCTTAGTGTAAGCTGCAGACGTTGATTTCTGGAATCTGCCGTGCCCCTGTGGCAGAGCTCTTGGCCTCTAGCAGATTTCCTGCTGAGAAAGGAGCTGTTGCTTTGTCCTAGGTAAAAAAAAAGTCATTGCCAGCTCCAGTTGCTTCAACCTGACTAAGTTCATGGTGATAAGTTAGAATTTTTTTATGGGACATGCATTTCTCTTTCCTTTTCATTGACAACTGATTTTACTGGGGCTAATATTGTAAGTTCTTACTACCATTGAATAATTGTTTCATTGCATTATGAAATTTGTCCCATTAAACAGATAAATAATATACTTGAGAAGAGACAAGTTGAGGGGGAAACTGATGGTCATCTTGGCAATTCATCGTGTTACAATCACTTAATTTTCACTGGCTAAAGGAGGTGTGCGATGCTGGGCAGTGTGTTACGTGGTTTTGAGATTTGTAAAGATGCCTGTGTAACTGAAGTCAGTGACAATCCTCATTATGGGCCCACCAAAGAAACCATATTTAGAATATTTAGCTTTTAAGATTATTTTGCTTGCTTTTACTTGTCTACACATAGGGAATAAATTCTACAACTATTGTGAATAAATGACTCCTATATTCACCTACAGGAAGACTTGCATTTATATAAATCCAAGTGCAAAGAATTTTTCCTAGTGCAATTTTAATACTAACAACAGTTTCTGTCACCAGAGTGAATGGAGAAGAACTTGAAAGAAGTTCCTTGCTATGAGGCATTCTTAGGTCATATGTCCTCATATAAACTGAGTGTGTCATTAGATTCATATGGTTTTTGACGCTAAGGTAGGGGTCCTTTGTATCTTGAGCCAGTCTTAATGTGCATCCTCTCCAACTGCTTTCAATCTTGGTCTCACCAGTTTATTAGCTGCAATCCCATAGTGTTCTTGGTACTGTCTAGGGTGATAATTTTTAGCTTAGTGCTCTCAGACAGTTATTGATGGGAAATTTTTAGAGCCCATAAGCCTATTTATTGCCTGTCACATTCCTCTTCCTCAATCTCCCTCTCAGTTGTCACATTTACTTTCCTCAATCTCCTTCTCAGTTTGACCTAGTAATTTTATTTTTTTAAAAAATTTAAATACATAAGTGATGAACTGAAACCAACCATGGAGCACTCAGGAAATATTTTGGGAAGATTTTTTGGGATTCTATTGCTTTGTTCACATAAGAATCATTTCTAATACAGCTACTTTCAGCTGCTGTGGCTGTTTCTAGGTGGACAGTTCTTTTACTGACTTGGCAGTGCGTGGGGAGAAAAAACACATATCAGATCATATCAGGTATTTCTCACTTTTGTAATATGCAGCAGGATTAATCTGTATTTGCCTAGTTGTAATACTTGCTATTTGTGGGAACTCATAGACCTTAAATTAGGTATGATGGCTTCTTCTTGCTCGAAGAGTATAATAGATTTTTATATCAAATATTTCAAAGACTAAAACAAAGATATCAAGAATAAAAGAGAGTGATTTCAAGTTCATAATACTTTCCATATGATGGCCAAACTGCTTGAAGATAATACTTGAAACTGTCGGCTCAATCCTTCATTGCTTTCCTTGTCATTTTGTGAGTTATATGTAATGAAATGGTTGTAAACTGCTGTTTCTGGCATAACAGTGTGGGGAATTTTCATCTGGGACCATGACCGACCCGCATGAGGTTCCTGGAAATGATGGAAAGCACTGTAGGGTGGAAGAGAACTGGACACAGTGTGCTCTGTCTTACTGCTGCAGAAAATAGGTTTCTGGATTTTGTCTCCTTACATTATGTTCTTTCTGATGAGATTCATTTTGATCTAGAAAAGGGCCTCCAGAGTAAGCAGTAACCACACTTGCCAGAAAGACAGTGGAACACTTTGGGGATTTTTTTCCTGGATCATTTTTTAAAATGCACCTCTTCTGTGCACTCAAAATTCAAGGTTCTCTTATATGAAAAAGGCAGAAGTGGACTGTTCTCCTCATTGCTTTTGATAGGAGTATAGGTACTGCTTTTGAAACACATTTTTGGGAAGGCGTGGTGGTAATATTTCTGGTAGCTTTCTGTTCTGAAGGAGGTTTCCATGAATCGGTTAACCAAAGCTGGACAAGCTGGTGGACTGAGATTGTGTTTTGCCTGCTTGGGTTTATTGTTTGTTTTCCCTCTTTAGTCCATTCACTTTTTATTACTGTCTACAGTGTGTCCCTTGGGCTCTGTTCCTTACAGCAACTGGATGGTTTTACCAACTGTTACACTGTATTTTCCTAAGCTACCCAGAGTATTACGGAAGTTACAGTTTAGCTCTGTGCTTTCTACACTGGCTCTTTCTCCTGTAGAAATAGAGACATTCCTGGCACACCTAAATCCCATAGGTTTACTACTTATCCAGTTTTGGAATCCAGTTTTGGAGGAGTTATGCTGTTTTCTTACCTGTCTTTGAACACCAGCTTTTCTGACTCCTGTGAGGAAAACGTTGGGATGGGAACTAGTTAGTACATTATTATAGCATCTTAAACTTCCTCAGCTGTATAGAACTGTCAGCACAGGAATCAAGTCCTCATAGCTGATGTGCTTGCAATGAATCCCACTGCACCTCTCAGGACAGGCAGCTAAAAGGTTTTGAAAGGATAGAAAAAGCACTTGAACCTGCCAAAGGGAGAAGAAACAGAATGAATGGCAGCAGGGGGAGTTGTTAGAGAAGTGAACTCCAGGTCAGGGTGACCAGTGAGCCTGGATAGAGCGCAGCAGAGACAACTTTAGGGGAAATGACATTGGCAACTCAAAAACTAGCCCTGGGATCTGCTAAGAGCATACATGACTTGTGACCCCAGCAGAAAGGACACCATACAACTGTTAGGTCTTATTTTTTTGAGTGAACGTTGTAGTGCTGGTAGATTTTAAATGGATGAGAATTTCTGTCTTCTGACCAGAGTGCAACTACAATAGGAAGTGTGTGTGTGTGTCTGGAAACTTGATTCCCATAGCCGTTTCAAAAACCGTCTAAATAGGAGAGTGGAAAACGGACAATGGATTAAAACGTCAAGGCTGTTTGTCAACAGTTTCTACATAGAAGGCTGAAACTAAATCATATTCTGTTATTCTAGATTTCCTCCCTTTCTTAAAAACAAAACAAAACAGCTTTACTATTTCTGGATACTTACACCCAGTTACTTTAAAGCTTTAGATGAAGTTAGAAGGAGATCTAGAATAGTTGTTCCACAGTAGGTTCTTCTGTCTTCTGAAATAAATTTAAGATTATCTAATATTTCCCAGAAATTTCATTAGCATTATAAGCCCTAGGAGCTGGTTATCTGGAAGGTATCTGGGGAGGTAAAGCCTACCATTACCCTCAGATTTTGATTCTGAGGTACTTCTGTCAGCTACTCGATCTCCCTACCTTACTCAGAAGAGCAGGAGATCCACCTCAAAGTACTGTACTTGGTCATCTGACTGTTCAAACCCATTAATGAAATCAGCCTTTCATGTCTTTGTAACCTTTTGAGTAAGTTTCTTTCAGTCATATTTGGCTTCTTCTCTCCTTTTCTTCCTTCTTTCTCAGGTATAGTATGCCACCATTGCCTTTTTTATTTCCTTCTGTCTATACCTCTTTCCAGCTATTTACCCCATGAAGTTCCACAGTACAGAATTATTGTGTACAGAATTATTACATTTTCCTGGATTATTCATCATATTCCTGATATTCATGTGCAGTCTTTAAAGGCTTTCATCAAAGGGGAGGGCCACAAAAATGATCAGAGGGCTGGAGCACCTCTGCTGTGAGAACAGGCTGAGAGAGTTGGGGTTGTTCAGCCTAGAGAACAGAAGGCTCCAGAGGGACCTTATAGCAACCTTCCAGTACCTGAAGAGGGCCTGAAGAGGAAAGCTGAGGAGGGACTGTTTACAGGGGCACATAGTGGTTGGATGAGGGGGACTTGCTTTAAATTAGAAGTGGGAAGATTTAGATTAGACATTAGGAAGAAATTCTTTGTAAGAAGGGTGGTGAGACACTGGCACAGGTTGCCCAGGGAAGTTGTGGCTGCTGCATCCCTGGAAGTTTACAAAGCCAAATTGGATGGGGCCTTGGGCAGCCTGATCTGGTGGGAGGTGCCCCTGCCCATGGCAGGGGGGTTGGAACTGGATGAACTTAGGTTGGAAGTTCCAACCTAAACCATTCTATGATTCTATGAAATTGTGCAGTTATTATCCTACCTATCTCCTTTACTCTATTGTAATTTATCTTTCCACTTTCTTTCGTCTGATTTGATGGTTTTATCAAGGTTATGTTATTCTTTTAACTCCTCTGTAGGACTTTGTTCCTGGCCTCCAAAAGATAGCCAAGTTAGTTCTTTTGCTAATCACAGAGGAAACTGATGCATCAAATAAAAAAAAAAAAAAATCCCTTAAGGGTTAAACTTTTACTGGGAAAGGAATGGAGTGAGAGTTATACAAATATATTTCTGGCATAAGTTTCTTAAAATAGATGGGAACTTGATGGGAAACACGTATACGTATTAATGTATAGTCAACCGGTGCATACAACAAGAATTTAATTTTTTTATTTCACTTGCTTGAAAAGTGACCAGCAGTCCTCAACTAGCTAAGACAGATTGCTTTAATAAATCTTTGGGGATTTTGGTATTTGTCTCAGATGCATTCTCTGGCAAGCACACAAAAGAGGTGTGCCCTCTAGCATCTAGCAGCTCAGCTTGCCTTTTGTATGTTGGCACCATTCTCCCCTCTGAGTCTGCAGAATATCTAAAATCTCCATTAAAATGCACTATAACCCTCCTCTGTTTGGGAGTACTATGGAGATACGAGAAGAAGACCACAAAAGTGAAGCCAGAATAAATAAAACTTATTCCAAAAGAGTGTGGATTGGCAAGCTTAAGAATCATTAGTTTTGCCTTAGTGAAAAAGGAGGAAGATGAAAATCCACAGGAGAGAATAAGATTGGTTTGAGCAATACACCAGCACTGTAACCCTACTCTAGATTTGTGTGCAATACACCCAAAGGGAAATAAGGCTTTACAGCATGAAAATTTTATCAGTCTGCATTTCTGTGACAGTTGGAGTTCTTGTGAGTAGATGAAGCCAGGAAGAATTACTTGTGTTATTCCAAATGGTTGTCATAAGATCTTTGTGCCATACCTGTCCAGCCTCTATGTGCCCCATACAACAAATGTATACCTGAGAAAGAGATATGTGTGTTTTGGTTTTGAAATCTTCTGTTACCAGAGCCAGACTGCAGAGCACTGTGACTCCTGTCACAAGTGTTGCAGAGAAACAAAAGAGAGAAAACAAAAATTAAAACTTAAGTTTAGCCCTTCTCACACCACTCGTACAAGAAAACTGAAGATCAGCTGTCTCCATGTCCCTCTCCTACTGTCCATGCTTGGTCCAGACATGGGAAAGGGAGGCAAGGATGAGGAGAGAGCTTTCATTAGAACTCCAAGGATCAGTATTTATTTTACTTATTTAGCATTTAACTGAAATATCTCTTCAGCAGTGCAGGAGCAGAGCAGAATGAGGACATGAATAGTTTGGTATGAAAGAACTGAAAACACTGTGGAAGACCAGTGTTATCTGAGGTTAGGTCCCAAGGACTTGTCTATCAGTACACGGGAGATGATTACACAGAGACTTGCACTTCAAGACCTGTCACAAGGTACTTTGTGCTCCTCTACACCTGCAGCAGCAGCTGAGGGTGGCCCACAAGGCAGAAAAAGCCTCTGCTCTTCATGTGAACACTGTCATTGTTGGCTATGTCTAGCTGGTAGACAAATAGGTTTATAAATTTCAAATGTGCGTGGCTTTGCAAAAATGAAGTGACCTTGAATTAGAACAATCTCAGGACTCTTCTTAACCAAAACCATGATTTGATTACCCCAGCAGAAAGTTGGAAGTTTCTCTCTGCCATTACTTCAAGCTTCCACCCTTGAATGAAACTGAAATCCAGGACTGAGAGTGGCTGCAGATGCAGGAAAAACTGTTTTCCTGGTCTTGACTTCTGGCTAGTGGAGAAATTTGTTTGCCTGTTTAATCAAATTTGGAGTAGATGTGCTGGGCCGATTTATATGCAGTCAAAGGTTTTGATAAATGAATCTTCTAATGTGTTTCTGTAGCAGATCAAGTTGTGTTTAGCCTCAAAAGGGACACAGATTTTCTGCTGTTGCCTTCTTTGTCTCAGATTCAGGTTGTTGTGGTGTGCACATCTTTCTCATTGTTGGGAATGAGTTTTTGAAGAGGGTTTATTTACCAGCCTCTGAAAACCAAATCCTGTCTACAAATCAGTCTGGGTTCTCATCATTCACACTGTTCGACAGATGACCACAAGCAATGCTTGTGTGTGTGCAAAGCAGTGAGTAAAGGAGAAGCAAAATTAAAAATGCATTTGGGACTCTGGGGAAGCAGGAGAACCCCAGCGTCTGTTTCCTAATGATGTTTCTTTGTTTGACTCTTGTTTATATTAGTCAGATGCTGCTTGTTTTATTTTCCAGTCAGCCGTTTCTTGCCTCTCTTAGAAATACTGGTGTATATTTCTTTTTTCATGTGTTTTTTAAATGCATTATTTAAAATTTTTAATAGAGCTTTTTTTCTTCTTAGTCTGGTGCAGACTAAGTTGAGAAATTAAAATCCCCAAGTGCTCCAGTTTCCATATTTTTCTTACCATGTTTTTTTTTTACATACCAGCTACAAGGACCAGAAAAAAATATAAAACATTTCCTTTCTCAATTTGAGAACTCCTGTTTCTGTTTATTTTCTTATAAGTTGTTTTTCCTTAAAAAAATATACAATCTTTTGTTTTCTTCAGGCATCGTGTGATTAAGTGCCTTGTAGTCTAAAATTAAGCAATAATAGATTTTTTCCTTGATGTTTAAGATATAATATGACATGTACGTTGTTTTTAATATTAAATAATTTTTCATCTATTTTTGAGGAGGTATGAATCATGTCAGTTGTATTTTGTCATCTGTGAAACAAGTGAGCTGTATTGGCTTCCCAAGGAAATATATGGAAAAGGGAAATATGCATTCAGTCTTCTTTCCCATTGGAAGGCATTATCCCAAACTTGGCCCCAAGATAATTAATAAGTAATAAGTAATAAGGCAAAGAACTTGGGAAAACAAACAACCCAGAGAACAAAAAAAAACACCCCACAATATTGGATGCCTAGAAATCCATGTAGTACAGCATGTTGTTGTGTAAGCACATCTTTGCTCACATCTCTTATTCCAAAGTCTGCTGGAACAGAATGAGTAAATTGTCTCCAGGGAACAGCACTTGCCATGAGCCACATGGCCACCTCGGAACAGCCCCAGGCAAGTTGTGTCCGTTGTGCTAAACTCAGCCCCCAGGAATCAAAGCTGGCTTCCAGCCTGGTCGGATGATGTGTAGCTAGTTTTATTGTGGAGCTTACATGCTTAGAAGTAACCCTCAGACTTACATACCTATTACAAGCCTTGCCTGTGTCTCCAAGGTGGAAATTTGTTGGCCGTGTAGTGTGAAGCATCGAGGTTGCCTTGTGTACCAGTTGACACAAGTGCAGGTTGATCTGCACTTTGCTCTTACTAGGGTGGTGGTCAGAGAAGTTGTCTCAGGATATCCGTTCTACCAGGATCCTGGGGGGAGGCTTTGTGCAAGTGTGGAAATGCTGTTCACAACAGGCCATTACTCTGATGGGCTAACCGGGAGCACAGCTTGTCGATGGCCCTCTCTAACAGCAAGCTGTGACGCTGAAAACTGCTGTTCCTGGCCAGCACTGAGGAGCACTGCAGCAGTGATTCACAAAGATAACACTTAAATATGTGCATAGGGGAAGATGATGAACTGATGCAGAGTCTGTCGACAGTGCTGAGCTCTTCCCTGTGGTCCTTTACCAGGTCAGCAATTTGTAGATGTGTATTTTGTTTGAGGTCTCAACCATTTGGCAGTCTTATTTCTGCTTAATTAGCTTCATGATTTAAAACTATTTGTGGCCTCTTAATGAACTGGGAAAAAACAAGCAGTTGTTAGCAGCTGGCTGGGATTTTAACAGCAGCCATGTGTGTTCAGCAGAACAGCAATAAAGTAGTGAGAAGAAAAGTCTGGCGGTACTGCCAGCAGTCAGGGCATGCGAGGGCTATCCTCGGTCCTGTTAATGACCACCATTAGCACATTACAAAATTTCAGCTAGACATAAGCCGCCTTGTTAAGTGACAGTGACAATGAGGTCTTTGACAAAACGCTCGGGTTTGCGCAAAGCCCTGCATCCTGTGAAGGAGGATTCAAACTAAGATGCTGAGTGTGGACCAGATTGGCTGACGAGCAAGCGTTTATTTCCATTGGACATTCAGTATTTTCCTAGCACTCAGATTTGCCAGGGAAAATAGGCTAAAACCCTTAAGGACTGAATAGCCAGTAATTACATGTACCTATGGAGCATCACTGAGAGATGGATGTGACCACTGCTGGGTGGTGGTGGTAAATCTACTAGTTTTAGTCATGCCTGTGCCTTAGGGCTGAGCCCTCTGAGCCTGTTATGCTCATCACCAGTTTAATATTCTCTCAGGGAAAGCAACTGAGTATGTAACCTGGTTTCCCTGTGATATGGAGAAGGTGCTCCCCAATCTTTAACAGCACATCTAAGTGACAACCTCCCATGACTACACTCTATTTCTTCTGATATTCTTGCTTCTTATAGTGGTTTTCAGATATTTCTGTGACGCAGATTTTTGAGGAATTATTTGACCCCTGGTCACAAATCTGCTCCATCTCTCATGAAGATTTCTAGCACTAGTCTAGACAAAGGATCTAACATATCCTTATAGTTGAGATATGCATATTGACATGTAGTCTATAATGCTTAATGCTCTATTTTTGCCAGCCTGCATTTTAACAAAACTAAATACGGACACAGTCTCAGTGTACATATTTTTTGTAATTGCCTCCCCTGTTTTGATTATGTTTTCCTAAGTTTAGACATAATGGAGAAGAGTTACAGTACTGCTGAACTTGTGCTTCAGTGATAACTACTTCAGGAACAGAAGTAGTACATAGGAAAGAAACTTAATGTTGTCTGCTGAAAATGCTGTTCAGAAGCTTAAATTTCTTGGCTAGCTGATGTATCTGTAGGAAGACTGGCAGCAGAGGCTAATAGCATTCTTTTAGAGCATTCTAGCTCTTCAAGAAGCTGACCGCATTTTTGCTTTGCTCTGGAGAAAGATATTTATTTCGTGAATCACAAATTCTTTTGTAAGAGTCAGATTACATTTTGAATACACATCACAAAAGGTTAAGAATTGCTTTAATGTCTGTCAGTGAACCTTTGAGGACAGTATGAAGTATGTCTGGCTCTGGTTTTAGATTTTTCAATCCATAAATAATCCTCACGTGTCCTCTTAACCTGTGTTTGTGGGACATTTTGGTGCCTTTGAACAAAATTCTCTCTGGAGATCTGCACACACTTCCTTTTGCTGTCTCAGGTGTTAATCATATTATGTGGAGCCTCCTCTCAGGATTAGATCTAATGTTTTATTTTATGACTGGAAGGATTTCTTATATTTTGTTTTAATCAGGTTGATACACACATAATCCAGTGACCTTTACTTTACTGTGTTTTTTGTCAAGTGCTCTGAAAAGTACATCTGCAGCCATTGTGTTATGCCCTGGTGTGGTTTTGTTATGGAAATGGTACCTAATGGAAACAGAAATTGCAATGAATAAATGCATCACTGTGGGAATTTAAGTGTATCTATTATGGGTAGGGTTTCCTAGTTCAGGTTACAGTTTCTTACGTCTGTTTCCTCAAGTTATATTCTAGGATTTGAGAACAGCAGAACCCTTTGCTAAACTGAGGAAAGTAACCTGTACGGGTTTTAACCTGTGAGCTAAGATTCATGGAAGCTGAGAATTTCAGTCAGTCCTTTTGATATCCTGACAATGTGATTGGGGATACACCTCTCGGCCACAGGAGCTCAAGGGAACTCAGGTACAGGAGATGTAGTACTCTCCTTAAAATTGAAACTGCTTCTTCTGAGCACCTTCTCTTTCCTGCCACAGTTTGCTGTTCCTGGAGAATGACACGACCTCCAAGTCTAACAGCAACTGCTGTTTTTAAAATGCGGGAGTCAAGGAAGATTTGTATTGTAATATCAAAACTAGGACACTTATAATCTGCTTTTTCCTCCCTGCATCCAGAAATGTTCTTAGCTGAACTAGCTGACTGTCTGCCATTCATCAAGGGTCCTTGAGTCTTGAGAGCCAGGCTAACCTGAAACTCCTAACCTCTTTCAGATGACCACTTGGTATTGCTAAATAGCCCTGTGAAAAGGCTTGACAAATTTTTCGTGCACCTGAGGATTTTTCCTTCTTTTCCACTGCCATGGTTTGTACCTTCCCCCATTTATTTAACTAGCTAGTTAGGAAACAGACTTCTTTAATGAGGGAAAACCTTACTCCTAGATGATCTTTGCTTTACATCTTCACTTTTTATTTCATATGGTTTTATTTTTCTTTTTCCTGCCCTCCTTTACCCCATGCTTTTGTACACATCTTTCTGACAGCTCTTGACTTAGACGTCTACATTCTGAAAGTAAGTTGAACTTTAAAAAAATGAAAAATATGTCTTTTGGCTTTTAGTGATGATAGTTTAATTGACTTTGGCTGCAGTTTTTACCACTGAGCCTTCAAGTCGGTGATCCTTTTATCCATGGTGTGTACTTCTGGGTTTTGCAAAGTGATAGCATCCATTGAACGACTTTGCCCTTTTCAGAATATTGGCAACTGTCAACCTACCCAACTGAGCCACATCTTGGAGAGAGGTCAGCAATATATCTTATGGAAATGGCTATTCACAGCCATTTCTGTTGAATTGGCATAAACCACCTGCAGCAAAAGTTTTTTTCTTCTGGAGTCTAAGTGTCTTCCCCACCTCCTTCTGTAGCTCTTCCTTTGCAAAGTGATTCTGTAGCCTGACTTCGGCCAAAAGTGTAGGCCAAACTGTTTTCCCCCTTTTTTTCTTGTGTTTTCCTTCTAGAGAGAATCCTCATGTGCTGTCACAGATATCCTTCTTATATGGAGTGCAAGGCTCCTCAACTTTTTGTAATGTAACTTCATGGTCAGTATCTCAGAAAGCTGAAAACAGGTTTAAAAGCCCTCCTACCAGTGCTGTGGTCAGAAATGACCTTATCTTCAAACATGTCTTCGTGTGTGTTTGTATCATCCTTTAAAAATCCAAACTGTCTGTTTTTAAATGCCTGTCTTTCTCACTCTGAGAGCATTTCATCTCTGTTGGGAATTTGAATCACTCTGTTTTTATTAGTTCACTTTAATCTAACTATTTTGTGGTAGTCTGCAATCTCTCAAAGTCTAAGAGGGGCCTGGTTCACTTCTGCACAACACAGCAGCTACCTCTAACTGGCATTTACGTTAACCTTCAGAAATACTGATCCTCATAGATGTTGCTTTTGCTCTTTTATTTTTACTTGCCTGACAGTGAAGTCAGCCTAATCTCTTCTTTCCTGAAAATAACAGATATAAACGGGATTTTAAAACATAGCTAATATCTGTCCTGAGGTT
Source organism: Phaenicophaeus curvirostris (assembly GCF_032191515.1). Classification (NCBI taxonomy): domain Eukaryota; kingdom Metazoa; phylum Chordata; class Aves; order Cuculiformes; family Cuculidae; genus Phaenicophaeus; species Phaenicophaeus curvirostris. The sequence goes on from NC_091394.1 coordinate 12,569,059, forward strand.
GTCCTTCATATATTGCTGGCAGACATTCATTGCTCTTAAGGCTAGGGAACTATTACGGCTCTGGAATGTGTCTTAATTTCTATATCAATCTCAATAACTTGGGGTGGGATGCAGATATAATACTATGGGCCAGCTTAAAACTTTTTGTAACCAGTAGGTGATCTGCTGACCTTTTTGATACTTGCAAGTATAATGAACAGTGGATCTTCTTCACTGAACAAAACTGTTGAAACTGTAACAGCTTCTGTACAAAGCACACATACATGTCGTTGCTTGCGCAAATGCATGTGCACTTATATTTGTGTGTCTCACCATGAAAAGGAAGAAATTGCAACTGCAGACCACTGGACAGAAAAGAAGCAAGAAGTCAAGCAAAGCAAACATTAAGTGAAAACCCTGAGGGATGGATGGGAACTTACAAAGAGAGGGGTTTAGGTTCATTGTCAGCTAGATGGAAGTTGACCACTGTGAGCAAATAAGCTATCTCCTACTGTATTCAGGGAAATAGACTTTTGTGTACGTTCATTGTAAAAAGCAAGACTCCGTGCATCCTCTGTATCAAAAGGATATGCACCCTCTCTATCAACTTCTTTTCTAGAGTAAAATGACCCTCTGACCCTGAATTTCTGCTAACTTCTTGAGTCAGAAAGGTGTAACAATATTTCTGCTTAAACCATCTGGTTCTGATCTTAGACATATTTATTGCTGGAAAATCTGACACCTAGTGATAAACTGGTCAAATCATGACATATCTCCACTGTTTGAAAACATGTACTATACTTTTAGAGTTCCAAAGGGAATTAGGAATGGCCTGAGGGAAGAGCTGATGAGAAGTCTGTAGTTAGCTGCATATTGAAACAAATGAGAAAACTTTCTCCTTCATTCTTATTTGTAGGATTTTGACAGTAATCGAGAAATTTTGAAGATGGAAGACACTTTCTGTGAAAAGTTGTTTCTGTAAACCTGTTTATTTCAGTCTAAGGCTTACTGAGCAGTCTCAGAATTCATTTTCATCACTGCCAAATTCTAAAATCTGTAGGTGTCACTAAGCAGACTTCTTACTGTGGCTTTTATTTCCAGGATATTTGATTTCTTAAGTCATTCTAAACACATTAAGACAGGGAAAGAACAAGTTGGAAAGGTGTAAACAGTGCTAGGAGAGCAAAATCAACAGAGAAAGGAAAAAAAGCAAAAATTATTCCTGTAAGATAGTAGAAATGGAGAATATGTTTATCTGCAGAATGATGGGTTTGTTTTGGTTTATAATTGGTAAAATTACTACTACTCCCTTTTTTAAAAAAATAATGTTTCTTTTTCATATTTTTAAATTCTTTTCTTCCCACATCTTTTGTGTCTCATTTGCTTATTTTACACTCCCTGTCTCTCTTTCTTTCTTAGTAAGTAATTTTAGATGCAATTCTTCACTGCTGGTTTGCCAGATTCTTAACCCTTTGGCAAGTTCTTCAGAGTCAAATATATATTTACAGTGAGTAACATAGTGCTTGTGGGGAGGGTTGTCTTTTATTTTTAGCTTCCAGAGTACAGGTGCAGTTCATGCCTGTCCTTTCCAAATTCAGAGTTCATTTGCTGTTGTAAGTCAGTGTGTATTAGTTGATTTGTGCTCATAATTAATCTATTCATTCTCCGTTCTCTAAATATTTAGAATTGGAAAGACTTGTCCCCAGCTTTCGTCTTGGCTAACAGAGTCTCTTATTGCCAATGAATAGCAGAAATGTTCCATAAAAACTTTCAGTTACATCTTTATGAGTGGACATTTTAATGACTTTGCGTGGAGTGGAAGGAGTTCACACATTTTTTAGGCTACACTCACTATTGGTACCAGGGGTGTCTTTCATTTGTTGTGTTTCCCCCTCTTACTTCTCTGTGTGCTTCTCACTCATGTTTGCCTCTTCCTCAGGCTTTCTGCCATCCTCCAGCCTGTGCCAGAAGCTCTGTGTTATCACGTCATCATGTTTGTTAATCTCTTCTTCTCAGCCATCTGGAAGAAATGATGGCTTTTGCTGAGCATCTAAACAAACACTCTCTTCCTTTTGCTGTCCCATCAGTAACGCCTCAAGTGGAATCCTTCATTGGTCTATCTTGGGTGTTATCTTCTAGAATCTTTTTCATTAAGGGTTTGCATAATAGAACAGAAAATGTATTGAAGTTCTGTGTTGGTTTGCTTTAATAATGAAAAAAAAAAAGCAAGGGAAAGCAAACTTTCTCCAAGGGTACTGCCACAGGAAATTACTTGCCCCTTTCCTGTGAAATCCCAGTTGCAGTAATGTGTTCATCTTTTCCCAGCACAATGACAAAGAAATAGATTAATCAGAGGAGGTTCAATAGCCAACAGTGGGAATGACAAGAGATTCAAAGAAAGTTACCTATGAGGAAAATGAGAAACATTTCTTTTCTTTTCCCCCTCCCCCTCCAAAAAAAGGAAAAGATGGCCTGCACTTATGGTCTCCAGTAGAGCATAGTCTATTACAAAGAGGCCAGCAACACGTTGTTCTCCAGGTTTGCCAATCATAGGGATAAAATAAGCAGCGAGTCCATGGCAGAGATGGAACAGTGGTGGAACAGGATGACTAGGAAGACTGTGAACTTGTCTCAGGAAGGATGGGTATAAGACAGGTTGTATTGTCGCAAATATCCTAGGAATTGTTTGCCTGCTTTGTGTCAGGGGACCTCTTCCAGATCTGCAGTTCACTGGGAAGTGGAGAGTGATTACACTGGAGGCAGTGTGCTGGTGGTTGCCATCCGCCAGCTCTTTGATCTTCAGGCAATTCCTGTCCTGGCTGAAGCTGATGGCATTACTGACAAGTTGCCATGAGCTGTGAGTGGCCACACTTCTAGCACCAAAATTAACAGGCTGCTGGTCTCTCCTTCCTAAAGTATCCCCGTACATTTTGTGTTGTTCAAATGTGGCTGTGTTACCACGAAGCAGACAAAGAAGTGCTGTTAGGGTGAAGAGAAGATTTTGTTCCCCCTCTAGTAGTTAGTATTCGTCATTATTATCACAGGACTTGATGTCAACATGTAGCTCAGTCAATGAGGAACACTGAAATATGTTCTGGCCCAAATTCAGATGAACAAAATGCTACCTTGGTCCCAGAGCCAATTAGTAGGATAGGAGGACAGTGGTGGCATTCAGGCTATTTGACTCTGTGCTCCTGTGTCTTTGCCAAAGACATCCTAGTATCTTGACTTTAGCACGCCTTGTGAAGTCCTAGAATCACTGGTTCAGTAAGCTTTCTCTATGAATAAAAATGCCTTTTTCCTCCCAGGGTTCATTTCCTCTAATTATTTTTTCTTTTGCAGTCTCTGCTTGAAGGATAGGATTGCAGAAAGATTTTCATTGGAAAAAGCACTGAATCGAGTACCGCTTTTTTGAAATAAGTAGCGAGTGCTCAGGACTTTAAGCCCACTGACATGATGAGTTAACTCTCCAGTTATTGAATATTTGCCCTCTACTCCGTAACACTGCTTTGTTTAGGGAGGGTGCTGTCTGGGTCCTGCTCCCCCTTGGTTTGCTACTATTAAAACTGTACTTCTAATGGAAGAAAGATTCTGTTATCTTGCAGGGTCAGGGTTCTAAATTTTTACTTCTTTACTTTTCCCATAGAAGGGATTAATGCATGTGCTTCAATCTTTGGCATTCATTACAAAGCCTGTGCCTGTGCTTTTTCTAGCTTCTGCTACTACTTAGTTGAGCAGGATTGTTTCATGGTCCCTTTCCCTCAACGGGCCCCATCAACCAGCCTGGGAAAGTGTTGGAGTGAATCCAGCACCTTACCTAGGAACTCTTATGGATCGACAGCCAGCCTGTTGGCTAACTATTTGGTATCTGCTATACTTTACATACAATCCTGGTTGGCCCACAGAAGAGCTGATCCATTTTTCTTGTCTCCAACCACGAATGAGAGCTTCCTGCAGTGCTGTGAAGCCTTGCAGGAGGAACTGCCATCATATCTGCTCAAAGAGTCCTCCCTGTCACAGCGCTCAGTGAGGCATTCTTCACTGGGAGAAGCAGTGGAAATGTGCTGCTCTGTTTAAAGCTGCTTGTAGAGCATGAATTCCATGACTGATGAGCATGAGGAGATAGTCCCAGCCTTGCTGGGATGCAAAAATAGTGAAAGACTTAAAGTTGGTGGATGGGAGTAGGGGAGGATGGGTGAATTAAGAGTTGAGGGAAGTGATGTAAGCATCTGTGGGAAGGGAAGGGTGGCAGAGATGCTTGTGAGAGAAAGAGAACGAAGAGAACATGAGTGAAAGCCGGAGAGTTAAGGAGACAAACAACATGGCAGACTAACTGACAGCTAGCAGATGTGTACTTGGCATACTCCAAGACAAATTTAACTATTATTGTATTATTTAAATGTTTCTGGTTTGCCTATCCTGACATTTTCTCTGTGTGATCTCAAGTTTAGGCATCTTCTTCAGGAAAATGTGTAAAATAAGTGATCAAAAATTAAGTGATGTTTTTAGAAGAAAAAAATCATCAGGCTTCTATAAGCTTATTCACAGATGGAAATACTTAGAAGGAAGCATATTTTTGATTTATCTTCCTAAATGCCTTAATCACCTTATGCTCCTTCCTTGAAAGTGTATCTTAAGCCAAATGTTACCTGCTTCCCCAGCTACCTTCTCAGTTTTAGTAAGCTCTGGCATTTTTCCAGTTCAGTTCTCTCATTTTAAAAGGTTATTTCTGTTATTACATATGCACAAAATTAATGTTTCTGATACCAAACAGAAACCTGGTTTTGGTGATAACTGTTCAAATACCACGTTTCACCATCACTTTAAAAATTTTTTTCTTGTAATCAGGTCTTCGTGGTTATTTTTTGAACAATCCAGAACACGATAAATTGTATGTTTGTCTTTTTCTTCACCCATTGTTTCAGTAGTTATAAAATTTACAAAACCCACATAAAAATTTTAGCTGATGAAATGTTAAAAAAGCAAAACTGCGAGGGTAAAAATCTGAGCAGGTGAGCTGAGAAGCCAAGAAACTGGGTAATTTGGCAAAGCAGTTTGATGGCTGGAAATTTCAAGACAAATTAGGAGGAGCTCTGGGATATAGACATGCAGTCTGTACAGAATATCTTTGTTTCCTTTTCTCCCACCCTGCAGATGAGTAATCTCTAGTGATGTCAGTGGGCGTTATCCCCATATACAGAGGGTAATAGATTGGGCCCCGTTCATGTAAGTAATGCCTCATTTTCTCTAGAGCTGGAAAATCATCTGAGCTTCCCTTAAATGTTTCACAAGGGATCTCAGAGGGAGGAAGAGAGGTTTAATATTCCTTTCTAGTTGCATCACTTGTGTTACACAGTTGAACTGTGGAGTACAAACCCAGATTCTGGAATTATTTAAATGACAACAGAGTTATTGCTCAGCTTCTCAAATATTTTGGCTGCTCACATAGTCAGTCAAGCTGCAGTGTTTCCCCCAAACAAATGCACTCATGGGAGAGCAAATGGCAAAGAACATGAACAGCCTGAAGTAGAGTGTCAGTGCTTTTGGCAGGGAGGTGCCAGCTGTCACTGGAAATAAATTCAGAATTTGCTGCGAGGATCTTTCTAAGTAAAGTGAATCTTCAGAAAGGTTATAAAAGAAATGAAGCCCAGGGCAGCAATTCAGCAGTGTTTACTAATTATGTTTATGCTATTTTATATTGTAAAAAAGGTTAGTTCAAAAACTACTTCTGACAAAGAAATTTCTTGCTCCATTCGAAGATACACACACAGAACTTTGGAGAAAGAAAAGATGTCTTGATTCTTTACGTTCATGAGCTGTGAGTGAATTTAATGAAAATGAAGGAAAAAAACCCAGGCTGTGCTGAGAGAACATGAAAGCCTAAACATGTGAAACTTTTATGAGTTCTGAACATGGGAGCTGTGCTGTAGGAAACTTCCAAGGAAGTTCAGTGCTTTCTAGTGAAAATGTAGCACAGAGCTATTTCAGATGTTTAGAGGCCCGTCCTTTCTTCAAGTAAGTGTTTGTTTTCATTTAAAAAGGAAGAAAGGAAAGGCTGGGAAAAATGGAGTGAAGTAAGTAGAACAAATATTAACTTTGCAGATCACGGGTTGAAGCAGCTGAGACAGGGAGTAAGTTCAGAGTTGGCTTTTCCAGGAGTTGTTGCTCTGCTCTGTGATAGAGAAGACTGGCCGAATGTCAGCCTGGGCACTTGCAGGTTGATGTGCCAGGTGACAGTTAAATTAGGTGGCTCAGGGCAGCACTTTTTTCCTCCTTTTTGACAGAATGACCTCTTTAGAGACCACAAGGCCCCACGTTAAACTTCCCCATGTCCTAACTGTGGTACAGTTTCGGCTTTAGTTTACTGGAATTGACTCTAAGTAAAAGTATTTCTCTTTGATGTGACTAAAGCAGATCCATTGCTTATGCATACCAAAGTCTAATAAAATATATCCTTTATTCATAAGTGCCTTTCCAGCATTGCAGCAGCAATTCACATTGAATTTTTTGGTAGGAATGATTTGCATGCAAAGAACAAGTTCTTCAAAGTATGTGAAGATAAGGGACTTATGTAAAAACTAAGCAGTCCACAGTCTGCAGGATAACTGCAGTAGCTTTTTCATCCCAGTCAGAAACCTGAGAGAAGTACCAGAATGAGAGAGCACTCCAACTGGAACAGCACAAAACAAGTCTTTAATGAAAGCAATTGGAGTAACACTAAATAAACTGTTCTAATGGAGCTCCAAAGAGATGTGTAAAAGCTGCTAGTAAAGTCAATTGAAGGCCTGTCACAGTGCCTCAGAAGTCCCTTCACAGCCCTCCCACTGGCAGAAGTTCAAGTCTCTCTACAGTACATGAGAGGTACGCGCAGCAGTATTATACCAAGCCCTTTGAAAAACTAATAAAAATGTTCTCCCTGTGAGAGAAGCCCACTGCTGCTAGGAGAGGAACTGTGCGCCCCTTGATCTGGGAATCATTTGTTTCTTCAGCTGGGATGAAGAAGGGTCTTTAATAATTTGCAAATCCATTGTTAACAGTTGTGTTCCCTGACCTTGTCTCCTAGTAGGAAGAGACATCTATTAAAACGTGCTGCTCAAAACCAAGTCTAAACAATACAATTCAGTGCTCCAAAAGACCTTTTTCAAATTCTGGCCTGCATTGGCTAGATTAGAATAAGCTGTAGCTTATACCGTGTTGTACCGCCTTGCTGGGAGACTGTGCTCAGACGTTGTTGTGCAGAAAGCCTTTTTCACTTGGATGGTGGCCTCTTGCTCTGTGAGGATGTGTGTAGGTCTACAAGGTGACACTCTGGTCACCTTTTTGTGAGCACCACACCTATGCCGTGGGGAGACTTCTACAGAAATGCAATGTGGTGAGGTGCAGGGAGCGGCATGCAGCACCTCCACAGTGGTGGCTCACCCAAGAGACCACAGTCACTGCAGCAACTGTGAAACAGAATTTCTCTTAATGCGTGGCCACCTTAAAAATTAACAGTAGGCTGCCTCCACATATAAACTGATGTTCTCCCTTACCATGTGTTGTGGGCCTAAACTCTCAGGAGACTCATCCAAGGAGATTTTGCCCAGGCTCACAGAACACACAAAGCAGTATTCAGTCTTCTTTCTTCCAGGCATGCTAGATCTGGGTTCTGTAATTGCAGAGAAGATGACCCCAGAATGGGTGCAAAAGTTATTAAAAGTGCATTTGTACAGTACGATTGCATATGTATTGCTGCATTGTACGTAGAATATGAGTAGATTCATGGTGTCATTAAAAGAGAAATCTGGAACCAACAAAAAGAGACCGCACAGAGAACCAAAACCCCAATTCTGAGAAAATCATTCTGAAAAAAGGATTTTCTTATTAATTTCACTTTGATTTTATCATCTGTATTTTACATTTGAAACCAAAAAGGAATTAACATTTTCTGCTAATTGTTCTAATTCCTATCAGAGTAACATGTTTTTATATGAAGTTATTTAATTGGGAAGATTTCAAGTGACACTCCTGACAGTCATTTGAAATGGGTACTTTACCAAAAAGTTACATTCTTGGAAGAATTATCCCGGGCATCTTAAATAAAGTCCAAAAAATCCTTTATGTCATAATCACTGCATTTTCTGTGTGTCATGTATTTTAGAAAGAAGTTATTTAAGATCTGGTTCAGAGGCTTTTTAAAGAATCATTTTTAAATCCCTCCCTGTAAATCTATGCTCTGCTTAATACCATAAGCAGAGCTGTGTAGCCTTAACAGGAAGCAGGATATTAAGCAAACAAATTTTAAGCTTCTCAAACTTGAATTGTTTTCAACAGAAAAGAAGTTTGAAGATGCTAGACATTAGGCTAAGCTAAAAGCAAGGCTGCTTGGATATGCTATGAGATGTGGGGCTGGGAAAGGGGATAGTAGTCCGTAATTAGTCTGTGTGATGGCAGGAGATGAGTGTTCGAAATTCTAATAAAAATGCTTACCTTCTAAAAGGGAAAGAGACAATGTGATGGCTAAAGAATGGCAGGTGTTGGATCACCCATAGTCTTGCATGACCACAGAATAAGTTTCTCGCAGATGCTGGGTTAGCAGGATGGAGCTGAAAAGAGTGAAATAATCAGCGTCTACAGTAAATGCAATCATCTCATGGCTGTCGCCAGTTTAGTTCTGAATCTATATGCACACACAATTCTGTTTAGAATAGACAGATGGAGAAAACTTTTAGCCGTCATTTTTGCTACATTTTAGGCAATCAAAATATCTCCCTTTGGCCACTTCTATTGCGCCCAGCCTAGGATATGGATCACTAGTGACACATAAAGATACGTGTCTATGCTGTGTGATTCTATCTCTTTGTTTTTACCGTCTGCCATAACCAGCAGCAAAGAGATCTGTGCAGATGATTGTCAACAGTTGCTGTAAAAAGAAAGAGTAGCCCCAAAGTGTTAATAAACCCAGTATCTTCTGCAGCAGGCTGCTGATCTCGTTTCCTGTTCTCCAAGTGCAGAACACATAAGCTGATTAACAGAGCGGATGGCATTGCCGTGGCCTCCAAAGGCCTCCATGTTTTATATTCACAGCACCTCCCCTCGCTAGAAATAGGGGGTAAGAAAGGACTAGCAGACATCTGTTGTTTATGTTTTGTAATGCCTCAGGTGGGGAAGTCGTGCTCCCTTCACTTTTGCAGTGATGTATTTGATTGTATTAGGATGTACCACTGCAGAGAAGAGAGGCGTGATCTATGTGCAAATTTGGAAAACAAAGAGCTGTATAATGGGAATAGTTTAAGGATCTACATGTGCATACCTGCCAATGTTACCCACTGCTTTAGGGCTGCATATATTGGCTTGTCTATGTCTATGTTTCATTGTGATCTTAAAAAGAGCAAGAGGACCTTTAAACCTGTATATGTTGAAAAAAGGGTCCCATAGTAGTAATGCAATAGTTCAGAAAATGCCTCAGATGATTTTTTTTTCTGTTTATCTCAGCATTCAAGATAAAAGCAGAACAGTATTGACTGAAAAATTGACAAAGGGGCTGAGAGAAAGTAGGTCTGGGCTGGGCTTGGGAGATCTTTCTTTGTCTTTTCACAGCTGGGGTGTAGGATGCTGCCGTTGCACTGCCTGGCACCTGGTGATGACACGTGTGTTGCAGATGCATAAAAGCACAACATTACCCTTGTGGTCTGCGAGTGAATGTTAGGTGCCTCTCTACTGTACCACTGCAAAAGCCTTGTGCTCTGGCAACCATTCTTCTGTGAGAACTGCTTTCAAGCTTCTCAGAATAATTGGATAGAAGGATTAAATCTTTAAGATGAACTTGGATTTGTTCCATTTGAAGTAAAAGCGCAGCGGATACTTAATGGTCCTGTGTTGAAAAGGACAAATTACGTTGTAGCTGTTGTACAGGCAAGCCCCTACAAGACAAAATACAAGATAACTGAAGGAAAGCTTAGATGATTCATAGGTTCATGTGATTAATAAGGTGAATAGTTAAAAAAACCCGTATAAATGTGATTTGGAAAACTCATTCTCAAGTGCACCCTTTCAATGTGTAAACTGGCAAAGTAGGTGTGAGAGTGCTTCTTCCTGCTGTGCTTCCCTTTTCCCTTTGATTTTCCCAGCCTTCCTTTCCTTGTGAAGTCTTGACAGGCTAAAGTCTGATATCTTTCCTGCTTGACCATTTTGATGCTGATTTTCCCCATACCATTACTTTGGTAGTTTCAGACTTGAATCATTCCTAAATACATGCCAAAAACCATGGAAACAAACCCAGCTCTCACTTCATGGGCTTTACCATTAGCCTTTTGTCTCAATGATTCCTCAGCAGAAGAAATTGAGAACTTGAACCATCCCAAAGCACCAAAAGGAGGAGAGAATGAGTATTGAAGTTGCTTTTAAATGCTATTCTACTGTCAATGAAACCAATAATGGAAAAAGATCTTTTATCACTCCAACTGAGGATATACTAGAAATGCTAGATTAGCTGAATCTTGCTTGCTGCTTTCAAAACAGGAAACAGGAGGGAAGCCTCTTTATTCAGCTGGAAATGCTCTATAATTTTTTCTTTTCTTTTTTTTTTCCCCCCGCCTTATACTTTTTCCTGGACTATTAGATACGCATGAGCAGCCATACCAATTCTCCTGGAATTCCACTGAGTCCCTGTTCACAACTGAGTATACTGCTCATTTTGGCCCTAGAGCAGTACTGAATTAAAACTTCTAGAGCAAAGTTTAAAAACATATTTCCTAGTGTACTGTATGAAAAAAAATCTGAGTGTAGTAAGTATAGTTAAAGCTGCAATGCTTGAAGGTTAATAAAAAGTAATCATCAAAGAAACTATTCAGGAAGGGAGCCATATGGGCAACCTAAGGTTTACAAGCCATAATGAAGAGTACAGATGGTAAACGGCAACTTGCACTGTAGTGCACATACTTAGTTTCTTAGAATACTTGACAGAAATTTGCTGCATTAGTCAAGCTGATCTACAAAGACTAGTGCCCTTTTGGATTATGAGTTAGATCATGAATCCATGTCTCAGAGACCAAAGCTCTGTTCTTTTTTCTTTGCATAGCTTCCTGCCCCCTTTTTCAGTCTTCACCTGACATTTCTCCTTTTTATCCATATTTCATCTGTGAGTGCATTGCAGGTGTTCTGGTTTTTAACCCCTGTCCTTGCTCTTTGTGCAAGAACAAGATTTTCATCATTATCTCTCTTCAAGGGAAAAATACTTCGAAGGGAGAAACATCTTCTGGTTCTGCAGCAGTCAAAGATATCTTGCAAAATATAGATTCTCTCCATGCAGTTCTGAAGTGATTTTCTATCTATAAAAAAATGTATTTTTTTAAAAAAGCACTGAATTTTCATTCAGGGTGACTCACATGTCTTTGTGTACTTCAAATAAATATTGCAATGGAGTGAGCTGTTCTCTAAATGAAATTACTTTAAGGAGAAGAAAGGCCAATGTAGTGCCTGTTTCACAACTGCTATGAAGTCTGTGGGCTGTCTACCTAGATGATTGTTGCATGTGTTGTCTAATTAGCCATATATTTGCCCCATCCTTGGAAGTGTTCAAGGCCAGGATGGATGGGGCCTTGGGCAGCCTGGTCTGGTGAGAAGCGTCCCTGTCTATGGCAGGGGGGTTGGAACTAGATGATCTTTAAGGTCCCTTCCAATTCAAGCCACTCTATGATGCTATACATAGTGTGCTTGCTTAGTGGGTCACAGAAATAAGCATCTGTGGTGCAATTCCTTTCTCTTGTTTAGAACTGGATTAGTTAACATCCTTGCACATTTAACTCTAGAGATCAGAGTGCAAAATCCAACTTTTTTGATCAGGTTTTTATTTCATCCTGTTAATGAAACCACAGATTTTGAGATGACTCCTCTAAATAGCTTTCTCACATCCCATAGATCTAACCTACATGTCACCTCTGTAGCCATCCTGTGCTTTCATCACTGATCCATGATCACTAAATATTGACTGGCAACTCAGCATAAAGGATGGTAAGGAACATTTCTTCTGTCTTTTGGCAGTACCCATTCATGCAAAGAGGATATAAAAGCCTGTGTACTCTATTGCCTGGTATGGCTTTTCTGGAAATACTTAGATTTCTAGAGAAATGCCACTCAGGTAGAAAACTCTAATTTTGGTAAGTTAGCATTTTGCTCAGTTATAAGCCACATTGTAATAAAGTGGCTATTGTTTCATATTAATGTAGCAGAAATGTAGCAGGAGAATTCTGCCAGGTATCACAGAATTGAAATCATTGATCTGGCTTTTTGCTAACAAGATAAAAATGATAAGCACAGGAAATTATGAGTTTATACACTTAAAAAAAATCTATATAAATAATATGGGCATCATATCATGTAATGATTCTACTTCATTGAAATGAATGCTGATTAAAATTTCTATGTGATAGCAGCACATACATGAATGCCATGTAAGGAAAAAATATTTGGAATGTACACAACATTTTTCACTAGTATCTTGTTAAATACTTCTTCAACATACAGATGAGAAACAGAACAATAGAAGTGAGGGTTATAAAACTTTCTTTAAACAGTGTCCTGAGAAAAGGCACTTTCTTAATAAATACCCTGAGTGAGTGCTTTTAGCTTCCACTAGACACAAACACACAAGCACTCTGCCGATTAATTTTGTTTTCAGATTATTTTGATGTGTACCTTAGTGCTCACATAATTCTTTTAGTGTCCCATCTCATTGCTGTTTGGACTGGGAACAACTCTTGGGTTTTTTCCTATACTGAACCTACTGCAGTGGAAGTAATTCGATGTAGAAGAATAAGCATAAGCTTATAAAATAAGAAGCATAAGCATCCCCTGCTCTCTGCACAGTATACCTGGAGAAGAAAGAGGAACATGTCTGGGAAGGTACTTAGTTAATTGAGACTACAAGGCTGGCAAATGTTGCGAAAAAGAAGAACATTTTAGTGTAGCATACAACCTACTCATGAGATTTTCTGTCACGGAATGTTACTGAGGCAAGTAGCAAGATTAAAAAAAAAAAGAAGAATTAGGCATTTGATTTATACAATAGGAGTAGAACTTGAGGTTGCATTGCGTAGACAAAAGATTTATAAGGATCGTAGTAGGTTTTTCTTTTCAGGCCATAAACTGAGAAGAAAGAATTTTCTGCAACATTATGTAGCATAGGTTACAGACTTAGCCAGAAACACAGGATTTTGATCTAGTCCAAAGACCCAGCCCTTTGAAACACCAGCAGAGGTCAGTGTCACAGACCAGACTGTGAACTGGTTCAGGTAGTTGCATGTAATTTCCTGTTTTTCTCTAAGAAATGGCTGTGTGACAGAGGGCCATGGGATGGAATGAAAGTGTAGGGACTGGTAGTGGAATATTAGAATTTCTGCTATTCAGTGGTTTTAAATTGACTTCATTTTTTACTGGGTATCTTTTTTTTCGGTTGTTGGTGACCGTCTGACTACCCAGCAAGAGTAGTTACTGTGTGAATGAGCTGAGTGAAGGTGATCTACTACAAGCATGATGTGATCCTAAACTCTCTGGGGTTCTGTTTTGAAGTCGCTTTCAGATTGCAGAAACTTCCAAAATCCTGATTAGATTCTAGAAAGGGTAAATTCATTCTTCCTCTCTTTGATTTTGCCATTTCACTTTGCAAGGGGAACCACAGTGTGTGCCCATCAGTGAGACTTATGAGGTGGATCTGCCTGTACCTTTTCTTTAAGGTAAGCTCTCTCCAAAGACAACCTAAAGGAAAAAGAAACTGGGATTCATTAGAATGTGGTTTTGGGTTTGGTTTTTTTTGGGTTTTTTGGGTTTTTTTTTTAGGAAGAACTTAAAGCTTCTAAGATGCTTTCAAACTCCAAGTTACTAAGTCAGATAGCATTGAACTATAATTTCTAAATAACTGTCTCCCCCTGCCCAGGGTGGTCTTGCCATCAGGTCTTGACTCACAATGTTTATTTCAGTCAATTCAGTGACTTTTTTAGTTGCTTCAAATTATGGCAAGTACCTTCTGATCTGCAGGAATATCTTCCCATTGCTTCAGAAGCCTGTCTTCTTCTCTGCTCCTCCCAGCAGTTTCTCAGTCTCCTCCACAACCGAAGGCTCCCATCTTGGTGCTATGGTTCTTTACTTCCAAGCCACCCAGCAGTCTACAGTCTTTTCTCTCCTGTGTATGTTCAGTTACTCGCAAGGGAAGAAGTAGTCCTATTGTCTTTTCAAAGCAGTTTGATGATCTTAAATGAACATAACATTCCAAAAGACGGCAAAAAAACCCAACCCAAATTAAACAGATAACAGCTTTCATGAATGTGTAGAAGATTCTTCATTTCTTGCCTTTTTCTCCAAATTGCACTATATCATTAGTGATCTCTGAAGGCATATGTCAGTTACAAGCAGCATAATATAGAAAAACGATGCCTGATCTGCATAGCTTTTGCCAGGCTTGGGAGCATAGACAGAATTGTTGCATCAGATGGTGGTTAAAAAGCTCTGGTCTTGATAAGATGCCAAGCTTGCTATCTTGAGTGCAGTGCAAAAGCCATTACAAAGTCATTCCAGGTAAACTAGTGTGTCTACATTGCATTCACGTATGGATAACTGGTTCAGCAGTGTTTACTGAGCAGGGGGGTACCTCTGTACCCCTGCCTGTTGTGGGATGGATTAGAAATAAGAATGACCAGGTTGCATTTTTAGATGGATGAAAACAGTGTTATTTATAGTTCGTATTTGTGTCACCTATGAGGAAGACATGAACTCTTTTTGGGAGTAGTAAACCGGGCTAGAAATTAAAACAGTGGCTGGATTATGCCCAGCTTGAGTTTTCCAAGATGTTTCCTAGATTAGCCAGCTTTGTAGCAAAACACCTTGAATTTAGGGTGACCAGTATTCCCTTAGTATACTGCTTTATGTATAACTCATAGATTTATGAGGAGCTTAAAGTGGTCTCCAGAAAGAGCCATGTATCAACAACCTGATGATAAAAATGAATTTTTTCGTAACAGAATGTTCAGGCCAGCACAACTGATTTTACATACATTTATATTGGAGTCTCATTATCTGAGTAGAGCAGAAACATGAAGCTGGTAAAGTAACGGGGATGAACTGTTTGGAAAGTGTGCAATCTGGGGTGCACATAAGCAAGGATGACTAGGTTGTACCTTGACGTAGTTACGTGGTTTCATGTCCAAGTAGTACCTTGAGCAGTCATGCCAAAAGCTAGTTTGGCAGTGCCACATCACCTAAGTGCAAACTAAACTTATGTTAGTTGTGACCAGAAAATTTTGGTGTGTTTTTTCTGTAGGATAGAGATTCCAGATCTCACCACCTCAACATCTTGGCTCCATCACTTCTTCAAACCTACCTTGGAGTTGTTAGAAAAGAGGAATATTCCATTCTCTGGTTACTCATTTAGTTTGCTGTAAGTATATGCTTATGAAGAACTGAGAGATCACACCTAAAGATGCGCCTGGGTGGCACACAGCTTTCCTTTGTTTCTCTTTGTATGCAGAGGTAAACTTGCAGGGTGCTGTGAGAAGCTCTAAGATAGTGTGCTTGTCTCCTCCAGTGCAGTTACCTACTTCTAGAAGAAGAATTTAATTAATTGAGTGTTTGAAGAATTTCTTAACTGCATGTTTAAAGCTGACTGTCAGGGTTCTTAAGGTATGAGAATGATGTCAACCATTCCTGATAACAGAGAGCCTCGAACCTAGTGCACTGGGGAGAATAGCTTGGAAAGGTGGCAAGGTACAGTTAAAAGTCACCTCCTCAGTCTGCAAGTATAATCTGCTTCAAAGGTGTGTAAGTGCAAACATAAATCATTCCTGTTTTTTCTTGTCTCAGAGGAATGTGAGAGCTGTACAAAAAACAACCTAACGTGCTTGTAGTGGAATGCTTTATGTTGTGTATGCTCTCATCTAATATGTTCACAGTATGTGTATTCTGTAGATAACATTATACAGTTATCTATATAATAATTTATGAGAAACCTGCATCTTTATAGAGTACTGCTATTATTTTACTCTCATGTGTTGCAATATATTCAAAACTGAAATATGATGTATATCATGATGATACTGATTTTGTTGGTTTTCGCTTGCAGCTGCTATTCCTTTTACAGCTAATCCTTTTGTGAACACATACAAACTGAAACAAACCCATCTACAAATTCATAGCAAATTTGAAACAAATCAAACAAAGCATTTATGTTGTATGAAAGTTCAAAAATTACCTCATTTTTTCAGTGTTTCCCTAACTTTCTTTTTGGCTCATTATAATCTGAAATGGCTTGTCCTAGAACTTTAAATTTATTTAATCCATTGGTTTTGGCAAAGACTGATGTCTTGACTAGTTGCAGAGACCTTATTGGCAGAATTAATTAGCACTAATAGCATTAATAACATGGTTTCTGCATGCCTCAAGGGCTTCACTGTGCTGATAAATTCCACATGGTCCTAAAAAAAGGAATTAAGAGCTGCAGCAAATAGAAAGGGGGTATACAGTCTCATTCTTGCTTATCATTGACACACATTCTTGAAAGCCAAATTCATAAACAATTTTCTAAAGCATAGCTCATTGGGAAACTTATGCTGACAAAGTGGCTTCAGTGCATTTAAGGTGACTATAGGGTATGGGCTATTTAGCTATGATGAACAGATGAACTTAGCATTAATGGCACAGAAACAGAGCCAAGGATGCAGAAATGACCTTAATCACATCTCTTCATGACGAAGTGTGCAGATAATGTTTTCTTTTAAGATTGCCACATTTTTCTAAATATTTTCCTTGAACAATTTTTTTGACATTTTAGTAGTTTTTTCTCTGTGTCTACACAGAGATAAAACAGAATACAGATTAGCTGTTAGAATGATATTTAGTCTTACTATGTAATGCAAGACATGCCCATTTGCTTTTCTGTACATGTGTTTATTCCTTTCCTAACTTGCCTTATTATTTTGTTGTGAGGATTTATTCAGTCTTATTTAGATGTTTCTTCAATATCCTGAGAACCAGGGTACTGTAGCAGAGCAAAACGCAGCTTCTTTAACATATTTCTATTAGTATTTTTGTGACAGGGCTCTAAGATAGTGGAATTCTAGGAAGACCTTAAAAAGGAGAAAGAGTAATTAATGATGCTGTGCAACTCAGGTAGTAAGTCTGAAGTGTAATATAAGCAATTAGATGCTGCACTAACAAATATGGTGCCTCTGGTTTAGCAAAAGGCCATCAAAAGTCTACTCAAGGCACCAGGATGGTTATGTAGATTGGGAATGTCCAAGAACAGCCTTAAAAGAAAAACTGAAGTAGGCTGATGACTAGGACTTGTGCCCAGTATGCAGGTGATGTAATTTCTCAGTTAGACAGTTTATAGTAAAGCATAACTGCTGTACAATGCATTGTGTAAGGGACACATTAGCAAAGGACCTTCAGAGACAGGAATACTTGAATTTTAGCTGTGGAACCATTAGAACCTACTAAACTCAGTTTGATTGCTGGCATGAATGGCTGACCCAGTGTTGAGCCCAGGTGCATGACTGGGGGAGCTGACTAAGGCTGATTCCTGAAGGCAAGAGGACTGGAAATGGGCTCTGGAGCAATTAGCTTTGGTGTGTGGATCACCTGTACTCTGCCATGCTGCCATGGGTCTAATGGAAGGAAAAAGTTTAAAAGATACCCTGGAAGATGCAGTGAACAACAGAGATTGACAGAACATATCTAATATATAGGGGTTTTGCGGTACCATCAAGGTTTGGGAAGAGGAAAGAGGAGGAATGGTCTTCTGGCATGCTTCAATGTGCGCTTTCTATTAAATGAAGGAGCACTACTGCCTTTCCTCTAAAGATCTGGCCAGCTCAGATGCTAACTACCATGTGGTCTAGAAGGGCTAATGTTTAAGTTTCAAAAAGGAAGTTCTTAAGTTTATTGAGCTACAGAGCTGCACTTGTACAAAATCGGATCTGAAGCAGAAATTCTTCCATTTTGTATTGACACATATATCTTGATTTTTCCAATGTTAATTGAGGCCTTTCAGATACAAGCTTCTGAAGAACTGCACACAAAGTGTAATTCAATCCACACTCAGGGAAGTTTTGCAAGTAGGGTGTTTGCATCTTCTTTTGAGCTCAGGGCCAAATATGAAACCAGAAATGCCAAGTGTACAATAATCTCCCTTGACAGTCCAACTATCTCTTAATTATGATATGTGGTGGTTACCTGATGAATTGTGAAAAGAATTTTCACACAAGATCTCCAGAATATGTTGTTGTAGCCTGTGGGTCACTGAGCTCCAGCCAAGCACAGCTGGGAGAAATTCATAGTATTCTTTATGGAAACAACTGAAGCCTGTTTATTCCGTTTGTGCTATTCATTGTTGCTTTGTGGGGCTGTTTGTTTACTGGCAACAACCCTAGCATTGCTCAACTCACTTTACTAATAGTATTTTTCCTACCTGCCCATGCAGTGAACTCAGTGCTGGAGTTAGATGGCAAAACTGTTGGTTCAAACTCATGCATCATCCTGAGTAGCAAAAGAGAGGGCTTCTAGCAAAGCAGACTAGCCAGAAGTGTCATCAGTAGGAAAGGCAATATACAAAATACATCCAAGTACAAAGCCTACAATGCTGTAACCACCTCTGTACAAGCATCACAGAAAGGGCACTAGAGAAAAGCAGTGAGGAGCAGTGAGGTAGAGAGTGACCTTCTTACAGTGGCTGAGAGCTGAGCTCACATTCTTTTTTTGTCATAGCATTGTCAGTAATGCACTTCAGTTCTTTTCATCATGATTGATTAATCTGGTTCTAAGAAAAATGATGTTAAGCCACAGGGTATTTTTTAGTATTGTTATTTTAATCTATGTCCTCTGAAGGCTTTCATTGATTAAAGCAGCTTTCATACAGTGGTGAAAACATAACTGCATCATAAGAATATTTGTCGGTATCAAATGAACAGCACATTTCTTCTGGCAGCATTGTCGGAAGCTTTTAATATGTGCTGGCTGCTGTTCTGTATATCAGCTGTTACCTGGCAGGGGAGAGCAGCTCCTGTTCCAAAGCACTCAAAGTGGTGCCACCAGCCATGGCTCTCACTGGCCAGTTCCTGGAGGCAGAGGTGGGCTGATGGGGCCATATCCTTCTTGTTCAAAGATTATCCCTGCTTGGGTAGGTGCCAAACCTCTGGAAGAAGTAGAAGTCCCAGGCTTGCTTTTGTTTAGGATTTGCCCTCTTTTTATCAGCACCTTTGACTGGAGATGACTTTTTAGTATATTGAACGGGCCTATGGAACAACAGTTTATGCAAGCACACCAGGCTTATTCTGCCATTCCCAGTACTAGTCTGGGGAGCTGGTGAGGGGAGAGTTGATAATGATCTCTTCTGTCCTTAAAAGATTCTCTCTTTGCTCTTTGGTGTTTTTATAAAGATGTGTTTTGCAAAGGATAATTATTCTCCTAAGCCACAGATATGTGGGGATGATATATGGGATCTTCCACTGATTGTGAAGAATGGGATTAGGCTGCTGGGAATAGAGCAAAAGATCCCCAGCACTTTGTCGGCTGGGGAATGATCTCCTTGAAAAGATATTGTTAGATTTCAACACGTTAACAGACCCAGAGAAGACAAAGATTTGTTCATTTTTTTTCCTAAGCAGTTATAGCTGTTTTCCTCTGTTTTTTCCATGATTTCCCTCCTTGTCCCCCACCACTGCCCTATATAGTTAACCAGGAAATCAGCAAGTCAGTGATGGGAAACGCAGTATATTTTCTGTAAATACCACAGATTAGAAGTTAAGGTGGAGGTTGCAGTGTCAGCAAGCTTTTGTCAAAACTTGCAGCCTTAATGATTGATTTGCATGGATTTTTTCATTTTCAGGATTATTTGTAAAGACAAAGGCCAGTAATATTTTCTTTTGAAGAAAATAGAGGTTAAGCTTTTAACTTTGCCTAAAGTAGGCTAACCCATCACCTGACAGAATTCTGTGTTTACCTGTGTGTTTCCATGAATCTGTCACCAACAGCCATGAAGGAAACACTTTTCCTGCTTGAGCATTCTGAAGGGTGTGCATGCCGCATTTTGGTCTTCAAATATTACTGCCCTACAATTAAATGGAAACAAAATGCTTTTGACATTCAAGATTCTAGTTTTTTTGAAATCACTAACAAAGAGTTGTTTGATTTGGGGTTTTTTCCCTCATCAAAATCTAACAATAGAGCAACACTAAAGCAGTAAGGAAGATTTCCTATCTCGTAGGATTTCCCCCTGGTTTGAGTGCCTGGGGAATTGCTCAGAAGTATATTCTCATTATTGAGCAGTTATTCTATGAGTGTTATTGTTGTATGTTCACAGATTAGTAGAATAGTTCTGATTTTACTGTTTTACACTGTTTTTTGCTGACTGTACTTGAATATTTTAGAAAACTGACAGTGTTAGAGTTGGACTGTCAGAGCAGATTCAGTTCTGCTGTTTATATTCCAGCTCAGATTCAAGAGCCCCTTAACCAAGTTCTGTGTTCTAAGTCTAATAAACCTAGTATGTATGTACGTTCCTTACTATAGTTATAGTTTGAATAGATTTATCATCTCCAAAAAGGAAAAACTGTTGAGGCGCAGTAGATCAGAGTTTTGTAAAATTATATCTTCTTGTTTTTCAATGACAGGCAGCACATAGCTGTACATTTGCTCTTGCTTATGTCAGAGAGAGCAGGAATTTTGCCATTGATCTAAATTAGTAAAACCAGATCAGAAGAGGTAGTTTGGTTGTAAGACCAGTACAGACTCGGACATTGATTTTCCCAAGTGGAATATGGTTAAGTTGCGACACGGAAATGTAAAAAGAAAACATGCCAGTGTTACTGAAATAGTGACATTAATGTCCTTGCGAAATTATTCACACTTGGCTGAAGCCTACTGTTTTCATTTTAATTCACATCCAAGGGGTTTAAGAAAAAAATCACTATTACGCAGTTTCTAAATCTTTTGCTGCACTGCCAAACTATTAACTGCTCAGATTTATAAAAGACTTTTGAGCAGAAAGGGTGCATGTCTCTAGGTGGTGAATGGAGGGTACAGATGCTAGAATTCACATTAGGATGGTACTGTTGTGAGATCTGGTGCTCTTCCCCTCTTCCCAGCTGGATCATGTTAACTGGTACTAGTGTATGAATCATGTTACACTCAACTGCATGCTCTTTGTAGATCTCTCATGTCAACTCTTATGCTTTGGCTTATCTTGAATGTATTACTGTACAGTGCACTAATCAGTATGGATATGAAATCCAGAAGAGAAGGTGCTTTCAGAGATGGTATTAATGACCGTGGCATTTATTCTTCATCAGACCCTTGATACAGTTTGACAAACTGCTCTTGCTTTAACAATGACTCAGGACTGTGCTGTTTCTGTGGCTCCTTGTAGCAGTTGGTATATCAGCTGGCTAAGCACGTGCCTGAAGGCAGTAGAGCAGACACACTACACAAGCCCCAGGTCATTTGGGCCCAGATTTCTAAAGGTTTCCATCAATTTAAATGGGAGCCAGGCACTTAAGTACCTGGGAAAAAAAATCTATCTTATTTCTTAGTGTAACAATCACATATAGAAAACACCCATTTTCCCCGAATCTTGAAAGCACAAGACAAGCTCTAAGGATAAGGTAATGCTAGTGGTTTGTTTAGAACAAAAATAATTTACAGTTGTCATTTAAGCCACTGCTGGCAATGACCATCTAATTGAAGGAACCTCATTTATTACACAAGCCACACAGGAGCTCATTGCAACAGACTGTAAACTAATTGGGGAATGACTAGGGCTTTGTTTTATTTTGGATGTGTCTACTTTTGTGTACCAAATTTGAGAGGGATTGCCGTGGGAAAGTCAAAAGACTGAAGCAGAAGCAGAGACTTGAATGGAGCAATCTGTCCTCTAAACTGCAGACATTGCTGGCATAAGAGGATCTCACCAAAACCTTAAAGGCCAGAATCTATGGTTGCATTATTGGAATTTTTTTTGTTGTTGTGCTAAGCATTCTCTGTTGCATATATTCAACACAGTGTTTGGGATCCCTGCATCAAAGAAGGAAGAGCAGGTGAGGTTTGTAGATCACTTGTACAGTTAGTTTCTGTGGTTCCTGCCCTGGAACTGAAATTCTACCCAAGGAAAAAGAAGAGTTAGGGCCTGAAACCACAACAGTGTCCATTCAAACCAGGCTGGAAACGGAGACAGGGCTTCAGCTCCCTAAAACTCATGACAGCTTGCTTGATGCAAGGGTGCCTTGAGCAAGACAGAAATTGCCCCTGCTGCAACATTCATCTTGGAGAGTCTCATGTTTAAACACATTCTAGCAGATTTGTTTTTTTTATTTTTGCTAAGAGGGAGATCTGTGCTTCATGTTTGGATTAAACCTTGTAGCTCTTTTACAAGATTCTGTTTTCTGGATAAATGATGTATGCTGAGGCCCAGCTCAGCAAGCTAGTTGTTTTGTTGAGTAGGCAGCAGGAAGAAGACAGCAAACCTCTCTAAGGTACTGGTCATTCTCCAGGAAAAAGAGTGATGCTGCTGCAGGCTGACTTTTTCAATCAGGCTTTCTCTATTCCCCTCTCACTTGTGACCAGCCCAATTCAGCAGTACCACTGACTTTTTTCTTACTACAGCTCAGTGCTGAGATACACCTGACAATTTCTCACTTTTGCCACCTGGAAGTTCTGGTAATGCTCTCTAAGGTCGTGAAAGTAGATATCAAACCCGGGACAGACCAATTAAAATCGGAAGCTTGTTTTGGATACGTGTTTCTGCTTTTTTTCAGAGTTGTTTTGGTACTGAGAAGCTGAACTCCTTCCCCAGCTGAAAAAAAAAAAAAAACCAAAAAAAAAATTTCCCCGGAAGTATTTTCATGGACACTGTAGCAGTTAAATCATACAGCCATATCCTTTGCTCAGGAATTAGAAACCTTCTTTGTCCTTAGTGTTCTGGATATAAGAATAGACCTTAGGGAGTGTTGCTTTGTGTGCAGCACAGGTACCCTTGTAATTAACCTGTAATTACAGAACCAACACTTGGCAAAGATGACACTTCTTTCTGGTGATTATACAGTAATTGCACCCAGCTGATTCCAAATAAATAAAAATTAACTGTTCTTTACAACACTAATGAAAAATTTAATAGTAATACTCTGTAATTTACTTGCTATGAGAATGCACAGTGAGGGTCAGTTAGAGCTGCTGCTCACTTGAGGCACATTCATAAAATGAAATGATATGACTATATTAAGTTTCATATGGCTTCTAGGATTCATTGCTCTGGAATCAGGACTCATTTCCCTTAAAATAATCACTGGGAATGACATAGCTTGAAGGTGTTAGTTAGGATTTATGCTGATGTAACTGAGATCAGTTTCAGGCTCAAAGGTTTGCAATCACAGTGGGAAAGGATGTAGAAGTATTTGTGGGTTGATTACTTACTACACGGTTTGTTGTCGGCCTCTCCTTGTAGGCTGGCAGTGACAGATTGCACTGTCAGACAGGAGCTCAAGACTGAGTGAGTCAAAGAACCTGCAGTACTGGATTTCTCAAGCAAAAGACTGGGTGGTACAGGGGAGGTTGCTGCACACTATTTCCATGTACATTCCTATCAAGGAGTATAAACCAAGAGGCACTAACTGAAATACAAGCCAAATTAAATACATGAAGTTTCCTTGACTGTAACATTGTCTAATTTTGCATGTGACAGAACATTTTGAGGACGCTTTTTGTTTGCTTTACAACCGGTGAGAGCTTTGGCAGGAATTATGCTCTCCTTGTATACACTTGTATGCAAAGATATGGCAGAATGTCAGCATCCCGTAAGGATACTGTCTGAACACAACAGAAAAGCAGTGTCTGGAAGGGGTTGTGAGGAGAAAAAGAGGCTGAGTAAAATTAAATTATAATAGGATGGTGATTAAGATTCCCTTGGCTTCTGAAATGGGTGTATGATTTGGTCTTAACCAAAGGTGTATGTGCTTTTCTTAAGACAGATGAGGGAAAATGGCCATTCATATCTCTGACTGACCTTGCGGACACAAGTAGTTGTGTGTGCTGGTGAATCGTGTATCACCTTCCCATTTAGGAAAAAGAAAAAGTAAAAAAACCCACAAAACCAAAATACCACCTGTGTTATCATTCTGGGGGTTCATTGTTCTCTTCTTGCTCTGGTGTACGTCCACAAAGTAGAAATAAACATTGTCGTCAGCATGAAAAAGAGGTAGCTAACTCTCTGCAGAAGGATTAAGCTGTAAGATAAAACAGGCATTTGTATGTCTGACAACATAGTAGACCAGCATTGCTTCTCCAATGCATTCCTTTATATTAGTTTTACTGGAAAAAAAAAGACTTTAGTTAAAAATAAGGCATTCTATTTCATGCAGTAAAGCAAGAGAGAAAGGTTTCACAGTGCTTCAGCAATTTCTGATTTAGAACCCATAATGCTAAGAGACATCTGGATACTTTTTTTTCTCTGAATATGTTGACCGTTCTGCAGTTCTCTTGAGTGAAATCCTGGCTTCATTAAAATAAAAAGCAAAATTCCTATCGACTCCTGTGGGCCAGGATTTTGTCTTGGCACACTTTCTAGGAGACCCTTTCCTCTTTCAGACCATGGCACTGTGGAGCATTTAAACATATGGTTACCTCTCAGAATGTCTATTTGTTAGAAGAAAAATGCTCTTGAAAATATGTTCATCATCAAGACAGGCAGTACTAGCACCACTCAGAGACATCAGCTGAGAGAAAATACATTTTGAAAGAAATGTTCCAGTTTTATTAATTTTATCTTGTGAACATTTAGCCTGCTTGTAAGAATCCAATGGGTACAGTTTTCCTTTAGATTTGTCTAGTAACTTTTTATCCTTGGCTTCCTTAGAAGCAGGAGTGCTTTGATGAATATTGCTGTGGAGATAATTAATTCCAGGATTTCATGAACTATGTATTAAAAGTAGAAGGAAGAAGTGAGGCTGAAGAATCAGCCAGTGGAAAACCATGTGGCTCGTAAAACAGTTGAGCTGTTGCTGTGTTCTTCCAAGGAAGAATTTAATTAGTTGCCTATTTGCTGCTTGCTTTTTTATGCTGTTCCGCTTTACAGTACAAGGTGAAAATATATCTGTTTGCTTATACTTAAAACATTCTGCTAAAAAAACAAAGAACATTCAGGTCAAAGGGTATTGTTCTGCTGAAGGAAAGGAATGGCAGGTTGCTGAGGGCCTCTCATTAGCATCTGTATCAGCTCCTCTGAACAAGTGGCAATATGTGGATGTCACAACTGAAGAACAAATGAGAACGTAATGCACCTCAAATGAATCACCCCAAGTATCACCTTCCCTGGATGCAGCTTTTTACCCTCTAGTAAAAGCCTAGTTGACTAGTGATTTCTGGAACTTCCTTCAGACAACCTGCAGGCTGTTGTTTTGCAGACTGTGCAAAGGAGTGTTCAGGAGAATTCAACATAATGCAAAATGAAGAACAATCACAGGCCTAGCAGCTAGAAACACAGAAATCTCTAGATGCTGCTCGGCTCTGTAAATGGTTGGGAAAACTGAAATATGTTATTCATATGGCTAGATACTGTAGATCAGAAATCGTCAGTGGCACATACCTAGCTGAGGGATAGTATTAGAGCTGATTTCAAGGAGCTGCTGTGGAGAAAGCCATTTACTGTCAATATAACAAGCATAATTTTCATTGTGCATCACTTGGAAGAAATTAATATTGTATTTAAATCAACAAAATCTGCAGCTCAGATTTGGAAACATAATTCTGCATATCCCTTCTGCACGTGCAGGCTTTTGCATTGAGAAGACTGTGGTAGAAGGAACGGCTGCTGTAATTTGCATTCATCCCATTAGTTTGTTTATAGAATGCCCTAAAGAGAGACTTTTTGTGTAAGTCAGTGTAAGCAGATGGAAATAAGAGGTCTAGTAATAAAATGTGTGCTTAAGAAAGACATAAAACTTTACATGAAGGCAGAGCAAATTGAGCATGGCTCCCAGTTACATTTAAGACAGAAACAGTGGTACCAGGGTGAACAAGGGAAGAATTTGGTCTTGTGGATATTGATAGTTTGCTTTTATGTACAAATACAGAGATGCTGGGAGCTTACAGTATCAATAATTAGGGCTTCAGGGTATTGGATATGATATGTACCTCTTTAGAGCTTTGAAGTGCATACATGTTGTAACTAAAAGTTAAAACAATACAGACAGTGAGAAACTTTAAGAATTTTTTTTAACCACTTCCCTGTAATAATATGGCATTTAAACTCTAAGATGACACTCCCCTGATATTTTCATTAACTGAATCCAGTGTCCCAGGAGGAGGTGAAAGGGAGGAGAACGGGTGTTCACTTTTCCTGTCTACAGCATAACATTTTCTCATACCTATGACTAAGGAGTGAATTTTACAGCTAAGACTTTTCCTTTCTGTCTACTACTTTTCTTAGTACACTGATAGAAGAAAATAGTGCTCAATTTAGTCACTTGACCAGAGCAGAAAAGGGGGAAAGGGAGCTGCACATGTTGACCCAGTGTCTGGTGCAGGGGTGAAGGACAAACTTGTGACCCTGCAAATCTTGCCCAAGGAGACTCAACCTAGTTTTGAGTCCTCTGTATTCACTCTGACTTTTAACTCCCTTTCAGAGCAGCAATTGTGTATTAACTTTGTTGTATTCTGGACTCCTGTTCAGTATTTCCCCAGGATCTTGAGTTGGCACGGGCTGTGGCAACACGCTGCTTGTTATTTCGGTGCCTCCTTGGTTGCTGTACTTCTCCTAGACCCTTCCTGGGATCTTCCCAAGTCTTTCCTACTGCCTGTATTCCCTGTACCTGCATGTGCAGCCCCTGATAGAATTGGTACAAGCCCCTCAAACGTTCAACTGCTTTGCACTGGTTGAAGGTTCCCTGATTAATGGACCTTATAGTCTGAAGCCACTATATTTCTCAGATTGTCTTTGTTGATCGTAATGGTGGTATAGAAACACCAGTAAACTCTACATCAGCTATAGGCTGTTTGAGCACAGAGTTGAAGGATGTATCTGTATTAGGAGACAAAAAGAAGAAAGCAAGCTTTTGAAAGGTGGTAAACCTTAAACATTGCTGCTTACAGGCCTCAGACTGTATATAGATTTTAGGCTTTTGAAACTAAACTGGGGTAGGTTGTCTAACATGATGACGTTTCTGCTCTTTGATATAACCAGATTAGCTATTATACAGTCTAAGAAGAGGTCACATAGTCCAGGCTTGATGATGACGTCATCTTTAAGAGTAAGAAAAATCCTTAATGGTTAATGAAGAACCAAACAAAATTTTCCTATGTGTGCCTCATAGCACAGTTCATGTCTTAATCGACAAATTGTGTCCTGGACATTTCACAATCCATTCAAGATTATTTATATCTTCTCCCATGTGAGATTACAACATTTCCCTGATGGCAATTACAGCAATGGCATACCTGGTATAGCAGTATGAAAGAGCCTCTGATCTTTCAATTCACAGACAGCAGCCTGAGACAAATAACAGAGACAGGTAGCTGATCCAGAGGATCTGTCACCACTTGGTCCATAGAGCCTGCTTTGAGAAGCTCTGCTTCCCACAGTGATCTTCTGAACTGTGCCCACAAGCATGAGAGGGGCTAACTATTTTCTCTTGGACTTTGAACATAGGGAAGTAGGCAGACTCGAAATAAATTGTATTTCTGGTGAATTTAAATAAGATAAATATTGCATAAACCTGCTGGCTACCTTAGTTATTTACGATCTCACAAAAGACTTAAATTCCAGAAGCAGGAAAGACTCAAACCTCAAAGCCTTTTACACCTGAGCCATGTCACTTAAGGTCATTGAATAATTGACCTAAAGATATTTTCCTCTGACTGGAGAACATACATGAAAAATTCAGGAAGGACAGATAGGTATGGTATATGTGACCAGATATTAAGCACACTTATAAATACTACTGGTATCAGGCAAGCTTATTTCT
The DNA here is from genome assembly GCF_032191515.1 of Phaenicophaeus curvirostris. Lineage (NCBI taxonomy): Eukaryota > Metazoa > Chordata > Aves > Cuculiformes > Cuculidae > Phaenicophaeus > Phaenicophaeus curvirostris. Next base: position 12,597,012 of record NC_091394.1, read on the forward strand.
ATCAATTGTAGTTTAACGTCAGTTTTAAATTTTTCTCAACAAGTAAGAATGATATTCAGATTCTGACAGAAATGTACATAACAGCCAAAAAATAAGGTACCACTTACCTGTTAAAACTGTTTTGAATTTCGCTCTCCACTTTCTGAGACTTTTCAGAACTGGGAATTTTACATTGTCTCCAGCTGTGGTTAGTCTTGAAGAAAAATATGTATTCTAAGGGTCTGTGACTCAGAGTCAGAAATGGTGAAGAAGGCAAAGTAAGATTATCTGAAAATCTACCAAGAGCAATTTCAGGCATAGAAATGAATCTCAAATTCAAGAATCATGAATAACTGAGAGACCAGCTCTTCCATATGTTTTAAATAATTCTGAAAAGCAGTCTTTAGAAACTAACTTCAGACTATTCTGCTTACTCTCTGGAATTATTTATATAAATTTTTTTTTCAGAAATATTACTGTTTACAGAGAGAACCATATGGAAAAACTTCCACATATTTTTTTCTGTATCGTGGCTGGAATTGATTAGTGTGACTCAGATTTAAAAAAAAAAGAAAAAGACAAAACTTCATCTCTTTTACAGTAGTAGTTGCTTCCAAGTGAATGGGTTTGATTTCCTTTCTAATATTTGCAGGCAAGAAATTACTGTTCAGTTTGTTTTAAGAATCTTCCCTCCTGTTGAAGTTTATTAGGTTTTATCATTCCAGAAATAGTGTTTCTGGTTCCTTGAGTTACAACTCCTTGTTGAACTTTTTAGTAGAGGTAGTAGATTTTACTTCGGCCTTCCCCATTGTGGTTTTATCAGATCTCAGTTTGGATCAGTGATTTGTGTTCTGTGAGGTTTTGCCCTTTTTTAGCCTTCAAGGAGCATGACCATCTAAATCCTCAGCTTATCTCTTACAGCATTGTATCAGATTACTTCATTATTCTTTCATAACGCATCTAATGCTATCATCAGGTCTTGACCTCAGGTTGACTTTCAACCTTACAGTATTTATATCTAAAGAAAACTGAATCAATGTAGGATCAAAACATAAAAGTAGACAAGCTGCTGTAACCTAGGTGGACTTCTAAATGCACTGACTCACAATGTATCCCATTAAGAACACAAATGGAGTAGAAGTAGACTGTTCTTGTTCTTAATTCTGACTTAGAGCACATTTTCAGAGACTGTTTTCCTCAAATTCCATCTTCACAGTCAAGCTCTGCACTGCACTTGCTTTAAAAAAAAACCAAACAAACTCAACCTTCAAACTGGGACAGAAGATATATAAAGTTATCCCTTTTCTCTCCTTAAAATATGAAGCTTTGGAATAATAAACCAAACATTTTAAGCCTTCTTAAGCAATACCAGTTGCAAAGTAAACAAAATTCAGACATTATAATAAAGCCATTCATAAAAGCAAATAAAAAAGTTTAAAAGCAAAAAACTCAAATCACTCCACCACTGGATATGTAGGGAGTTTCTAAACTGCTCCGTACCCTCTTGACTGCACTTCTGCTAATCTGAGAAGTGCTTTTGTTGTGGTGTGAGAATTGCTGGGCTGGTCCCTGTGCAAGGCTGTGATTCCCTCCAGCACCTGTCTTTGCATGTGGTCTGGTGCAGAATCTTAGTGGAGATCCCCAGCATTGACTTGTTCACAAGCACCAGTGGAGAGTTTATTAAATGACTCAGTGGTTTGGGTTATTTGTTTCCAGTGTGTTGCTTTTGTGAAGCAAAGATGATGGAGGTGAGGCTAAGCTAACTGACAAAGAAGATAGAGATCCTAATGCAACAGATGGGATATGGAAAAGGAAGGTGGTTAACATCTCCTGAACTGCTGACCAAAGTGTGCCTGTGCTTTGGGCCCAGCAAGGCTTGTGTTCTTTGAGATTTCTTACAAGTTGAGGTCTTTGGCCTAGGCTGATCTCATCTTAAGAGGTATTTGCAAAACTGAAGACTGTTCTTGCCAGGTGATCTTTTGGAAGCCATGAGATTGCTGGTCTGTATTCTATAAATGCAGACTCAAAAACTTGGTAATGCCAGATTTAGTCTAGAAAGTCTAGCTATTTACTGTTGCTACATTCCTGAGTTGTCCTTTAAGGAATGTTTTGTGACAGCAGGTATCAGACCTTCACTGCCGTCAAAGGTTCAGTTAGTAATGGGGGAGTCTGAGCTTAGTGTAACTCTCAGTCTATTTCTATTAGCTGAGCAGTTTTTAAATCTCATTATTACATTGTGCACCTAGGCAGATTTCCTGGATCTTGATGAGATTTCATACTTCAATTTAGATGGTGCAGGAGAAGTCTGAGGGTTGAACTTGTGAGAAAACAGTTCTTAAAAGTGAAAGCATTTAAGTCAAGCAGAGTTAGTGATATGAAAAATGAAAGGCAGTATGTTGCCAAAACTGTATCAGTGACTGAGGATTTCAACTACTATTTAGAAATTATAGTCCTGCTGCTTACATTGTAAGTGTATATTATGACATAAACTGTACAGAGTAAAATATACTTAGAAGCAGGATGTAAGTACTTCAGTAATGTAGAATGAAAATGTGCCAGTTGAAACTACTTCACTTGTCATCCCTTGGTTGATGTACGCTTCCATAATAAAAAGTGCATACAAAGAGGTTCAACATACAGCTTGCCTTATAATCCAAGCTTGGCAGCTGACAACAGGTTCAATTTTTCGGAAAGCCAGAGGAAAAGTTGGGTTTAGGTGCAGGAATATCAGGAAGTATCTAACTCATATAGTATGAGTTAGAACTCTTCAATCAGCAGCAGAGGAGGAGAAGAACAGTTCGGAAGGAAACTCAACATGAATAAGCAGTTAAAATGAAGAGGGAGGCCTAAGAAGGGAAGCAATTTAAATATATCAGGGGGATTATGTCAGAGCAAAGAAAGTATCTTTTAGATAGCAAAATTTTTTTCCCCTCCTCCATTAGTCTTTCTGCATTACAGTATCTCTTGTCAACTAGCGAGGAAAGGAGGAGGTGGTAATGAAAACAGCTGTTTTAGACTTTTTATTTTCTCTTTAAATGTTTGATTTCTGCAACATTGCCTGACTCATGGAAATTGGTACTGAAAGGCTGAGCAACACGGAGGGAACAGGAGTTAATCTCCTGTCCAACCTCTTAACTCAGGCATTGCCAATACAGAAATTAATTAGAGGTCTTTCTAGTAATTGAGATCCATTACTGTTACTTAATAGACCACAGTGCACAGAAATCTTTCATTCTTTCTTGAGCTAATAAGGTGTGTGTTCCTATGAATCATTTATATGGCACCATAAATACATGGTTCGTGTGCCAAGTGGCGCTGGCTCAGATGCCTGCTCCCAGGGACAAGGAAGCCTGCAAGGACCTCTGTACTCGGCACTGGTGAGACCGCTCCTCAAATCCTGTGTTCAGTTCTGGGCCCCTCACCACGAGAAGGATGTTGTGGCTCTGGAGCGAGTCCAGAGAAGAGCAACGAAGCTGGTGAAGGGGCTGGAGAACAGGCCTTATGAGGAATGGCTGAGAAAGCCGGGGTTGTTTAGCCTGGAGAAGAGGAGGCTGAGGGGAGACCTCATTGCTCTCTACGACTACCTAAAAGGAGGTTGTGGAGAGGAGGGTGCTGGCCTCTTCTCCCAAGTGACAGGGGACAGGACAAGAGGGAATGGCCTTAAGCTGTGTCAGGGGAGGTTTAGGCTGGACATTAGGAAAAAATGTTTCACAGAAAGGGTCATTGGGCACTGGAACAGGCTGCCCAGGGAGGTGGTTGAGTCACCTTCCCTGGAGGTGTTTAAGGGACGGGTGGACGAGGCGCTGAGGGACATGGTTTAGTGTTTGATAGGAATGGTTGGACTTGACGATCCGGTGGGTCTTTTCCGACCTGGTGATTCTATGACCCAGTGGAGCTGTTGGGAGCTGCCTCCTGCCAGCTGCCAGCGTGGGCAGCATGGTGCTGGGACTCCGGGCAGCCCTTTCAGTGGCATGGCTTTCACTAAAGGACTGCCTACATAACCATAAAAAAGCAGTAGGTATGGGATGAGACCCTGCTTTTGATTATGTAATCTAAGCCACCTCAGTTGACCCTGCGTAGCTGCCCCTCCATCTAATGTACTGGAAGACAGACATTCTAAGCTAACTGCTGTATGTGTGCTGCCTGCCGTGGAGATTTTAGGACCTGCATAAATAACAACATGTAACAGTTAGATAGATCTTTCCGTGTTCCAAGCTTTGTATGAACATTAAGTAGTAAACATGTTACCATAAACGTGACAAGTGGAGATGGAAAGCACAGTTTGGGTGAAATTGTTAAGTTACTCAGCTAGAAACTTTATTGAGCTTTGATCTGATCTGAGCTCAAGCTGTACAGACTAAAATGTAAAACGGGAGCCCTAAGAAGCTGCAGGCAGCTACTTTGCAGTTGGATGGTTTCTAATTCAATGTCAAGCTTTGCTCTCAAATGTCTAGCTGGTAACTGGGGAGGGCAGGACAGGAATCTAGTTCTTGGTCCTTGTCATTAAGTGCTTCGAGACAATGTGGTTAGTAGGTCACTTGTTCCTTGCTATGTCGGTGTGGGACTTCCAGCAATACAGAGTGTGCACCAGTAGGAAATCTGCAATTATTTGCCAATATTAGGTAGGAGTAAGCTATTGGAGAGAAGCACTGTGTATGCAGTCAGTACAACTGTAGTGCAATGTCCACGGACCTGAGCTGAGATCTGGAAGCAGTGCCACTCTGGCACCACTGGAGCTGCGAAAGTCACGGGGAGCTCTGTGAATAATCAAATAGTCAGCATGGGCTGTGGCTGAACTTCTGTTGGCACCTACACTAGCTGGCTCTGACATGTTTGCATTGCATTGGATTCCCACCTCAGGGAAGAGATTCACACAGACCTCAAGAAACTGGAGGTTGCTGTAAACGTATAGAGTTTCCAGTGGGGCTCAGGTAAATACTTGGAAGAATATACCATTCTAAACTTTTTCATGTTTAAAAAGTAGACAAACTACATTTGGTTCAAGACATCTTCTGAACTAGTGAAAGCTGAAAGTTGAGAAAACACTCAGGAAAAGGAACATATATGCCTACCCTGCTCTTTTCCTTCCCTTGGTGGCCACCCATGGCCTTAAGGTCCAGAGTTAGGATGCTGGGTTGAGTGGACAGTTTGTTTGAGAGAGACTTGGTGTCTCCGTGTCTTTGGCCATTCTTTTGCTTTGGTGGCAAGGGATCACCCTACAGTGAAATTATCTGTCAGAGGGCCTGGCTAGACATAAGGCAGCAGCGACTGATGCCCTAAGGCTTTTCCACCTTTTTCGGTTGCCAGAGGTGAGAAATGAGAACTCCTTGTCTCCCCAAACCCAGCAGTCTTCATTTTACCCCAAGGACTCCTTCTTTCCAAAGAAAAGAAGAGGCAGAGTGACAAACCTGTCACTATAGACATTGTTTTCAAGTAACTAGTAATGTCTTTGTCTACTACTGTCTTCTGTACATGTCTGGCACCACTGCTTATCTACTTCACAAGAAATCAAACTGTAAGCTAGAAGGGTGAGATTCAGAAAGATAATGTTTTTCCAAAAGAACCAGAAGAGACATTGATGCACACGAGGGACCAGAACTGGGATGAGTGTGTTAGTTCTGACTTGCAAGTATTTGCTTAAAACACTGATTGTCTCCCTAGGATTTTAGAGAGATAGGGATCTGCTAGCTGGCTCTTCCGGCAATGATTTGCTGGCTATTAACAAGTGATGTACAGCCATATTTTGAGGTTTGTTTGTTTGCTTGTTTCCACAAATAGCACTCACATTTTTCTCCAGTTCATTCATAAAACACATGCATCCCAGAGCACAGTTGTGCAGAATCTCCTCTGTCATGGCTCTGGCTCATGGTCCTTATTCCCACTGGCTCTTGAGAACTTTACTTAGTCAGGCTTTAATCGAAGTAGCATGTTGGTGTTTTCTGTTTCATCCTTCAGTGCGCTTAATTCAGCTAAGGAACTTACTGATGAAAGACCATTAGGACTGAATTTATCAGATCATAGGGTTTATCATCAAGATTCTGGAGTTCAGGAAGTTTACCTTGTGAAGGTAGATAATCTTTGGTTCAAAGCCATATTTTACCACAGGCAAAGTAGATTTATATTTGTCCCTCATCTCTTAATAACAAGTCCTTAATAATCAGGAAATAAATACTTCAAGACTTCCTTCCTTCAATCTCTATTGATGGAGCTGGTCTGTGGTATTTTGTTTTGTATGAAATTTCTAAATAGTCATGGAAACAGAAAGCAATGAAATAGGAATTACTTTGTAGCCTGGAGTAGAGACAATCCCTTGAGGAAAAAAGGATGTAGGCTGAAGCTCTCCACAGCAGAGGGGAGATATCTTCAAGCCAGTTGATATGTTAGTAAAGAAATGAGAATAACAATTAATAAATTCATGTCAACAGGAGAAACTTTCTCAAGGTTGAAAGTATTTGCAAGTGTCAACCCCAATGCATAATTTCGAGTCTGCTTTCTTTTTTCCTCTATCAAATTTCCTAGGTTGTTTTCTTTTGTTTTGGTTTGGGTTTTTTTAATAGATCTAATGTGGAAATTGATGTAAATGCTGAGTGAGTGGGAAATTCTTGTTGCTACCCATTAGCGTTTGATTTGTACATTTCTAAATAAGTACTGTACTCTTACAAACGATTCAGACTAATTAGCAGACAGGGAGTTTGAAAAACAGATGTTATTTACAAAAGGCGATAGACAGGAACTTATGGAGAATAGTTTGGAACAGAAGAATAGAAGCAGAGAGACCAGCAAACAATCTGTTTTTTTCTCCTTCTTCTACTAAATTTAGAAGGCAAAGATGCATTTTTTTCCAGTGCTGTCAAAAGTGAAGTGCCTTATAAAAAGGGAGAGATTTAAAGTAACTCACAAATAAATAGCTACTGTAGCTAGAGGGAAGGAATAACTTAGAAAATAAAATAAAAGAAAAAGAAATCCTGCAGTCTGAAAGAGACTTAGCTGAGTCTAAATATGAACTTTAGTGTCACTGAGACTTTTTTCCCTGAAATTGTACATCCAACCCTGTGGAAGCCAGAAAAAAGGAAATCCACTACAAATCTGCAATGTACTGAAGGCATTCCTTTAGCATTTTAATTGAGTCTTGATCATCGGTAGCAAATCAAATTCAGTAAATCATGGTTTTGCCATAAACAGAAATGTTATGTGATATGCTTCAATCTTTCTTATTAAAAACTAAAAGCTCCTTGAAATATTTTTGCAGGAAAGCATGTAGACTGAATTTTGGATCTGCCATTTCCTTATCCGACACAAGCATTGAAACAATTATTCTTTTTTTAGGTATTTTTAATTATGGGATTATAAACTATGGATTTTATTGCTGATATCTGCTCAAAGTCTCAGAATTAAGAAGATGCAGGGCTAGCAGATTCATTATCATGAATGTATCTGTCATAAAAAAAGCTGGAGGCATAACCAAAAATTGTGAGGCTTTTTGAGGAAGGAAGTATGCAAATGCCTGATGAGAAAGGGCTTGACTAGTTTAGAATTCACTAGGTAGGAGGAAAAAAAAATGTAGATCTTGCAGTGCACCAAACAGATTATCCTGAAGATGGTTTTCCTTACACTATGAAAAAGAGCATTGCTCAGGTATTACACAGACATGAAAATCCCCTTAGGACATTGAAATTACACTTTTTTCATCTGTTTTTCCACAGAATTCGAAGTTTAAACTTAACAAAGTGGAAGCGAGCCTACACTGTTCCCTGTTGATTGAAATGGGAGCATGAGTGGACCTTCACTTCAAGATTCAGACAAGTTTGGTCTAATTGAAGGCCCAGATATGTACATTTCTAATAAAAGGCAGAAACTGAATTGTTAGTACTCACCCATAATTAAAGATCCAGGATTAAATTTGGTAAAGAAATCTCATCTACCTTGCAGTTAAGCTTTGTTGAAAAGTCTAGTCCATTTTATACTGTTACTGAAAATTTTAGCTTGAAGTTTTGATTTGCGTCTCGAGCGTGGTATGCAATTAGCAACCTTGAGATAATGTGCTGCAAATCCTTCTAACAAATTCACAAAGCCTGCTTTTTATTGAAAGCATTGGGTTGATAGAAGGCTGTTTCCATCAATGCTAGTGCTTTTACAAGTTCATATGCTGTATAAATGTTGTTAATGTGACAAAATTGTTTATCTGCTCATTAAGGAACCTCACACTAACAACTGGAAGAACCAGCAGTCTTACAGCTGAGTGAGCAACAAGAGGGTCCAGAAAGTGAAAGCAGTGGGTTTATAGTACATTGGGCTAAAAAGACAAACCACCATGCAGATCATCAGACAAGGCTGGTTCATGAAAGGCATCTTTTGTGGATTTCTATTGTAAGTGGCTAGGTAGGATAAAAAAATGAAGTGAAACGGGACTATTGCTGATGGATTATGCCAATGTTTGTGTCAAGCTGCTGGAAGGAGGTTTTTTATTTGTAATTTTGTGGCTCCTTTGAAAGGAAGTCAAAGTATAAACAAGCTGACTGAGAACATGTCTGAGTAGAAGACCAGAGAAATTTTTTAAGACTCCAGCCATTTCCCTCTGTAAGAAGGCGAGCTTGTTCAGGTGTTAGTATCCACCACAGTGCAGACTACAACTTCTGCAGATTCCTTAAGATACGTATCTGTCCCCTGTCCCTGCCTGTCTGTGGCAGGAAAGTTTGCCCCTCAGACTGCATTGTGAAATTGAGTTTGATATAAGGGCTGTAACCTTGAAATCACATCTCCTATCTCCAGCTATGACTATCTAGTAAGGCACTACCTCTCCTTGCACACCTTCCTTTTGGGAAATCCAAGTCATAGTCATTATCCCAAAAATACTGAAGGGGGAAATGCTCCAATGAGCAAATTATCAGAAAGACAAAGTCTATTTTGGCCAGTCTCCCTTGAAACTTGTGGGTTCCTTAAACTGGTGCTGGCAAGAGTATTTGAAGCAAACACTATCCAAGGAAAAAATTATTGTACATCTAATTAATCGTTTTGTAATAAATCCAATTGAATTCAGTGACAGCATAATAGTGACAGTAATTAACATTTCACTGTCTACCAAATAAAAACATAAATCCCTCTGATTGGTAGGAAAGAATAGTACTATTCAAAGGTAGGAAAACGGACTGGATGCACCTCTAGAATTTTAAGTGGCCTGAAGCCACTAGAATTTTAAGTGGCTGGAACCAGCTTGGCTGAGCAGAGAGCTTTGGGTGGATCATGGAAAAATGAGGGAAGTATATGAGCTTTGGAAGAAGGGGCAGACGTCTCAGGAGGGCTAAAAGGACAGAGTGAGATCATGCAGAGAGAAAAGCAGAAACACTAAAGCCCAGCTAGAACTTAAATTGCCCAATTCTGTGAAAAATAATAAAAAATGTTCCTACAAATATAGGACGGTCAAGGAGAATCTCCACCCTTTACTGGTTGCGGGGTGGAGGGAGGAGCAATAGTCATAAAGGATGAAGATAAGTTGGGGGTACTTCTTTGTATCAGTCATTAAAAGTAAGGTCAGATATTCTCTGGGTATTTAGCCTCCTGAGTCAGAAGACTGTGAGGGAGAGCAGAACAAGGGTAATATGGGATGGGCCATACCCCCCTGGTCACCTTTGGCCCCATCCTGCCATATTTGACAACGCACCTCGGCCACAGGCCCAGTCACAATGACATCGCAATGGCCTCCTGCTGTCACCAGCCACCTCACTGGCTGTTGCTCGGCTCCTAGCAAAGCTGTGGCCAGTGCAGCTGGCCTACAGGTCACTGAGCTTCGAGGTCGTTGGACGCTACCCATGCTTGGAAGGATGAGCAGCCGGAGCAGTCAGGCAAGTGGCTGCTTTCCTTTGAAGAGGGCACCGTTGCCGTTAGGACCACGAGGGACCAGCATGGAGCCTAGACGTGTCCCCCTGCCATGGGGCAGAGAGAGCAGCTGGCCAAAAGGCTGCTCACCTTTGAACAGGGCAGCACCACCTCAAGGTGCAAAACAGAACAGCACGGATCCCAGGAGTGGTTGTCAGCCAGGGAGCTCCCGGAGCAGCCAGGCAAGTGGCTGCTTTCCCTTGAAGAGGGCACCATTGGCTTCAGGACCACAACGGGTCAGAGTGGAGCCTAGACGTGTCCCCCTGCCAGGGGGCAGCCAGAGCAGCCAGGCAAGCGTCTGCTCACCTTTGAAGAGGGCAGCATCGCCTCCAGTTGCAAGATGGAACAGCTTGGATGCCAAGAGTGTTTGCCAGCCAGGGAGCTCCCAGAGCAGCCAGGCAAGTGCTTGCTCACCTTTCAAGAGGGCAGCGTTGGGTTTAGCCCCACCAGGCGACAGCACGGAAGCCAAGCGTGTTCGTCAGGCACGGAGCGGTCCGCCCAGCCAGAAACGTGGCTGCTCACCTTTGCCTTTGCCACAACCGAGGCACTTCCCGAAAAACGGGAGAAGGGAGGCACCTCCCAGGAGCCTCCAGAAAGGCAATCGGCCAAGGAGGAGGAACCACATCCCCCTGCCTCCTGCCAGGAGAAGCACTGCCCCTGCTCACGCGACCAACGCTGTCCAGTGTGCAGCTGGGAGCACACAGGGGAACAGCACGGAGGCCGCGCGTGCCTTTTGCCTAAGGCATGGACTGAGTCACAGATGCCGTCACCCTCCGAATGATGACGTGCAACCCTTGGAGGTGGATCCACCGGATGACAGCACGGAGCCAATGGAATTGGATCCACCTCAATAAGAAGCATCCACGGCAGTGGGTCCACCTGCCACAGCCATCACCTGGCAGTAGTACCCCAGCATTCTGTCACAAGGGACATTTGGAAATACCAAGGACTTCAGAGAAACACTTCACCAATCTGCTTAACCCTTTTCTGGACAGTGTCATGAGAACCAAAAGAAGCCGACCAACTTGACAGAGAACGACAAGCACCGAGCAGTCCCGCAAGGGCAACTACTCTTGTCCAGCTTGCTCTCTGCGCTGCTTTCCTTGGGCTTAAGACCCCTTCTTCTCTGAGATAATTTTGCAAGAATGAAAATAAACGTTCAGCTTGCTGAGTTTAAATCAGAAAACCACCTTGTAAATCCCTCTTACGAGTTAGTAAAGTTCCTTACAAACGTATATGAACAAACCGGAGCGGCTTGGTTTAGTAGTTGATAGGAATGGTTGGACTCGATGATCCCGGGAGTCTTTTCCAACCTAGTGATTCTGTGAAACCAGCCAATTTTATTCAAAACAAGTAATTGCAACAGCTCCTGATTAAATATGGGTTGGATGATGACTTTGGATAAGATACTGGTTGCCAAAATCCGTAACACAACCCTATATATGACCCAGCATTCAAACGTGTACAACACCACAAGTAGCAATGACACATGTGCAGCAGTAACACGAAGACGTAAGTGAACGGAACGCACAGGTAGAAAATACAGAGTTCAGATGAAAGGTCCAAAAGATAGGGATAGGTAGCCTGAGATTGGAAATCTTACTTAATGCCTTCTTTGCCTCAGTCTTTTATTGTTAAGAAAGTTGTTCCCTCTGTGTACAAACCCAGGAGCTAGAGGAGGAAAATGAGGCTCCTATGATCCAAGAGGAGGTGGTCAGAGCCTTGCTTGCCCAGCTAAACACCCACAAGTCTATGGGGCCAGATGGGATCCACCCAAGGGTATTGAAGGAGCTGGCGGATATGCTGGCCATACCCCTTTCCATCATCTTCTAACTGTCCTGGAAGACTGGAGAGGTCCCACTGGACTGGAGGCTGGCTGAAGTTGTGCCCATCTACAAGAAGGTTCGCAGGGAGAATCCAGGGAACTACAGTCCTGTCAGTCTGACCTCAGTGCCAGGGAAAGTCATGGAGCAGGTGATCTTGAGTGCTATCATGAAGCACATGCAAGAGAACTGGGTGATCAGGCCCAGTCAACACGGGTTCACAAAAGGCAGGTCTTGCCAAACTAACCTGATCGCCTTCTATGACAAAGTGACTCGGCTGCTGGATGAGGGAAAGGCTGTGGATGTATCTTCCCGGACTTCAGTAAAGCCTTTGACACAGTTTCTCACAGCATTCTGCTTGGGAAACTGTCAGCCTCTGGGCTGGACAGGCGCACACTCTCCTGGGTGGAAAACTGGTTGGCTGGCCGGGCCCAGAGAGTGGTGGGAAATGGTGTGAAATCCAGCTGGAGGCCAGTGACAAGTGGGGTTCCCCAGGGCTCAGTGCTGGGTCCAGCCCTGTTCAATGTCTTTGTCAATGACCTGGATGAAGGCATCGAGTGCACCCTTAGCAAGTTTGCAGACAACACTAAGCTGGGTGGAAGTGTCGATCTGCTGGAGGGTAGGGAGGCTCTGCAAAGGGATCTGAACAGGCTGGACCGCTGGGCTGAGTCCAATGGCATGGGGTTTAACAAGGCCAAATGCCGGGTCCTGCACTTGGGGCACAACAACCCTGAGCAGCTACAGACTAGGAGAAGTCTGTCTAGAAAGCTGCCTGGAGGAGAGGGACCTGGGGGTGTTGGTTGACAACCGACTGAACATGAGCCAGCAGTGTGCCCAGGTGGCCAAGAAGGCCAATGGCATCTTGGCTTGTATCAGAAACGGCGTGACCAGCAGGTCCAGGGAGGTTATTCTCCCTCTGTACTCGGCACTGATGAGACCGCTCCTCGAATCCTGTGTTCAGTTCTGGGCCCCTCACCACAAGAAGGATGTTGAGGCTCTGGAGCGAGTGCAGAGAAGAGCAACAAAGCTGGTGAAGAGGCTGGAGAACAGGCCTTATGAGGAACAGCTGAGAGAGCTGGGGTTGTTTAGCCTGGAGAAGAGGAGGCTGAGGGGAGACCTCATTGCTCTCTACAACTACCTGAAAGGAGGTTGTAGAGAGGAGGGTGCTGGCCTCTTCTCCCAAGTGACAGGGGACAGGACAAGAGGGAATGGCCTCAAGCTCCGCCAGGGGAGGTTTAGGCTGGACATTAGGAAAAAATTCTTCACAGAAAGGGTCATTGGGCACTGGCAGAGGCTGCCCAGGGAGGTGGTTGATTCAACCTTCCCTGGAGGTGTTTAAGGGATGGGTGGACGAGGTGCTAAGGGGCATGGTTTAGTGTTTGATAGGAATGGTTGGACTCAATGATCCAGTGGGTCTCTTCCAACCTGGTTATTCTATGATTCTATGATTCTATGATATTAGGTAAAGTGAAAAATGGAGTCACACCTCTGAGAAGTCCTAGGATATATCCTTAAGATATGTCAAGGAAAGAAGTTAATGTTACTCAAAATAGTGAAAATAATCCCTGCCTCAAAGAACTAAGCTGCTCTGCCTTTTTAAATTATATTTGCTCTGCAAGTTTCAGTTTTCATGAAGCTAAATTGAGACAAATCTGAAAATGTATATTACTTTAAAAGTGTATTTACTAAAATGTTCCTGACTTTCACGGTAATATGGAGGGAGTCAATTTGTTCCATGCAGTGACCTTAACTTTTTTTTTTTTTTGTATCTCAGCACATTTTATTCTACCCCAGGAGTTTAGGTATAGTCCTGTGTATTATTGTGATTCTACCCCACCACTCTGATTTCTGGCAAAACAATGCTTTCTGAATACTGTGTCTGCTAATTCTTTCTTTCTTTGTGTGAGAGTTATTGCCTAGTTTGTCACAAAGAATCAACAAAGTAGAATTTTACTGGTATCTGCAGAGACAAAATCAAAAAGATAGCAGCTTGGTGACTCTAACTGAGATAGTAATTAAGATATAATAGTGAGGTTTCTAACATATTTTAAGAAGCCTGGAGGAAACTGTGGGCTGGAAAGAGATATTCTTTAAGAGTATACATAAAAATATTGTCTTTTTAACAGTTATGATGGAGAACTGATATGTTTCTCCTGTGTTTGGGTAAGTAAGTGGAATGGGTGATGTAAGAGGAGCTGAGAATTGACTTCACAGAGTAATTGAGAAATTAACAAGATCATTTAACCTCTCTTCCAAACAAACACTTTTTAAAAAAATCACATATTTATTTTGCTATCCAGAATTTGTAACACATCTTTTATTTTAACTTGTTTGGCTTTATGGATAGCAGTTAACTATAAAAAGAAATAATAACCTGAAGTGTCCTTGGAGCCATTAACTGTACCTTTCTGTCTATTCCCTAAGAAGTTGCCCTGGATTTAAAGACTATGTGTATTAAAGCAAGTAAGAGGAGAAACATCTTTTCTGACACTTGCACTCCCTTCCTTCAGCTTGTGCAAAAGACTGACAATCCATTTCATTTTCACCAGTGGTGTCTCGCCAGCTGCCCCGGGAGCTCAACACTGCATTTGGCTTATCCTACTGATCTTCCTGAGCCACTCGCTTCTGACCGGCAACAGCACCATCCTTGTGAAGTCAAGTAGGAGCTGAAGGGATTTGACATTGCTAAAGAATCAAGCTTCACTTGTCAGTTTTAGTCATTTGTCCTCCATGTGTTTGTTTTGCTGGATGGTAGTTTAATTTTTGGTTTTGTAATATGCTCTTTGTGGAGGTTATTTTAATCTTCCAGTGAAACAGCAGACAAGTTGGTAGCTTCTTTCCTTCAGAGGAGCTGTGCTGGTTTTAGCTGATGTTTGCATATTTTAGCTATCACCTATTATTTTCTATCACAGTTATCACCTAGCCATATTAGAAAAGGTTAAGATACATATCTTAACCTTTATCTGCCTCACTTCTATTTGTGATACACAATTGTTAATCTCTTTAATATAATCACTTAAGCGTAGTCTTGCTTTTAAGCACAGGTAGAGACGATGATTATGACTTTAGGGGTTATAAAATTAAAACTGCATATTAGGTTTTAATGTGTATCAGTGAAGTTGGGTCTGTGGAGCAAAAAAACTTTCTGCTAGTCTGGTATACTCGTGCGTTAGCTGATTCTTCTGGAAGCTGATCCAAATTTGGGGCCAGGCTCTGCCATGTCATTACCTGGAATGCGCTATTTGTACGTCTTATATTTATTTTGTCCATTAACTGACCTCTTACATAGTGTCACCCCAACAATACCAGCTGCTGTACCCAGCACCACCTTGGGTCCGTGTGGAAAACTGACAGAAGGGAGCAGGCTGTTGAAGAACTGGCACTTCGTGGCTAAGAAGCAAATTCCTTGTTATCTGAAAAAGCCTCCTTGAAATGGCTGTGGGAAAGCTTACAGATAAAACTATTCTGCCTGTTTGCTCTGTGATAATTGCTGGTGAAAAGGCCTCCGAGTCAGTGATTTGTTTTCCCCCTGTTCATTGTTTCACAGACAGCCAATAGGGAGCCCACAGAAACATGCCCCAGCAGCATCTGAAGCCTCTAGGTGTGCTCAGCTACATGATACTGGAAATACTCTGAAGAATCTTGTTGCAGGCTTACTAGATGGGAAGAGCAGCATCTGGTCTGAATCCAGACAGGCGCAAGAGGTTCAATCAGTGGGTTGATTCCCTCTCCCTGTCCTTCCCCAGTTTGACACCAGTTTGAATCAGGGGAGCTTTATGTGGAAGTGAGTATAAAAAGCTGTTTTATTTGAAAAAAATTAATATATTGTTTGATTGCAAAAGGAACACAGTGCTTGATCATCAAGGACACGGCATCCATTACTGTAGCTGCTGAAAGATTGATTCTCAAGTCTTGCTGACATGTTTGCTCAAAGGGCGAATCCATTACTGTTACTGGAAGTTACTCTTACCAGTCTGAATCATATATTTGCACCTCTGAGGTCTCACTGGGCAATCAGGTGGAAAAGCCACTGGTGCATGAACAACTGTAGGAAATCACAAGATTGCAAAACTCTGACCCATTTAGAGAAAATTAACTGTTTATGGCTAAAATAGGCCACCCTGAAAAAAAAAGTGAGACTAAAGTACCAGAATAAATGGCATGCCTCAAACTAATTATTCAGACACTTCTAGCAGGTTACTCCAGCTCCTGTTTATGTTAACTTGCTCCTAATATGATTCTTATAGTCCTTTGCTCTGTACTGCTTCCTGAGGAGGGGAAATGGAGAAGAAGGTGCTGGTCTCTTCTTCCTGGTATCCAGTAATAGGGCACGTGGGAATGGTTCAAACCTGAGCCGGGGGATGTTTGGACTGAACATCAGGAAACATTTCTTTACCAAGAAGGTGGTCAAACACTGGAACAGGCTTCTTAGTGAGGTGGTCAATAACTCATGCCTGTCAGTGTTTAAGAGGCATTTGGGCAATGCCTTTAACAATGTGCCTTAACTTTTGGTGAGCCCTGAATTGGTCAGGCAGCTGGACTGGATGATCATCATAGGTCCCTTCCAACTGAAGTAGCCTATCCTAACCTTTTGTGTTTTTTGCTTGTTAGCAGTAACACAATTCTATATGGAAATGGGCAAGAACTAGAATTTTAGATGTGAGTATTGCTGCGTTGTTAGACGATGCAAAGAGAGAGATTGGAAACATTTCGCTGCTTATCCCAGCCTCCTATCTATATGATAGATGGCATCAAGTCCCTTTGATTTTGAGCACTCTGATGTAAGAGTTAATGAAGGCCCACAATTTGGACTTTGTGACTGGTTCAAGAGTAGCCAGGGGTGTGAGAAACAACATAAATCAGAGTAAGAGAGCATCCTTGTGTCTAAGTGGCAGCTACGCAGTACTAGTTGCCTAGTCAACAAAGGGGTTTCTAAGGTAATGAAAATCTTTGGCAGCCCAGCTTTCTCGTTGAAAGCATCCAGTCCCCAGGAAGCTCAAAGTGAGGTATTGAGATCATTCATCAAGTAGGTGGCTTGTTACCTGAAATGTGGTCTGCAACAATTCAGAGCCTTGAAACGGGACAGCAGCAATACTGGAGGAGTCATGGTGAAGACTCAGAAGTACTGAGAATAAGCTAAGTCAGTCAAAGCTGCAGATCTCTAGAGACTGGAATGGAGAGGAGTGGCAGCAAGAAGGTCATGATGATAATCCCTGAAGCACGCTGCAGCAGAGAGGAGCTGTGTCAGAGAGGCTGTTGCCATAACATTTCTTTGGATAAATATCTGAGGTCCTTGTACTTACTGACGTGGTGCTGCTCCATAAGCCAAAATCTCTGTCTCTAGTTTAATTGAAAACCTATTGCTTAAAGAGCATTCAGCACCATCTCAGCTGTGAAACTACTCACTTGAATGAGGGCAGTGTCTCCAAGAGAAAGGAGGCGTCCTTCATATGAAATAGTCATATGCAGAAAAGAAAACTGGTTCTTGTGGCTTAATCTGAAATGAGGATCCTTGCCCGTGGCTTCTGGAGACTATCATTTTGTCTTCTGGCCAGTCACTTCGGAGCAATATGATTTTAGTGGTACATAACAAAAACAACTACCTTGGCCCTCAGACTGTGGGTGTGGGTAAGACGCAGAACATGTTGTGCAGTACGCAGAAGGAAGAACACTGATTGCCTTTTTGTCTTGGTGACTCCATGAACCTGCTTTTTATTTTATTTGCACCCTAGGTCTAAAAAAATCCCAAAACAACAAAAACACAAGCAAAACTAAGAATCTCTTGATTTCAGCTCCAGCCTCCAGGAGCCTATGGCCTGTTTTTCTGTGTCATTTAGCTCTCAGAATACTGACTCTAAAATGACCTGTCCTAACTTTGCAAGTGCTTGACTTCTCTGGAAACTGTATTCTGGGGATCTGGAGTCAACTAATGATGAGGATTTTATAGGAGGCACTTAATCTTGGTCTTAAAAGTTATTATGAAGCTGAATTAAATGCTGCTAGTTAGAGCCCATTAATATCATTAGTGGTGTTTGCCGTATAAGGGCATTCTGGAAAGCGCATGGTTCTGTCAGTGCCACATGTGAACTGCAATTCAGAGCTGTTTGTAGTTTTGTCTCATTGGTGTTTGAAGAAGGGGACAGCTTTGTGTGCATTCTGAGTAGATTTAATTCAGATGTATTGAAGAAAAAGCTGAAGACAAGAAAAGACCATCTGCTATTAGAAGAGTAATTTATATTTCTCTGAAAATGCCTTCTTTATTCAAAAGCACTTTCACAAAGAGGATTCTGTGTTTCCATTACACTTTTGATATGTGGCTTTGATTTTATCAGCTTGTCTCTAATTTCTCTACCAGGGTTTGGTAAGCTGTGGACTGTTCATTTAATTCAGCAGCTTTGAAAACCATTTTGAATATTGTGTATGAGTCACTGTACAAATGGGAAAAGGATGCAGAGGAGCAAGTGTGGATGAAAAATTTCATTGTAAAATGTGAAAGGGGAGACAGACGCACCCATCTATATGCAGTAACCCATGGCTTCTAGGATAGACCAGTGCTCAGGCAGTCTGCAAAGACAGAGACCAGTAAAGTCTGCTTTGTAATATCCAGGTCCAAAAAGGTAATTTATAGGAGCATCTGGACTTGGTAGCAGGCTTCCTGTCATTAAAGAAAGGTGGTCTGATGCTTGACTTGGCTTTCAAGAAAAGGAGGAAGATGGCATCCCTGACATCCATCAAGTCTTCTTCACAGTCTCCCACAACTGCAGTGTTCAGAAACTTGGAGACCAGTGGAGTGTTCATGCTTGTATTCCTGGAAGAAGATAAACTGGAGTACTCCAAATTTCCTTTCCCTTGGGCAAAGCCTCCTTTAAACTTCCTAGTGAGGTTTTCTTCATCTTTGAAGAAGATGCAGTGTATTTTGTGTGAAGTTGGTTAACCACTGCACGTTGCTGGCTATCTTACATATTGACCCATCTAACCAAAGTCTGTCTCTGTCTTTCTAGCCCACTACACGTCCTCGTTGGTGCTTGGATTAACTCCAGTTCCCTTCCTTCTGGCCCTGTCATTAACAATTTTCTCTGCTTTAACCTAAAGGTTTTTTTTCTAGAATGTTAAAAAATTAGCCATGTTTTCTCTTTGCAAGGTTTTGGCTCTCTTCAGATTCTGCCTCTTTCCTTCCAGCCTTTCCATTTTCATTTTGCTGTGCTGCTGGATGTACGTAAGGCATGTTAATCTTCAGTAACACCCACATGTTAGCCACCTCTTTACTCTCAGAGGAACATCTGTGGGCTAGATGGGAGCATCCCACGGGGCAGTTTTCTGGAGCTCATTATCCCAACCCATGGACTCAGAAGAAAACTCAGGCATCAGAGAGCAGCTCCATTTGTGGCTGTATCTGCATATTTCCAGTGGCAAAAAAAGTCTTCTATCTTCAAGCGTGATGAAAAATTCCACTCTAACTTCAGAGCTCCTAAAGAAAGAATTTTTCTTAGTTATGGTAAAGAGACACATACTGCTACCACACAAGAAGTATTAGCATGTGTCAAAAGGCAGAAGGATTACATTTATTTTCATGGACCTCTAGGTACAGAGAAATCCCACTAATCAGTGGGAAAACAAGGTTTAAAGACAGATTGCATGACTGACGAAAAACTAATTGCCTGAAGCAGTTAAACTAGGCTAAAAGGGTCTGCTGTTAAAATTTTCATCCCAGGGACATTTCACCCAAGGGAAGCCTTAGCCCTTAGTGTTCTGTTTAGAAGGGGAGAAATCTCAAGAGACAAATTCACGGAATATTGAAATCTTGGTTCTAGTGAACAGCAAGGAGCAGATGGTGTTCATCTCAAGCTATGAGGGATCTCATCTCCAAAACTGGAAAGCTTCTGACAAACACATGCAAAAAATTGCTTAAGATAGGAGCTCTTCCTAGTTGCCGTAAAAGTGTCACCAGGGAGCAGTACTTCCAAAATGCAACGAAGAGTGACCTTGGGAGTTGCAGGTGAGTGTGCAATGTCCTTCATAGAGGGGAAGCATCTCAGAGTAGTCATAAAGGAAACATATACTTAAAATCCCCAGAATTACATAATCTGACTAACAACATATTTTCTGCTTAAAGTGCACAGCTGGTCTTACAAGGTAAGAAGACTTTATTTAAAATACTGGGAAAAAAAATCTGGCACATATCATCCAGGTTTTTAGGAGGTCTTGATTATGCTTGTAAGAAAAAATGGATTTTATATTATGCTACACTGGTGAATTTTTATCCCTGAGTAAACACTGGCTTGGTGTTAAATGTTTTAAATACTAGCTGTTTTTCAAAATGTAGGTGACTTGACAGTGACATGCAGAGATCTGGGCTGGGATTGCTCTTGTACAATTTCATTGTTGATTTTGAAACTGAGTTAAACATGTGGTCATTACCTATCACTATCCACATTAGGATAAACTAGAGGAGTGCACAAAATGTAGAAAAACTTACCTCATTGAACAAAACAGTAGGTACAATTTAACTTGTATTCATAAAGACTAATGCGCAATAGGAAGAAAAATCCATGTTTTTCACAGATGGTAATGAATCTAAACAAAGAAGTTTCCCTTCAGAGGCAGAGATCTAGGAGTTGTCATTGACAGCTGTTCAGCCTGCTTCACCCATGCAAACAGAGTAATTAGAAAGCCTTTCTTTATGTTCTCAGAAAACAAAGGCTAAAGTCACATGCAGCAGCAGCAGAATATCCTTAAAACAAATGAAAGGAAATAATTCTGCACTAACATTATGTCATAAAAAGTAAGAGTTGCACAACCTAAAAGATTAGATCATTTTGCTACCATTAACAGCTTTACAGCAGACCAATTATATGACCAATATCAAACATCAAATTGTGGATTATAAACTTCACTTCTGGGAAGTAAAATGAAGAAAAATATCTTCCATTGAACTCTGCAATGAGACAAGCACAATTTTAGTTGGACAGAGGTTATCTTCCTTTTACAAAGAAGAGTGACCTGAACTGGTGAGTTATTATGCAACTTTGCTCTTGAATTCTGATGACCTATCTTAAGCTTTCCTCTTTCTGAGGGAGAGAATGTCTGTCTGTGTGCTTGCATCAATTGCATAAGTTTCCTTGTTAGACATTAGCATTTTATGGAGAATTTGAAATGCTGGGCACCTCCTATGGCCTTTTTATATTATGTAATGTGGTAAAGAAAGCCTCAGAAATTATATTTTATGCTTTATAGCAATGATTTCTGAAGTAAATGTAGCCTACTCTGCTAGGCATTTTCATTGACATCCCAAAAATCAGATGTACTAACTTTGCAGTCTGAATGTCAACCTCAGTCTCATAGTTACAAAGTTTTCCAAAATACTGAATTGTATATGAATATGAAATAAAAAATGTGAAAGTCTAGAAATTGTTTTTAAAATGAAGCTGGGGAAAAAAAATAATAAGTTCTTTCAACCTCAAAAGACGTTGATGTAACTGCTATTTGCTGTTGGGAGTCTGATTGCCCTTTTACTCAGTGTATTCCCACTGGTATTGAAGAAATAGGTCTTCTCATTTCTTTTTTTTTCCTCTTTTTTTGTTTTTATTCCTTGAGGGAGAATTATGAGACATTTCACAGTAGAATAGACTATTGATGTAATAACATGTGAAATGCTTAGTTAACACGTTTGCAGACATAAAATAATTACTAGTATTTTTCTGGTTTATAGTTGCTTCTGGTTTATAACTGCTGAAATCTGATACAGCCCTACCAAATCTTTAGACAGCAGGTAAAATTGCTGAAAGCAGTTAAGGGGTTTATAAACATGCGATGTGTCATTCTTCAAACATTGTTTGCATTTAGCCTTAGTTTGAGGTCACCTTTAAAACATTAGACTTGGGTTAAAATTTTCAGATGCAGCGGCATCTCTGTGTATATTTATGTATATATGTATGCGTATATATATGCACAGTCTATATACATACTATACACACATCTATACCTATGTGGCAAACACATTGTGAATACCACTGCACATGGTTTAAAGAAGGGACTAGTGGGAGGGCTTGCTTTTGGGATTTTAGTACTGAAGGAGTCACATCTTGAAGGAGGAATTAAAGGAAAATACTTTGCATCAGTGACATGTTCTGAACCTGTCCATGCTGTCTCTTCTAGCTCTCAAGAAGTGCTATTTCCCCCTAAAAACTATGGAAGACAAAAAAAGTCCACAACAAACTTACAAACCATTGGTTGCAAATTATATGACCACATGTGAATAGCTCCTGGATTGTTTTGCCTGGATAGGTAGGAACACATTAGTGCTAGGTAGCAAGAATCCCTGATGTGATCATATATTAGAAGAAATCTTTTGATGTCTGGGAAGAATGGCAAAGTAGTGAGTGAACACTTAATTGTCACTGATTTTTTTCCAAAATTTTATCTTTTAGAAATTAAAATTTCTTTCTCTAGGCTGACCTACCGCTGTAAGATATCCTTGATATTCAGTCTCAGTAAGTAACTTGTCTCAGTGGCTAAATTAGAAAGCACTGCAAATAAATCATGTATTATGCTTAGAGCACTTCTGTCAGTCATGACTAAAAGTGTTGTGATAAAGGTAATGGATTACTCCTTTTCACTGGATGTAATCACTGTGAGCATCAGCAGCCACAGAACCTGATGTGACCAGTAGAAATGCAAGCCTCGATGGAATCAGTCGTGACTATGCGAGGCTGGTTCTTAGACTACAAAGAGTGGCTTATCTGAGATCCTTGCTTTGTTTCGAAATTAACTCTGAGGCACTCAGCATAGCTGACTAACAAGCTCATTTTCTGGGTGGGGCTCTCCAGGGCTTGAGAAAGAAAACAGCAAAATTCTCAGAGAATGCTTTTTTAGAGTGCTGAATGTTGATGAGCTGGTAAATTGTTTTGATTAGCTTGTTGGTACCAAGGGTGTTTTTGGATGGTGTGCAGACATCATGAGATGAACACACTTGCCATGAATGAGGATGCCAAGCGTGGTTTTTGTCTAAGATTTGCTCTGGGATTCAGTGGAGATTTGTTGCTACACTTCACCCTTCCCTTTAAATCTTGGTTAGTGTGGGGAGAGAAGAAGAAGAAAACAAGAAAGGACAATCAGAAATCTAAGAAGTCAACCGGGTAGTTAATACATAACCAGATTTAAACCAGGAAAAGGGAGAGAGCCAAGTTATATATATGTAGTCCAGAATTTCTTCCAGAGGATCAGGAATGCTGCTGCTGTTCACTGACACAGTGACCTGGACCTCTGTCAGGGAAGGGGGCAGGCAGAGGAGGGGGGTGTGTTTGTCTTTCTCTCCTCAGTATGAAATATGTCTCCTTTCCTCTGCCATTGGCACTGCTTCTGACTGTGTCTGTTCGCAAAATCACCATCTCCCCTGTAAAATGATGAGGCTGTCCAAATCCCAGGTTTGAAGCAATGGGCTGCTGTGTAACAGTTGGTTTTGTTTTGCTCTGTGTTTTGTTAGGGTTTTGCCTTTCTATGCCTATAAGGAAATGTTTCAAATATGTCTTTTTTATTTTTCTGCAGTGGCAATGTCTGAAATGCATGCTTCTGATTTCCATTTGTGTATGCTATAAAGTATTTTTAATTTTCTCTATTTAGTAGCCTTTAACAGGGTCCGATTTGCACTCAAGGACTAAAAGCTCTTTGAAAAAGTTGTGTCACCACATAAAGACTCCCTAATAAGTCTAGTATTTATTTAAAACAAAATGATTTACGGTGTATTTAGTAACTTATGAAAAGCAACTAGTTCACTTTGAACTGATTCACTATTGTTGTGCCCATAGACAGCATTTATAAGGATGTGTTGAATGTGTGTGTATATAGATATAGATATAGATATAGATATACCTATACATATACATATACATATACATATACATATACATATACATATACATATACATATACATATACATAATAGCTAGATACAAATACATGTTTCTGTATTAATTTTAGAGCGTTGAATGCTCTAAAACTGGTGAGGGGGCTGGAGAACAGGTCTTACGAGGAGCGGCTGAGAGAGCTGGGGTTGTTTAGCCTGGTGAAGAGGAGGCTGAGGGGAGACCTCATTGCTCTCTATAACTACCTGAAAGGAGGGTGTAGAGAGGAGGGTGCTGGCCTCTTCTCCCAAGTGACAGGGGACAGGACAAGAGGGAATGGCCTCAAGCTCCGCCAGGGGAGGTTTAGGCTGGACATTAGGAAAAAATTCTTCACAGAATTCGCAGGTCATTGGGCACTGGCAGATGCTGCCCAGGGAGGGGGTTGATTCACCTTCCCTGGAGGTGTTTAAGGGATGGGTGGACGAGGTGCTAAGGGGCATGGTTTAGTGTTTGATAGGAATGGTTAGACTTGATGATCTGGTGGGTCTCTTCCTACCTGGTCATTCTATCATTCTATGATTCTATGATTCTATGAATACATAGAATAACAGACTTCTTTACCCACAAAGCCTTCTTCAGATAAGTTAATATTAACAAAATAACTTTTTCATTGCTCCCCAGTGGTCTTTAAGTCCTCTTGGAGTTCAGGGCATGGGGACAGTTGCCCACAAACGGTGGGATACAGGCCAGGAAGTCTTGCACCTGCCACTGTTTCAACAAATGCTTGCATGTCATAGCTTGTGCCAAATAAGTTGACAAAGGGAATTTTTTATCTTATAATAGTTTGTTGTTTGGAGTTTGGAACAGCACAGCTTCCATTGCTGTCTTGTACAAGACAAGCTCAAACAGACTTGGTGCCACACCTTACCTGTAACTCACATGCATGTTCTTCCCAGCACTCATCACCTATGGCCTGGATTAAGCCACCTAAAGACAGGCATGGACAGGCAGCAGGGTGCTTGCTGGCTGTGCTCCCAGGACCTTTCCTCACGGAGAGCAATGCTTCCCTGTGTCTTTTGGGAACATGCACATTGTGGTGCATGTTGAGTCAACGTGTGGCTCATGTTGAGTCGAATCCTATCCCTGCTCCCAAACCACTCTGTCACTCTGAGGAGTAAGGGAGAAGACAGGACTTACTTCCACAGCACCTTCTGCTTCTGCTCAGGTACCAACCCAGTGATAGAAAATAGGAGCAAATTCATCAATTAATATCACTGTGGAACTGCATCGTCCCTTGGGCAGAACTGCCTTACTTATAGTATGGGCTAGGGAAGCCTTGAAATGCTCAAGGTTGCCCATGAATACACTGTTTCAAGGGAAACAGAATCTTTATGCTGGCCAAAAAGGGATTTGGGATCTGTCTCAATGATATCCCTTTGTAAGCAAATCATTCTCAGTGAAGTGAAGTTGTTGATCTTGTCCAGACTCTATAAGCAGGGCTCAGGAAGAGCGGCTTGCCATTTTTATCCTTATTACTCCCAGCAAGAAGAATCACTTTCTTTTTCAGTAGCAGTTTCCTATAAAAGGTAGTATGCACAGTGTTCCTTACTCATTCCTGTCTGTTTATGTAACTAAGGAGGAGCTCTTCACCTCTTAGTGACCTTTATGCCTATACGCTAAAAGCAAAACCAAGCCTAATACTAATGGCAGCCCTATGTTGAATGGAGACCAAAGATGCTGCAGGTCACTCAGTCAAATACAGGCTAGAATTACTGCATTGAAATGTGCCTCAAAAGCTCTGCAGATACCCTTCAAGAGTCTTAGTTTTAGTAAATGGGGGAGAAGTGGCATAGATTAACAATGTCACTAATGCCAGCAAAATTTTTCTGGTCAGACTGCAGAAACTGTTGTCCTACTGTTGCTGCTCAAGCAACTAATTTGACATTCAGCAACTCTTTGAAAGACAGCAAGCTTAGAAGTGTTGATCCCTACCATAAGCTAAGTAGGATAATGAACAGCACTATCAGGTACATGCAAATCACCAGGAAAATGGCTTTCATGAATATTTAGACCTCTGAGAAGAACTCTTATAGACACACTTTGCTCCATGCGCTTACCTTGCTAGAAGCTATACTGGAGACACACCTGATTTTATCAGCTCCATGGCATGAGCCCAGCTGAGACCTGGAAGGAGCGTTCTTCTGTGAGCAAGGACAGCTGCTTTTGCTGTCAGCAACACTTGATCATTTTTTGTATCTGTAACCATACAGCACTGAAATTTATTTAGTGACTGCAATGTTTAATTTCATGTAGGATTGCTTCAGAGTTGGAAGTTCAGCAGCACTGGTTAGAACGGGGGTGATACAGCTATTCTGTTTGCAGAGAGGAGCACCTGGTTTGACACCAGACTGTTAAAGGGGTAGAAGAAAGGGGATTTAGGGGAGGAAAGAACTAAGAGGAAGAAAAGCACTGAGTTTATCTGCTGTATTACAGGCAATGTTCATAAAATATCCAACATTTGAACTCTGAGTATATGGCCAGAATTTCCTTTAACTTCTGAATGACCTACTGCACAAACATGGACTTGTTGATGTATAATAGCTGCGTTCAAACAGGATATTATTCAGCACTCTAAAATAATCTAAAAATTGTTTATAATAGCCAGGTTAATCCACATCACCTGTGAGAGAGGAATAAAAAATAAATTATTTGCAAATCATTACTTCCCTAGTAAAGTGCCGCAGACTTTTTGCAACTCCTAAGGTGGCTGGAATCAATTAAAGTGCTGTGCTGTTCTTTTGGAGTCTTAAAGTATTTAACTTCTAAGTATGGGTTTAAATATGGACAGTGGCAGACTTTTCCCAGCTTGAATTCACAATACTGCGAGTGCTGTTTTAAGGTATTTTGGACCAATAAAGGCCTGTTTAGAAAATAAAACCATTAAAGGTAGAAAGGAGAAGGTATTTTCATTGAAAGAAGAGGGCTTGGTTACATGGGGTTTGATTTTGGCTTAAATCATACCTAATAAGCTGGTATGAATGATGAGATGTGGATAGATATATAAAGTTTACTGGAAAGAAACA
Organism: Phaenicophaeus curvirostris; assembly: GCF_032191515.1. Taxonomy (NCBI): domain Eukaryota; kingdom Metazoa; phylum Chordata; class Aves; order Cuculiformes; family Cuculidae; genus Phaenicophaeus; species Phaenicophaeus curvirostris. Next base: position 12,623,610 of record NC_091394.1, read on the forward strand.
ATTGCATCTGAGATGAAAGTAATGTAGGCCATCCTTGTACAATACCAAAATCTTTCTAATATGAAACAGTATTAATTGTACCTATTTCAGTTAAGAATTAAACGATTTATCTTTAAAGAAATGGCAAACAGAAATGCATCACTGAGCAAAGCGGCTACCCCTAATTTTCCCCCTGCACTGTCACCAGGGACAGGTCACCCACAGCCAGGTTTTCTATCTGCCAACAATTAAGTGCCTCTCTCTGTAAGATGCATAAGCCCTTCAGAAAGACTCATCCTCATAACCTGTTTTTTGGTGCATGTTGGAGGGAGGTAGGAGACAGGAGTGTGCTAGGAAAACATCTTCCTGAATAGGGATGGTCAATCATTTCTTCAAAAAGGAGGTGAAGAGGGGAGGGTCAGCAGTTTGCTTTTTGATTAGAGGCAATAGAAGTTCACACTTTTTTCTTTTGAGGTTTTCTCTCCTATTTGGAGGTGCTTGCAAAAGCTAACTGACTTCTCTGTTATGACATGTGCTGGAAAACAGTTTCAAGCCATCTCTTAGGCGTGTTCACTAGTAAGGCAGACTTTGCAGTTACCAACAACATCTCTGCCAAACCATCTTTTTGCCATAAGGAGAAAATACTTCACAAGCCACTCTCCACTCTCAGTCTGCGAGGTCTACTACTGGATCTTCTCTGCCATTCCTGACCTCCCTGCTGTTCTCCAAAATGTGCTTTTGAAACGTGAAAAGGGATACTTTTTCTGTGTATTTTGCTGTCAATGATCACAGTAACAGCTAATCTCGCAGCATTTAAAATATGATGGTGCCAGTTGTACATTTAACAGCTTTCAAAGCCACTATTAGGACATTTCTTTTGCAAATGAAAAGAATATAAGTGCTTGTCAGACAGCTTTGGAGTCAGGTGTGTAATGTGCTGGATTGGAAAAGAAAGTATTTAATTTTCAGCTGTCAGCCAACAAAGCTGTGCTGAGCTTATCCAGTCCTTCATGTGCCAGCCAGGTACTACACAGAGCTAGCAACTGGCCTTGGAGAAGGAAGGAGTGAAAGAGCAGGGACTGACACTTTGCATGACCCTGGCTTGATGGAGTAACTAGCATGCATCAACTGTGCCGATAGCTGCAAATGGGTTCCTCTGAAGCCAGCTTCTTGTTTCATGTATCATATAGGATTATAACCGTAACTAAACTAAACTTCAACAAGTTACAGGTTTTGGAAACACTTTTGATTCGCCCTTTTACCCCATGAAACCCTATTGTTGTTACTGCTGGAGAGAATCCAGCAGTTGTCGGAGCGAGACTACTTGCTTATTTTCTATTTTATTCCTAATCATCTTGGTTTCCTTTGGTTTGTTTTGAGAGTGGAGAGGAAAATGACTCCCACAGGTGCAAAAGTACCTCAGTTTCTGGAGGGCCAGGTCATTTCCATGACCCCTGTTACTCCTTTTGGAGAATTACTGTGGGGAGAGAGTTTCTTGTCAGGTAGCCCACGTGCTATCAGAACGGGCGTCACACAGCAACAAGGCAAGAGACAGCAGCTGTCAGCTGTCATGAATGTTGGTCTTTTATGAAGGAGAGTAGTGAGTGGCCTGAAAGGAAAAAAACAGTATGTTTCATGGTGGTGGGAGAGGGAGGACACAGGTGAACATAGATCTGGGTGCAAGGTGGGAGCTCGGGGTAAGCAAAGGTAAGCAATGGGAGGCAGGATTGCCTGGTCAAGAAACGGTGGCTTTCATTGCAGTTCTCCATCTGTCTTTTTGTGCCATTAGAGCCAAGTCATGCTAATATGTTTTCTTCTCAAAATTTCTAAGCTTTCCCATTAAAATTCCCCAGTAAACTTAACTCAGAGAGACACCAAGGCTTCCTGAGCATTGACACTCCTCTGCCAGAACTCCTGTCTTCTGTAGACTTGCACTCAGTGAGCTGGTCCACTTATCCCATGGTCTTTACTTCAGAAAGACTTGACGTTTTGCATGTGTCAAGAACTCACTTATAGATTTGGTAATCAGTTATTGATCCTCCAAAATTCATATTGTCCAGATGCTTTTCTGTAATGCATTGTGGTGCCACCCATAACATAAAACTGAAAAAGTGGATGATGGTCTCTCAGGGTCTTGGCTCAGCCACATTACTCCAGATAGTCCCTCTTGTATTAGTCTGTGCTGATGCCTTCCACACAGGGAAAGTCTCTTCATCAGATACAGTAAGCGCAGAAGCTGAGTGTTGGTTCCTGCCCGTTGCTAACAGAACACAGCTAGAAAAAGGCACAGTGTTGGATCTGTGTGCAGCTGGAGCTATAAGGAACGTAGATGATAAGTCATACAGATGGATTAAGGTGATATTTGCCCTCCTTTTATGGTGCAGCACTCAAACATCATAAGATAATGAGCTGCCTGCCTTCTTTCTCACAGTTTCTGCTCCAGGGTCCTCCAGCACCTCAGCAGTGTTCGTACCGCTTGTGCCTGGGCTTTATAAATAAAGCTGTTCTGCAGCCTCTCTGATTTTGGCACCTTTTTGAAACATTATTTTAATTTTATATTCCTAACGGATTAGCGTTGCCATTGTTTTTAACCATACGTCTTGAATATAAAAATTCTACTTTTATTAGAGCAAATGACAGGATTCCAGCATCTTGACAACTTGAAAGCTCATCAGTTTTTACTGGTTTGCCTAGCACAAATTTGTTTTAAAGAGTTGGGAGGCTGTCCAGAATAGGCATCTTTAATTTGCTGTTGGCTGCGGAATCCCATGGCAAAGGTATCAAAACAGGTAAGGGCAACAAGGGACAGAAGTCCTGGGTTGCGTTTTAACTGTTAAGTTTTATCTGTTTCCAGACACCATATAACTGACAATTCTAGATACTGTTTTCAGTGATTGCTTAAAGTGAAATCTGTGATGCCACCATGGTCAATGCAAGCAGATAGATCTAATTATAAAGCCACTATGCCTTTATAGGGAGAGTGACTGAAAACACTACGTCTTCTTTCTAAGCATAGTATACTAGTAACAGGCAGGTTTTTTACTTATTTCAAACTCACGCATTAACAGTTAACAGTCATTTTACAAGACTTTTTAAAGTTTTCTTTTATTTTGACGTGTTCTTCCTATGCCTATGTAACTGAAAAGAAGAATGCAGTAGAATTTACTTTCTAGCCTATTTTAGACTGAGGAACACAGTGGATGGGAAAAGCCGGTGTGTGTGCTTGTGCCTGGAAACTAGATAAGCCATTACTCAGCTGGATCTGGTTAATAACTAAACCAAAAAAAATGATAGAGGAGGGGCATATTGTGAACAAACTCCTCCTGACTGGAGGTCACTTTTACTGCTCCATTCATCAATAAAGTCTTACATTTCTGTGAGTTTGGGGCTGTCAATACTGGCATGGACTACAGATTTTTAACACAACCAGCCCTATAAATTAACAAACTGAAAATTTTATCTAGAAAAAACTCAACTGATGATAGGTATGGCCCCAAACCTCATTGTAAGGACATTGGAATTTACTCAAATGATCAAGGAGAACTGAATCTCATTTAAATTAATAAAATGAGTATGTTTTTAAAACCAAGCCAAGACGCTTCTGAATGGTTCTGCTAATATTACAGACTGAATCAGGGAGTCTGATTGTTCATTAAAATGTCAAGAAAGGAGAAAGAGATATGATAAGACAAGAAAAAGCAGGTCCATTGTTGCTTTGCCTAGCCCTTGAGATGCAAACTTCTTAGTGCTTTGTTGTTTCAAGGGAAGAATTGACCTCATTTGTGACCTCTGCGACCCCCAGTGATAGTGACAGGCTCTGTTTCTTCAGTTCACTTAAGACTTAGCAAAGGCTTGTTGTTGTAAGAATCCAGGAGAAAATCTTCTTTTTTCGGTACAAAACAACGTAAACAGTAATGTGTCTCTCCCTGAAGGATGAGGTGTTGATACGTGTCCCTATCTACATCACTGAGTGGTGGAGTGAGAGGAAGTTGAAATCATATTCTCACATTTAAAATGGGAACTCAGTTTTATGTGGGGCTAAAAAAGTACATTTTACCTTCCATAGTTCTTTGGGCTTAAACTTAAGCCTGGCCTGCAATTTATGATTTATGGCCACGTTCCAGTAAACAGTTTGCATTGTTTAAACTAAATCCCGGTTATTAACAAGAATATTAAAAGGAAGGAGGGAGGTTCGTAATTGTTATTGCAGTTTTAGCTTTCATTGAAGTAATACAGCTAGAGTTACTGTACTAACAACAGTAAAATAAGTAAACAATTAGGAAATTCATGCCAGCATTGTCTATCCTGAGGTTATATATATGTATGTTTATTGTGGGTTAACCTTAATTCCATTTTGACCTTATAAAAATTTAAAAACGTGCTCATCCAGGTATCCCCCAAAGGCCATGTTTTCCAAAATACTAAACCTACAAGTCTCTCTGAATGACTGCATCTGGTCCTGCCTCCCTCACAGAAAAAAATGTAATCAACAGTGAAACATATACAGAGCTGGGAGGAGGCTTTACTGAGTCAAAGTCATGAGCTTGTATTCTGGAGGGTATTCTCAGTTTTGTATTGAGAATGAGACAGTCTTAACAAACACATCTGCTCCCTAGGCTGACCTTTGTAGAGCTATTTTATAAGCTGAAATTAAAGTGAGTGCATCATTCTGAACATGTTGTGCCCCTCTTTTGCTTCTACTCCTGCAGTTATTTCAGCGAAACTTAGCTACTGTAAACTGCAGGTTACTTCTCATAGTCTGAGGGCAATTTGGTAATTTACTGATGTAATGGAGCTTAAAGGGAGCTCGGTAGCACTGAGCACTTTTGTTTCCTCCTTTCAAATGCACAATCACTGTTCAAAAGCCCTTTGTGGGAAATTCTTCGTCCCTTTTAATGCAATCCTAGTAAGATGATCCTGGCCTGAGTCTATCACCAAGTTAATGTATGAGAGATGTGGTTTCATCCACATAATTTGTGTGCCTGCGAGAAGTCATTTTCCTAGGGGTAGCAGAGGCAGTTCTAGGCAGCTATACCTTAAGGCCTATGCTTTCTAATTTAAAGATAAAGAAAAAAGGCAGTTGGTGGTGATTCGTGCCTTAGAGCTAGTACTTCAAAGGACAGAGAGAAACCTGTAGTGTCATAAGCCTCTCAGGACCCATCCCTTTGTACAATATTATGTGTTTATTCTTGAAATATGTTTTACTTTATATGTATAAATCTATGTAAAATTGTACACATATATTTGTACCAAAGGATGCTGAAAGAATGAGGGTCTGTGGACTTGAGATAATGAAACTATAAAGAGACTATGACACTTAGCATTCACTTTATCACTATCTCAAAGTCAAAAATACTTAAAAGAAATCAAACCAGAAATGCTGCAGATTTCTCTTAGTCTTGGCTCAAAAACTAGCCCTGGAGTTTTCCCAGGACTTATATTATTACAAAGTTTATGTAGCTTTTCCTTTTTCTAGTAAGTTCTCATTTCTTAATGGTTTATTCTTAAAAAGTAACGGTTAGAGAGGCTTCACCACCCCCATCCTCTAGGAAAAGAGATCACTGCAAGCCGAACTTCCATCTTCATATCATTACTAAACACTAGGCATCGTGATTTGAGCCGAGTATGTTTACAGAGCTTTTGGAGGATGTGCAAACAGAAATGAAGTAGCTGAGTGAATTCCGAGAAACAGCCCTGCTAAAGCAAACTCCTGCCCCAGTCTTTATTCAGTCCTGCTGATACATGGGACGGGAGGCAGGGAAGTCTGGGCCAGGCAGGACCTCAGCGTCCAAAGCATCACCAGGTTGCTGGGTGAGACCGCATCACTCCAGTCTCTGTTCACAGAAAGCATAGCACAAATGTTAGCCTTAACCTACCCAGCTTAGTATTTGCAGCAATCTGGCTGCAGACGTTGGCTGCAAAGGCTCCATGAGGAATAAGTTAGGCTGGGTGTGATGCTTGAGCTGGCTTGCTTGCCTGTGACCCATATAAACTGCAGTCTCAGCATTCTTGCAGCACGCAATGCTTAGAAATCACTGTATCTGCTTCTAATGAAAGTAGGTTCTGTCCGCACTTGGCAGATTTCTCCAGCTCTGCCAGTTAGACTAATAAAATATCTCTCTCTGTGAGTTTTACCGTCCTTATATCCTGAGATTATCACAGCTCTGCCACTTGGAGGTCAGACAGAGCAACTCTTTGAGATTAAGTAAAGCTATGGTGATATCAGAAGACATAACCTGAGGATAATGCTCTTAAACCAACACAAAGTTTTAAGGCCAAAGAGTGGGTAGTTGACAGGGCTTTGCTGTCCCTAAGTGTGCTCTGTTTTCATTTAGTGGATGCCAAAGCTTTCCAACCAATGAACTCCTTCAGCATCATTCTACACTCTTTCTTCCTGGGGTGTGTGTTGTGCCTGGTCTTGGGCAGGGACAGTTGCGTATTTTATAATAACCTGATTATTTTTGCTGGATTTTGAAGCAAACTGGTCTTCTTAGGGCAATGCCAGTATGATCTCTTGAAAGCAGTTCTGTGGACTGAGTGGGGTTTAGAAAGCTATTGTGCGAGTTTCTTGCATGGATTTTACCTCTCTCCGCTTCTTACTTGCTAAATCATAACAAATTGAGGATTGTGTTTCATGCTTTTTACTGACTCAGTCATATTTTCAAAAGCTATTTATTTTTAATATAAATAAATGAAAAAAACTGCCTTGCCTTTTCATATCTATAGCCCTCCCTACCATGTTTGCAAAACACTGCAGCAGCCTAACAAAATATAGTGTGTGATGTTTCCTGCTGTGACCCAAAATACTCACGCGTGCTCTAGCCCAGCCATGATCATTTGCTGATTTTGGCTACGAGTGGTGGGTGCTTTATGGCAGTTAACTATTATATTGCACATATACACATTATCCTATCCACATTCTCTGCCAGGACAGTTTCCTCTTGCAAAACTTCCTTTGTCATTTTGCTACAACTTTTCGGTTTTTTTGTTGGGTTTTTTTTGTTTCCCTTTTTTCTTCTTATCCAGCACCATCATCCGGTGTTTTGAAAAGGAAAAAGAAACCAATTGCATATAAACTTTTCTTTCTTTTTCTGTTCTGGTACACCCCTGTTGAATTTAATATTTGTAAGTTCTCATTTCCTATGTTTTATTTATTGTATTTCTTTTCTGAAATACCCATGGTCCATGTCTATCCCAGATGTGATGTGCTGTTTGTGTTATTATTACAATCTTGTTCAATACATTGCCCACTTCTTTACCCCACTTCTTTGTTTAGTATGAAACTGTAGTTTGCAAGCATTACAGTAAAAATTCAGCTAAATGCCTGCTACTATCTGACCAAGAAATGATTGGATTGCCAAGCATGTTCTTTTATTAGGCAGTACGTCTCCATATTCTGGTAAAAGTCCTTGTAATACAATGTGTCATATAAATGGCATCCTGCTTTTCCATTCCACACCAATATTTGTTGTCCATTAAAAGGGAAAAAAAACCCAATACAACCCAACAATGCAAAAATACCCTAAGGGAAATCAAAACCAGCTTTCAGTGTGTTTATTGCAGTAGTCAAACCTCATAGAGTGCAACAACTTGTAATGTCTGCTTTAGGATATGAAGTTTTTTGTAGGAGTGCTTTCTTTTGAGCTGAGTTAGGCAATAAAAAAGGAGTTGGTGGATAAAATCATTTGCCCTGTTACTGTGAGTGGTAGATGTCTAAGCCATGTTCAGAGTCCTCTATGTTGGGAAGGGTGTGGGGGGACTGGACTGGGAGTTGCTTAAGCGGAGTTGGACACTTTCTTGAGACAGTTAGAGGTCAGGTTTCACTGGTGTCTCTCCAGTCCTCTCATTTTCTTTAAATTTATTGATACAGTTCTTTCAGTTACCAAACCTCATACCTCAGACTTTTTATATATGTTATGAAGCTGCTAGAGTACATACAAATATATGTCATCAGTAAGGGGAGGGAGTAGAAGAGGAGGGAGGAGGGTGTCATGACTAATACATTTCAAACTTGTCCATTAATACATAAAATAATTTCAGAGATTTGTAATAACTATACAGACTGAAAAGTCAAACCAGTTTATTAGAGAAACTTTGAAATATTTTTATAAAACATTTATGAGTTTGAATTTGTAAGTAGTGGGAAAGTTAATCTTATACCAGCTTGCAATTGATTCCAAAGCAATGGTGTTACAAAGTCTGTAGATGTGAGTTAACAAGAACGATATGGGCATTGTGCTTGCCAGGACTGTTTTACTAACGAATTCTGAGCAGAAAACAGATCATTTTATGACACACACAAGCCTTGTGCAATTTCAGTTAAGCAGTAAAACCAGAGTTCAGTGGAAGGAATCACTGAGTCCTAGCTACCTTGCATCCTGTGTCATTTTCATTGGTGCTAAATCAGATCAAAAATGTTGCTGTTTGGACTATTCTGTCCACTTCTCAAAGCTGCAGCAAGTAACACACCAATTTCTACAGCAGGACATTTAGATTCATTCTGCCTTGCCAGTGAACTATGTTTAATCTTGGAAATGGGATCCCCAGTTTGGGATCTCTGTTTACAAATGAGTGAGGTGCTCTAGGAAGCAGAGTTCCCTGTTCATCAGCTTTGTTGCATTCAGTTTCAGAAATCAAGAAAAGGCCAAGTGCAAGGAGTTTCCCACTATCTTCCCACAAGCAAACCCCTTGCTGGTCTTACCTGCAGAATGGGCAGAAGAGAGGCGCGCCATGCAAGCAGCATCAGACTGGCCTCAGCAGGACCTGGGGTCACCAGGGATATCTGCTGACTGGCTGAAAGCCAGCACATCCTCCCCCCTGTACTGTGGGGCTTGCGTAGGGCAGAGGTGACACTGAGTGATAGAGTAAGTTTGCTTGCCAGGTATCTAGGATCTTGTAAAACTTTAAGGCTTCTAGGTTTCATAGAAACATAGAACCACCAGGTTGGAAGAGACCCACCAGATCATCGAGTCCAACCATTCCTATCAAACACTAAACCATGCCCCTCAGCACCTCGTCCAGCTGTGCCTTAAACCCCTCCAGGGAAGGTGACTCAACCCCCTCCCTGGGCAGCCTCTGCCAGTACCCAATGACCCTTTCTGTGAAAAATTTCTTCCTAATGTTCAGCCTAAACCTCCTCTGGCAGAGCTTGAGGCCATTCCCTCTCGTCCTGTCCCCTGTCACTTGGGAGAAGTTTCATTCCAAATTATCTTTCCCACATCTCACAGCACAACTTGCAGTTATTGACAAACTCTCCTTTGGAGAGCTGAGTAAGAAGTGGAAGTGACTTACGAGGATGAAAGCAGTTTCTTCTCACCAGAGCCCAGGTCACAGGCAAGGCAGCCAGGGGAGGATACAAGTGGTCACAGCCCGAGTGGCCCTGCCTGTTTCCAAGCTGCCAGGCACCTGGCTTCTGATTCTGTCCCGGATGCTCCTTCCTCCTTCATCAACCTATGCTTTCATGGAAAAATAATTTAATACAAATTTTAGAGGAACATCCCGTTAATCAAAACACAGCAGACTGCCAGCGCAGGCTGAGCAGAACGGTGCTATCACACACCATGGCACTTTCAATTCTGCTGCTTCATTCTCTTGACAGAGATATTAACAAAAAGAGGAAACGGGCTATTACAGTGACAAAGGCTTTGACAGCACAGGGAAAATGGCATGTTAACTCGTTATGGGCAGGCTGGAGCTGACTGGTAATAACTAGCTCCCAGCTCTGTATGACTCACAGTAATCAAAACCTTCCTCACTGCTGTGTGGGTTGGTTTGTTGTGGAGCAGGGCACGTTTTTCCATGCAGCGATACTCACCTGAGTACTTGGGCACAGCAGCCAAGAGCCTCATTTATAATAGCAGGGCTATTAAAAGTTCAGCTTCAATCTGTTTTGATTCATATCTCAAACCCTCCAAGTGGCATCCACCAATGCAAGTGTCAAGCAAGTGAAAAATTACACTCCGCTTAATGGAAAGGACGGTGCTTTTATTTCAATAAGGAGTCATCTTGCACTGTACGGGTAGAAGCACTGTCATCTGCTTTTATTGTGAACAGATGTCAGAGTGTTTCTGACTTGGAAAAACCCATGAGACTCAGAATTAGGTACATTAATAGAGGGAATTTGGTAAACTGGGTATATTTTAGTTAATTCAAGATCTAATTCAGATTGTGACAAATAAAGATCAGTTTTTTCTGGGGCTTTTAGAAAGCTCTGGAAGAATGACCATTCCACCATTCATCCCTTCCTGTTTGAGACCCTCTGATGATTGATGTGTGGGAGGCCACTGTGTTTAGTTTTTGCCATTTCCATGCCATGTTTTGTCTTCTGTAGCAATGACATGCTATAGTTAGTTCTGGTGTCATGCGTTTAGCTAACGGTGCACTGGGTAGCACCTCTCTGCCTGTGATCTGTCAGTCAATCCTCTATCATTAAGCTGTACAAAAGATGAACAATTACAGCTTTGGACAGTATCCTGGCCATCTTTCAGTTATGATTTTAATTGCTGTTCTCTGTAGTCTGATACCCCAACTTATTTTCCCAGTCTTCTCTTTCCCAATCTGTTTAGGTACCGAATCTCTTAAGACAGGAACTACCTTTCAGCCCATGGGCATAACTAGTCTTGCTGTCTTCTTCATCAATGTGAATAGTAGCATGGAGACCACCTTTGATGTAAGTGGAAAAGGTAGACAAGCCTTGGGATGTTTATCAAATCTGACAAAGCAATTGATAAAACCCCCAAAGATTGGTAATTTCATGTTCATTGGAGGGTGTCTGGCTACTCAGTCTTTTAAAGTGTCTTTTCTGGAAAACAGAGTAAATGCAAGCAACTGCTAAGCACCTTTTTTTCTCTCTTTCCTTTAGTAATGGAAGTTAGTTTGATTAAGTCAATCCAGGCCCAGACAGCTGGCCAGTCCCTCTTCTCTGCCCCCGGTTCTAGGCACTGGTGCAGAAATGATCTATTGAGACCTTGTTCAAGGAGCTGGTCTGTCTCAAAACAAATCGCTAGCCTCCAGCTGCTTGCTCCTGACCCCAGAGTAGCACCATGCTAATGCTAGCAGAAAAATTTCTGTGGCCATCCTGTGCAGCAAGTGAGGAAACTGATCCAGCTGAAAAATAATCAGGGGAACATAATGCATTTTTCTCCTAATGAACCGATTTCCTAATCTGATTTGGTGAGCTGCTGTGAAAATACAGTTACTGGCAGAACGCAGTGCAGGAGCAAGAATGAGATCAGTGGAGAAAAAGACAAAGTGAACCTGAAAACATGTGCTGCGTCCTTGGAGCTAGAAACAGATCTAGGCTAGAGGAGAAAGCAGGGCAGCGCAGCAGCATCAGCTCATCCCAGGGTGCGAGGGAATCTTCCTGCAGCAGTTCTGTAAGGAGATACTCTCATTGGGAGACCCAGTAACACTTACATGCTTGGATGCAAGGTCTTCAGAGTAGCAGTGGATGTGAACAGAGAGGTGATAATTCCAATTAGGTTCTCTAAATAACACTGCCTTGTCTCCATGTCACCATGTGGGACTCACAGCTGAGGGTTTGGGGAGTTACACGCATTAGAAGTCCTGTGAGGGAGAAGGCTGTGCCCTGGCTTTTCTGCTGTCCCCAGGGCATGCTGCGGAACTGCTGTTTCTTGTTAGGGCACAGGAGGTTTAATCATAGAATCATAGAATCATAGAATAACCAGGTTGGAAGAGACCCACTGGATCATCGAGTCCAACCATTCCTATCAAACACTAAACAGTGTGCTTTCCTAGGCTGCAAAACGGGTAGGAGAGACAGAGGGAACACCATCAGAGAAAGGGTTTGTGACAGTAAGGAAGGAACAGAAACAGCTTTTGCTACAGATGGGAGCACATGCTTCAATCCAGAGAGGAGCTTGTGTCTGTCGCTAAGGTCTGATATGGTACCATCACCTCCCTCCTGCTCCTAGTGCTCTGTGGGGCAGCATGGGGTGGCAGGTGGGCAGCTGCTGACCACGGAGACTCCTTGGACCTGTAGTGCCCTGAGGACCTCCTAAGGTTTTCATCAGACTTCACAAAGAACTTGGGGTTGCAGTATTTTTTGAAAAAGGAACCGAGTGGCTGAAAACTGAGTCTCACCTTCTTTTGACACCGTGCTGGATGCCAGCATTGTCTTCTTAATATAACCCTATTCCACACTGACACAACTGCTGTCAAAGCAACAACATCCAACCTAACAATCACGAAGTTTCATCTCCATGTCTTGTGAAAACAAAGCCAGAAAGGATAGAGCTAAGGCTTGGGTTTTGAAGTGTTTTTTTGAATATTTCTGCTAGGAAGAAGAGAAAGTTTAACTCAGAGGTAAATAACAATAATGATCGCACAATTACATTAATAAGAAAGAAGGACCCCATAAGTCTTGTTACAATACAAATGTTTATCCGGAAAGTGTGTCAGAATCTTACAGGATCTATGTAAGGATCTCTGTCTATGACAGAGTATTTTCCCAGACAAGTAAAATTAAGAGTGTATTCTTTTTATCTAGGGTTTACTTATACCACAGAAATAAAGTATGGCAGAGACAGTATTGACTGTTCAGAAATATAACTACAACTATCAATATAGTAAGGAAGATTGGTAGGAAATTTCTTTCTCGAACATACTTTGAGTGACTGAAAAATATTTAATGATGTTGACACTCAGATGGTCACAGTACAACTTCAGCATGAATGTCTTTTGGAGATGAATGAAGCTGTTTATGATTCAGAAATATTATTTCAGCATATGATAGGTGCTGTTTTCAGACACCACATCAATTACACCTTTTCTCACAATAAAGGTTTTCCTCACAAGCAAAAGCATAAATATTGGACACATAGTCAACTGAAAAAGAAGTCCTTATAGTCTGAAAAAGGAATAACAGTGTCAAGTGAAGGAAAATAAACACGTTTACTAAGAAGTCTTATTTTACTGTGGCAGAAAGTTTTGGTTAGCTATAATAAATGCTCTGCTAGCAAGTATATTCTCTCTGCTTTCCTGCTGACACCATCTCCCCTACTTTGCTTCTGTGGGCTCCATTCTAAAAATTTGTCTGTATGAGTTTGCCTGGTTCTGTAGCTGCTCCAGGTTGCTGCAGACATTGCATGTCTTCCTATTTCTGGTTAGTGGTCCTGTGCTCTCTGTAACATGTAGGAACACTGTCAAGCTTTTGCCATTTATTTTTTTGCATTTCTTATTGTGCAGTTCTGTATAAAAACAGTTTACAAGTTAGTCATTCAAAGCCCTAAAGTTACTTAAAGTTGTTGAAAGCAATTACCCTGACAGCAGTCAGTATCCGTTGTCCTGTCCTGCTGACTCAGGGCTACTCACTGGGGCAGGCAGGTGTGAAGTTCTCAGAAGAAAAAGAAATGCTTATCTACAGCCTCCACCCCAACAGCCACCTCTTGAGGTCTTCAAGATGGTCACTTCAGGTGTGAGGAGGAATTAGGCTCCTGACAGCAATGAAACACTGTAAATGTGATGTGAATGTGGTCATGTGGCAATGGGAAAAGATCTGTCCTTAGGATGGTTTTCCAAGGAGGAAAGGGGTGTACAGAATTGTCAGAGCTGACATCCACAAGAAATGACACTTTGAGGTATCCTGAATTGAGCATCCAGCCTGTCTGCATATCAGAGGATAAGCAATTAAGGTGCATTTTGGTTTGATTTGTCTTTATCTGGATATTCTATTTGGGTTTTTTAACACAATTGGTGCATTTACAAGGGATTGTACGCTGATGGTCGATGAAGCTATATTTATAGGATTACTGAAATTACTTATTCAACAGGAAGGCAACCTAACCAATTCATCATTGTTTAAATTTTAATTCAGTGAAAATGTAACCTCTGGAAAACACTGTTCGCATCTATAATTAATAGGTTGTTATGTGCTGTAGTTTATAATTTGATGTACTTTCTCCAAACTCTTTGAAGAAGTGTTTCATGTTATCTCTTTCTGAATTCACAACAGATGAAAATGGCCTGGCTGATTTCGTACATGGAGGTTCATTTGCAGGGGCAAGCAGATCCAGTTTGCTGTTTGCTGTCTAATACAATTTAGGCAGAGCAGCGCAAGGCTCCCTTTTTCTCATGACAGTGATTCTCCCTCCAAAATGAGGTTCTGGCAGTCTGCTTTCATACCAAGTAGACTCAAATGTAATTATGCTGCTATGACAACTTAGTCCTACAGCACCGACAGTCATTTTTCTTCTCATATTTGTAGCGCTGCAATGGGTAGAAACTGATCCTGTTTTTTCTTCTTCCAGTTTAAATAGAAATATACATCAATGAAATCTAAGTTGTACTGGTGTAAGGTAAGGATAAGCCCCAATATATTAACTGCATCTCTCTTAAAACGGAGGGAGTGAAAAGAAGGAAAAACTGTAAGATGCTCAGTCCCCAAGCCCCCAGTTAACCATGTCAACCTATCCTCACATCTGCATGGGGAAGGAATTCTCCTCCACGCTCACCTGGGAGAAGAGCAGCCACAGCCACCTCTCTTCCTCACTTTCCCTCAGGAGTAAGCCACATCATTTCTTCAGAGGCCCTTTGTGCAGCGTTTAGGCCTTGCAAAGGGTTTTTGTGCGTGCTCCCACCCAAGCTGCTCCTGGGGCTGGGGTGGCTTATGGCATGAAAGCTAGTAACAGTTGTGCAGAGAGGCATCGAAAGAAAACAAAACCCAAACAAACTTTTCTGGCCACTGCACAGGAGGAAGACAGACTGAAGAGCTGGGCTACATATGGGAAGAGTTGGTGAGCGGAAGCTGGCTCAAAGGATTGTGCTGGTCACCTAGGTTGCTGGAAAGATTAGCTACTCTGGTGGGACATTGGAGGAAATGTTCAATACCTGAAAAGTGGTTTATAGAGAATGGCACCAGCTTTCTGTTCCCTACCACCTGTGCCCAGTCTTTGTATGGGGTCTGAGTCTGCTATCCCCGCCTATGAAAGCAGAACCTGTGTTCCAACAGGTTTTATCTTCCCCTTAGATCTTCTTGACCAGCCTTTGAAGCAGGCAGTAGAAAGTGTCTTTAGAGGGTCACTTCAAAATTTGGAGCCTGGTGCAGGCATGCTAATGCAGAATGCCTGGGGCCAGCCCTCGGGGAACATGTGGTTTCATCATCAAGATGTCTCCATAATTGCTACCAAAGCCAAAGGTTTTCCGTGGGTTTACCTTGGATGAGTTATGTTCAGCAAAAGATTGTAAGTGTAGCCAATGTAACTTAATTCGCAGTGACACCCAGGGAGATGTGGAGAGGTGCCAAAGGTGTGATAGAGAGCATTTTAGTTTCATGTGGCTTCCCAAAGCTCCCCAGAACACACTGAAAACAGTCCTGCCTTTTTTTTTTCTTTTATTTAAGGGAAAAAAATATTCTCTTTCCAGCTGTGAAAGCAACTGCATAGGCCAGAACAGAAGGTGTTTGCGGTAGAAAGACACACAGGATTAGCCAGACCATTTTGATCTTTTCTTTCCTCCCTGAATTCTTTAGGGAGGAGTGGGCCCAGCATCAGATGGCAGGAGACTCAGTAGGTACTCCTGTTCACCTGACATGCTCTTTGTCACTTAAGTTGAGACTTGAGGTCAGAAAAAGATTGCTCCTAGTCAGCATGGCTGAGACAGCTGCCAGACTCAGCAAGGGGCAGGGGGTCACACCGCCTCTGAAACCGCTCTTGTCTAGAAGCGTTGACTCACTCCTTACCTGGTCCAGACCCTCTGATGCCCCATGGCCCTCATTCCCCTGTCTTATTATCCCTATGCTCCCTCTACCTCTTTGATGCCATATGGTCACCTTGCAGTGGAGATGCAATTCTCCAGTGCACCCATCCAAAAGCTGGGGGTAAACAGGATGGGCACACCAGGTCTTACAGAATCAGAGAAGGACACCTCTACAGCCTCCTTGGGTCCTGCAATACAGCAGAAAAAAAACAGATTAAGGAATAGCAAGCATTAATAATGGAGAAGTTGTGGGTCTATGTAAACTGTATGGAATGCCACCTTGACTGTGCAGGGTTATTTCTAGGTTTAACCCTCCAAAGCCCTGGAGCAGTGGTGAGAACTAATTCCCCAGACAAGGGAAAAGTGACATCCAGAGTGGATTCAGATCTCTTTTGACGTGCTCCCCCATCCCAAGTGCTTGATTCTGGGTGATCCTGGGTGCTGCAGAATCTGTGCCTCCTTCTCTGGTTTGACAGCAGGGTCTTTATCCAAGGATAAAGTCTAGTAACCCCAGACACAGAAAAGCTGCTTTCAAAATGGCATCTGGCAGCCCTTTCTCTTCCTCTCTGCCTCAGAAACAGGGAACAGATAGCACCGCAGGTGGTTTTCCTGTGTCACTCCTATGGCTTTGAAACAGCAGCCTCAGAGAGATGTCTTTTCTGTGAAGAAACACCTCATTTTCTGCTTGCACTTTGACATTTCCATGGATGAACTGAGAAAGTTTTGTATTTTAATCAAATAATGCAGATTTCAGGTACAAGGTGGTTGTTCTGAAGCTCTTGAAAGAAAACAAAGACATCTCTTGAATGAAATAGAGACCTAAATCCAGCACTGACTTCACAAACACTGTTTCTGTCTCAAGCCCCACAGTTGCTTCTGTGTGTTTCTGGTCAGCTGTAATGATATCTGCCAAGCATCTCCTGGCTGAGACACCACATTTTCTCTGATGGATAACCCTGTCACTGTCTTGATGTCTAGACTTTTTGTGTCTTGCAGACCAAGAGTTTGTTTGAGGCTTTCATGAAAGCTGAGCCAGATCCCTGACAACATAATGAGGTTGTGGGACTTCTCTGTAGCTGAGTGAGATGAAACTGGAAGGAGAACTTCTGTGTTTCCACTGACCTGCTGGTAAGACGCTTGCCAGCTTACAACCTTCCTGCTGTAGAGGTTCCTGGGGAACCTTTCCCAGGGGAAGGTCTTAATGCATATCCATTTACACAGCAGCTGTTCTCGTCTAGGCAGTCAAGAGTGTTCCTGAGCCAGTTTTATATCACATCCATGTACTGCCTAGACTCTCTCCCTCCTTTTATACTTACTTCTCCTTACACTCCTCTGTTCCCAAAGGGTGTCCTGCTGAACACCTGTCTGCTTTACCTGTCCTCCAGTTTGTCCTCAACTTTTAAAGCACTTGTGCTGTTGCACTCAAAGTCTCCCAACTTGGGATCTGTGTGCACCGCCGCGCTCAGTAGCAGGTCACTGCCTGCTATACTGCACACCAGCTGACATCTGCTTAAGCTCATAGTCCCAGCTGGTTTTTACCTCAGAAGTAAAAATAAACCTGCTCCTGCTTCTACCCAAGGTGAAAATACCCAAGCAAGTAAACCATGTTCACAAAAGAAATAAATATGGGTCTTCCCTGAGGAGATAGTGTCATTTTGTTCTGAGAGGCAGGTCATAACAGATGAGATGTACGTGCTTGTGTTCTGCTGTGCACTTCTCATTTCTTCTTACAGAAACAAAGGCAAGAGCCACTCATACCAGCTAGTGGCTGTTGCCGGATAAGTATTCTCTCTTTTGAGGGTTTCATAAGAGAAGAAATGGGAATCCCACTCTTCCATCCTCCTCTGTACCTCACATCACAATCTCTTGAGAAGTGGCTTTCTTCCAGGTGATGCTCAAACTTAATCTTAACAACAGCAATTTGCTATCAATAAATTGGAAGTAGAGTGATTCAGCATCATAAAAGAGGCTGGAACTCATTGGGAGTCTTGTTTAGTTTCCTTTGTCGGCTTATAGAGTATTCGACAAGCAATGTTTCCTGGGTTTGATTCCATATTAGATGCTACAGCTTTGTATTTCACAGCTACCATAAACCCAGGTACAGCAGTGATGGGACCCATATAAGTACCTAGATAGATGATAAAAATATTGTTGTTGAGTCCTTCAGGATGTGCATCGTGAGAGAAAACACTTAATCTAAAGCATAAGGGGTTGTTAAATTTTACTATATAGCATATGCAATACTAGAATTTATTAGTGTAGTGTTCAGTACAGTAACTGACGTGCTGTTTCAGTATTTTTTTTAAAAACCTGTGAAATAAAAGAAGTTGCCGAACTTCCTGCCTCTGTCTTCCTACTTGCAATATGTGAATGTCGGTGATACCAAGTGAAAATGGAGTAAATTGAATATCAGCATACATATACAGCACACAGGTGGAACATAACTCACATGTGCCCTTGAAAAAGTTTGTTTTTACTCCAGATCCATAAAGGACTGATTTCTAGTTTAGCTACAGTAATGGAACTGTGTGCTGTGGACACCGCTTATGACACTCCACAGTTTCTGCATTTAAGAACATGCAGGAGAGCTGGTCAGGATTAGATGCACTGTAGCAATCTTCAAGCTGTCTGTAGCAAACAGTTAGTAAAGCTCTGTTGTATTGATGACCAGAGCTGTTCCGGACAAAATAACCTGCATGAAGGAGTAACACAATCCCTTTTTGTGTTTACTCAGGCCCTTAAGCAGGGTAAATATCATTCACTCCCAGGTGTGGTCACTGCCGTAAGGACCTCACTTCTACCTGTACAGTGCAAAGATGAGTGGTAACAAACAGAATGAAAAGAAATGTAAAGGAAAGAAGGTGGTGTTGCCACTAAGACGATTCAGCAAGGCAATCCCAGAGAGCTGTGTAGTCATTATTTGCCATATATAACACTAATTAGTAGAAAATATTGCCAACCTTTTTATTTTTGGTGTGTTATCAAACACACTTTTGCATTTGTGCATTTATATTCAGTTTCTCTTCTAAACTGAGTATGAAATGACAGGATTAGCCCGTAGCTGCTTTCAGCATGCTGGGAGGGGAAAGTGCCGTTTCTTTACCTTTCCGCTGTCTGAGGGAAAAGCAGTCACTCTTTACAGAAAATCTGCATCAGTGGCAGCTTTTAAAGACTTCCTTGCTTGATGTCTGAATTTAGTTTGTAAAAATTTTGAAGTGCCAGCTTTTTCTGCATAAAAGCTGCTTATCCCTCAATAGCAAGAACTTCAAACAATTTGCTGACAACATCTAGACAGCCTCAACTGAAAAAGCTTGCAATGGTTACAGGTTCTCTTGGTGAGTGGGGGAGATTAAGAGCAAAATCCTACAGTGGTGATCACTGTTACACCGAAGTTCCTCTCCGCTGTTGATCTTTACACGTCTTCAGGCATGAATGCCACTTTCCACATTTCCGCACCTTGCAGTGTGCATATATTACCACTGTGCAGATTCATCTGCAGGAGCAGCCTGTCCCTCTGTGTTCTCTTGATGTTGGATCTTGGCTCAGTCAAAAGGCAGCCGGTGCTCTGCAGTGCTGCTTACACATGGCTGGTGGTTGTCTCACACTGCTTCATGCTAGTTTGCAAAGCCTAAGTGTCTACTTGACACCTTTCAGTGTCTGATATTAATTTGCCCCTCCTCCATGCACCCAGAGAAGCAGAGGAGCACAGTGCATTTATGCTTTTTTAAATCTGCACAAGAGGCAGTGAGATGCATTTTAATTATTTTCATCTGAGTATGTGCAGCATAGAGGGACAGTGTATTGATTTTTCTGTTTATTTTCCCATCTCTGAATGCATATATGATTTTTGCTGAGCAGCGGTAGGCTGACAACCTCAAGCTCACTGATACTGATCTTTTCAGTTGACTCTTCCTTATTGCATACCTTGGGGACCTGCCTTTACTCTAAGCGGTACTCAGAAACATAAAATTCAGATACATGCTGATACCACCCCCTGTTTTTCTGGGATCTGAAAGGAGAAAGCCACTACAGAAGTAAAGTCCCAGAGCAGTTAGGAAGCTCACCCCTGTGACTGCAGCATCTAAGAAACACCAGAGTACCTTTGGGAATACAAACCCTGGTGTCTGTGTACATGGTCTGCTTGAATTCCAGTACCAGGGTTTGCCTATAGCATCTCTGTCCATCTGTGTCGAGTGCCTACTGGAATAAGCAAAGGCTACATATGTCAGCAGATCTGGACAAGGAATATTTTTCTGAGGGTTTTTGGAGGCAGCTTTGGACACACAGCTCCGTGTATTAGATGAGAACAGGGCCTGAACTGACATAACACAGGTTCAAGCTGTTGATGCTGTGATCCTTCTGTGTCTTACCATCCTTTCAGTGGCTTAACTCCATTGTGCATGTGCAGGCAGTGGGTGTAAAATAAGCGCTGGGTGCTCATGGCAATCTGTTTGTCTGCTTTGAAACATGGTGCAAGTACTGTACGTGTAAGGAAATGGAAACTCCTTCCTAGTATCTAGCTCAGTCTTAAAATACCATTTGTATGGATCCCCATTTTAGGAACTCTATTTTCACCTGGCTCACAAGAAAGGCTGCTTTATCCCTGCAGGTAGAATAAAGATAGGCAGCTTCACAAACCTCATGAAAATTTTACTTAGCAGACAAACCAAGGATATCACTGAACACAGAAAATATTTTTTGAAAGGACCGAAAACAGATCTTCTGGGTTTTGTGCTCAAGCCAACAGGCTAGACTGAGAATAGCTGGTGGTCCTTGTCTGGCTCTAAGGCCCCCTGCAAGCTTCAGCAGCCTTGCTGCGAGCTGTTGCTTTAAACCTAGACGAAAGCAGCACCTGCAGCTTTTTGGGGCTTATTTTATAACAGCTGCCTCTTTCCCTTCCAGATTGCAAATACTCCTTTCTTTTCTCCCCTCTTGAGGTTACTTTAGGCTTCTTTCTTCTTCTCTTTTAATGTTCTCTATGCTTTAAAATAATTGGTCATGAGAGGAGTTACATGGAGGACTCCAGCAGCTTTCTTCCTAGCACCCCTTTGTGTGGAAATGTGCAGGGAAACCTTTGTGAAAAACTTTGGTCCTGTCAGAAAGTAAAGATTTGTGAAATACTAAGTCCCGCTATGCTCTTCTTCTTTACCTTCCTCTAGCCTATGCATACCATGGGGTCATCAGTATGAAGATAGACCCACGAGCAAACCCTTCTTCCCTTTCTCCACTCTTTGTCAGCAGTTCCATGTGCAGACATCCCCAGGCATAGTCATGCCAGTGCCATTGCAGAGGAAATTTCTGCACTGACAGAAGATGGTTTAGCAGTGGCTTTCCTTGCCAGGCTCCTAAGTGTGACAGTCACTGATTGAAGCTAGGTTTTGACTTGCTTTACCTCCCTTGCTGCCAACTCAACATATGAGGTGGTGGTACTTTCAGTGGTATTTTAGTAGTTAACAAACATTATGTGCATGCTGTGAGGAAAAATCCTACAATGAAATGATATAGTGTGTCATGTAGTGTGTCATTCTTTATAGCACCCTTTAAATGGATTTTTCACATTTTTTTAAAAAAAGTCTGTGGAACTGGAGCATAACAGGGGAAGATGGGACAAGCTAAGAAGAAGCAATTGAGAGAAAATCTTCAAGTTTGTGGCTATTGGAGCAAAAGGCAAAAAGGTAGAATCACACTTATGTGATTATTAATCTTACGCCCGTTTGCACTGGCTATAAGGTAGTTGTTGGCTCAGTTTGTACCACTGCCCATATACTGTGATTTGACCCTCGCTTTTTGAAGGTGGAAGGGGACATTAGAAAGCTTCAGAAGATCAGGGAGATGGGTGATAAGTTAAGGCAGACTTTAGCAGGCTTGCACTCCTAAGAACTTGGCTCCAGGTGAGTGAGTTAGGGGTTGCACTGCTCTGGAACTGAGCTGGCCTTCACTGACCCTTTTTTCCACCTACAAGTGTCATTGCCTCTTTGAGACCAGCCCAATTTCACCACTACCTCACATATAAGTACAAGGAAAAAGAGAAAAACCTGGGTTTATTTGCTAAAGCAGCTACCAGCTTAGTGTTTCAAACTACGGTTCCATTTCCATACTGTTATATGGCAGAATCCTAACATTTAACAGCCCATAAATCAAAAGTTTTCAGCTTTTTCCCTTCTGCCATGAGCGTTGCGATTCTTGACATGTGCTTTAGTTTCTTGTGGTTAGCCAAAGCTTGCTTGCAAATTTTTCCGGTTTAGAAATGTCCATAATTTCCTGTGCTCTTCAACAACAGAGGAATGCCAGCCAAGGCAGGCAGCCTTTCCACACAGCTTCTCACTTGTACACACCAAAGGCTGTCTCGGTGAGCAGGGTCTCACCCTGCCTCTCCCTGTCTTGAAGCAGACTGCAGCGAGACTCTGCTTTATGCCTTCCTCCTGGCAAGAGTGGAGGATTGGGAAGGTAGAGGGGAAAACTGCCTGAAAATGTCAAAAAAACAAACCAAACCCAAACCCCAAACAACTGAAGGGAACCCTACAACTTATTCACCAGTTGTTAAAAAAAAAAAAAAGTGTTATAGAGTTATGCGGAAATTTTCCTATTATTGTTGTTATTTCAGCTTGTAGTTGGCCATGGAAAGTTTCCAAAGAAATCAGTACTCTGGGAAACCTTTTGTTTTCCAGAAAGTCTGTAATTCAAAATCAATTAACATAAAAACATTAAAATTGTCTAACTTCAGAGACAGCAGAATGGAAGAAGGAGATGTGAGAGTGTGTGTGTGCAAGCAGTAGGAAATACAGTCGTCTAGGGTAATGTAAAAGGGTGAATGGAGAGGTCGGGGTGTCAGGTCAACACATGGTAGGCGCAGTTGCTGAGGAGGGTTGGGACGAGGAGACCACACACATGGAGTACACAGGGAGCAAGGAGAGCAGTTGGTGGCTGCTTTCCCTTTGGAGGGTAAGACAAATTGAGGAGAGGTGCAGGACTCAGGACAGCAGGAGTCCCAGGAGAGAGGGTGGAAATTCCCAAATGTCTTTCCATTCTTCGTGTCAGGTATGAAACTTGCATTACGTGTTTAGTCAGCTCTGAGTGCCTATTGTTATGAGTTACAGCTGTGGTTTCAAGACCAGGCTTGTGACCTGGCAGCCTGGGGTAATACTCTCTAATTGTCTTGCTTCCCACTATCAATGCTGAGTGAGGGTACCAGCAGCTACCGTTTTGGTGATGTTATTTTACTTGGATACAGTGCAACTTTTCTCTGCCATCTCTCTGGTGGGGTTTGAACCAGCTGGCTCATTTCAGTCTAGCTTAGGAGGGCACAGGGTCACTAGATCTTAAGGTACTGTCTAGTCGTGTGGAAGTGGAGGTGGGCCAGAGGGAGGGTCCAGCTGCTCTGAGGCAGATCTCTCTGCCTTTCTTAAAAGAGCACAACTATTTTAAAGTCCAAACTGTACCATACGCAGCCTGAAGTAAGGCATTTTCCCTTGCAAGTGGAGGAAACTGCTATAATTTCACAGATTATCTCTTTGTGCCTTTCAACTTTCGCTCATGCAATTTTCCCTCATCTTTTACTCTGCTCATGTCTGCACACGTCGCTCTCAGCCAGCCAGAAATGTAGAATAGAGCTCATTCCTCCTCAGGGGGAACCTAGGAGATTTGGGAGGCAGCCAGAGGTAACATTGCAAGCAAGAGACCTGTGGAAAGGAGAAGTGGCAGTAAATGCTATGAAGGCTGAGATCACCAGGGATGGGAGAGATTAACTGGAGTCACCGAGGTGGAAGGGAGAGAGGTAAAAGTTGGTTAAATATCCCAAACCAGTTCAGCGACATATGGAAGAACCTATCTGTATCCCAGAAGTACATTCGAAAGAGAATTCCACAATGACCTTTGCTTAAATAGAAGTCTGAAATGGGAAAGTTTATGCTAAATTAGACAGTAGTGTCACACTCTGAAAAACCCAGAGAAATGGGGCAAGAAGCAGTGCATAACATCATAAGAGGTGTGTGAACAGCAGGGCCAGCAGACCTGGAAACAACTCCCAACAGTTGAAGGCTCGGGGGAACGTGGTGTGCCAGTGGCACAGGAGGAGGTGTCCATGACTGCTCTGTCACAGAATGAGGCTTTGCAGGTTTTTGGGACAGTATTTTTTGGGACAGCCTTTCTGTGTGCTTGTGTTTTCCTGCAAGCTATCCCTTCCATTCAAAGTGCAGCATTAACTTTTAATAGATCATCAGTAGCAGGTACCTCAGGGTCCCCCATCTTGCATCCTTATATCTTGTTTCAAGATCAAATTTTAATTGGAACAAGGTGTGGCAGACAGAATGAGTTTCTATAAAAAGGCTGTAAAATGTCATCTTAAAGAGGAATGTATGTGATCCAGTTCAAGTACCAATACAAAGAAAAGAAGTGTTAAAGAAATAGCCCCATTAGACACAGGAAGGTCTCCTGGTAAATTGTTCTATTCTTTGGCAGGTATTTATTTAGGCTGATTCCAGTAAATGACAAAATATTTTCTGCTTTGGTGCCCAGTAAATGTGTTTTGCTAACAGCACATCCATTCACATTGCACTTTGTTTTGTTACTGAATTTGTTGTGCTGATAATGTGCACTTTTACTAGTTTCATCTTCTTTCATGATTTTTAAAGAATTGAATTTATGTAGTCTATTACCTGGTATTCCAAAGAAATTTTGTTTGGGCTTTTAACCAAATATTCATTTAAAATGTGTAATTTTTTCTGACTTGATATAATATTCTAGGAGCACCATTTGATTTACCAGAGAAACCATTTTGAACATTGTAGAAGCAACAATGGAAGGTTTGAAACCCGTGTAGGGTGTTTAAACTTCCAGTTGCATTTATGTAACACAGTATTTAAGCCACCTGACCCTCTCCCCTACCCCAAGATTACCTGTTCGAGTAGCAGAGGCAGCCAGGATTCAGCTTTTGTTATTCAATCTCTTTTCTACAAAGGAAATGCTCTCAAACGGCTGGTTACATAAGTTGAGGTTTGGTGAGGTTATATTTTTCAGTACTTGACCCTCTGCACTGCATTTTTTCTCATTCAGTTTGGGTTTTTCTGTCTCACATTCTGAGGGGTTGCACGTATCATACTTATTGCTGAAGTTCTGCAGCAGCATGTACATTTTGAGGTCTGTATGTATGCGAAGTGTAAATATTTTTTCACAGCAAAAAAACTATAAAGCTAAGAGTGGCTAAAATTAGAGCGTGATGTACGTTTTTTAAGCGTGCTTATGCAAGTTTAAGTAAGAGAAACATAGACTTTTTAACTTTAGCTGTACACCCTGAGCTTGGTGCAGTATTGCTATAATTAGTCAGCATTCAGAACCAGCTACCATTTAAAGACCAGTAACAACAGTACCATGTTCTTAGGGGTTATATTAAAATGAGCCACTCCTTATCTGTTCTGGAAGTTAAAGAAAACTTTACCTCGTGCTGCAGTGCCAGCTGGTTAGGCACATGCTGCAGAACTTCTCAAATTTTCAAATATTTTGAAACCCATGTTATATCTGTGTGAAAGCCACTTATATTACATCAACATTAAGAAACAACACATTCATGAGCCATAAATGCAGAGTACAGGCCTTAACATTCAATATATAGTTGCTTGGGTTTATTCTTTTTTTTTTTTTCCTTTTGACTGGTGGATTTAGGCATAACACCTACACTAATGGAACCTGTGAGTTTAAATATATATCCTAGGTGGTCTTTTGCATGAGAAGTCATAGAGCTTACATTACGAAATGAAATACAAAGTTGCCTGAAGCCACAGACAGCAAGCAGTTTGTTTTGATAAGGATTTTGGGACAGGCTGACAGTGTAGTTCATTGTGTCATTGCTATTGCTTGAATTTTAACATTAATCTTGCTATCTAGCGGATACATCTTAAAATGTGTTTTAAAACATGTTCTCCTGAGTATAAGGATATAGAAAAGCAGGATAAGGAGTTGTGGTTGTGAAGGAGCGAAAAAGAGTTGTTCTGCCTAAAAGCACATGGAATGTCTCCTTTCTTTTTCAAGCATTAAACACAGGCTCTTCCTTAGCAAAATGCTGAAGACAGGAACCATGGGAGAAAACAGCATGTGTGGCACAGGTCTCCTCTTTTGCTTTCTCACAGGTTTGGAGATTTCTCTCTAGACACAACATCGAAGGGCCTCATTTACTTCCATCTCAACATGGTTCTTTATGGTGGCAAAAAGTGGACTTCTAGTTAAGTGGGGCCTGAAGTTCCCAAGATCCAAAAAGGTTCACAGGCTCCTGGACCATTTTGTCCCCTTTACATACCTGGAATCCTGTACTTAGTCAGCCCTGGCGTGATATAAAGCAGACGGGACCCAATCATCAAATCAGTAAATATGTGAAATTATGATATGTGACATATGAAAGCAAGTATCTCTGTGAATCTTCAAGTTGGAATTTGCATTCAAAAGCAGTAAACTAAGCCAAACGGAGACCTGTCCACACCTTTTGCAATAAAAAACTCAAGGCATACATGCACAAGGCAGGACTTGGTGTAGACATTCTGAACAAAACACCATATAGACAGGTCTATCTACAAGTGGAGAAAGAACATGGGAAGTCTGAATTGCACATGTATAGCCTTATATGAGGTATTTTCTTATGCAAGAAGAGAGAAGGTTGATGAATTTTCTAAATTTGCCTTTATCTCTATACTGCCTTTCAACCTGGACTTCACGGGAATCTGGTTGGAGAACAGAAACCATATTGTTTAGCATGAGCGACCAGTCACACAGCATAAAAATGCTTGGAGATATTGGTACCATTCAGCAGCCCATAGGCAAAAATTGCTTTTATTGAACTTCTTCACTACACGGTTATAAGAAAAGGCTTTAAAAAACATTATACACTTGTGGTCAGAAAAAGCATCAAGTACACCACATCACTCTTAGTGAACACTTAATTTACTGTACTTGGAAGTGAATTTGCTTTAAGTCCAGAAAAGCATTGCAAATGCGATCTTTAGCAGGGCTGTGAAGCAATTGTGCAGTACTGGGCTTTCTGTTCCTCACACCACAGTCCTGCTCCCAGTCCCAGATTCATTATGGCTACCAAGAAATATAACTTATTGGGGCAGCAGAAAATTTAAGCAGCTCCTAACTGCAAAAGCCGTCATAGCATCTGAGCTATTTGGGATGAAAGCAACATGAGACAACTGCAGTTCCAGCAGGATTTGGCTCAGGCGTCGTGTGGGAAGCCTTTCCACTGCCAGACCAGTGATGAAAAAGAGAGAGAGGATGAGAGTGACATGAGTTCCAGGTTGTGAATCACTGCTTCTGTTGGCCAAGGAGGGTTTGAGTCTACGGATGTAAATGGGAGAGCTTAACTGTAGTTAAGCTCTGTGGACTCGCCTCCCTTCCTCCCTGCTAGAATTAACTATGCTTTTTATTTTCCTCTCTGAGATACACCTTCTCATACAGCATTTACTGTCACTAGTTGGAATATCTCTTTCCCTCCTGCATCCAAATCAAACAGTGCTGACACTGTGGAGTCACTGTTAACTGCCACTGACGTGGTGGCCAAGTCAGCCAGTGGATTGGTGGCCTCAGACCTGGTGGGTAGATGTCTCCATCTAATTGTATTCAGGATAAAATGATGACAATGCAGCGCACGCAGACTGCCCAGAAAAGGAAGGAGCCTCTATCCTTGAGAGAGAGTTTGACTCTTGGCTTTTGTTTTTCCCTCAAATACATTTAAAATGTTGACTCTCCCACTGGAGCAAAATAACTCCAGGTAAAAGAAGGCAGTGAACACATTAAAATAGGTGTTATACCAAAAATCAACAAGATATGAAAAAAGCAGCCATAGAAGAGGAGTTCGAAATCAAAGCTGCATGCATATTGAGATCTCCCTCATTCTAGTGAGTTCATCTCTCATCCAGCTACTTAGGAAGTGATTTTGTGTTGCAAAGAACAGCTATATATGCTTCTTTGTGCCAGACCCAAACATCCTGCAACTGCAGTCGGCTGGGGGTGGCATTTTGGCTGATTCTGCAGTGGAAACACACATCAGCCACAAAGTGGCTTCCAAGTTTGGGTCATAATTTTCCCCAAATGTGGTAAAGAAGTGAGATTTTGCCTCTCTCTGTTGTTGGGGCCTGAGCTGATTAATGAGGAAAGAGCAGGGAGCTGCACAGCTACTCACAGAGTGAACTTTGATATCATTTAATTCCAGCAAGAGACCTGCTTTTCACCCTTTCTCCTGGTCCCTAGGGAAACAACTGGGGAAAGCAGGACTCTTTGCAGCAGGCTTGACCCTGTGTCGCAATACATTGAGCCACCTGTGTCTGTGTCACTGTGCCCTTGTCCAAGTCAAACAGGTCACTTCCTGGCGTTCCAGGCCAGAGGGGAATGTCGCGGTGCGTCACGGCTTGGAGCGGAAAGCGGATAGTGCTGTGGGGAGCTCACGCTGTGACCGGCTCGGATGTAAGCATCACTCCCGTGAGCTAATGGCAGCAGACGGCTCATTCCTGTACTTGATGACAGGAGAAAGGCAGGGAAGGGGGAGCATTTTTTTCCCCGGAAACCTATCTGTCTGGCAGATAGCAAGCCCAGCATCCATGTGTCCTGGGAAGTTCAGATAGATGTGTTACTCTGCTGATTCAGACGCTGAGCTCCCTAGCTGCTTGGCTGGGGGTGGGTTTGGCAGATAGTCCTGCATGAGCCTATTGCAAAAGTTAAAAAGATATTTTCTCAGCTCTTTCCCCTTCCCTAGCCCCACAGAGGCACCAAACCTCTGGTTCCTTTCTCAGAAACTAATTAGTTGTCCACCATGAAAAGGGTATAAAAGTATAATGGTCAATATAATAAAATGGATTTGCTATATAGAATCATAGAACCACCAGGTTGGAAATGACCCATTGGATCATCGAGTCCAACCATTCCCATCAATCACTAAACCGTGACCCTCAGCGCCTCGTCCACCCATCCCTTAAACACCTCCAGGGAAGGTGACTCAACCACCTCCCTGGGCACCCTGTTCAAGTGCCCAATGACCCTTTCCATGAAAAATATATTGAGGATTGGATGAGAATCACATTTCTTTCCTTTTTCTGTATTTCTCTTTCTTAGTAGTGTGCACACATTTCCTCTGTGGTGGGGTTCCCATCACAGCAGTTTTGGGCAACCTTAGTCATGCAGGGCTGTGTTGGGGCTGGATTCGCGGAGCCAGCATCAGATGAGCTGTCTGGGACAGGAGCTGGCCTTTGCATTCCGCCCGTGTGAAGAGGGAGGGAAGAGGGATGACATGCCTCTCAGCTTGTCTAAATTGGCGTAAAGGTATACAAAGTGACAAGGCATGTTGAAGAAGTGTGTAAGCCTTTTCATCCAAGATCACCATTCTGGCACGTGCAAAAAGAGGTTTTAATGAGCTGCGCTGGCTCCGGGTGCTAGGGAGAAGGTCTTGCAGTGCTTCTGCCTGCCCCCTGTTCACCCAGTCTGGCTCCCTGCAGGCTAACTTATTTTCAAGGTGTATGAACAGAGATGCCACTGCCTTCCTCCAAAGCTCAGTATCTGGCTGATTGTTTTCTTAGCATGAGCGTTCAGAAAAATGTTCTTAAACCACAGTGTCTCCAGAGGTTTGTGGCAAGAAAACAATATTAATTTGCACAGTCTAGAAGCAGAAAGATGAAAAAAGAATAAAATACACTGTGTTCTTTGTTCCAAATATCTGGAATTAATGTCCTTGTTAGAAACAAGTGCCATAAATGACTCTAATGTGTTTTTTAATCTTGTTTATGGAGCAATACGGTATTACTGCTCCAGCACCGGTGCACTGTACGGCACAATCCACCTCTTTTCCCTTTTTAATGAGCAGAATCTAATTAGCTATTGCATTGGGTGTGCACCCATGGTTTATTTCATTTTCCAAAGGAGAGTGTGTTGTATCAGCTTCTGGAAAAGTCAAGGATAGCTGCCTGTGTCATGGAAAAGTAAGACTTGATTAGCAGAGGATGTTGGAAGCCAAAGTAAATACTAGAAATGTGTAAAGCAGTTAAGGTGATGTAGATTAGTAAGTAGGAAGGGATGTGTATATCTGAGTGCTTGACATGATTGATTTTACATTGAAAGGGAAGTTACTGCGTTACTACATTTTTAGTTGGAGGTCCCTGCTGATGGCATTGGAGCTATTCCAAAGTCCCACTCAACTCAAAATCTCAAATATTGTGAAGAGTTGGGCCAGCATTCAGATCTTTCCTGACCTGCGAATACAGAAGGACAAGTGACAAGAGAGGGAAAGTGAAACTTTAAAAAGCACGCCCGTCAGCAAAATGCATTGGTGTGCGCACACAGCACCTCTTCGTTGAACCACATCCCCTGTGTTTAAAAAACATTCCCCCCACATAAAAGGTAGAGGTGATGGTAGCTGGGACTATTTAAAAGACAGGAGGAGTGCTCTGCAAGCCTTTGAGTCTTGCCTCTTACTCCTTTATGTGTTGCTGACACACACAGCTGCAGTAAACATCACTGACAAAGCAGCAGGTGAATAGCTGCACTTATTTAAATCAGTCACTGAGACACATCCAGTCAACTCAGTTATGCAGAAAGTATGAATTAACACGTTATTACCTTGTCATTTACAGACAGAAGTTTCATAGCACAAACCCCATTATTATGTGTACATATAATAAAAAAAAAGTGTTGTTTGGGTTTTTTTTTACAGCAATCCTAAGACTTTTAGACTTGCTAAGAAGTGGGTCCAACTTGTGGTTAAATCCTGCAGACGATAGTCTTGCTGACCTCAGGATTTTCTGAAGATTAAAATGCAGATGTCTGGACTTCTCGAAACCCCCACGAAACTTCAAAAACATTAGACCCATTTCACTCTTCCCCAGATATCCAAGATGGCCATAAACCACTTGAGCATCCTGGCAAGATTTCCTGTAATAGACAATCTGTTGAATAGCTCTTAGTGGCTCATTAGCAATTTTAGGGTTTGTATTTTAGCCAACGAAATCAAAGTTTATCCTTTAGCTTTTGCTGAACTACATGAATTATTTATAAGGTGCACCCCCAAGTGTGTGCAGGTACAATAGTTTTTCCAGTTGTGCTATTTTTATAACAGAGTATTATTCAAAATGCATGCTCATGGGGGTGTTCTGTATAGAGATATACATTAAGTATGAGCCAAGAAAAAAAAAGGAATCTCCCAGTAAACCCTAGGGCTTCTGAGACCATGATCACTGTGCCATCCCCAGCGCTGCTTCCTACATGGGTCTTGCTTCCAACAGGAGCCTGAGGCCAAGGTGTTGAGGTCGGTGCCTGCCTGGATGTGGGCTCATATAGATAAAAATTTGTGTTAGCTGAAACAAATGGAAGTCATTACTCAGTGATAAGCCTGAAGTGCTCACACACTCAAGGTTCCTGGCAAAAGCTTTCCAATGCAAATATTTACATTAAGAGTTTGTACATAGATTTACATTCAGGGTTTGTGGATAGAGTTACAGTGTGGCAAATACTCCTCATCTAGACAAACTGGCAGGAAAGAAACATTATTAAGAACAGAAATGCCCGTGTGCCTGCTTGAGAGAAATCTAGAAGGTCTCAGTGCGTGCATGTGTCTCTTTTGTTTACTTAAGCTGTTTTAAGTTCCTCAAGTGGTAACTGTGAGCCTTGGGTATCCATACAGTTTGAGAAACAGAAGTATGCTTGCTGATGGAAAATGCTTTGTATATTAGGATAGTTGGCTGGCTCCACGGCAAGGCATTTTTTTTATTTTATTTTCGAATAAACTGATTCTGCTTTAAGCTTTGTTTCAATGGCCCTTTTGACAGGAGGATTGCGAAGGATGTTTCTGCTTTTGGCCCACCCTTGGGTTTTGATTATCCTTTGCAGGAGGCTGCCTTTTTGGCAGCATGGGCCATTAGCTTTCCTCTTGTGGTTTCAGTTTTTCTTCTTGCTTTTCCACCGGGATTCTTCTTCTTCCAGTGCTTTTCTGTTTTCAGTAAGCAGTTTCTGCAGATCTCCAGGTGAGTGCTACTGATTATACATAAACAACTTCCTTTGATTGAATAGGTCATTTATTTTTCAGTCCTCTTTTATTAGATTTAAGGGGTTTTGCTTGGTTGGTTATTGGGTTTTTCAGAGCAGAGAGGGGAAGTGGGAGGTGGAGGTAATCACAGCTCCCAGGAAAGGTACTGTTACCAATTAAGCCTTGGAGATTATTTTTAGTGGCTCAGATGTGATTGCTACTTCATGAAATTTCTATGCATTATTTAGGACAAAATAAAGCCTCTCCTTCTGTATGACCCAAAGAAACAAGTTTTTACTCCTAATATTCATTTTTAAGTGGTCAGAAAACCACTGTGTAATTCCCACTTATCCTAGGGCCCCTGAAACTCTTCCCATAGAGGCCACATCTGCAGGCCCCCCTCCTAACAAAACCTTGCCTCCTACACCTAGTACAGAGATGCAAAGGAGAACTTTTAGGACACCTGTTACTCCTGGATTCTGGTTATGTCTTTTGATAACTGCTTAGAAATGTATGTTGTAGGACAGGATTTTTAACCTTGTCTGGTATCTTGGTTTGAGCTTGTGACATAATTTTGGAAAAGCTAAGTTAAGGGTGGAGTTAAAAATGTCACGAAGGTAATAGAGATATGGCCTGAAGGGCAGAGAAGTTCTGGGAGAAAGACAAGAAGGCCCTTGTCTGCTCTTGATTATTTTTTTTACCTATTCTAATGCTCATGCTTTCACCACCACAGATCCAGTACTGGTGACAAGTCTGTGCTGTGTGAGCTTGTCAGATGGTACAGATATTGACTCTAAATCCACTGAGTCAGTAAGACTCCTGTCCAAGTCTTCAGAGATCCAGGCTGAGTTTACATAGTTTATGCCCAAACCTCCATGCAGTCCTCCATATCTACTGGATCCTGGATGATCATAGAATCATAGAATCACCAGGTTGAAGAGACCCATCGGATCATCGAGTCCCACCACTGATAAACCAGACATCTAAAGCTCCAACTTTGTGCCCAGAGACATGTCAGCCTCAACAGAGCCGAGCAGCTCGGTACCAGCCTGCTGCCCATGTTCTGTCCTGCAGCAAATGCAGCTTTTTCAGAGTGGATTCTGCAAAAAGGCTGTTGTAGGCTATTGCCTTCACTTGAAATACAGCAGGGATGCCACTGCAGTTCCTGCTCTCCTGATCCAGCCACCCAGGATGAGAATGCATCTTCCTTACTCTTTGCTGTTAGCTTTGTCTCCTCCTTAACCTAACAGATTTGAAGAACATCCCCCGTTCTCTGGACAGTTTCCACACTAGTGCTGTCTAACCATTTTGAGGTGTGTGCAATCCCTTAATTCATAAAGTTGGAAGGGTTAGAAGGAAGTTGTTGAGAGGAGGCAGCTGGCCTCTTCTCCCAAGTGACAGGGGACAGGACAAGAAGGAATGGCCTCAAGCTCCTCCAGGGGAGATTTAGGCTGGACATTAGGAAAAAATTCTTCACAGAAAGGGTCATTGGGCACTGGAACAGGCTGCCCAGGGAGGTGGTTGAGTCACCTTCCCTGGAGGTGTTTAAGGCACGGGTGGACGAGGTGCTGAGGGGCATGGTTTAGTGACTGATGGGAATGGTTGGACTCGATGATCCAGTGCATCTTTTCCAACCTGATGATTCTATGATTCTGTGATTGTTAAGCACAGTGAGCAAAGCATGTTTCTGAAAGGTGGAAGAGCAGGATTTCGCTGCTTATGCCAAAAATCACCCATGCGGCTTTATGCATATTTTTGCTGAAAGATATAAACAGACCTTGGGGTGAGAGCCACTGCGCAAAGGCTCTGGAGAGGTCTGTGTCCTAGTGGCATTATACACAGGAAACGTACAGGAAGAACGGCTTTCGCACTCTCTGTCCCCGTGTGCTCCTTCAGGATGTCTCAAGGACCACAGAGAATTTGGCTTCCAATTCATTATTATGTAAATTACAAGAACATAGAGACAGCTGCTGAAATAAAGCATTTTCAGGGGGTGGGGTGGTGTCACAGTGGGCTTCAACGTGCTGTTTCCCAAGGGTTCAGGAAGCACGGGGCCAAACTAGAGTACCGACATGGAACACCTCATACTTCACTGAAGTCATGGTAATAATTCTCAATTTACAAATCTCATGGGAAGGGCTCACGTAACACTGGAAAGGAGTTGCTAGTACTTATTTCTTAGCTCTCTGATTTTGTACAGTCTGGTACAAGAGATGAAGCACAACAAACAAATCCTTGATTGTTAGAGGCCAAAAATATTTGGATAATTGTGCTTCACCATCAGCTTCAGTAACAAAAGCCCATTCAATATGAGGAGAACGAGGCTTGTGCCTATTAGCTGCTGTCACTCGCACACAAGACTGGTGGTAGCCATTGACTCCAGATCACCAGCTATGACATGCCTTGAGAAAGGCACAATTTAAAGTAGTGAGTTATGCTCTATTTATGTTCTTTATTCCAAATATAAACCCACCATAATGCCATTTGTGTTATTTCAGAGCAGTAAGAATCACCCACAGAGTGTTTTATAAATGATTTCTCTTCAGTATAGCTTTATATTGCCAGGGCAATTGCTTCTGCAGTCCTAGTTCCAGTCTTCTCACCTTACTCTGAATCCAGCACTTGTTGAAATTCCTGAGATCTCTTCTTTTTTGTGATTATTAGCAGACCCCACACTGCCTCTGTAGCCCCACATGCAAGAACTGATATTTAGGCACACTCCTAGAGTCTGCTGGCTTTTTCCAGTTGTTTGAAAGTAGATGCTTGCTTTTGGTCTTGAGCTGGAAGGCAGATTCCCACTGTGAGATTGCCTGCATGCATTCACCCCCACTCTGATTGTTTGCCTAGCCACATAGTGAAGGGAACTGAAGACACTAGGCAGCGGAAACACATGCTGTATGGCCAGCCCTCCACAGTCTTGGTAAGCAGCAGGCCTTAAGGTTTCACACAACTAACTGCTCTAATTCACAGAATCACCAGGTTGGAAAAGATGCACTGGATCATCGAGTCCAACCATTCCTATCAAACACTAAACCATGCCCCTTAGCACCTCGTCCACCCGTCCCTTAAACACCTCCAGGGAAGGTGACTCAACCACCTCCCTGGGCAGCCTCTGCCAGTGCCCAATGACCCTTTCTGTGAAAAATTTTTTCCTAATGTCCAGCCTGAACCTCCCTTGGTGGAGCTTGAGGCCATTCCTTCTTGTCCTGTCCCCTGTCACTTGGGAGAAGAGCTCAGCTCCCTCCTCTCCACAACCTCCTTTCAGGTAGTTGTAGAGAGCAATGAGGTCTCCCCTCAGCCTCCTCTTCTTCAGGCTAAACAACCCCAGCTCTCTTGTAAGATGTGTTCTCCAGCCCCTTTATTGTTTGGCTGTAGCTCAGCCCAAAGGAGCCCTCCTCCATCTGAGTGGGGTCACTCCTTCAGGCCATTCTGAGAGCACACAGGAGTTACCAGCAACCAAGTTATCTAAGCTGGTAGGTGAGAGAGAAGGCTTCAGGCCAACAGGCAATGATACTAAAAGATCCTTTATTCTGTCCCCTCTACATCATCTTTATGCACTAGTCATGAAACTAGTGACCAGACACAGGGCACAGGCAATGTATGTCTATGTTTATGGTGTCCTTTTTAGAGAGAGAATTAGGTGGACCTGTCTTGTGAAACTGCTGTCCCTTGGGTTATAAATGAGATCACAGCCAGAATTCAGACATTCCCTGTTACCTTTGCTTACCCAGTGCCCAAGGTCTGCCAAATACCAACCAAGCAGGCCAGACCTGCACCTCTGCTTGTAAGGGTTAATTGCTGTAGCTTTATCAGATATATATGGAGGAACTGAATGTGCACAGATACTGATTTATTTTGATAGAATGAGGCAGGAAACATTTTCTTCCCACATATGGGTAGGCAGATGTCTTCTGAAATTCCAAACCCTTAGCTGAGAACTTGCTCGTGTGTGACCTGTGCTGAAACAGAAGTACCCACGTGAGGGGCATCTACTCTCCTTTTACACATGCTTTGGATTCAACTCTCAGAGAGAAAAGAGACACTGTTCACAGATGCTGTGCATCATTAGTGGCGTGTAAATTATTTCTTCACCTCAGAGAAGTGCAATTTTTTCATCCCAGATCTGGGACATTGGAAACTAATTTAGATAGTCCATGAGTCCATGATAGTCCATGACAGTTCCTGGAGCGTTATGCTGGTTAACAAGTAACAGAGCCACAGCAGTGAGCAGCATGCAAGCAACTGATGGGAGCTCTTGCTTAGAGGAGAATGTGCTGGCAAAGAGGAACCACAGCCAGCCCTCGAAACAACTTATTGTCAAGTCCACTAGTACCATGGTTTTTATGTAGAGATTTTTTATTTTAGATTATGGTGTCAGAGAAAGTGATGTCCTGTGCTTAACACAGGATTTCATAGGTCATAAACTGTGTGCAATCACAGAAGTGCTGTTTAAACCAGTAGTTTGAAATGTTTGTTAGTTGTTGCTGTTGTTATCTCTCCCAAGAGATTGCTGCTGTTGCTGTCTGTAGGTTGTGATTTACAATAGCATAATCATCTGAAAAGACTAGATTTGAGAAGCTTCTCAGATAATACAAGTTAAGCAATACTTACAGACACCAAATTGACTTAAAAAACCACTTTTTCTTACTTGAAGATGTATTATCTTATTAAGTCCCACCCATCGACTCTCTAACTGTTAGAGAAAGGTGGTTTTTAATTGGGGAATGTGTATTAAAATGAGAAGAAGGCAGAGATTTCTGTGAATTCTAATATTAGCAGTACCACTGTCTTAGTGTGACTGAAGTATTCAGTAGCAATACAGGTGCTGATTGACTTTTCTTGTTTAAAATCACATCAAGCTATGTTTTTTCTCCCAGAACCTGATGTAAGTCTGTGAGTCTTCTCCCCTGAAGTGATTCAGAAAGAAAAACTATTTGATGTTTTGTCTCGAGTATGTAAATCACGTACATTGTAAGAGACTGTAAGAGGCCTTAAAACCTGTTGGTAAGTTTTCTAGTAATACATTATTGATTTATTAAGTTATCAAAGATTACTTAGCCCTTCAGGAAAAAGATCGTCTTTGAGCAGGGAGTTTGAGCTTTTTTTTTAACACAGTGGACTTACAAAAAGTTTTTAACCTTATACTAGTTCATTTTTACTTTGATATTATTCACCAGTAAAAAGCCCTCCCCTTTGTTTACTTTCATTTCCTTGAGCTTTGTTGGGGTTTGACACTTCCAGGCCTCTGTCAAAGGAGTTCAAGGCACATCTCCCTGCATGTATCTTCTGCTCGTCCTTCATGGAAGACCATATATAGCAGCTCCGTAGGGATGCAGAACTCTGTGGTGGGAGAAAGCAGGGAAATACAGGACAGTGAAGTATAAGGGCTCCAAAATGAGCTGGCGCAAGACCTCTCTGGATTGAATTTTGCTGCTTTCCAGGACAGGGGGTCAAGGCTGGAGAACAGGCCTTATGAGGAACGGCTGAGAGAGCTGGGGTTGTTTAGCCTGGAGAAGAGGAGGCTGAGGGGAGACCTCATTGCTTTCTACAACTGCCTGAAAGGAGGTTGTGGAGAGGAGGGTGCTGGCCTCTTCTCCCAAGTGACAGGGGACAGGATGAGGGGGAATGGCCTCAAGCTCTGCCAGGGGAGGTTTAGGCTGAGCATTAGGAAAAAAATTTTTCATGGAAAGGGTCATTGGGCACTGGCAGAGGCTGCCCAGGGAGGTGGTTGATTCACCTTCCCTGGAGGTGTTTGAGGGACAGGTGGACGAGGTGCTGAGGGACATGGTTTAGTGATTGATGCGAATGGTTGGACTCGATGATCCAGTGCATCTTTTCCAACCTGGTGATTCTATGATTCCAGTACAGATTCAGAAAGAGCAGGGCTGGGGCAGGAAGTTTCCATGTGTTTAGGACAAACCAGCAGTAAAAAATCAAGGCGAGAGCCCTGGAGCTCCAGCATCCTGTCTTCTTATCCACTACAAAAGATGGGAAGGTGGAGGAAGTAGCTGCAGCTTCACTCCTCTCATCACCCTTAGGACACCCCTTCCCTGAGGAGTAGCCGGCCCCACAGTCCCACAGCTCCGTGGGACCCAGCCCCAGCCCCAGCCCCAGCTCCAGCACAGTGTCCCTGCAGCACCAGGGCTTTGGCTGTGAGAGGCAGTTCAGCTACGGGAGTTTTGCAGCCCAGGGCCCTGCTGCTGCAGAGGCAATTTCCAGCTTTACCCAGGCCTAGAGAACAATGGCCTAGGTATTGCCCATTTCTTTCATAGAAGGCACTGATGAGAGCAGCAGGTCCACGTGTTGTGCCCAAAAGAACCTACTCAGATTGAATGACAGTGTACAGGTTGGCTCCTAGATCTTTTCTGTCCTCAGCTTCTTGCTAGAACAAATTTGTTTTGATTGTTCCACATAGTAAGCTGTTGTTGATCAGTGTAAGGCTGAATGGTGCTGGTGGCTGACTCATCACTCTTGGCGTGACTACTGCACAGCCTAATTAGTAAAAGTGAGGTAGTACTGAGTAAGAAAAAAGGGCTAGTCACTAACAAAGGAAGAAACAAGGAAAGGGAAAGGAATCTGGCAGCCATCATATGGACAGAAAACATTGAGAGAATGAGGTTTTGCCACATCTAAGCTGTATTTACTTTTTTGATGCTGCTTGATTCAGTAGAATGCTTGGGTTTTGAAAATGGAACACTGTGCAGTAGAAATTAGCTGAGAAGCAGCATCTTAATATACAGCACAAGACTGCACAGAACACTTCTGACGGTGAGAGAGCCTGATTTCTTAAACAGTCATTCCCAAAGAATGTTACAAATATTTGTAGGAGAGAACAAGTTGGTGAAATACAATTTTGTGAACAGCTGTCTGCTTATTTAAAGCACAAATGATCTTACAGCAGTTCTGTGTGTTTTCTTTTCATATCAATGTTAAGCTTATCTTATAAACACATCTTTAGTACGTAAAGTAAGTCAAAAACATCCATTCTAAAACTCGGATGCAAAGAGAATGTGGTTTGGATACTTACTGGCATGAAGTGAGATATCCTGTCTTATTCTTTTTTGTTCTGTGATACAGTTGTAGCATTATCTGTTATCCAGGGCTTTGGAGGATCTATTGTAAGCCTGTCAAAGACTTTTCAAATTACTTTGGTTTTGTAAATATTAGATCACAAAAACTGAGGAATGAGTCGCACAGAATTTCATTAAACAATGTGTCCCTTTATTGTTTTTCCTGTTTTGGAGTAGAAATTAAACTAGCATGAGTAACACTCCGCATATTTATTCGTTCAATGAGAAAAAAAAAAAAGTTCAAATAATTATCATGCCCATAGAAATGTGCACTCAAGATGCAGCTTTGACATTAACTAGTCACCGCTGCCTGCTGGTTGTACACTCAGAGAGAAGAGGTGTCTTGCATAAGATCCCAGTGTCCATGATGGAGACAGGACTGCTGTCCCGTGATCAGTGTCTCTCCTTCTTAGGGACCTGGGCAGTCCAGGACTAACAAGCTATGGGACAACTTCATTTGGCAGTTTTCTACACAGGAGAACATTCCCACAGCAAGTGGTATCTTGGCCTGGCTGCCTTTCTGGCTAACACCCACTGGCTCAGAGAGCTAAGGACATAAGTGCTCCAGCTATGGGGCAGTTGGTGTTGGGTGAGCATGAAGGCCACATGGCTGGAGGCTCGGAATGGCTGAGCCTGAACTTGGGAATTCAGATTAAAACATGCAAGAGTCCAAGGCTGGGACAGAGACGCAGAAGTGAGAAGACAACAAATCAGCAGCTCATCATGAATTTGCAGAAAACCCTCTGCCCTTTGCCCCACACTTAGTTTCAGGAAATCCTTCAGTATCCTTCCTCAAAAGGGTCACAACGTTCAGTTGCTATAGGTTATTCTTCTGCTACCTCATGGTGCAAAGGTCGGCGTCCTGCCAAGGGAGGTCTTGCCTTGCTGAAGACCATCTGGGTGTCAGAATGCCACTGGACAGTGGATGTCTTGCTTGTTTTAGCATCATTTTTAAAAGTCTACATAATTAGTACTTTTTTGTTCTAATTAGTCCTAACTTTATACTAACTAGAAAAGGTAGAAAAATAGTCAGGTTGTGAAATGAAACACTTAAAACCAAGGTGTCATGATTAAGAGTTACCTGCATATTTGATGCCGTTATGCATATCCACTAGGATATTTTAAAAACAACTTTCAGTCCAATTTTATTTTATGCTGATGGTTGTTCAATGCAAATATTTTTGTGAAGCTGTTAATTTCCACAGTGTTCAGTACTATAAACAGTCATCACAATAGCAGCACTTGCTAGATATCTTAGCCTCCTTTTACAGATGGAACAAACTTCTTCATGGCCAAGTAGCAAGCACATCTAGCAAGACAGGTTTAGAAGTTGGGATATCTTGGTACCTTTTCCTTAATTCAAATGCTTGTTTATTCTGAGCCACAGCAGTAGATAAAATATACAGGGTGGAGATGAAATCCTGCCTGTACAGAAATTAACATAACTCAGACATTACAGTGCAGATGTATCGTTAAGGTCTAAGTTATTCTGTTCACCAAACCAAATTGCTTACAAATTGGCAAACTAACAAATATCAGCATTTATCAAAATTAAATCCAGATGTTCTTCAAATCCATGTATCATCAACTACTTCCAGATGTAAATACCCATGGATAGTTTGGAGGAACCTCACTCCCGCAGACGGTTTCCATCACGATTCTCAAAATTAGCACTATTCACAAGTGATACGCAATGATATTTGGTCTCTTCAGGAAACAATACTTGTTGCTTTCCTTAGAGCCAGGTATCCTGTAACCACATCTGAAGGGAGCATCCGAATATAGGCAAATTCTTCAATAGTACTAAACCTCAGCTTGCTCTGGGGATCTGTGTAGTTTGCCTGAAAAAAAACAATGGAAGCGACACCATTCAAAGAACACATCAAGAATGATAAAAAAACCCATCTAATTGCAAGATCACAAAATAGTGAATTTATTCTCCCAGTAACAGCACTGCTGTTCTACCATGTGGCCAAAACTGTATTTTTTTTGTTTTCTTCTTGTGTCAGAACTTATGAGAAGTTAACAGACCCCTATAAAATCACATTAGAAATGCATTAAACATAACAGAGGGCTAAAATAGTTTCACACAAAACACAGTGCAAAAGAAATTCCTCAACTCTCTAAACTCACCCTAGCAACTCTGTGCCTTGTGCAGTCTCTCACAAGGCAGCTCTCCAAACCGTCAGGCTGCTGCCAATAAATTACCCACAAAGAGCCTGAATTATGGGTGCCCTGATAGCTTTGGACCGCTTTTCTCCTCCTGCATACAACTCGGGTTTTAATTTACTTTAAAGTGGTTGTTAAAGCAAGGGTGTCTCAGCTTATGGTTCTGTGACTGAACTGATAAGAAATTTGAACTCAGCATTGTGCTTTTCTACAGACGTCTGCTTTCAGGATAGCAGCCTGGCCAGCTAACCCTAGGCTATGCTTGTAGCCTCTGCTATATTTGGACCCTGGGTGCCTGGGAGTGGTGCCAGCTTCCTTCCATCCTCTCCCCTTCCCTGTTGCTACAGAAACCTTGAGCTCAGATGAGCTCAGGGGCAGCACAGGAGGCTCGACTGGAAGAAGGTAGGCTTCAGGGTACCACCTCTCTACTTTCTCCCTCCAGGACAATCACCACCTGCTCCTCATTGAATTACCAAGTGCCTGCAAAGGCTCTGAAAGTGTTTTCTGTACTTTTCTTTAACAGGAGATGGTGGCAGCCTGCAAGGCACAAGCAGTAGAGATCCCTTAAGACCTACTAAAACAGAAAAGACCAGGAAGAGCTGGAGCATTCCCCCCATTCATACTGCTGAAGTGCAGAACTCTTTATCATTTTTATCTTGCAAAGGATTTGTTAACCACAGTAACAATCAGGTTAGTGATCTGGCCTGATAAGACCTAGCAGAAAATTAAGTGTTATTTATAGTTTATTTCTTTAGAAAGAAATGCTACAAGGTTAATTAAATGTAGTAAGCTAACAGTCAATCCACCAATCAATTTTCAAACAAATGGCAAAGTTAGGACATTAGGAGTAAATTACACTGGGTGGTAACTTAATGTTTACAGCAGGTATAAATT
Organism: Phaenicophaeus curvirostris; assembly: GCF_032191515.1. Taxonomy (NCBI): domain Eukaryota; kingdom Metazoa; phylum Chordata; class Aves; order Cuculiformes; family Cuculidae; genus Phaenicophaeus; species Phaenicophaeus curvirostris. The sequence goes on from NC_091394.1 coordinate 12,665,427, forward strand.
TATTTTTCTTTCACATTTTAAATCTGGCCTCGTGTATCTAAAAATAAGACACCCAAGCAGACTGCTTTTCAACTGCGCATGGTTCTGAAATAAACTAGCTAAGCAAAATCAGCAATTTCTGCTGTGTACCACCCAGATTAAACGGTAATTCCTCAATATTCTGATACTTCATATTGGGCCATATTGTTTGCACACACAAATTTAGGGTAACCAGTCATTTATGCCATGACTTCAGTCTGAAAACAAACTTTACTGTTACTTCAGCAATAATTAAAACAGATGACCAAAATGAAGTAGGTGATTTTGCAAAGAACCTCTATCATGTTTAGAAACTTAAGGCAAAGGCCACAGATACATGCTTTCCAAATGCAATAAATAAGTTATCTCCATCTGTTTCTATAGTAACAAGGCTGATCCATTTTTCAGGAAAGGAAGAGAAATATGAATGTTTCAAGGTTTGGGATTTTTTATCTGCTTTACAATAAATTTCTTTGTTATGCATGTTAAAATAGCTAAATATTTATCTTGCAAGTTTTATTTTTGCAGTGTCGATATAGTAGCTATCATTTTTGAATTCTAGGCTGCATTACAAATATAAATTAGCTGCCCTGCTTAGACCATTGGTAAATTTAATTCCATTTGTGTTACACACAGAAAGAGAAGAGAATCAGTAGAATTTAATTGTGGCATTTAATATAACTGCAGGTATACTAATGCGATTGTTTAATACACTTCTCTTTTTTTTTGTACCTGCTAGACCATTTAATTTTTCCCTAAGTGGATAATGTTAAGGAATTTATTTTACTTCTGTTTTTCATGGGGAATCCAGTATTGCCATAGAAAATATATTCTTACACAAACGTTTTCAGGTTTTACACAGAAAATACAGGGACATTTTTTTTATGCTAGGATTCTAAAATATTCTGCTACCCCACGTATCTTCTTACTAGGAAATGATCTTGACAATAAATTTAGTGCTTCTTACGAAACATTTCTGGCTTAGCAGATTAAAGGACGCACTGCCTCAGTCATCTAAAAAAAAAAAAGATTTTTTAAAACATGGTATTTTTCTTGTAGTCTGAAGAAGACTAGCAGGCCAGGTAAAATAGGAAACAACTGACAATGCAATTAGAGGATGGAAAATTAAGAAAGGAAAAAAAATGAAATTGTAAAGACAAAAATGAAATTAAAGCAGCACTGAATGGATTCCTATAGAAAGGAGAGTATTTATACTGAGCTAGAATAGTTAGAGTACATAAATCACTGATGGAAAGGAGGAGCTGGTAAAAAAAACATGAGGAACTGAAAGGAAGACTTTAATTTCCTATGGCTAAACTGACCCTTAGATGGTTGGGACACAGTCCTCACATTTACAACCTGCATCATCATCTTGCTATAGATGCAATGACTGACTCGTTTTGTAATGCATTAAAGGGCAGCACTGGAAAGCATTATTTGGTCCCTTGGAGATGGGGCAGTGAAAGGGACTTCTGCCCTTATGCCATCTGCCCCCACATAAGCCCCTCAAGCCCCTCAAAGGTCAGAGATGTTGATGCAACACAAATAACACTTGGTGTGAATGCTACTAATCCTTGCAAAGCAAGTCTAAGGGAAGAGGATAGGAAATATGAATACCATTAAGTGACCCAGTTAGGATTTTTCTTCTGTTTTGGTGAAACCTACTTATAATTATTTCAAGTGTCCACCTGTCCCCTCTTCCTTCATCCACTGCATATAGAGTAGGGGTATTTATACAAAATTCCTTATTCAACTGTCCCCTGCTCCTTGTCTGAAAAGAAGTTGCTGTTATATCAAAACAATACTCTTAGTAGTACAAGACTGTAAGTCTGCCTGGCAGGAGGGAATTATTTTCCATGGGTTTGTGAGCAGCCTCTTTCATTTGCTGTCTGCCAGAGAGTCTGTAAGGGAGATGCTGCTTTCCCATTCCCTCTTGAACACCAAGGGTTACCAGCCTCAATCTGAGCAACCTACTTCATTTCCAAATCAGGCTCAAAGGCACAGGCTGGAAACATCCCACCTCCTAGATGCCTTATTTAAATATGTTACTTAAAAAATAAAAAAGTCGAAGAAAACATATGCTGCCAAATCAGGAACTCAAATGTTAGGATGTGCAGGATTATAGTTGGCGCTATAGCTATTCTTTGATGCCTTTGACTGCGTATCCACTATAAGGCAGTCCTTAATTAAATATTCACCCATTTTTCTTCCCCAGTGGGGACTTGAACATAATTCAGTGTACTGAAAGCAAGGTGCTGTGTTAACCTGCATCAACATAACAAATGTATAATTTACAGGCATCTCTGTGATGTGATATCAAGCTTGTGAGGTGGGCTAGAGCCTTGTGGGTGAGAAACAGATTAAACTGGGGGAAAGGATCCAGAAATTCTGTTTAAGGCTCTTTGAATTACAAAGTTTTCGTTATAGTAGTGTAACCCTTTTTATAGTCCAAAATAAAACACTCACATTCACTTGAACTGTAATAAATACATAGGCTTCTGCAAAATAAATCATTGGGGCTGAAGGTGAAAAGTGAAAAGATATGCTTTTACTAACACCTGTTTTGTTTTAAGTAAAATTATGCATGTCACATAGGAACAAAGTCAGCCGCACATAGAAAATTTTCGTTGAGCAGAATTCAATGACTTTACTCCTGCTTTCTGCCAATAGAATCTTTGGGGAATTCAGGGGCCAAATTGTAACTACCAAGACTTTTTGGAGCATGATGGGGGGAGGAAGGGCTTTTCTCTTTTTCTTCCACAAAACCATGTAAAAAAGCCCATCTGTGACACACAGACTATACATCTGCCAAACTCCAAGTTCCAGCTCTGAAGCGTAGGGCTATTTGAAATTCTCAAAAAGTCCATGCCAAGTATCTGTCTCAGGCTGATTTGTTTGAGGGAAAGTTTAAGAGCTATGATAACATGTCAGGGCCAATCAATATAACTTTGCCTAATCTCATTCTTGGAAATTGCTGAGCCATCTTTTTGAAACTTTCTCTAAAAGATGTAATGATATAGATCAGCCTTAGGCAAACACTCAGCATGGAAAGTTTCAGTCTGTGTGGTTAAAGCTTGGCAAAGTTAGCAGTCATGGAGACTGCGGGCTACCAGTAACAATCTAAAGAATCGGAAATCATGGGGACCAACGCAGACTCTACAGCTGGAATAATGGTGTGATAGGAGTCACACTGCAGAATGAGGTATTTAATCTGTCCTGACATCTGTTAGCAACTTAAGGATTTTTGTGATGTACCATCAGTATTTGGAGTTTGGCCCTAAGTCACTGAAAAACTATTATGCACAAGACTAAGAAGGAAACTCAGCAAGTACATCTTTTATAAAAGCATGAACCAGCTTTATTTCAGTGTGGAAAGCAAGATGCCAGTTTTGAAGAGGAAAATAAAATACTTACCGGAAGTCCTGAAATGTCCGAATATTTCTTGGCAGGCTTAAAGGAAGGAGGAGCATCAATATTAAAGTCTAGAGAGAAACAAAGGGATAAATTCAGCGTGCTATACATATATTTTAGAATGTAAAACCAAAATGTAAGTGGATAACAATACTTCTTTAAAATGCTGCCTTTACTTTCTGAAGTCCCTATTAATCAGCAGCACTAAGGCAAAGAAATATGAAGCAGAATTACCTCTGAAAACATTTAGCCTGTTAGCAGTGTGGACAACAGCCTGATTCTCCTCATCTCTCTAATATGAGTTCAGCAAGCAGAACTGCCATCCCCGAAAGGAAAAATGCAAAAGCTATTTAAAATGTGTTGATTTCTTCCAAGTCTTAATGAATTCCCTTGCAGTCAGATCTTTGCAGAGAATAGCCATTGCCATATGCATGCTGTATGTTAAGACCACAAAACATTGTTCAAGATTGCAGCCCTGAAATACTATAATCCAGAAAAGCAAGATAATCTTTTAAATCAGTTAAATCTTTAAGCATGTACCATTTTAAGCCCAGTGAATAACCTAGAAAATTGTCTGAAAGCATAAATTAAATTATTGAAATTGCTGTTCTTTGGTGCCCTTTAGATAGAAACTCTCATTCATAAACATTTTTAAGACACAGTTGGTAGGCTTAAGTAGTTAAATCCCCAATTCTGGATATTTCCAAAAATATCTTATACCTGACTCCTTTCCTCCCTCGTGTTCTCCCTTCTACCTCATTCAGATGCTATGATAGTTTCAAATGCTCCATCCATATCAAATTTCTAACTTATCATCTCATAATTCAAAAGAAACTAATGCCACAGACAGCTGTTTTAAGTATGCAATTGAATTTCTTTTCCTATCTTGTTAAAAAGAAGTATCCTGTAAATTTACTGCTGCAAACAGAATGTAATAGAAATAGCAATGTCAGCAGATTGCCAGTTACAATAGGCAGGAACACACAGCAGTCTGTATTTTTCTATAACAGTTGAACCTAAAACACTTCAAAAAATGGCAAGCTAATTCTGGACAAAGCACCAAGTCTGACAAAAAGTATAGGCATACGCTCAATTCTGAAATGTCTCTACTTGCTTAAGTAAAATCTGAGGATCACGTTGTGCCTCCAGCTACATTCAGTAGTATCCTGCTTTATGAGGAGACTTGAAGTATATCTAGATTACAATCAGTGCTGTAAGTCTGCTTCTGTAGATATAGACCAGCTAGGACTGCTAATCAGGGTGACTAATAGTGTAGTATCAGCTGTGCGGTACTAAATAAGGTATGCAGAATCTTCCAAAAACCTAGGCTAAGGAGCTGGATAGGAAGCTTGGGCAGAGGTCTAAGCTACTGCAGGTATGTGGCTTAGCAGAATCAATTTGAAAATACTTCAAATAAAGTTGACAAAGCAGCAGCCACTTGTCAGAAGACACTTGGGCTGTACGCAGAGAGGGACGCTCCTCAGCAGTGAAGAGGTGACAAAAACCTGATGGGAATAAAGGGTTTCTGACCTGGTTTGGATAAATACATTTACTTTATTAAACTCTCTCCCCAAATATATTTTAACTTTGTCACAATACTCCAAATTATTTGCTTCCCCCTGCTTTCCACTTAGAGCTGGCAAGTGTGATTGGACTAGTCTTAAATGTACTAATCGTCCCTGTTCAAGCAGGACACTGCATGCAATGATGAAATAATTTAGGTTTGTTTTAAAGAAAGTTATTTGTGTGGATTTTATTACTTATAAATACATGCAAAGCATCTAAGCAGCTTACAGCTAGGATCATTTAGTTGCCATGGCAATGCCCTTTCAGAAGCAAGAATTTGTTTTAGGTTCTTCCAAGTTCTGTTCTTCTTGCCAGCTGCTGCTCCACCAATGCCGGAGTGCTAGAATTAAAAATATGGTGTTTAGAAAAAAAAAATATTAAAGAATACTATTTCATAGCATGACACTTGTATTTCATAGTCTTTTGGATAGGTCTCATCCTGTCATAAACAATTTGTCGTCTTCACTTATTTCATCAGCAGGCTAATATACTGTACACTTTAATCTTGGCTGCAAGAAAAACAAAGGTTTTTGGACTATGTCAAAGCTACTATGTTCAGGATTAACTGAAGGAAATGAAAATCTGCTTTTTACATGGAAAAAGAAAATCAATGTGGTTAGGTTTAGCCTGAGATTACAGGATTCTCTATGTACTTCCAATCGTATTAGAACTTATTGCTATGAAATTGTGTCTAAAATTGTGATTACACAGCTAAATTTTCTCTTTCCTTTTTATGGCATATTACAGGTGCAGCTCAGGCTCTTGTAAATTATCTGAGACTGTAGAAAACACAACCAATCTTGCAAAATGCAATGAATACTACGAGAAACTTTCTGGAAATTTTATTTTTCTTTCAAAGGCTGGGAGACAGAAGAATAGAAAAAGAGTAATAAATAGAATGTTGGCTGCCAAGACAATTTTGCATCTTGAAAGGTACACTAATGGAAAGCTTGCCACAGGTACTATAATGGTAGTTTCAGTTATCAAATGTGATTGCTACAGAATAATTTATTTATGTTCCTCCAGAGACAGAAGCTGCACAACATACTGTACTGCTTCTAAATGATCAAAGGACATAAATTTAGAGCTTTACTTTGGATAAGAAAATGTTCTTACAATTGGGGAGTTGTTGTTATTTCTGTAAATAACTACATGCCCCAACAGTCTCAGCAAAACTCAGCAAAGTTCTACAAATACACTTCTGCTATGATTGGTTTATAAATTAGCCTGTTAAATTGCTGAGAATGACAGGAGGAGAGATTCAATGAGAAAGCTTTTTTTCTGTAGACTTAAGATATAAAAGATGCTCATGAGCTGATGCTATATTGGGTTTTGGCAATGGATATCTAATATAGAAATCACATGCAAGTATTTGCTTTGAGGGTAAAACTTAGTAATCTAGAGGTCATTGTAAAACAGAGACTGCTGGAATGAGATGAAAATAGATGTCCTTACCACATTACTAATTCAAATTCATTACATGAATTTTCCCCAGAATCATTGCATAATGATTTTTTTTCAGTTATCTGATTTCTCAGAAGCAACTACTGGGTTTATACGAACTGATGCCTCCTGGGAATGGGGCTAAGCATCATCTCACATACTAACAATCAAAAAGCAATGACTGCCAAGTTCAAATGAACAAAGCTACCTCTGCACTAGGGAAGTTCAAGGAAAACTGGGGCTAGGACAGTTGGAGTTATTCATTGCTGTACACAATTGTCAGAAGGTCTTCTTCCCCACTGTCAAGGGATACATATTCCATTCAGGAAGCTCAGAGAAAGGCAATTTCTTCCTTACTCTCTAGTTTCATACATGTCCTCTGCAGTGGGTTAATGGTTCAAACTTAGGCATATTTATGAGAGAGAGACATTATTTGATTTATTTTCTTCCTTTTAAGGCAATTTAGGCTGGAAGGATGCAAAAGTCATCCAAATGCTTACTACCAGTTCATACTGACAAGCAGCTAGTTAAAACTTATTACATACCCTCTGAAATTAGTTACTATATTGGCAAAGAGAATTTCATGTTTTTATTATAACTACCTATTATTTCTGCAGCAGTCGCCAAAGGCTCTGTGTATTCATTATTATTTCAAGCATGCAGACATTAGTATTACCTCTTTGAAAAGATAACTTGTCTCTAAGAATTGAAGGATCAGCACAAGGCCTCTTGGCTATTTAAATCCTAAATGGAAGCTACATGGAATGCCCCTGGGCACAAATGGAGCTTTTCCAATAAGGCCCATTTCTCAAAGATGCTAGTGCTCACTAGAGGATTAGAGTGAGTAAAGTACACAGTTGTGTGAATGTCCCACTTGTGACAGAAGTCATTTGCAAAGCAGACACAGAGCAACTTGCAAGTCAGATTAATTTTATACTTCCCTGCCAAACCTGTGCTCAGTGAGCTGTGCAATGCCCGATTAGTCAGGTTTTACACTGTGGGATATTGTATCTTAGCCATACAGAGTGAAATCTGGGATAAAATCCTTCTTTCTAAAGACTGGCTTAGGACCAGCAGTCTGAGAAGTTTGCTTGTCTAGAAAGCATTTGTACAGTGTGCCAATGAGCTGGCCCTGGCACAGCAAGATAAAAAGATATTAAAAACAAACCAAACATTACTAGCTGTAGTCTTCTTTCACCTTCTCCCCCAATTTAAACCTCAGAGCGTTTTAGCAGTCTGAATTTTGTCAGCTGTCAGAGTTTACATGACTTCTGAATGCCAGCATGCCAGGGTCCTGGGAAGAACAGAGCATTTGCTTCTAAATCTAGCAATTCCTGGAAGAATAGATACCACAGGTCTTAACTCTGTAAAGAGTTTCAGGGATGGGTAGATGAGCAAAATGCCATTTGCTAATAATTCTCTGGCTGATTTCTAGTTCAATTGCTTTACAGCCTGCATCGGCTAGGAACTGGGAGATGGGATTCCTGTGTTCACAGCGGTATTATAACTGGGATAGTTTATGAGACACCACAACATAAAGCTTCCGCACTTACCTTGGTCTAGCAGGTTTTCTGACTATGTTCCAGAATTTAAGATAGTAGCTCTGTCTCTGGACCAGTGCCATTTTGATGCTATAATATAGTCTGCACTTTGGACCACAGCATGGCATGGACTTTAGGTGAATCTCTTAAAAATTGTTGACCTTTTATTTGGCTGTTAAGCAGACTTTCTTAATATCTACATTAGCCATATGGTTAAATATAACCCTAGTTAACGTTTCATTTGAAGTGTTTAGAATTTCAAATTGTTAAAATAATATACTTACGATGAAGTTTGGATCTTTAAATGGTAATGGCTTGGCGGTTGTTTCCACTGATCCTGTACTAGAGTCTGTGTTCAGAAATTTGTTTTCATTCACAGCCTCTCCACCTGCACTCTGAAGAAAAAACAGTCTTACTGCTTGTTACTGTGAGCAAGTTTATCTGAAGAAGGAACTGCTTGCTGCATTACCTACCTGTTGTCCTTTTAGCCTTCCTATCACTTTTGAATCTTTAAAGATGTTACATGCCAGCAGTGGGGAAGCATGAAACAAAATATTTGTCGACCAATTTACAACTGACAGAGAGAGAGGAGGAGAGGAACAGAGCAGCCAAAGTCTGCGGAGTAAAAACAGCATCAGCTTCATTTCAGTATTAATGAAAGCCATCTCTATGTGCAAGACAGCATATGAAATTAGAAACAGCAGAAATGTATATTGGATCTGTTTCATAATAGTCCATATTGGAGTATTAACAGGAATATTAAAAAAAATTACAAAAAGGTTTTCTTCAAGATTCAAAAAGAATAATTGATTAATTGGTTTATCCTCCACCCTTGGCTTGTATCATGCCTGAGCAGGAACTGAGGGGAAATAAGATTTCATTATATACATGCTTTTCACATAGAAGCCTCACAAAATCTACATGGGTCCTAGTTTGTTGGCTTTTCTTTATGGTTTATTTATTTAGCAGTAAGAACAATTGCAGAAGGGGGGTGTGTGTGTGCATGTGATTGGAAAGCTAAAACAGTTGTGTGGCATTCTTACCAATTTCTGATAGTTCCGCATGGCTGAGCCCACCCTGTAAGTCTCCACACTACCAGAACTAGCCCATGCTACATACATAAGTGTTCCTCAGGAAATCCTGATCCATGTGGATGCCAATGAGAATTTTGCCATTAAGTGTGGCAGTTCAATCAACAGGATTTCATACCCTGATCCTTTTTTTCTTGAAGAACAAAAAGCTCGGTTAAAAGCTAAATCAATATTTACTGAATGAGTGGTTAAAATGTTTCTTTACTTTAGCTTCAGACAGGTAATACTCAGAAGAAAAAATGTTTTCCTGTAAAAACCTGCACTGTGTTGATACAATACTCTTTTTAGATAGGAAAAAAAAAGGATCGTTATTATTACTTGTGAATTATGAAGTACTTCTAGCAACAGAGTCTATATGGCAAAGGCCATGATTCAGCATATCCTACTCCATGTGATTACAAGGTGAGTGTTTATATTCTTAACTACATGCATAAATAATTACAGGATTAGGAACTAGGCAAGTTGAACTCTTCTTTGGGGAAATACATTAGTTATTCAGTGGTGCCTGTTTTTAACATAGCAAAGAGAGGTCTTAAATATTCAAAGTATGGTATAAAGAAGCATTTAAGTAAGATACTTAAATGTTTCTGGTATCTTATAAAAATATATTAATAGAGATGATTAATTTTCAAAACCAGTCAGACCTCTGTAAGCTTGTAATAGACAGGATACTGCCCTAATAACATCAATGGAAGCAACATTGAAATCTGAAGCTTAAACTTGATTCTTCCATTGCTGAGGACAACATTAAAAGGCAGTGACTGTCACAGAAAGAGAAGAAATGCAGATGGATATTTATAAGCATGTGAATTATGTGACAGTGAGTAGAGAAAATAATATATTCAGCAATCCTGAATGAAGTGGCTTTATACAACGAGTTGCTAGGTTCCAAACCATATTCTTGCATGTGCATGCTTACAGCAGTTTGGATTTCAGCAGCAAACATTAAAGTCAGTCTTGAAAATGACAAAACTTGAGATATAAGATTATTTTTGATAAATAAACTATCTCTGTCACTGCTCATCATCAGCATAGATTCTGTAAGTAGAGGAGTCAGCCCTCACAGTTATTCTTCAAAACATTCTTGCCTTCTATTTGGAACCATTTGGTCAGTTTTAAATCCAATTCTACATTTTTTAAATTACTTTATTACTTTTGCCTCATCAGTGATCTTCTCCTAAGTATTCTGTTGTTTATGAAACAAGTTTTGAGTAGCATTTCAACAATATCTCAAAATAGTATCCAGTATTTTGAGACGGAGCAAATAAAAATGGTTTATCAGTAAAGGGGAAGAAGCCTCCTTATACATATTGTCCTTAATTTCTGCAGCTGGGTATATTTACATATTACATTCAACGTGTGGATTCAGTGCTAATCTTGCTGGTACACTGGGAAAAAAAGTAAGGACTGCTCCTGGCAGGACAACTCCTGAATGTAAATTCTACACATCATTTCTTTTCTAGACAAACCCGTAAGGGATTTCAGGTATTAGTGCTAAAAGACACAATAAATCATAGTAGGTACAGGCCAGATGTTAATTTTGTTTGTGGCAGTGGCAGCAGGATCTGAAGCAGCAGCTGCTTTTCTGGGCCATGTAGACACCAGTCACCCTCCGGTCCCACTGAGACATAACACCAGCCGGAGCTTCTGGATCTGTCATGGACAATTTGAGAGAAGTGATTTCCTCTCCCAAGTCAAAGGGTGCAGACTGGTGTGCAGGACTGTAAAGCAGATTGCATACCACAGTGGTATGCAAATGATACCATGATTTCAGAGCCCTGTGACAGACTAGGAAGCAAATAAGACTAAGTACTATGATCCCGGTTAAATGCTGGGAACTCAGAAAAAGACATACTGTAGAGGCATGCCAGCTCCCTCACTTAGCATTGTTTGTATGAAAATTCTAATTCTAGCAGTGGCAGCAGCACTATGGAAGAAAGATACTCAGCTAATGCGCTTTTCTTTCTGGAAAAACATTAAAGAGTTGAGCAGAAGCACTGCTTCCAGAATAATGTGCTACTGCACAGAGGAGTGAACTCCAGCAAGTACAGAGCTTTGAAATGCTCTTTCCATGCAGCTTGCAGAAGTCTCAGCTGATATTCTCAGCAGTTTTTTCAGCCACAAACTGAAAGCGCCTCTGCAATCTACAAATCTGTCCAGCCTATGTTTTAAAATGCCAGGATTTAAAGCATAAGAAACATCATTTATTTTCAGGTTTGTTTTTTGAAAGTTTTTTTAAAGGTGGTAGGGGAGAATGCCAAATGAATTTTAACCAGTATGGATCTACCTTTGTACTCCAAACCCCATCTTTCATGACTGTGGAAAATATAGTGACACATGCAAAACATTATTTAGAGCCTGAGTGAGGCTCCCCCAGTGAACAATTACTGTACAGTATAGATAATCTTTAACTTTCAACATTAGTTAAACAAATCTCACTCAATTGTGCTCATTTGCTTGGTCATTTAGTTTGGAAGATAGTTCATTCTTCACTGTCATGTGTCGAGGCAAACAAACAGGAATTAATTCAAATCTCCTTTGTAGTGCTATGAAGCAATGGGAGTCTCGTGAGCAGAGTGAGGAAGTGCCTGTCACCAGGGAACATGTCCTGCTGCGTGTGTGCTGTAACCCAGCTTCCCCTTCCTGCCTAAGTCACAACCAGTCTCCAGCACATTTTCTCTACCAAGCCTGCCTCTTAGATAACTCCCTCACCCCCAGCAACCTAGTCTAATCCCCAATGCTTTGCAGTAGGGTTGGAAAGAAATTGTAACCATGGGCTGAAACTCTTGACAGCTTCTTTAAAGCTTCCTTTAAACTGATCTTGTAATGTAAACAACCTTTATGGGGAGCTCAATATACACTGCAAGAAGAGACACAGTGAAGCAGCTTTTAATGTACAATTTATGACTAAATTGTATCCTTCAAACTGTGGTTGTAGTTAAAATTCAGCTAAAGCACATAAACACTAGAGTAAAGATTGCAGCTAAGCCACCAGTAACTACATTCATCCTTTCCCATCGACTCTTCCTTCAGCTGTTAACCTTAACAACAGCCCATGCTGCCACCAATTCTCACATTACAACCATCTGTCCTTCTCCTCTTCCCAGTATCCTCCGGAGCCAGGCAAAGAGCAATCTTGACTGGAATGGCAACTTTCAAAACTTGTAGACGGTGGGTCAAAGGCTTCTTATAGGATCACCTGTGATCATTCTTCTTTCAATAAAGTTGTGTTTATGTGCTTTAGCTGAATTTTAGCTACAGCCACAGTGTGACAAGTTTGCAACCTCTATTCCTCCTGGGACAGACAGAAGCAGCAGTAAAGAGTGCTGTTTCTTTTTTTGCATTTCTTTTCACAAGATCATCCATCGAGTATTCAGTGCATCTCAGCTTGGCAGGACACAGTCCTCCCCATTATGTGCTAGGATGGAGTGGCAGTCGCTGAGTGAGTAAGCTGGCCAAGGACTTCACTTGGTTAGGCAACAGCAAAAATTCAAGGGAGCGCGAAAACTTGGGAGTCCTAAGAGGTTTGCTGTAAGATTAGCCAAGTCTGGGCAAGAGACCTGAGCTAAGCTTTGCTACCCTAACACTGGTTTCTTTTGAATAAAGCCAAACCCCAGGAATGAGCCTACTTCGGACCCTACTGTATATGCCGTCTGTACTGGGAGAAAACACACATTGGGACGCTGCCTATTCACATAGTACTTTCAATCTTGGGTTTTGGTAAATCCATTAATTTTTTCAATACATGCAGTTCCAAATTCCCTACCGCAGACATATTGGTTTTTGCATGATTTCCAAAGATTGCTCCATCTGTCTGGTTTTATTTAGGGAGACGACAAGCCAAACTTGCAGACCATGGAAGCTAAGTTCTTTGTTTTGGCTATTTCTAGGTAGAATCAGCATTGTGGGGCTTGGGATCGGTGTCTGTGATAGGACTAAATACCAGGTGCAATTAGCATATTATGAAAGTGCTTGTCTGAATCATCTCTTTTTTCTCCCCCTCCCCCCCTCCCCGGTAAGGATTAAAACCACATATCATACATGCTGAAGTATCATTTCTCACCTACTTACTTTTAGATTATATCCTGTAATATTTTTTCATTATTTTAGACGAACAGGATTTTATGAAGTATAAAAAACATTAAAAAATATGAAACATAAAAGTCAAAGACATAAATCGGTGCATTTCTGGCATCCTATCACTGCATAACATGCATGTTACAGCTTAGGAAAACAATGGATTTGCACATCACAAAGTACACCACAATCATTAGTGGCCATTTTTGCCAGATGTTACAGTTTTACACAGTAAAACAGAATTTAAAGGTAGAGAGCAAACTGAACAGTGTGTTGGTAAAGCAAAACTTAAATGCATAAATAAATTCCCTAAGAACTAGAAAGGGAGTTTCTAGTTTAAAGGGGCAAACCCACTGTTGTAAACATTGATTTCCTTTTTGTTTTATTTCCTACAAATCATTCATTTGTTAGCCAGTTTTAACACTATATTGAGTACAGCAATTGTAGGTGAAGGTGGTTAAATAGGTACTTTCTTGGTGTGGTTTTACTTCTGCATCTGGTATTTCTGATACTCTGGCTTTGTCTCATTGATGATCAGGGGTTTGTATGTCAATATTGAAATATAAGTAATAAGAGAAGTGTGGTTAAAAATCAAGCCCTCACACTGAGAGATAACTTTGTCCCAAACACACAATTTTGCTTGCTGAGGAACTCATTTGTCTCCAACCTTTGCATGTGAAATTCAATACATAGTTTAAATTATTTTTACTTACTTTTAGCAGCTGATTTTCATAATGACAGTAATACTACAATGACACGCTTAATTTCATTGACAGACTTGTTTGAACTCAGCCTCAGTAATGGTATATGCCTAATTACTCATGAGGTAGGTTACTTCTAAAGCAGCTATATCCACCTTGTAGCAACTTATTCAGCTTTTAGCTGTGTGTAACTTCTGTGGTATCCTGACAAAGCTGTGGCATGCAGCCAGGGAAGAAAATGGTAATTTATAAAATAGATGGATAATACCTGTATTTTCACTAGCAGCCTATTACAATGAGTGAGAATGCCATGTGGAAACAGAGCATGAACGTTACTAGATGACAGCACTGATGATACAAGCAGACTTTTCAAAACTGGGAGTAAACTTCGAATGTCAGCTATTTAACAGAGTCCAAGCTAATACTGCTCATGCAGGAATGTATATTAGGCTGTTAGATTATTATATTAGCTCTCATCGTATAACAAGACTGGCACAGGCTACTGCACATTCTGTGTATTTAATACATTTAACTTTGCATAATGACATGACAGGAGCCATTAAAACTTGAACACGTACACTCTGTCAGACAAAAATTCAGTTCTTAACATTGCTGGGAACAATTCACAGAGAAAGGTGTCAGAATTAGACATGCTGAAGCTCCAGTTAAAATGATGGCTAAAAAATTTCTCATCATCAACATTATTAGCACATGTATTTCTGAAAGTAATCTCACTGAAGACTCGATAACAATGTAACACTGAAGAAATAGCACTCTCTTGAGCAAGATTAACTCTCTCCAAGTCAGTGACAGAAAAGTTTGCTGGAAAGACTTATTCAGTAACATGCATAAACATGTCTCAACCATCTGGTTGTATTTCACTAGTTCTTGGATTCAGCAGGAAAACCTTTTTCCCTCTTCCCTTCCACTCACTAAAATGAAGCCCAATACAATTTCCCCACCTTTTCTCTCCTGACACTCTGTTACACAGCAGCATTTAAGGATCATTCTCCTTTTGCAGAAGGTCCTACCTTATTTTGGGGTAGGACAAAAAATATTTCAGCTTGAAAACGTTCAAATGCCAGGAAGGAAAAAAACCAAACCTTGCATATTCATAGCAAATTTAGTTCCACAGAGTACTGAAAAACTCACTTTACTAAACAAAAAAACCTGAGTAATAGCCAGCTGAAGATAGGTATTAAGTACAGTGCAGATCAATGTCCTTCAATTCAGGCAGCTGGTAGGGTGGGCAAGACAGTCATGCATACAGTGTAAAGTGGAACTAAATCCACTTAAGTTAATGGGTTTCATCATTGCCAAGTCATCTTAAAAGACAAGGTTCCTGGTACAGGCTTCTGCTTCCATTGATAACAAAAGTAAATCTCCCACCTGTCTGACAACCAGAATACTTCTGATGACATTGGCCTCAGTTGCTGCTTTCACTTACAAAGAAAGCTGAGGGAGGGTTGTTAAAAACAAACATAACAACACAATCTTGAAAATAGATTGCTGAATTATTATAATAATGGTTCATAATTTCAAGTACATGTCACTAAATGTACGTCAGCTTCTGCTAAAAATTCCCCAGAGGACTTCTGAGTCATGTGTCAAACTACTTTTCTGTGTGAGACTTAAAAAATCTGCCCTTCCTAAAGCAGCAGATCTTTCCCTCTAACTTACGGAGTTTTTCCACTGAGTATTAAGAGTTAATTAACTACACAAATTAACTCCAAACATATGACTAAAATTTAGAAATAACCTCGCCTATTGTGTGTATCAAAGGAAGGGGGAGGTGTTTGAAGCAGGACATGGAAAACATTTCACTTGCAATGTAGATAAATACATAAAGACACAGGAGATGTCCAGGAAGCCATCTGCACATTATGCTTTTGAATGTTTACACTGCTGTTTTGAGGTGATTTAGAACACCTTACATTCCAACTACCTTAGAAAAGCTGAATAAAATTTTACTCATGCACTAAAAGAATGGACTGTCACAAAGTGATGGATGGCTTTTCTATGTTCTCTGTAGGGCATTTCAATACCATAGACTCCAAGTACGCTTGATTAAAAGACGACATTCTCATTTAGGGTCCCGTCACTGCCTGAGCTTCAAACCATTATCATTCACCTGCACTGGTGCTTCCAGTGACAAAATACTTACCAAAATGTATAAAATACTAATTACTTCCGTCACTTTGATAGAGGTATAAAACACCCTAAAGCAAAGCTCTAATAGGCTGTGTGAGGGTTTGAATTCAAAATTAAAAATGCAGCCAAAGGGAGAATAAGGGATTAATTACATTCCTACCTTTCAAATATTTCTTAAAAACCTAGGGGAAAAAGACCTCGCAAATTCATGACACAAGAACTCCCTTCCTACTGATACCACTCGTGAAAAAAAATAAAATCCAGAATAACTCAAATTTACTTTCTTCTCTTCAAAATTATTAAACTGACAAACACAGAAAGAGACTAACAAGCTTCAACAAAAAAGCTCTGATTTCTTCTCAAGGGATTTCAGATGTCAAATATGTTCTTCCATTTAAAAACTTTCAAGCACTATGATAGACAGTTTTATAATTTACAGTTAGTTTAAGGAAAAAAATTACTAATTTCTATGGGGAAAAGCCTCAAATAAAATGTAATTGGGACGCAACTGTGAATAGCTTCACACTATCCCAGAAAAGCTTGCTTTAATTTGCATTTGCCACAAAGCTCCCCTTGGCTTAAATAATTGCAAAGGACCTTTCACTTTCACATTTCATTTGGTGGATTGGGACTATTCCTTGTTTATAACGTTTGACAGTTTTCTTTATTAAGAAAATTGTAACTTGGACAAAATCATGAGCTGAATGGCATGTTGAAGCAGCTCTGGAGCTAAAGATTTCAGTATATCTGGAATGAAAAAACATGTGTTAGTTCATACTTTCACCAAGGGTAAAACTGAGCCCACCTAACAGAATATTTGATTCCTCAAGGGAAAAAAAGTTTTCTAAATTGATGGGCTTTAAGACTGAAAATAGATGGAAGCATAGTAGCAAGTAAGACTAGAGTAAATCACAACTGAATTTTTACAAAAACTAACAGTACATTCCTCTCTCTATCAGAAAAAAATCAGTCCCATAAAGGACTTTGGCTAAACTGCTTCTTAAAGTTTAAAATACATTACTTGATATAGAATAGTTGAGGTCAAAGTATTTCAGGAGAAAGGACTGGAGGGTTGCAATCTGCTCATGTGCTGTTAACACTGTAATGCTGCTCAGGGAGCATATCAAAATCCCGTTGTCAAAGTAGAGGCTTCAGCCAACGTAGGAGAAGGATCCAAGTCCATTCATCTACGTGTGACTGAACTAGGGATAAGGAAAGCAAAAAGACATCAGCTGCTATGGCTGACATGAAAGGAATTCCATTCTGCAAAAAAACACTCAAGTTTCCTGATCCTAGTTTATTCTGTAAAACATCATTTGTTTTGACCGGAATCAATGTTCAAGTGAAAAAACCAACCAACCAACCAAACAAAACAAACCAACCAATATTTGTTCAAGGAAAGGCAACTAACTAGTTTTGAGTAAAGATAGGGTCTATCTGTCCTCCAGAGCTCCTATTCTATCTATTTTCTTAGAACTAACAGACCCGAACTGGAACACTCAAACATTAAATTCAGATGTTTCGGAATAACTGGTAAACAGATACAGAAAACAAAACTTTACTTTTGTATTTTTCCAATTTTTTCCACATTTGAAGTTCCTTCTGCCTGTCTTAACTGTCACTTTGAATAGATAAAAATTCTACTTCTATTATGTTTCTGATAACTACACCTACTGCTGCCATGATACATTTGTAAATACCAGCAGTCGTACTGCAAAAGCTAAGCACAACATTCTAAAGTTACTCAGAAGAAGGTTTTCCATTTGTGTGCAGGTACTTAAGACTGTCATACCCCAACGCAAATGTCAGAAAGACAAACGTTAGGTGCAGTGACATATGGAACATTCTACTTCTAAAGCAATTGAGACTAAAAATATTCTTTCTACAAACCTTCAGAAAGTTTATCAAAGGCATAGCATATCATAGAGTAGTAATTGTATCAGATGGTCCAAAGGTCTTTCAAAGAGGACAGGAAGAGAAAGTTTTTAAAATTCTTCAGACTACACATTTCATCCTTATTGTTTGCCTCATATTACAGGACAAAAAAAAAAATCTGCCTGGACATGCCCTGAATACTACATCCACTTTCCTCCATCTAGCAAACTCAATTCCTGCTTTGAATAGCACACCAGGTCTCCTGTACTCAGAAAAATTGCAAATGCATTACCCTATAGATACTTACATTTAACTGGATAATGAAAAAAACCCTGATGACTGAACCAAAATAAACATCCGGTAAATTCTAATTTACATGAAAATAAGGTAGTAAAAGTATCTATTGAAGACTGTTTTGAGGTTGCTCAGGAGGAAAATGGAGGAGAGAGTTGTATATCGATGCTAATTTCAAGGGAAACTTCTGCAATATTTGCAGAAATATTCATACAAGTATGTGGTTCTTTGCTCAACTATGTAAGTTCTGTGCTCGTACACTTCACCCTGATGGTATACTGAAATTGAGAAACTGCAGCACATCTGAAAAGAGCCAGACAGTTCAGCGTTTTCCATAACAACTTGTATCCTGACTGCCTTTTTTGCTGGAGTTGAAACAGAACAGAACTATTAAAATATTTGATTTTTATACTAAATTAGAACTAGTGGCGTTTTGGTATCATATGCATGGTTGCACATGAGAGGGAAACATAGTATTTAACAGTTTGTGAAAGGTTTAACAGGATATTTTAAGAAGTTTCCAACAATGAATTCTTTGCAAATAAAAAAATACTTCTTGGACAGATGGAAAGGAGAAGGATTAAAAGGGTAATTCTGTGGCTGCAACAAACAGGTTTAACAAAAAATAAGGAGAAAATGCAATTCCTGATTTGAGAAAATTTGAGGTCATTAATGTGACACTCAAACTAGCATCGCTATTAGAGCTCTAAACTATGTAAAAAAAAGATGGTCAACTGAATGAATAAGGACTTTCCAGCCAACTGCTTTGGCTGGAGGAGCCTGAACACACTGTGCATGTATCAAGGAAAATCATAGAATCATAGAACCACCAGGTTGGAAGAGACCCACCGGATCATCGAGTCCAACCATTCCTATCAAACACTAAACCATTCCCCTTAGCACCTCGTCCACCCGTGCCTTAAACACCTCCAGGGAAGGTGACTCAACCACCTCCCTGGGCAGCCTGTTCCAGTGCCCAGTGACCCTTTCCGTGAAAAATTCCGTGAAAAGTGGCCTTCCATCCTAGTAAGAGTTACTTTTTGTTGTAACAACATTGTGCTGCTCCTCCCAGGGAAAAGCAGTTCTACAAAAAAACAAACATTGTGACAGTGCAGGGAGAATTAATACTGTCTACGTGCAGACACTGAATTTTGTGCTTCCTTAATAAACTCTGGGGAAAAGTACCCAACTGATGTACCCTGATCGGCCCATGGTAGGAATCTATGGGGAGGGCCCACCTATCTTAATCACATAAATCAAATGTCTGAAATGAGAAATGGGAACACTGAATCACTGAGGCTGAAAGGGGTCTCAGGACATCACTATCCCACCTTCTGCTCAAAGAAGGGTCAAAATTGACCTTGGACCAGGCTGCTTAGGACTTTGTACCAGCAAATCTTGAACACCTTCAAGGACAGAGATTCCATAGCTCTCTGGGCAACTCTCCATCTCCCTAGTTAGAAATCAATATCCTATAAAATAGAAAATACAGGTTTTATTAACAAAAAGCTCTTTTGGTCATGAACAGTCATATAACTCATGTTAATTACTGCCCTAATTTCTGCATGTTCCATTTCAGCAGTATTTTTGTAGTCCTGATGGTTTCAGGGCATAAATGTAACAAAGTTTCTAGGCAGAGGGGTCATCTTTCATTAAGTGTACTGTTTTTCTGGAAAATTAAGACAAGCTTCTGGATGTACTGCATACCAATACACCACTGACTCAACAGGAAGACTGTTTTCATGGCACATAACTTTCATGCAGTTTCCTACAGGGTTTTAACTCTCTTCTCCTTTCTCCTAGATGATGACTATTTTCATAATGCTCTCTCCCTTCCTTGATAAACACCTGTACTCCTGGAATGCCACTAACCTTCTCTTCAAAGATGGTGTACTTGATACATAACTAACCAAACTCTAAGCAGTTGTTCTGCATTCAGCATGGGAATTTGCTGTTTCATTTTCAGATTTAAAAAAATATTTGTATGCTTGAAAGCTTATTTGATTTTTCCAGTTGTAACACTTAAGTGACCCTATCCATTACTGTAAACCTTGCCTAATTTATGCACAAACTATCACAGACATCTCAGCCTTTCCTGACTGTCTCGTTCTTTCTCTAACTCAGAGAAGCATAAATATGAAGAAGCAGTAAGGCTGTTGTCATAAGCACATTGCATCCTTATGAACACAGAGGAGGTAGTGCTTCAAGCATGCCAATAGTGTAAGGGTAGAAAAAAGGGGTAAAAAACCTAACTTGATTAAAACTGTGTAGAGGTTTCAGCCCTAGACCTGTAGATGTTTACAAAATTACCTATCTTTTTAAATTGACAGATTTTATGTAATTCACGTATTATGCAGGTTGTGCATGGAATCACATGAAAGTGTGATATTTTGTCATTGTCATGAAAATTGAGGAGATAAGATACACAACAAATCATTTCTCTCTGTTTAATAAATGATAAAAGGGCAGATGTGATACTACAAGTATCTCTTCAGGTGATAAATCCCAGCACTGGCCTGCAATGATTTACATAAGGATTATTCTTTTAATTCCCCAAAATATTCCTTATGCACAGAAAAGGTCTTAAAAACAGCAAGGACAATTTTATTTTCATGAGTCACCCAGCACTTACATCCTGGGGCAGGATGATTACAAACCACGTAACTACTGATATTCACCCCTCCCAGAATGATGGACTCTACATTTTAAACACCTATTACTCACAAAACAGTTTCCTTCTATCCATTTCAAATTTGTTTCTTGAATTAACAGTGATGCATTTTTTATTACAACATATATGTGTGTTATTAGATGGCATGACTATATAGCTTTTTTTCGGAGGGAAGGAAAAGACTTCTGATCCCTGTTTGCAAAACTGTGTATACTGCATTAAAATTATCTTTAGACAAAACACGTAACACAACTAAATACCTAAAATACATAAGCAGATCATTCTGACAACTGTGTTCAAGACCAGACTACAGTCATTTTCTTAGAAACAAACTTCCACCCTCGACTGTGGAGGAGAAAACACTTCCATGCTCCCCTGCCACTACATCAGACTGGCTTCCAGCCTGACAGTTAGGGTGTATGTGGGGTAAAGAGGGTCTAAACCCCCTCTGGTAGTGGCAGGAACAAGAATAACTTCAAGTGGAGGACATAGCAAGTACTTGCAAGTACACATGACATAAAAAGCAAGTAGCAGTGCCATAAATTTGACTTCTGTTCTACTTTTAAAAGAAAGGGTTTAATATCTGCTTTTAGAAAGGCATATGCTCCTGGTTCTGAATCCCAGGTGGAAAGAATTGCCCATATCTTCAAGGAGAAGCATAATTAGGACTAGCCTTTAGTATTTCCTGCTAGCTTATTTTAGTAGCATCTCACAGAGCTTGCTGGAATTTGTAGAATCAGTTCTAAGGTACTTAGAGACTGAAAGACAAGCAATATGACAGCTGAAACTGTTACTCTCCAGGTCTTCCCAGAGGCACAGACGCTGGATCTACTAGTGAATCAGATCTTGAACTGCTGCAGTCTACATTGAGTTTGTTACGGTAAACTAATGAAACCTGCAATCATAAGCTTATGAACTAGCTTGCTTGTCGTGGAAAAGTGGTTTTCCTTGCCATGTGGTCCTGATTCTTCCTTGGGCTACCGCTAACACCTGTTAGACCTCCTGGTGAATCAGCCCAGTTCATCAATGCAGCAGGAGACAACACAGCTTCCTGGGAGAGAGGGAAGGTTTGGTTAGTTAGTCTTCTGACTCACAACCTCTATCAGTGGCTGAGCAGGTCTGATGAGTACCAAAACTGGCACGATGAAAGGGGCAGGAGCACACAGCTGAGACTTGTGGAGGTGGGTAAGAGTGAAGAACATAGAAGAAGCCTGGGACTCCCTCCTTTTGGGACCTGAGAAGGTAATAGATTGCCTAACTGTGCCTCTTGAAGTTGCAGGTGTGTTTTGCAGTGAGACAAGACATGCTGTTCAGGGATCAGAATTCTGATATGAGGGCCAGATATATTTCACAACACAGAGTGTCACAACTTTTATAGCTTTCTGTAGGTCTAAATAAATAGTCAATGTCTCCATTTTGTATTCTTGGAATGGTTAGAAAATGTTTTTAAAACCATCCCAGGCTACCTAATTAATATTTCTTTCAGCCTTTCTAATCCAAAATTAATATATTTATACAACTACTAATGCCTTGCTAAAACAAGAACAGAAGTTATTGCCTAACACAAGCATTACTCTTGACAGGAATGTGAAAAACAGTCTGACAGCTCCTCAGATCTGCAATACCTAGTCAGTTAAGTTATTCCAAGTTTTATTTTGTTAATATTAATCTTTTAATACGCTAAATGGATTCTGAGATTGCTTTTAAGGAGCACTACCTCTCAGGCAAAATGTCATGCTTAAGTACACGCATGCAGCATCTTAGATAGCTCTTTCTATTTCAAAAAATAACCTGTCCTACTTTATCTCCTTATGATAGAAGTAGTGAACCATCTTTATTATCTCTCATAAGTTTCTTGCATGTTGATTATGAATCCTGAAATCAAGTGTGATCATAAGACTTTCAATTTTCTGTTAGCTAAGTGGAAAATTAAAATTCTCTACTAGGATAAAAGGAGAAGGGTAAAAAAATGCATGACATCAGCATACTGACACCCGTAGTAGAAGTCAATACACATATGCTTTTGCCTTGCTACAACATAACACATCTGTGTTTACTCTAAATCTAAAATCTAATCACATTTGGTTGGGGAGTCGGTAATTCTCTGAGACTGGCATAGACTGGTTTGGAAATTCACATACTTTTATGATTACAGATCATCTAAATCTTTCAATATGTGATGAATGTCAAGCAATGTCAATTCTTAGCTCTTAGTTTTGACAGCTTCTCTTAATCTAGATGGTTCTACAAAAGCAATTCCTTTTTTTAAAAAATAAAACTAAACTTAAAACACACATAAGTTTTGCCAGATTTCCCTGCAAAATCTGCTAACTGTCTTTTAATTATCATTTTCCCCCATCAGGGACGAGGAGGATTTGAGTTCTTTAACAGATTTGACTTCAAACATGCAAGTGACAAAAACTGGTATCTCAGGATAATCCTGGCTCTCATTAGTGGACTGTGTGAAAATATGCTGGTTTTTTGGGAAGAGTACAAAAACCTCATAGAAGAAGAGACGCTTAATATTTCAGCTGTTCACTATCTGCTTTGTTGCAGAGAGTATCTTTGTGGTCACGTTTGAAAGGATTAGGAGATGTAAGCGGTGACCCTCTGAGCGCTTCATACAGAGAACTGCAAGTTTGGGAGATTTCGATTATTCTGTGGTCTGCTGAGAGGCAGTGTAAAGTCAGAATGTGTTACCTACCAGCAGGATAGCTATCTGAACTTAAACACTACCTGCTAGAACTCTTGGTGGGACACGGCAATTTGTTTTAAACTGGCTGAACTGGTTTTGTAAGAGCCAAAACCCTTGGGTAGGGTTGTGAATAAGTGTGCAAGTGGCTGAACTTGAAGAACTCATCTCAGCAGTTCTCATAAGTAATTAGCAATTGACTGCACTTGTATCAGGATATCTAGATCTTATCCAATGAAAGTGTCCTTTAAATAAATTTAATTAGGTTTGAGTTAACATCCCCTGGAAGCATGTTATGTCTCTTAAAGATACTATTCCATGCAAGCAGTATCTTCAGACTGCTACTGCTTCATTGGTTAAATTCATGCATTCTTCAGTCACCATCATCACCTTAAGGGATCAAAGACGGTTTAAAAAAAAGTGTAGTCTAGAGCATAATGATGTAATAGCTTTTTAATAAATTGGCAAAGAAACATGTACTTACATCTCCCTACTACCATGCTGCATCAGGGTCATGCCATCTCTTTCAAGGCAGGAGGATTGGTAGAAACGCATCTTGTTTATTAGATTTTCATTTACAGAGGAAAATCATGTTTTTCTGTTACAGAAAGTCTTATATGGAATAACGCGATAATAATTGGAGCAAGTTTAGTGTTATACTGATTGAAGGAAGTCTTTAAGCAGGGTCTGAATTTGTAACTAGGTAATTTTTATTTCAACTCAGAAAGTTATTATACCGCTATGTACAAAAGGAGGTACTTGTCCAGAACATGGTGAGAGCAGCAGTTCAGCTCAGCAGTTGTAGTGGTACTCACCCATTCTGTAGTTAAACTCTCCCTAACCTCATTTTTGAGGAAATTACAGCTAGATCAAATGGACTCTTTAAAACAAAGTTATTTTAAAATTGATTTGATGGTTTCCTACTTACAGTGATAGGCTTGGTAAAACAGCATTACAAGAGAACTGATTAAATTTACTGATGGTTTACAGTGCGATTCCATGCTATTTATGCAGTACAGTAAGCTTTCTGTCTTTAGTGCTTTAGTGCTGGACAGATTCTGGATACCTAACAGTAACCATGTTAATATGCATATATTGAAGTCTCCTTGTTGAACATACAGATGTCTACCAGAACACTGATCTGATGATCTTCAGTTTACAATATAAAACATCATTGTTCAGTTACATTTAAAATAAAAATAGAGTTCCAAACATACTTAAAGTTGCCCCTTTTAGTTTTAGGACTGTAACTTTAAACCATTTTGACTTCTGTATTTTCTAATATTCTTGTATACCTTCTGTTTTTAAGTACAGACTAAGAAACACAGAAAGTATTAAGTATACATACAACAGCTAGTTACATAAAATGACAGTTGCCAGTAGCACTGTTGCAATATTCCAAATTAGAGATAAAATCAATACATTTAATAATTTAACTCTTAAATACCATTGGAGAAGAGAACGTTCAGTCTTTATTTTCCAAATGGTACCAAGACCTGCTGCCACTACAATAAAGGAAAGGAAGGAAACAAAAAGCATTCTCCGTGGATTTCTGTAGTTTAAAGGACATTTTACATCAATTCAAAATGTAAAATGAACCATAATGCAATTCTCAAAGTAAAGATCTTACTGTAGTTCATCACTTATCTAAAGTATAAATAATGTAAGCAAACATACATTTGCCATAATACTTAGCATATTTTCTCTCTTTACTTGTTCTCCAACAAAATAACTTCCTTTTTTTTTTTTTTCCCCAAATCATTATCTTATCTCACTGCAAATTCTGTCTTTTAAGCTTGCCAGCTGTCATGGGCAAACATTTTCTTTCATCAATTACATCTTGATGTAGAATATACTCTTTCAAGATCTTCCTGTTGCTGTAAAATAAAAACAATGGTGTGAACATTAAGGTAGAGGAACTAGTGGCTTTTTAAGATCAGTGTCAAAGATTCTACCCCAGGCCAAGTGATTAAAAAAAGTAAGGATAGGAGACCTGGAGACAAGTCTGCACAAGAAGCAGCAATGGAGCTGAATGAGCACAGCAGTATTGGGAATCATTGGGCAAGGACATCTAACTGAACAGTGCTATATAAACCACTAAACAGCATTGGGTTTGACACATGAATGTCACCATTTAATATACATAGCAACCCTCAGCATTAAAAATGTGCTGCTGCAGCAAAGACAGGTATTTTTCAGTGGCACAACTGCATGGGAGGAATAATTGTGTAAGGCTAATAAAAGTGATGCAATCAATTTGCAATCATGCTTTCCTGTAAACGCACTTTTAACTTTTCATTTAGTAAATACAGGCACTATGTCCAAAAAGAGTACGTCTCCTTCTGTAGACACAACTGACAAGCCCCATGTGCAATGTGCTTCCAAAACAAACATGACTCAATACTTTTGGGTCAGTAACTCATACAAATGATGAACATTTTTTGGTAACGTCCCTAAGGTGTATCTTAGAGAAAGTAGCAATTCATATGCTGGAAAAATATAATTAAATTTGGGTTCATAAAAATCTATATTCTGTATGACAATAGCACCTTCTTGTAGGATACACCTGCTTACTCGAACTAGTTGATTACATCGCATCACTACACTAAAGCAAATTTGTTTTATTAAAAAACAACGTATTTTTTAAAACTATGGATTTACCAGATCTAATGTTTGTCTTTCTGACATTGTGTTTGGATATGACAGCCTTAAGTATCTGCACACAAATGGAAAACCTTCTTCTGAGTAACTTTAGACTGTTGTGCTAAGCTTTTGCAGTATGACTGCTGGTAGTTACGAAGCATCATGGCAGCAGTAGGTGTAATTAGCAGAAACGTAATAGAAATAGAATTTTCATCTACTCAAAGTGACAGTTAAGACAGGCAGAAGGAAGTTCAAACGTGAAAAAAATAGGAAAAATGCAAAAGTCTTTCAGGGCCAGCACTGTGATAGCTACGTGCAACATTAAAGCATGCAAAACAGAAACAAAATATGTGATTTGCAGAACTTGAAAAAGCTCCTTTTTATTTAATTTTACAGTGATGGAATCACAGATGTAAGTTCACAGTTGGCACAATGTGAAGCGTATTTTCATGTAGGCCAGTCACAGAGATCTCAGCAGAAGTTACCAGTTAATACGCTGTTATCAGTTAATACACTATATTTAAAATGGAAAACATTTCATGCTGATCTATGGCACAATATATTTGGCTTCTGAAAAGCTGAGAACAGGCTGTAAAAGGCTGTTAAAAAATATCGAAAGGGTACGTTAGGGAAGTGAACAATCAGAAGATTAACAAGTGCTACTTATAAACCTGTGCTGAAAGTGGTGTGTATTAAAGGTGTCTACCTATCAGACTGCCAGAGGAATTCTACTTGTTTGAAGGTAAAAAATTAAAATAAAATCCCACAATTACTCAATACTGTCATATAATAGAGTCAGGAAAAGCATTTAAAATTCATGGATGAATGGCTGAGCCATTTGAAAACTGGATAAATTATAAAATAGAGTGTTAAGAGCTTGTTGACTGGATATACTCTGAATAGCTCAGCAGACTAGAATTACTGCGCATTTCATTGTGTCACAAGTTTCCTCACCCAGAAAAAGTACAATAGTCAGCAATTAATTAAGGACTTTATAAGGACTTCTGGAGATCAAGATTTAATAAAGTACTGCAGAAGAAAGTACCCAATGATCAATGTTTCTAACTCAAAAGAATGCAAAGCCCCTACTTCATTTCTGTTTGAACTGGCTTGCTCCAGAGCGAGTCAGCAACATTGAATGTGATTGCTAGAAGATCAACGAGCTGTTTCTTGCCCCATTCCTAAGGTTACGCATTTTCTGAGACTCAGTTTTTTTTTCTTTTCCTTGTGGGATTGATCTGCACTGCTGAAGTCAGTGAATGCGTATGCTGACTTGGACATAATGTTGAGAAATTACTCTTTTCTCCACTGAAATCACTTGTGAGAAGAATTGCAAGAGCTGTTTATCACACAGTATCAAAACCCAGTTTGAGTAAGAAATCATGGACTGCCTCACAATACTGGAAGCCATCCACAGGGCTTACGTTTAGTGTGACCTTCAGAAAACAGCTTTAGAGGCTGAAGGGTTTGGGGAAGGTTTTTAAATACAAAAACATTTATACACATTTAAATTATATGTAATTATATAATGTTTTATATCTGCATATACACATATATGCACACATGCACAGAGCAGTCCTCTCCATGCTAGAAAATCCAGACCGTTATCTCTACTAGACCTTGAAAAAGTTGTGAAACGTGATCATGCTAGGCAGTAATTTTTCGCAGCTGCAGTGCAGTTTGTTAGCTACATTAAGCACTAAGGCTCATGCTCCCTCTCCAAGGGATAAACCCACCAGAAAAAGAAAAGAAACTATATAACAGCCACAGGGTAAAAACAAGTGCTACAAGAGTATCATCCTCAATGAGGAAGGGTTTGTGCCTGTACACAATGGCTTTCAATTGTCTGGAGAGATGATCTGCTGAAAAATGCAGAAACGTTCACCTCATCCCATGGCTTGTGAAAATAAGCAACCTAACTGACAGTACTGCATGCTTTGTAGCTATGCTGCTGTTACAGTTCATTAAATATTACTGTGAAGAATCATTTTGGGAGTGGGGGCTGGGGTGGGGGGGATAGACTACCATTTTTTCCAACCCTTTTTTACCCCTCCAGATGCTGAAATCTTTCTAAAAGAAGTAATGCAAGACATACTGCATCTAAAGTCTATATAGATGTCATATATGTGCTGATTCCAAACCTCTTCCGGGGCTTAGTTTTGGAGTTGAGATGTTACCTCGTGACCAAGGGGCAGATGGCATCAGCTGGGGATGGGTTTGTGGACACATGGGTGTTGCACAATGCAGAAACAGAGACTGTAATACCCACTGCAACTGGGAGATGCTCACGTTAATAGACCTTCTCCCTCCCTGACCATGTTCTCCAAAACTTGGGTTCTTAAGTTATATTGTCATTTTACATTTCAGTATTAGGTCCACTTAACTCAACTGAGAGAAGGCCATAATGCAAAACTGTATTTGAGCTGCACACAATAGAACTGGCAGCTGTTAAATGTGCTTGTTGGATGTGTTAGTTTCTCCTCTGAGACAGCTCAACCACCTAAAATTAAAATCACCATTATGCACAATGAGAGGTTGGTGTCTGTAGGCGTTCATACAGAGCTCAGGTATGGCATAATGTCTGTGTGGGAACATAACACAAGAACTACAACACTCTCAAGGGACATTGCATCTGAGATGTCAAAAAACACATATTCCATACTAATTGTCATTTAGTCTTGTGTGTTTGCTGAGCAGAGCTTTTACGTTTATGTAACATAGGCCTGTGAAACTCCAGGCCTTATAACACATTCAGATTCCAGCTCTGGCAGGAGAAAGATCAAAAGGCTGCTCTCCCCTGACAAATAGGAGAGAAGAGCAGCAGGTCACTCTAATGCTTTCTAGCAAGGCCCGAGTGAGCTCCGGGGTGCCTGCATTGTCAGTTGTGCATCCTCTGCTCGGGTGCTATTTTGGAATTGCCCTGCACTGGGAGGTAACAGGAATAAATATATTCTTTTCATTTTATCTGTAGTTTTGTGGTTGTTCAAGCACTTTGCCTGTGTTTGGCTCAAACAGGCAGGTACAAAGTGAAGGTAAGCATGGAAACAAAACAATTTGACAAAAAAGTGTCAATGCATAAAATCATAGAATCATTTGGTTGGAAAAGACCTTTGAGATCATCAAGTCCAACCATACCTGTCCACTACTAAATCATATCAGTGAGCAACTTATCTACCCATTCTTTAAATATCTCCAGAAATGGTGAATAAACCAGCTCCCTGGGCAGCTTGTTCCAGCACCTGGTTACTGTTTCAGTGAAGAATTTTTTCCTGCCATCTGAACCTCCCTTTGTGCAACTTGAGGCCGTTTCCTCCCATACTATCACTTGTTACTTCAGACAAGAGAACAGCACCCACCTCGCTACAACCTCCTTTCAGGTAGTTGTAGACAGTGATAAGGTCTCCCCTCAGCCTCTTTTTCTCTATGCTAAATGTACTACATTGCAGAGAGTTAGGTGATTTTAAACACAGCTTCAAGTGAATCTCCATTAAGCTTTGGTCCTTAGTTACACGCCCAACTGGAGAAGGCATGAGAGCTCTACTGCTGGGTTAGCCAGGTACACAGAGGGGACACAACCACCATGCTACAGAAGGATACAAGGAGTAACCACGTGTTCAAACACATAGAAACTGCCAGCCTGAGGGCTACTACCTCAGCAGCAGGCATCCAGCAGCGAACTGTTCCCTGGAGAGCAGCCCTGCAGAGAAGAACTTGGGATGAAAAGAAGCTAGAAATGAGCCAGCAGTGTGCACTCGCAGCCCAGAAGGCCAACCGTATCCTCAGCTGCATCAAAAGAAACACGGCCAGCAGGTCGAGTGAGGTGATTCTGCCCCTCTATTCCTCTCTTGTGAGACCTCACCTGGAGTATTCTGTCCAGTTCTGGAATATCCAACATAAGAAGGATATGGAGCTGTTGGAACAGGTCCAGGGGAGGGCTACAAAGATGATCAGGGGCTGGAGCACCTCCCATATGGGGACAGGCTGAGAAAGTTGGGGTTGTTCAGCCTGGAGGAGAAGGTTCTGAGGAGATCTTATAGCAACCTTCCAGTACCTGAAAGGAGCTACAAGAAAGCTGAAGAAGGACTGTTTACAAAGGGTTGTTGTGACAGGATGGCTATGAATTGGAGGGGAGAAGATTTAGACTAGACACTGAAAAGAATTTCTTCACGATGAGGGTGGTGAGGCCCTGGCCCAGGTTGCCCAGGGAAGCTGCGGCTGCCTCATCCCTGGAGGTGCCCAAGGCCAGGTTGGCTGGGGCCTCGGGCAGCCTGCTCTGGCGGGCGGTCCCCCTGCCCACGGCCGGGGGGTGTGACTGGATGGGCTCTGGGGACCCCCGAAGGCGGGACGGGGGGGCGGTAACGAGCCCGCGCGGGAGGCGGCGGCCACGGCCGCGCATGCGCGCTGCTCTCCTCCCCTCCCCCCTTCCCTCCATTACCTGCGAGCCGCCCGGCGCTGCCGCTTTCTTCTTCTTGGCGGGGCCGCTGCCGGTGCCCGGGCTGGCCGGACGCTTCTTGCTACGGGATGGGGCGCCGGCTGGGGAAGAAGACGAAGAAGAAGAAGACGCCGACGCGGGGATCAGACTCGCCATGTCTCTCTTTCCCTCCCCCACCCCCCACTACAACCCGCGTCCCGCGCTGAGCACGCGGGCGGAAGCGAGGCCCGGCTCCCCCCACCCCCGGTTCGCCGCACCGCGCACGCGCGGGCCGGGCACACGCGCGCGCCTCGTGCTGCAGGGCGCGAGCTTGGCTCGGGGCGGGGAGGGGGGGGGGCGCCTCTCCTGCCCCTCCAAGGCGAAGCCGAGCGCCATAGTGGGCGCCGGAGCTCCACAGCAGCAAGAGGTGTGGCTGTTGGGAAGCTCGTAGTAACTTTGAAGTTAGCCCTTCGGAAAGTGATAGGCTGTGGGTAAGGCTTCTGGGAAAATTGGTACGTGTGCGTGCCAGTGGGAAATACGTCCTGCGGCCAGCGCTTTCTCTAGAAAACTGTGGATTTGGGAACGGTAGGAGGTAGTAAATGAGCCAGGCTGCGTGCTTGGTGAATGAGAAGCTCAGCAGGAGCCGGCAGTGTGAGCTCGCAGCCCAGAAGGCCGACAGTGCCCTGGGCTGAATCAAAAGAAGCGTGGCCAGCAGGCCAGTGAGGTGATTTTATCCCTCTACCCTGCTCGTGTGAGACCTCATCTGGATTACTGTGTCCAGTTCTGAAATCCCCAACATAAGAAGATACGGATCTGTTGGAACAGGTCCAGAGGGCTGTGAAGATGATCATAGAATGCTTTGGGTCAGAAGGGACCTTAAGGATCATACAGTTCCAAGCTCCCTACCGTGGGCAGAGACACCTCCCACTAGATCAGGCTGCTGAGAGGAGTGGAGCAACTCCGCTGTGAGGACCAACTGAGAGAGTTGGCGTTGTTCAGCCCAGAGATGAGAAGGCTCCAGGGAGACCTAATATGGCCTTCCAGTACCTGAAGAGGGTGTAGAAGAAAGCTGGGGAGGGACATTTACAAGGCCATGTAGCGATAGGATGAGGGAGAATGGCTTTAAATTGGAGAGGTGAAAATTTAGATTAGACATTGGGAAGATATTCTTCACAATGAGGATGGTGAAACACTGGAATAGGTTGCTCAGGGCAGTTGTGGATCCCCCTGCCTAGAAGTGTTCAAGACAAGGTTGGATGGGTCTTTGGGCAGTCTGGTCTATTAGGTTGTGTCCCTGCCCGTGGCAGGGTGGTTGGAACTGGATGATCTTTAAGCTTCCTTCCAATCCATACTATTCTGTGGTTCTGTGATCGTGTTTTGTGTTAAGCTCTGTGCTGAACAGACGTGTCTTCTTCAATCATCTCTCTTTGCAGCCTTTTTCTATCTGAAATGCAAGGTCAGCCAAAGTGCTGGCACGAAAGCTCCAAATTAGCAAGAGGTTTGGCCTTGTGAAGTTCATAATAACATTAAAATTAGTCCTTGGAAAGTAATAGAATATGTATAAAATTTCTGGGAATATTTATACGTATGCATGTAAGTGGGAAATATGTTCTGTAACCAGCTTTTGTCTCACTGTACAGGGGACATACAAGATAGAAGGGATGTTTTACAAGGGAATGTAGTGATAGGATGAGAGAGAGTGGCTTTAAGTTGGAGGAGAGAAGATTTAGACTAGATCTTAGGAAGAAATTCTTCACAATGAGGGTGGTGAGGCTCTGAAACAGGTTGCCCAGGGAAATTGTGGATGACTCATCCCTGGAGGTGTTCAAGGCCAGGTTGGATGGGGCCTTGGGCAGCCTGGTCTGGTGGGACTTGTCCCTGCCCATGGCAAGGGGAGTGGAACTAGATGATCTTTAAGGTCCTTTCCAACCCAAACTATTCTATGATTCTATGTTGCCTAGGCCTGATTAAAGGATGCTTGCTTTCTAAAACTCCTAAATGAGTCTTAGAGCATTTATTTGCTGCCACTTTTGTTATCAGTGTGACTGCTGCTTGTCCTTTCACTGCCCAGCCAAGCTCTGTCAGGGAGGCTGTAAGCAAGTGGGTATGTTGGTCACAGCAGGTTTGGCCCCCGCCTGTAAGAGTTTCCACTGCGGGCAGGCAAGCCTGGTGCTTTAGCAGCTGGGGCAAAGCTCATAGGAAGTAGCCTGCCTCCTTGTTGCTTCCGCTGGGGGTGGGGGGGAGGTGTGTGTCTCTCCACACTTCTGCTCCGCACTTCTGCTCCGCTTCTTGGAGGCCTGGCGGTGGTGGCAGAGCAAGCCAGGGGGGTGGCTGTGACTCACCTTGCCTGGCTGTGTGGCCTCAGGCCTGGCCTGACCCCAGCGTGCATGGGAGGTTACAAAATGCAGCAGGCTTTGGGTTTGGTAACTATAGGAGGTAGTAAGTGCAAGGCTGCACGCTTGATGAATGAGGAGCTCAGCATGAAACAGCAACGTGCGCTGGCAGCCCAGAAAGCCAACCATATCCTTGGCTGCATCTAAACAAGCATGGCCAGCAGGTTGAGGGAGGTGATTCTGCCCCTCTACTCTGCTCTTGTGAGGCCCCACCTGGAGCATTGTGTCCAGTTCTGGAATATATCCAACATAAGAAGGATATGGAGCTGTTGGAACAGGTCCAGAGGAAGGTTATGAAGATGATCATAGAATGGTTTTGGTTGAAAGGGGCCTTAAAGATCATCCAGTTCCAAGCCCCCTACCATGGGCAGAGACATCTCCCACTAGATCAGGCTGCTTAGAGTGGAGCACCTCTGCTACGAGGATGGTCTGAGAGATTTGAGGTTGTTCAGCCCAGAGAAGAGAAGGCTCCAGGGAGACCTTATAGCGACCTTCCAGTACCTGAAGGCATACAAGAAAGCTGGAGAAGGACTTTTTACAAGGCCATGTAGTGATAGGATGAGGGGGGATGGTTTTAAATTGGAAGGGGGAAGATTTAGATTAGACGTTGGGAAGATAGTCCTCACGATGAGGATGGTGAGGCACTGGAACAAATTGCCCAGGGCAGTTGTGGATCCTCCCTCCCTCAAAGTGTTTAAGACCAGGTTGGATGTGGCCTTGAGCAGCCTGGTCCAGTGGGATGCATCCCTGCTATTGGCAAGGGGGTTGGAACTAGATGATCTTTAAGGTCTCTTCCAGCCTAAACCATTCTATGATTCTAGGAAAGCCAGACATACCCTGGCCTGCATCAGAAGTGTAACTAGCAGGCCAAGGTAGGTGATTCTGGTCCTCTTTTCTGCTCTTACGAGACTTCACCTGGAGTTGTACATTCTGTTCTGTAGTCCTCAACACAAGAAAGACAGATCTGTTGGAGCAAGTCCAGAGGAGGGCCGTGAAGATGATCAGAAGGCTAGAACACCTACCCTGTGAGGACCAGCTGAGAGAGTTGGAGTTCTTCAGCCTAGAGAAGAGAAAGCTCCAGGGAAACCTTGTAGCAGCCTTCCAGTACTTAAAGGGCACCTACAAGAAAGCTGGGGAGTGGCTTTTTATCAGGGCATGTAGTGACAGGACAAGGGGGAACGGTTATAAGCAGAAAGAGTGGATATGTGGATTAAATATTAGGAAGATGTTTTTTTCCTGTGAGGGTGGTGAGGCACACGAGCAGGTTGTTTAGAGAAGTCATGGATGTATCATCCTTGGAGGTGTTCAGGACCAGCCTGGATGAGGCTTTGAGCAACCTGATCTAGTGGAAGACTCTCCTATGGCAGGGGAGTGGAACAAGCTGATCTTTAAGGTCCTTCCCAACCTAACCCATTCTGTG
Source organism: Phaenicophaeus curvirostris (assembly GCF_032191515.1). Lineage (NCBI taxonomy): Eukaryota > Metazoa > Chordata > Aves > Cuculiformes > Cuculidae > Phaenicophaeus > Phaenicophaeus curvirostris. The sequence continues at coordinate 12,699,825 of NC_091394.1, forward strand.
ATTCTGTGAAGGCTGGAAAGAATGCTGTTGCTGAGTCCCATATGTCACAGAGGCTTTTGAGTCCTGTCGTGTGCAGTCATTTGGGAAATGTAAAGTCAAAAGCTGTTAGACTCAACTGAATACAAGCTGTAATTTGAGAGTTGGGGGGACTGTACTCATGCACAGTGTGAACACTGGAGGACAGTGCTGTGTTTGCAGGCAATTGTTGTCTTAAGTCTGCCCTAAGTGAGGTAAAGTTTATGCAAAACGCTTTCACACCATGAGAAGGGTGTCAAATTCTCAAATATGTCAGCTTTTTCCAGTTGGCTAGATAAAACATGCAGCTGGTTTTAATTGTGTCCTTCAGCTCTAAGATCATGAGCTCTGAGGAGCCTACTGATAAGTATTCTGTATTTTTGTCCACTCTTAAACTATATAGTCTTTTTAAATGTGAGTTGCAGGTCATTACAGTTGTCGTTAAAGTTTTCAGAATATGATTACAGGCAACTGATAGTGAATGTCCTTCTGGGTAATTTGTACAGTTACAGATTTGGTTGCTTTCACCCTGTTTTGACGTGGCTAGGGCACCAGCCCAGCAATTTTTCCTCTTGTTGGAATCTGGAGTAATTTTGCTCTGGAGCAACATATCAGAATAGATTTGTGGTGATTCGGACTGTTCTCCAGTGTGTTTTCACAGTCCTCTTTCTGTCTGTGCTGTTTCATACCCTATGCCAGAGAACCGTTTGGTGGTGATATGGACTTGCAGATAGTTCTCGAGTTGCTTGATGGCTGATAAAACTGTTTTTAGCTTCTTTATGCTTGCATGCACCTGCATTCAATATACTGTTCAACTTATTACCCTATTTGTTTGAGCTACCTTCATACAATACCTGACTACTAGGTTTCTAGCTGCAGTTATATGAGATCCTGCCCCAGTGTGTGCCTTGTGGAGGGGCGGAGGTCCAAGAAGTTGATATTCAGGCATAAAAATTAGGTCACATTTATAGATGGTGCTGTAATGAGGACTGAGCTTGGTCACAGTAGGGGTGCCAGGCAGTGCTGTGTAAAACAAATGCTTTGAAGGTGGCCTGAAAGAGAGTTGAGAACAAAAGCCTGGACTTCCAGGCTGTGTTCCAGGCACCTGTGTATGTAATAGAAAAGCAGGACAAAATTTGCTTTCCAGGGGCATAAGCAAGGCCTTGTACAAACATTCAAGCCCCATCTTCTCCTTCCCGGCTGTTGTTGCTGTCTTTCTATCTGAGCATGCAGGCTGCCAGCAGCACTGCAGAGCAGACTGGTAAACGTGATTGCATTTGCCCTTAGTGATTGTTTTAGGCTGATGTGTGCTACGTGGTATGCATTTTTTCTGATTGTGGTGACCCAAGTTTGAAAGTAGCAGGGGCACTGGGAGTTGCAGGGGAGTCGTGTCCCCTGACAAAGCCAAATCTGCTTTGCTGTGTGCTCAAAGCGTTGTTCTTGTCTTAGTCAGCTTTTTTTTCTTCATTCCCAGGGCTAGTTCCCATCTCTTTCCCACGCACATGCTGTGTGCTCAGCCCTCATGCCCAATTAAAAAGAAAGCATACCTTATCATAGCAATGTTTTTTTATGGAGAGGAGTATCTTTAATGCTGCTGCAGAGTAGATGTTGCATGTGAATCTTGCAGAGAATTAATGTGCTGCATCAGTGAAAGTGTTTAAGTAGCACTTAGCCAAACATTTTCTTATCTGTACCCATTTTTATCAATTGGTTTACTAAAAACAAAATCAGAAGGCCCATGTGTACTGCACCAATGTTAAGTACAATGCAATTTTACATGGTACCAAATGCTTTCGAATCCTAGAGGGCTCATAACTCATAGGGAAAAAAAAGCAATAATGCTAATACAAATGTTGAGAGTGTCCACAGGGGATGAGTAATAGAATTAGGGATTTGGGAAGGGCTGTGGAGTTGCAAGGCTGCCTTTTCCCCACTCCTTGAGGGGCTGTTCACACCCAGCCCTGCTGAAAATTAAGGAGTGATGTTGTGGTGAATAAGTGCAATATGTAACTTGCTAGGTTCCTGCTACATACCTAAATGGGCTTTGTGGCATGGACAAGGGCTTGCCTGAAGAGGTGCAAATTGCAGTTGTTAGAGTGGCTTGATGTGACCTGGCTCTTCCTCATGTTCATTTTGAACGTTGCTCGAGGTGAACACCCTTTTCCCTCTCACTTCCCTCTCAGCTGCCTTGCTAGTAAGAAAATTAAATACAGCTCAGCAGTAATTCTGCATACTCTTTAATGGGAGCAGTCATTCTCATGCCTTTTAGTCTCAGTGAAGTGGAAAAGGAGGATGACCTACCATTATGAGCATCAGTAATGTCTGTCTGGAGGTGCAGGGACAGCTGATGAAGAAGATTCATAGCCAGAAGCAATTGGGGCAGCTTATGCTTTGTCAGAGTTGGTCCCTGTCCCAGCCCCAGGAGCAGCTTCCTAGCAAGGAGAGGGTTGTGCAGGTTCCATTCCTACTGGTGCAGACGAACTGGCCCAGCAAAGCAGCTGATTGCAGTGGGACGCCACACAACTGCTATCTTCAGGCTTTGTGGGAGCAGATACCATACACTGGTACACTTCTGCTCCATCAAAAGGAAAAGGCCAGTCTCCACAACTGTGAATGGATTCTGTTCCAAGCTTTGAAATGCCCTCTCTCTCTCAGTAGTTTGTATCCCACCTGGCTGTTTACCTTTCAATATTCCTGCTATTGTTACTTCTGCACTGCCAGAAAAATGAGGAGAGGGATTAAAAATGAAATTGTCTGTGACTTCACTCATTGGCCATATTGTAGTTTATAAAATTGTTAGGTATCTAAAATGGTGCAGGAGAATATACGTTATCCCACTGCATGCCACTGAGTTAAATTATTACATAACCTCTGTCTGCATTTATTTTTATATCTAGAAAGCAGGGATAACTTTTTGCTAGATGGTAGGTTGAACTCGGTGGATGAAATTGTAGCAGTAGGAAAATATAAATAATGATGGTTATATAGTAATTTGTATCACTACAATTTCCTGGCAATTGTAGAAGAAAATATAGCACAAATTGCATCTGTGCAGTGCTGTGAAAGATGGATAAATTAACAGAAAAGTTGTCTGACAAGTTTTAAACTCTATAAAAAAACCCTTAAGTTTTACTTAAAAAAAATTTAGTTGTGTATGTGTCTGCTGCATGTCATTTCCATTTTTATAGAGGCTCTGGAAAAAGAAAAGATTGAGGTTCTTAGTTTCATTACTCTATCAGGTGAAAAGCAATGGATTCCTGTAGGGTAGCTTGTGAAGTCTGGTGGCATTTTGTACATTATTCTTTAAAAGTGCTTGGAGGCTTTGATGACTTTTCAGAGCCTACAGTGTGAACTCTTGTGATTTGCATTTGTTCCCTGCAATTTGCAGCTGCAGGCACTGCACTAGCTTTGTTTAAATATAATGCTGAATGCCTTTAAAATAGGTATTTGAACTTTGGATTAAGGAGACTACTTTTGTAATTTTAAAGGCTTTTTTACTGCACACATCAAATATCTAACTTTCAATGCAATCTTCCCGTTAGAAGTTTTGAAAAAGCCATTTCTATATTCTTCATAATACAAAAAGAGAAGCAGGGTCTGTAGAAATGCCTTTTGTGGCATTTTCCTAGTAGCCTTTCCTTCTGAAAGTTTATTTTAAAATGTGATGAATTTGACACATCAGAAATGAGCAGTAAGAGAAGAGTCAAAGTGTCATTCTGTTTGCATTTTAGCTGTACTTTAATTGATTTTTTTTCCTACTAACTCAGTAAAGTTATGTAGGCAGGACATTTGCTGTTAATCAGTGTTGCTACCTGAGGTGTGGACTTCTGACCAAAAGTTGTGTGTGCTGTGCCTGGCAAGTTTAACCAAAATACTGTGTAGGCAAGAGAAATCTAACCAAAAGGTTAAGTTAAATACAGATTTCACTGTGGTAAAATACAGATCTACACCGGGAACAAATTATGACATGTAGTATTTGACTTTGATTTTAAACATTAATCTCTCTGCATACACTGTGAAAGGAAGAAACTTGCCATTGTGTAGTTAATGGAACCCTGCATTCTGGCTATCCTAGGTAATTATTCATTATGCTATATTTAAGATGTTTACCCACTGTCTCAAAAATTTGTGAATTAATGTATCATAACCATTTTGAGAGTGAAAATGGGTTAAGAACTTGCCTGTTTAGTTTGCATTCAGATACTGATAAATGGTTTCTGCAGTTATTCATGTGAATAAGTTCTTGATTTCTGGAATGCTCAGCTGAGAAAGATAAAACTGTCATGGTAATAATTTGCATAATCTTTAATGCAGTAACCACCTTGAAAATGCTGTAGGTTTGTAGACTGAAAAAAGTGTGGATTAGCTGAATAAGTAAGCTGATTTATGAACACAAGATCTTGTTGGGATGCCAAATAGTTTGTGAGCAATCTGGAGATTGAGCATGGTCATATAATTAATTTATTAGTAATTCTAAATAAAGAATAAATTTGTAGAAATAAAAATGTCCCATTTAATTCATTAACAGAACAGGGGTTGAAGTCACTGAATAAAGTGCTCACATGGACTAGCTCACGCATCTCTGCTGTTAGAGCAAGTCTTCAGGTGCTGTAGCACTTTCAGTTCTTGTGCAATTTTGCATTTGCTTGTAGATTAGGGCTGTTGTATTTTTATTGCAATTAGGATATAAATTTAAGTATTAATATTGCCAGCAGTATCACTAAGCATTAGTGGGCAATCTGTGAGTGTTACCTGCTTTGCTCACTAGTATTTTCTCAATGAGAGGAAAAAAAAGAACAAAAGATGGAGATGCAAAGTGCAACCAATATGTGGCATCTGCTTTGATAACATCTTGACTTAGGTAGTTGTTTGTCAGTGTCACTTTTTTTTTTTCAAAAGCAAACTAGGAATTCAGGTGCTAGATGAACCACCCCTGTGGGTGCAGAATTAGTCAGACTGCGCCCAGTGTCTTAGCCAAGGTCTGTGAGAGTCTGCTGAGTTGCTACTGTGCAAAACAGATGATGGGACAGAAAAAAACTAACCCTCTAACTAAATTTGCAGATGATACTAAACAAGAGGAGAGTGAGGTTGGAGAATCCAAATTTAGAGAAAAGGTTGGTTGGTTGTTTGTTTGTTTTAAAATAGATATACATATACGTATATATAAATCAACACAGACAAGCACAAGTTCATACTTTATTTTTGCAACCAGTTATGTTTAAGAGTTTGTCAGTTCACCCTGGGAAATCTTTAGGGACTATGTGAGGTGACCAAGAGAAGCGGATTGAAACTGCTTAGCATCAGTGTAATTTTTGTGAAATTCAACAAGAGATTATCTCGTTTTGGGTAAAGTGGTCTATAAGACAGAAAAAAAATGAAAATGATTGGTACAACATAAATCACTGGCTGGGGTAAAAATGAGTGGATAGCAGTTGCAGTAGAAGTCGTCGCAGAGCTTGAGTAAATTATGAGCTGGATATGAACCAGCAGTATTGCAGTGCCTTGAACCATAAACGTCACACGAGCAGGAAGCCTGCAAGGCACATGCTGTAATCCTCTCACTTGTCAGAGCTTTGGTTAGGCTCAATTTGAATGCTATGTCTAGCTTTCGGCATTACAGTTCTGGACTCTTTCCAAATCTTTCCTGTCTTTCTTGAAGAGAATAAGAGGATGCTCTGAGATCTAGGAAGTGTGATCTGTGAAGAGTGATTGAGATTTTGGGTTACATGTGTGGCATGAGGATGAAAAGGGAGCTAGAGGAGATTTCTGCAGGAAAGGAAGAACTCTTTTCTGTGCCTGTTGGAGATTAGCTCTATTTACTCCTCAATTAATCTGTTCTGTTACTTTTTGTGATACTCTCAAGTGGGTAATATGTAGAGGAATTGGGGGAGGGAGGGAAATGTTTATTTTCTTTCAGTGATAATTTGACTGCAGTTTGAGAGGGCTTGTGTTTTCTTTCTGCATTTTGGTAGATAAGTCCAAGGATATAAAAGGCCACTGCAAGACAGGAGGAACTATCTCTCTCCATGTCTGTAACAATGAAGAAATAAAGGGATTAACTTTGCAGCAAGGAAGATTCAGGTTATATTACAAAGAGCTTTTTTCAGAGAAGGCCAGCTTTGCACTGGAATAGCTCGCTTTTGAAGGTTTTGAAAAACAGGTTAGACATCTGCTGCAAAGGATCACACACAACTGATTCAGCCAAGAGACAGAGGAGTAGATTAGATGACCTCTCAAGAATTTTTCAGGTTCTGTTTTCTGTGATTCAGTAAATTCCATCGTTATTTGTAAAAGGCATGTGCTTTCACACAGAGAAATGAGAATGTGAGGCTGGCTGTCCAGGCTCAGGCTGTTTAGCCCAGTATGCCATCTTTGTGGGAGCTGAAAGCAGATGTATGAGGAATACTGTACAAACAGGGCCATTACACAGGATGATACTTGTTCTGTAGATGTTTTCCATGTATTTAGTAGCTCTTAGTAGATTCCAGTTCTATTATCTGGTGCCGCCCTTGAATAAGCCTGAGCTCTTAGTGTTCACAGTATCCCACAACCAAAAGTTCCTGCAGGTAAACCATGTGTGAATACCCATCTCTTAGTTTCAAACCTGACTTCCTTCTAGCTTCAGTTGGGCTCTTGCTTTTTGGAGAGACATTAAAGACATATGGTCCTTCTATTGCCACTAAAGACTTCATAGAACTTTACCTTATTCAGTCTTAAATATCTCTGTTTCAAGACTCAAGAGTCCTAGTTTGCTTAGCTATTTCTTACGTGGAAGATGGTGCTTGAATTCTCCTTGTTGTCCTGTTTGGAACATTTTCAGCTTTACTGTATATTCTTTAGATGGAGGGAACAAGCTCTGCACAGTATTTAAGATGCACACACTCCATCGGTTGCAAAGACATGTTCTGTTATGTTCTGTTTTCAATTCCTTTTCCAACAATTGTTTTTCTTTTTTTGACTGCTCCTGAGCACTAAGCTTATGGTTTCATAATCTATCTGTCATAACCTCAGGGTCTCTCTTGTGAGTAATACTAGTCAACTCATTGTATATTTGAAATTTGGACAGCTTTATTCTCCTGTGCATCTTTTTACCTTAATTTATATTGAATTTTCTATGCTGGTTTATTGCCTAATTACTCAGTTACCTAATGTCTGTATGCAGTTTTTCATTATAAGCCCTCACCTTCACTATCCTAAATAATGAAGTGGCATCAGCAACTTTTGTCACCTTGCTACACCCCTTTTCTAGCTTGCTTATAAATACAATGAGCAGCAGAAGTCCTAGGACATATCTGTGTGAGGACTATTTACTTCCCTAACTTTTTTTGGTGATAGTACCCTATTTTTTGGCAAGTTTTGTGCAAGAACCTTCGGGTTTTTTGGTTTTGGTAGGTGCTTAGGTTTCTTAAGCAGATAGAGTGTATCAGCTGGATTTCCACTGTCCATATGCTTGTGGGTATAAAAATATCACTGTAGTAAACAATGTGATTCTCTTTCACATGGGAAACTATTCTTTTCACCAAATACAAATTTGTTATTTTAATCACAGTATTACTTTTCTAGTTCGGATACACAGACTTTGAATGCTCAGAATGCAACAATATCATAATCTGTGTCTTCGTTTTTGAAATACTGGAATTATAAATGGATGAATTTTACTGCTGGAAGAAAGATTTTGATGAGGAACATTAGCAGTGTGCTGTTTAGTATGTCATATTATACAATAAAAAGATTTGTGAATGCATTTAAACTTTTCAATTGGCATGATCAGTATTTAAACAAACTAGATTCCTTTTCAGCACTGTTTAGTATTATATTATTGTGGAGATTAAGGACAAAAAATAAGTGTGTCAGCCTGTTAAACTGTTCTTTTTATTTCCTAATTTGTAGCTGAATAAGGCTCAGCAAACATGAGTGAAAGGAAAATGAAAAGGTAGCTCCAAGTCAGGGTTGTGGTCCCCTGATCATGTCCTTTCCTCGGAGTTTGGCAAAAGGGATGAGTTTGCTTGCTTGCATTAGATGGATACGTACAGCCCTGTGCAAATGAGGAACATTGCTCATTATTTTATTATGTGAGCAAACTAAGATTCCTGCTCCTTTAATGGAGAGGAGCCCATCATTAAAGACGTAGTGCATGTTATTGTGTAATTAAAAATGGTGCATCTGAGTACTTTTCAAGGTTTTCCCTTCCCCCAATTCCTTCCTTCCTCCTCCAACAAGCGTCTGGCATGGGGTTGTGTTGTTTCCTGTAGCAAATATTAAGGGCTGATATCAACAGAAGATATTGTCTTTATCACCTTTCATCTTTTAAGACTGAAAGCAAATGTTTTCTGCATTATTTTGATTTTTAAAAGCTCTACAGCTATCACTTAAATACCTGAAAGGTTTCAAGGAACCTGTCTTCTCCAGCTAAGGATCTGAGAATGCATGTAATTATACCTAATAATTTCACCACTGTCAGATTAGATTGATTTTTAGTCACTTTCGTGCAGATTAGATTCAACTCAGGTGCTCAAAGAGAAAGTAGGTGCATTAATCTGCAGTGACATTCTGTCTCTCCCAATTAGTGAGTTCTAAGAGATGTTAGATAATGCAAGTTTGGTGTGAAGCATTTTTGTTCTCCCATGGGCTTTAGTAAAGTTAAGGAGGTTTAGGCCTTCAGAGGCAATCATCAGCAACTTAAGTTTTGGGCCTACAAAAAAAGCATGAGAAACTAATGGAAATCTGTGTTTCTGTGTGGTATTGAAGGTTACACACCTAGTTCTTCAAACTGCACGTGGTCAGACCATCATTTTAGCTGTTTTCAAAGCAATAGCACATTAGCATTACAGAAGTGAAGGCTAAAGTACTGCAAAATGAAGTGTAAATAAATGGCATTACAATGTGTACATGTCTTCTGATTTGGCAGAATTAATGCTGGCAAGGCTTTACTGTAGCTCAAAGTATATGTTTATTGCTTAATTATCTGAGTTACTGAATATGCTCATTGCATAATCTGGGGAAGCAGTAATTGAGTCCATTACTGTACATAAACAATTGCCAATTTATAGTACTTCAAATAAAAAATCTTGACTGTAAACAGATGTACAAAATCTAAAATATTGATGCTATCTTACTTTTATCCTGATGAAATCTTAAGTGGTTTTTCTTAATGTGTACTCTGCTAATGCTTGTTGAAAATTGCCAATATTTTCTTTTTATTTCTTGAAGAAAGGAGTCTACTCCAATTATATTAAAATATTTTTGCCTTTTCACACTTGCCTTAAATTTTGGATGAGCTATTAATTTTGTTTGTTTGTTTAATGTTGGCATTAGCTAAGGTCAAGAAGCCAATTCTTTTTAATAACTTAAGAAGATTGGCTTTTGATTAAATTAGAGCAATATGGGATGCAATTTAAACTGATAGAGCAAGATTTTGTAGGCATGCGGGCAGTTTTCAGTCTCATACTTTAAAAGATATAATAAGTTTGTCCTATTTCAGGGATGTTTGTATAAATCCCAAGAACAAAAGAAAAACCCAGCCTGATAGGAGCTCGTTATTAATACCAGACACAGTTTTGAATGCCATGGTGAGATGTACGGGTTTCCTGCAGATTATAATCCCTTGTCATTTTTAGGTTTAATACTTTGTTTTGCCAGAATGTTAAACCACCTAATACCAAAGCAGTGGTCAGTATCTGCTTTCCTGGTTTCATCAAACTCTTAACTGATCTCTTAAACTGTACTATAGGTTGGAAAGAGGATATTTTGCTACATCTGAAACAGTCCATATAAGAAATAGATAAGTTTGGGTGTGGGGAGTTGTGGGTTGGTTTTTTTTTACCTCTTAATAGGTGATCATGATTTATCCAGTGATTTAAAATATGTAACCACAAGACCCAACATCTGCATCAGCAGGGACACCATAGGCTTGTCTGAATGATTTATGTAGGGATGCAGCATAGCCTGGGCTGATTCCTCTTGGAAGCAGAGGAAGACTCTTTGTTGACCATATCAGACACCAGAATTCTTCCAGAAAAAGGAGTTACTTCAAATACTTGAGAGGAATATGTGATTCTAAAAGTGGAATTGAGACCTACAATGTCTTATTTGAATTAAGTTGCAACCTACATGAAAGATGTTGTCTTCTAACCGCCCCCTTGCTTTTTTTAGCTTGCATGTTCTCATATTATACTATACAGCAGTGATAGATTCAACTTCAGTATTTATATATGAATACAGAGAGATTTTAATGTTTACTTATGTAACTGGAAGTCACAGACACATATACATATAAAAATAAAACTTCTATATACCTACATAGAAGTGCATGAATGATTGTACGTAAAAAGCAGTCCAGGGGGCTCTCCTGCTGTCATTCAAGTGTTGCTATTGAGTACGGTAAGAGTGAGTACATGCCTCCTGTTATGCAGAATTATTTTCCCATTCACAAGGGACAATTCTGTATCTTATGTTGGCAAAACGAAAATGATCTCACAAATATTTAGCCCGGAAGTGTTCATTTAATCTTGGAAGTAGTCCCACTGAATTTAATGAGTCCTTAGATGGTAAATTCTTTGGGGCTTTTATTTTCCTTTGTGCCTTATTCAGTGGTAAGCACAGTCTCCATTAGCATTTACATTAACATCTACTGTTACTTACAGCAAAATGCTTAGGTTTTGGCTTGAAAATGATAATTGGAACACATAGGCACAAAAACTCTGAGGCAAAAGACAACAATTAAATCAGAATTACTCCAAAATTACGTTTGAATAATCTGAGTTGGCTTTGTGAAATTTCAAAAGCTACATTTTTCGAGTGCTTCTGCAGGGGTTGTCTGATTTGGCCTTAATTGGAAAAAGAGGCTTACAGCTACTGGGATTTTTGAGAGAGACAGGATTGTAGACCTCGGATAGTAAACACTCCAACCTGCTAATGAACTCTGATAGTCAAGGTAACTGTGGCTTCTGTGTAGCTGGGAGAAAGCATAGAAAACTACAGCTTTTGTTGACTCCGATGCTGACAGCCAAAGGTATCCGACTGTTACCCATCAGGGTCCTCTGAAATCCATTCCGGTCAACAGCATTCTTCCAGCTGACTGCACCCGCTCTGGATGAGCCTTTTCTTCTGCATGCTTCCTGAATCACATGCCTAAAATAAGCTTCCTGCAGGCTGGATTTGCTCAGTAGACTTGATGTGGTCTGACTATATATTTATTAATAAGCTATACGTAAAGCACAAGCTCATTTTTGATAATTGATGCATCGTTTTTGTTTATGTTTTTTTTCCAGATGATTTCAATCTTTAGTTTCAGAGCTGAGGACAATTCAACCTTGCCAGCAGAGAATTTCTAAACTTTATAAGTTTATAAACTTTCTAAGCTTTTTTATATTGTTAGAACAGCTTTTCTGTTCTGGTGGTGTAGAACAATGTCCCACACTGACCAGAGCTCAGTGTGAGGCTTACAGTACATGAGCATATACCTTTAGCAGCATTCATTGAAAGAATTCATGGGAAATTGTGCAATTTTTTTCTAAATATTTTTATCTTGAGGGTTACTCTGGTATCATCTGTTTATTTTCTCTTCTGAGAAAAAAGAGTGAGGTAGGAAATGGGTGGAATAGGGAGCAGTAGTAAATACAAATGTAGGCAATAAAAGTAGTTTATCATTGTTATGAGAAAATTAGGTGAGATGAGTTGATTTGTGTGTTGGTTTTCACTTTTAAGCTCTGCTTGAAAGGCACATTATCTACTGCATTGGTTTTCATGTTAAAAAAAAGTTATTCTGGCTCAGCATTGCTGTCAAGAACTACAATATGTCCCACCTCATTAAGTACCATCTTTTTCCTCTCCATCTGTCTAGAACAGCAGGAAAACTAGTTTTCAAATAGAAAAAATAATCAGTTTTGTACAATTCCTTTCTTCACGTCTGTTTTCATCTGAAAAAAAATCAATCAAATTTCCAGGGAAATGCCTCTAGAACAACAATCCCAATAAAGGCACCATTTAGATCATCAGGGCCTGTTGTTTGGGATGTAGCAAGGTAAGCAACTATGAGAGCCCCCCCCCCCCCCCAAAAAAAAAAATTACACAGAAAAACAGGAAAATCTGCCCATTTAATAGAAGCATAAACTGTGGTTGATTGACAGCACAGCTAGAAGACATTTAGAAAGGGAGGCATTTCCTCCTCTGTCTGAATATGTGACCAAGAAGTTCATCACTGTTTGGGTGTCGGAAGAAGTGCAGCATTTCATGCCTAAAAGGAACAACTTATGTGGATGTAAATAGACATCTACAAGAGAAACGCTCTGGAGGTGTTTTGATTCATTGCAGACAGTCCTGTTCAGATTAAGGGCCTGATTCTTCAGTAACAAAAGTGCAACTTGCTTAACTGAGTGGACAGTAGCAGAGTACAGATCTGACCTTAGTGTTGTAACCAAGAGAAAAGCAGCTCCTGAAGGCAGGAAGAAAGGGCAACAGCAAAGGCATCAAAGATTGCCTGTGTTTTCAGGTAATTGCTTTCATCACTGTTCAGCTTTTGGGAATTCCAGCATTCTTCAAGTTAAAGTGATTCTCCTTATGGGACTCGTATCAATGTCATCTTCTTATTCTTTACAGCCGTCACTCAGAGGTCCTGCAAGAAATCAGTTTTAAGCCTGTATTGTCCATCTGAAAAATGCTCCCAAAGACTGAATGAGGGACTCTGATTAAACCTTTTGCTTTCAGAGGCCTCAGGTCATACTGATACTGTTCAACCAGTTTGAGTAGCAATACTAAATGAATAAAGCAGTGTTAACTTCAAAACATCACTCCTTTGCAAAGTCACAGAGAGTGGCCATTGGCAGAAGGTGGCTGCACACAAGGCTGAAGTCCTATGACAAATATTGGGGAGCAAACTGTATTTTGCAGCTGAGGATAGTACCAGAGGATATGTAACTGTGTGAATAAGTATTGTTTGCAAATAAATACAAGTTCAGAAAAAAGCAAATAAGCTAGTGTAATTTATTCCCTATGTCCTAAAATATTTATGTCTTTTATTCTATTGTAGACACAAAAAATGGTCCCCCAGCGTGTAACAAAAAAATAATAATAAAAAAAAGCATGCAAATCAATTGCAGACAACAGACATCAGTTACCAATTTGCCACTAGGTGATGTTTAACAATCTGAGAGTAATGAAAGGAATTTTCAGGGAAGATAATTTACTGTGTTCTGGACTATGCATGTGTTAAGGATGATGTCATACCCTGAAAGAATAACTATGCAGACCACAAATAGTCTTTCAGCTAGAGAGATTTAATGCTTACTTTGCAAGGCAGGAGTTTATCTTCGAAAAAAAATCACTCTTTTCTTTATTCAAAGAAGGATATTTCAAATCATAAAGCAAGTTTTACTGTTCAAACTTTGCTAAACAGTGATAGGCTATAGTGGAATGTGAGACACGTGTAGCTAAATAGGAGTGTAGCTTAACGATGAAGCACAGGAATGAGAGAGGAGATAAGACCTTGAATCCTTTTGCACTACGTCGCTGACTTGCTTTGCAGCCCCAGGCAAGACCTCATTTTACCTCTCAAAAAACAGGGGTAACATTACTTGCATTAGGGATCACATGAAGTTTAGTTAGAATTCAGTCTAGGGTCTCATGGCTTTGGTGTAAGCGTAGCTGCTTGTCTAACAAGAATGGGACTGGGACATTTGCGTCAGCAAAAGCTTTAAGAACCTCAGGTAAAGAACATGATGGATGTACACGTTTGCTTATCAGAGACTTGTGCTAACCAAAGTGCCAATGTTCCCACTGTTTAATAATACTCAGATCTTGTGTACATTCAGATAATTAGATGAAGAACGAGACTTTGTTTATCTGCAAAGGTGGAGTTTTAAAACAGTATTTTGCTAATGATGGGATTGTGTTTACTCTTGACTCTGACGGAAGTGGTTAGCCAAGACACTCTGGAAATGCCCTGGAATTAGTAGAGGGCAACTGGAATGCAGTTTATAACCCTGAACAGGTACTATCGTCTTCCATGCTCACTGCCACATGCTGCGTCTTGCTGTTGACTTCATCAGACTGACAGGTTCGCTCAAAGGTTCAAAAAGGAAATCTCACATTCCTGCATCATCTTTGACTTTCTTCCATTGACTTTTTTCCATAGCAGGCTTCGACATCCCACAGGGACTTGTGGCATTGTATTAAGCACTTTATCTAAGCTCTCTGAAATACCCTACTTAGCGAGCCCTCTGCTCACACATATCTGCTGCTCGCTTACACTGGAAAGCTCATAGACTTTCCCCTTTTGCATTATGGTAAACCGTCTCTGAAATGGCACTCTGGAGAGTTAAAACCTTTTTTTTAGAACTGACTGGAGGAAAAGAAAGGCATGAAAATAGATGCATATAAAATTAAATACATGAATTTACTTCAGTGCTGCTGTGCTGGTTCTAGACTATATGCTCCAGTTTTTTCTCATCTCCTCCTAAGTGTATGGCTTGTTGCTTGCAGAGTCTCTGTGCATGTTACATTTGATGAAATAATCTTTCTGTACTATCAACCTCTGCTAGAATTTCAGAGCCTATATCCAAAAAATAATGTTTCATTTAACAATGTAACATTGAGGTGAGGCTGAGGAAAAGGGAGGGGAAGATTCTGTGGTCGTAAAGGGTAATCGGGATGAAAATATGTTTTTTGTCCTGGATCCACAAGATTAATCTCCAAGTAGAAGTATTTGCACGATGTAAAGAAAGAGTTAAAAAATTCAGGCAAACCACAAGGTGGGAAGGAGAAGTAGATAACAGGTCAGGCAGATCTTCTTTATTCTGTCTGTTGCAAGTAGTGCTGCTTTGGCTGTGGCAGCTGCAGTAGCTCTAGGGCTGAAACAGCAGCAGCCAAGTACTACCTTGAGGTGCTAGATTATTTTTTTTTCTAGTCCCTCCATGCTGGGTTTGTGTTCAGCCATGGTGTACTCAACTCCGGTGCAAGATTTAGGAATTGGGCATTAAAAGAGCTTCAGATGGAGTGATTTTTACTCACCTTGTCTAAAATCAGTGCAGCTCTGGAAGGAAGGCAGTGAATGTACTACTACCAAAGATTTTTGCTACACAGCAAGACAGAAGAAAACTTGTTAGAATGTCCTTATTACTCAAATATACCCTGGGTAAAATATTTTATACTTGCATATACTTTGAGATTGTTGGGTAGAAGAATTTAAGTATAAGAACAGAGCTGTAAGAATGTTAGTCAATTTCATAGTACTTGAAAATTGTTAACAAAGAAGTCTGAGTGATGTATTATTCTTTGGTTTTAGAGAAAAGCCTTTTTATATTTGGGATAAGTTATTTGACCCTACACTCAAGTTGTCCTCTGCTTCCTGAAATCAAAACCCTAGGAAGTGTATATGAATTCCTATGATCTGAACCAGATCATAAGGTAGAAACTGAACCAAGACAGAGTGATACTTGCCTTTTGCTTTTGCCAGCAGCCTATATGTCCACAAAGCTCACCAGCAGCAATTAAGTACTGCCAATACATTTCAATGAAACACACGTTTAGGTGGAGACCTAGCTGAGGATGATCTACAGGGTTATTGGCAGGTTACAGAAAGTAAGTGCACTGCAAATCACCTTTGTATAAAGGAGAATCTAAATCCAAGTTTGGCTGGAAGCATAGGAGGTGCCACCATGGTTTATAGTGGCCCTTGTAATCTTTTCCTGGCTACACACTTTGGGGGGTGTCAAGAGAGAGGACAAGTGGCTAGACAGACCTTTAGTCTGATCCAAATGATGCATTCCTGCAGGCGCAGCTCATTTGCAACGTCATTTAGGTAAATGGTATATGTAATTAAATCATTGAATTGCAGTGGGTGTTGACCATTTTAAAACCCTAATTGGGCAGTAAAACTGGAATCTAGATTATGGGTGGAGCCCTTCGGAAATAACCTGTGGGAATGCTAATCAGTGTACACATTACTCTAGGAACCCCAAAGTACTGGGAAAACCTACCAAATACTTGTTAAGGGCTAGTCCCAGCTGAAAAGTAAGTAGTGTATTTTTACCACATCTGTCCACTTCCTTTACCCGCCAGTAATTTCTTCTGATGCTTGTAACTAAGAATAAATGTTCCCGCTTTCTTCTACTGCTTGAGCTTCACAAGCCATATATATAATAAATAGAGCTTTTCTAACACAACTGTTTATTAAGTTCCAATCATTGCCTCCACTAGAAACCTGCTGAAGGCAAATGGACTATTCAGTTGTCACTGAAGGCATAATTTAACAATGCTGTGTACCTCTACACTGATGAATTCAGCCTTTTTTATTGTGGTTAATCTATGATGTGTGGAGCAGATGGTACCTTCGTTTTGCAGACCTGTCTGTGGGAAGCCTGCTTCCTCTTCTGTGTAGATAAACAGAGCCTATTGATTGCAGAAGCTATCAAGGTACAAAGTTGAAGCCCTTGATGCCACTTCTAGAGTCCCTTTTCAGACGCTACCTTCTCCTTCAAGCAATTGCTTTCTGGGTAGCCTCTGGCATCCCCTACAGAAATGCCCTGTTTCACATTTGGCAAAAAATTACACTACTGACCCGTTGTGTTAGCAGCAGTAGTAAATAGTGAAGGATAGATGGAAGCATTTGGGTGAAAAATCTGTGACAGGCTTTTATGTGAAAACATTTAGTATCTGCTCCCACTTTAATCACTTATTGTTTTTAAGTCAGTGACAAAAACATCCTGCTGAAACAGGAACACTGGGATCCCATCTGCAGGGAGAACAAATGGCGTTAGACAGGCCTTACTATCATGTAGACGCGACAGTATATCAGACAAACATATTAGTTGCTGGTTTTACTGTTGTTTTTAAGATTGCTTGAGCAAGGTTGCTTTAACTAGGCTTATGAACTTTAAAATGGCTACATAAAAGTATATTTTGTCTTTGTTTATCCATAACATAAAGTCACTCTTGTAAAAATAAAAGAGACTTCATGTTTTAGAGGTTTACTGTACCTTTACGTTGCCCTCAGGCTGCTTCTCTTTTTCATGGGAGAAGGACCATTCTTATTTCTTCCAGAATAGGACCAGTCACTTTCACTATGTAAAAGCTAGAGCTGTTTGTGATAAATCCCAAGTCCTTTCAGCCACATGTATATTTGAATGAAGTGTAAAAGTAATTTTTCTTTTGCGGTTTAAACACCCACATTTTGTAGTAGTGGATATTCTCACTGAATTAAATGTTTTGTAATATACTGAAACATGTTGCTGTGCCAGAAATATCTGAGAAACACAGCACTCTTCTTTTTTTCCTGTAACAGAACTTTGAAACATGTATCAAAACAAATGATTACATATGGAATAACAACAGGCTATGTAAGAATGATGAATATGCTCCGGGTTTAATGTAGATGGAAATGAAAGCACTTTCATACCTGCCAAAACCTTTTAACAACATTTTGAAAACTGGTGTTTACATTTTTTGAAATGTTTATATCTAGAAGCAACCTCCTTCTTTGGCAAACTTGGTTTAAATCATCTTGGACCTCTGACAACCAAGCTGTCGAATAAACCAATATGCTCTGATGTTGTCCTAAAACTTGTTTTCAGTAGGAACGTTAACAGAAGTAAAAATTAAGGACTGGAATTTGAGAAACTAGGTCCCAATGAGGAACTAGCACTCTGAAAACACTAGCCTTTGGTGGTTTGCTCCAGTAGGCCCATTAGGAAAAGTGTAGTTATCAGTCAAGATGAATTTTAGGAATATTTAAAGAAAAAGTCAACAACAGGATTCTCTTTCACTGCTTTCCTTAATGGTCTCCTGTAACTCCCGACCCTTCAGTGGTGCAATATTGCAGTATGGATGGGAGTTGCACAGTTTGGCTGCTGTTCAGCTGGCACATGGTACCAAATGATTCAATAATTATTAGGCTGTCAAACTAGCATGGTATCTGTGGGGTTAGGCTTTTGTCTATCCAGTCTCACTGGTTTTCTGTCCATAACATTTTCGGCAGATGCAGGACAGCTTCCTAGTACCAGTCCATTACAGGGGGAGGAATGGGGTGAAGGAGAACTGTTCTCCCTGTTACTCCTCTTCAGCAGAGGAGCAACATGGACAAGAGCTGTGTACTCTTGGGCTCAGGGAACATCCATGGGAAATGAGAGTGCTGGGACCTTTGTACCCTGGGAGATGGGGTGCTCTACCCTCTCCTCTAGGGTACTAACACAGATCCCAGCAACCCTTACAAGAGAGGTGAGATCAAATCAGCTGGGAGGGGTGGGATCAAGCTTAGGAAAGACAGACAAATTCTTGCGGTGCTCTCTCTTTCTTACTTGCCATTTGTCCAAAGGGTTATTTTTGTTGTTATCAAGAAAAATTCACCCAGTACAGCTGCAGCTCTCTCAAAGCAAATCAGTGGTATAAGTGAGGAATACAGAGATGACCTGCTGCAGATTGCTTGGTTTGGGCAAATGAGCTTTACCCATCTTTATTCATTAGTTGTCACTGGAAAAGAAGTGGACATAAAGTGCTTTGTTCTTGTCCAGGCTAGAGGGGAAAAAAGTAGCATATAATAGGCGGAAGTCTTGGATTCTGGAGTAGAAGTGGTACATGATTACCCCTCAGATGACACTCCAGTTCAGGAAAAGTGGTGAAAGCACATCTGTTAGCAAATTGCCTTTTTCTGTTATTGAGAGCAGCAAGCTGAAAAGCAGAAGAAATGAGGATATGCGGGATCCCAGCTGACCATAAGAAATCAAATCACACTTTTTAAAAGAAAACTGATTACCAGACATATTAAGCTTTAATCTTATTTGCAGTTAGTAGCCCCAAAGAGAATGCTTTGTTGGAGACCTTCCAAGAACAGTTATTGTAGACAGCTTGTAAACCAAAAACGATGCAATGGAAATAATGCAAATACAGTTAACATTTGCTATAATAAAGTTAGTTTATGATGCCCTTTGTAACAACCTCAACAATAAATGCCATTTTTTTCATTGGCAACTAGCTCTGTTGGGACAAACACTTCCCTACAGTTGATGTGAAGGTAGTATTTACATATTTCTTTCTTTTTACAAAGCAGATTGTATCTGGAATGAAAGCATACTTCTTATTTTTAAGGTTTTCTTTTAAAAACATAATTTAAATATCGAATGAGTGTAAAATGACCTCCACTAAGGTACTGTTTGTTTGCATTTGGTTCAAATGGGAAGCTGTCTCAGATTCCTATGCAGCAAACTGCCAAACCCTGACACAGTGACCTGCTTCAGCAGGGGAACATTTTAATCCCAGTTCTGCGAGGATTCTTTGGCAAGGCTGCTCCTGGCTGTTGCCCTCAAGATGCTAAGCTATGCTGCCAGCATTAATTAGGGTTACACATACTTTTTCTGTGGTATCTGGCCCCTGGTGCCTCTGTTTACCTTGCAGGTAGTCTGAGCTTGAGTTCCTCATCTGCCCTCAACCTGGCAGCTTTGGGATTTCTCTTGGTAAGTTCACCTCTCTGCAGCTGTAGCTGGGCCACACGGGTAGAGTGGAGACCTACGCAGGCAACTGTGCCTATTAGTGCCTGCTATCGTACAAATTACACAGGAGGTTCCCCTCTGCAGCGTGCTACCCAGACCTGGTATTTTGTGGTGCTCTGGGTACGTCAGACGAGTGGTACAGCTTGGACAAACATGAAACCAAAGGAAGAAAAATCCTTCCCCATGCCCCCAGGCATTCTGCAGTATGTATGTCAGAGTAATTTGAGTCTCATGCAATCAGAAGGATAGCACGGACTATAATTACAAACCATCGCAAAGATTTTAAAAATCTGTTTATTTGCTCTCATGACTTGAAGATGTACATGTTTTAAAAGATCCCTGCAATAATAATTTTTTCAAAGTTGACTTAGTAGTGCTCCACAATCCGTAAACCTGAATCTTGATATACTTCTCTTAATACAAATGCCATAAACTTAGTCCTTAAATTATACACTACATTTTTGAATGTACACTTGCTCAAAAATTACATCTCTTCATCTACATGGTTTAGTGAATTCATATCACTTCTTAAAGTGTCTTTGGCTCTATCTAGACATCTCACACTGACTTCTTTTCATGAAATTGGTAACATTTTTGCTAAGTGAATTTCCTAGACTCAGTTGCACTGCAATAGAACAGGTAATCGAGATGTCATAAAGACATTCCACCGGAGGGATTTGGGATACATCCTACAGCATCATCAGTCATAACGGAACAAGTATTAAGCTGCTTGCTTACAGTAAACTGCTTGCATACAATAGATCACTCTTGCAAAACTTTTTAGTGTAAACTGAAAACAGTTTTGTCGTGGGACAGCCTGCACTTCTCATGTTATCTGCCTCTGCATAAACATACACATATTCAAACCCCAGCCTATAAATGTTGACTGAAGGCAGCTCTCTAGCTCTTGCAGAGGTGTGTGTTACCTCTGACAGGGAAGCTGCCTCTTGTAGTACACAGTCCCTGGTGAATGATACAGCTGAGCAATACAGCAAAGCTCAAACACCGAAGTTGTTTAAGCATACAAGGAATCCCATTCACGGGGAACATATGCACGAGTCCTGCGCTGGGAAAAGAATGCCTCCTTGTCCTACTGTTTATGCACTGGCTACCTTGGTATTTTTACATGCATGTTTACTCTGTCACCTGACTACAATTTTAAGCATTTTTTAAAATGTTTTTTTATTCAAAGTATTTGAGTCAGCATTAGTCAAAGCCACTTTTAGTCTAATCCTCGGCTTACTCTGGCTAGATGTCTCCTCTCCTCAGGAATCCATCATCCACTTCTGACTCTCTCCAGTGCGGGGATGCCAGGCAGCTGGAGTCCAAATGCAACCACCATGCTGCTGCCTGCACTCTCCTGTTTAAAAAGCCCGTGTGTAAAATGTCTTTTTTAACTCTTGCAAATGTAGGCAAGTATACAGCTGTCAAAAGATGCAAACTTCAAAATAAATGGAGAAAAAAGATTCTGTATGCTCTCTACCTAGCAAATGAAGTACTCATCCCCAACAGATCTATGGGGGCACCGAAGGATTCTGAGTTCAACAGTTTTCTCTGAAGAAAAAGTATCCCAAATGAATGGTTGGGAAGTCTAAGTGCCTTTAAAAAAGGCCTAAGTTACTTTTGAGGGAGGCAAGAGCAAGTAGCACCTGCATATGCAGCAAGGACGGTAAAAAAAATCGACCTTAGGCTTAGACAGAATAAAAATACCATGGGGTAGCGGCAGCTGCCAGTATGTGGTGGGTAAAGGACTGGAACCAGTCAGCATCTGAACAGAAAGACTTTTACAGAGAGAACTGAATGGAAGCATCAGCAAAATTCCCCACAGAATTGTGGGGGCATCAGTATTACAGTGCTCGGCACTCACCTAACTTTGTCTGCATACCTTTTTTTTTTCTTCTGTTTTCCCATTCCCTGTTTAAATTCTATTTAGAATATAGGGTTTCTGCCAAGAAACTTGTTAAATATGTTTATAATGAGCACAGCATGGTTTTTGGGTTCTGTAAACAAATACTTCTTTAAAGTTATACATCATTTCAGAGACTTAAGACTCACTTGTCAAGGAAACCCAGCATTTTCTTCACTGAAACTTTGCTAGTTAGACTTTTTAGAGAAGGTATATAAACTTTGATCTATAAACTTTAAAAAGCTGAATTTAAGAGTAGGGAAGGATAAAACACTTTTCAGAATTCAAGCATCAAAATGTATCTTGGGAGGAGGGTTCAAGGCAATCTTCCAGCTGTATTAAGTCATCTTAGCGTGCAAGCATCATTACAGGGCACATAGCTGACTTTTTGATGCTGCAATAGGTCCCACACCTACATCCCGCTCCGTTGCTCAGGAGCCACCGCCAAGCCATGGCTGGTTTACAGCCTGACGACCCAACGCAACGTTTCTTTCAACCATGGCTCCTCACGTCCCCGTTGGTGTGCCACATAGCGCTACTCAGGCTACGCCAAAGCCATTCACGGTGAAGCGAGAAGCTGGAAACCATGGCTGGTGGCGGCTCCCCATCCAAGGGCATAGGAAGGATGGTTTTGTAGGTCACACAGTTCTTGCACGTCCTTGTAGACCAGACCTACATTTAAGGTGTGTGTGTGAGTGCGGGTGCAGCAGGTGCCAGCGCAGCAGGGATGACACCACACCTGCTGACTTAGAATCATAGAACCAGCAGGGTGGAAAAGACCTCTTGGATCGTTGAGTCCAACCATTCCTATCTGCCACTAAACTATGTCCCTGAGCACCTTGTCTACCCGTCTTTTAAACATCTCCAGGTATGGTGACTCAATCACCTCTCTGGGCAGCCCGTTCCAGTGCCCAATGACCCTTTCTGTGAAAATATTTTTTCCTGATGTATGATAGCAGGCCAAATGCAGGGTCCTGCACTTGGGGCACAACAACTCTATGCGGTGTTACAGACTGGCTAGAAAGCTGCCTGGAGGAGAAGGACCTGGGGATGTTGATTGACAGCCACTGAACATGAGCCAGCAGTGTGCCCAGGTGGCCAAGAAGGCCAATGGCGTCTTGGCTTGGATCAGAAACGGTGTGACCAGCAGGTCCAGGGAGGTTATTCTCCCTCTGTACTCGGCACTGGTGAGACCGCTCCTCGAATCCTGTGTTCAGTTCTGGGCCCCTCACCACAAGAAGGATGTTGAGGCTCTGGAGCGAGTCCAGAGAAGAGCAACAAAGCTGGTGAGGGGGCTGGAGAACAGGCCTTATGAGGAGCGGCTGAGGGAGCTGGGGTTGTTTAGCCTGGAGAAGAGGAGGCTGAGGGGAGACCTCATTGCTCCCTACAACTATCTGAAAGGAGGTTGTAGAGTGGAGGGTGCTGGCCTCTTCTCCCAAGTGACCGGGGGGGGGGGGGGGGGGGGGGGGACACACAGGACAAGAGGGAATGGCCTCAAGGTCTGCCAGGGGCAGTTCAGGCTGGACATCACAGAATCACAGAACCATTAGGTTGGAAAAGAACCCCAGGACCATCCAGTTCAACCACTCCTATCAATCACTAAACCATGACCCTCAGCACCTCATCCACTCATCTTTTAAACACCTCCAGGGAAGGTGACTCAACCACTTCCCTGGGCAGCCTCTGCCAGTGTCCAATGACCCTTCCCGTGAATTTTTTTTCCTGATGTCCAGCCTAAACCTCCCCTGGCGGAGCTTCCTCTTCTCTAGGCTAAACACCCCCATCTTCTCCAGCCGCTCCTCATGAGCTCTGTTCTCAACACCAGCCCCGCTCCCACCCACCCGTTTGATTTGAACAACTCCCCCCCCAGAGCGGGAATAGTAGTGGCCCGAGGGCACGGGTTTTAATGCGAGCGGGCAGTACCAAGACGGAGCGCGCGGGGGGTTGGGGGGGTTGGGGGGGTGGGTGACGGGAACCCGCGCGTCCCCCGCCCGCACATCCGGGGCCGCGGCGGGGCGGGGCGGCTCCGCCCAGGGGGCGCGGGGCGAGGGGCGGGAGCGGCCCCCGCGCGGGGATGGGGCCGCGGCGCTGAGGCGGGCGCGGCGGAGCGGGGCATGCGGGGCGGGCGCTGCCGGGGCGCTGCGGGCGGAGAGGCGGCGGCGGCGGCGGCGGCGGCGGCTCCTCCGCGGGGCCGCGTCTGACGGCGGCGGCGGCAGCGGCTCCGGTCCCGCCGGGGTTCGCCCTTCGCCTCCCGGATCGCGCCGAGGTGAGTGCGGGCGCCCCGCGATGGGGAAGGGGAAGCTCCTCGCCCGCCGCCGAGTCGTTCCTCGCCGGGAAGAGCGGCGGGGGAAGGGGGCTCGGCGGTGTCGGGGCTCGGGGGGCCGGGGGCGGCATCCCCGGCTCGTCCCCCCCCCCCCCCCCGCCCCGACCCCCGCCAGCGCCGCTGTCACGGCGGCTTCGCTCGCCTAATGGTTCTTATGTAACATGTGACTCGCGTTTGCAGACTTTTATCTGCCGGAATCCGGATCAGCCTCGATTTATTTCCGCTTTAAATTCATAAAAGCTTAAAAAGAAGAGGGTCGGGGGAGCCGAGGCTCTCGCGCCGAGGAGCCGCGCCCGCGGCAACTTAGTTTTGGTGTGACTTTGTCCCCGGGCTGGCGGCGGGTGGCCGCCTCCCGCCTCCCCCGGGGAGCAGAACGGGGGCTCCGGGCTCCGGCCCTCCGGCCCCAGCGCCGCCTCCCCTGCCTGGGTAAGTTTCTTCGGGTCCTGCTCCCTTTTCGCTGGAGCTTCCCGCGCCGGGAGCTCCAGGGTGAGATGCTGGAATAGAAACTGCCTTTTTGTCTTTTTTTTTCTTTTTTTTTTTTTTTCCCCCCGGTGGAGAAATAACTTTTATGGCGATGAACAGGAGCGAACCGGCCTCTTCTGTTTATATAAATGATGTTGGCGCTACGTGAACTGTAAATGAGCGTAGCCAGCAGCTGTGCAAACCAAAACTATGTAACTAACCATATATTTTTATACGCTGCTGCTGCTAGGACTCTGCTCCTTTACAAAAGCAGCGGAGATCGCGCTGCTCTGAACTCCTGGAACACCACAGAACCCGTTTTTCATGTAAATACAAAGGATTCCTTATGTTGGAGAAAGCGTTTCACTTTCTGGTGCCAGATTCGTTTTCTGTCGCTGGGAATTTAGTCCGCGTCCTCCTGTGATGTTGGCCTTTTTCAGAGGTATTGCTAGCACTTTGAATTTCTGTCTGCTGCGTGTGTCCGTAAAGCTGGTCATCAGGGAGAAACCTTCCTCAAATGATTGTTGGGAGGGAGATTGTGGCAGGCTGGTCATCTTCAGAGAAATGATACAAACGGTACCTGTCAAGGGCACCACATACAAGCCACCCTTGAGATCAAGGTGATAATGATAACACTTGGACTGATATCGGATGCTGCCTCGCTTTTCATAATTGTAAGCTGGGCAAGTGAGGATACCTTGTTCCCGTAGGAACAGGGCAATTCAAAGACACTAATGAAAGTCGCAGAAGTGTTTAAAAATACTGTGTGACAGTCACTGCGTGTCCTAGTGGTAAGGTGGTACTGTTTCAGTTCTGTACAAAAATTCCCCCCATCATCTCAAGCTGCATCTGTTCAAATGAGTTCAGGAATAAGCTATACAGGAAAAGAATAGAGGCAATTTAAAATAAATTGCAGTGCTAGATTGCTGCTTCAGTGAAATAGTAACCTGCTGCCCTTTCTTTGTTTCATACATGTTAGTAAAACATATATTAGCCCTAAACTTGTTAAATAATTTTTTTTCTTCTGTCACAGAAAGAGTTTGATGTTTGTCTTTGGGATGTGAACAAATAGTAGCTCCAGGGACACTCATCTAAAAATAGAGTACTTCCAAACACTTAAGTCAGTTGAATGCGATTTACATTATGTTTAGTTCAGGAGGCAAGGGATTCTTGACAGGTTATACATTTTATATTTTTAGTGGGTTTTTTTTGTTAACGCACATAGGTCTTGGACTGTCCACCTAGCACAGAACTTTGATTCACAGGACCAAAATGGTATGATCTTTGGCTCTGCAGCCCCTCCTGTCTATTTCTTTAAGTGTCTTCTATGTGGAAGTGCAAAAACCACCTCTAGAGACAGATTGACCTGTATTGGGAGCCCTCAGTGTTTACAGAGAAAACAACTGGCCTACAAGTTCATATATAACATGTTTTTTATTTTTGAAGAAGGTGCAGTTAAACACATTTTAGCACTAGAAGTAATGCTTTTGAGAATGGCGTTGTTTCATACTTATAAACCAATCACTTTATCAAGAATTTTGGGTTTTCATTTATCTTATTAACCAAAATCTAGAAGTCTCTTGTGCTATTCTTTAGGCCAAGTTATAGTGTATACTTTGAATTCTAGCGTTACTCTTAAGGGTCTTGATTTTTGAAGTACATTTGGAAAGTAGTGTTTCTGTTGTGTGTGCCCCCCTCGCAGGGCCAACAGGGTGATTTTAGCATTGACATTTTGGCAGTGGAGCTTATTTGGAGTTCATCTAGATGAACAGCTTGTGGCAGATACAAGAAGTGTTACATCAGGCAGATGTTCAATACTTCTGTTATGATATGAGGCTTGGGTCCTTAAATGTGATGTTCCTCAGGCCATTATTTTTCCCTTCTTTGACTATTTGCACATTCTTTGTAATAAAGATGTACTGGAAATTACTTCAAATGCTTAATCAAGAAAGCAGTCCCCCGAACAGTATACTTCCCGCTTCCACTGAGCAGCATCTTAATTTTTGAAGTGTAAATTATTTCCTTTCTGTTCACTTTGCTTAGTCTAACTACAGCCATGTACTTTTTCATGTATTGCTTTGTGATTCTTTGTATTAATTTCAAATTTTCTCTATACAAATTTCTTTAGACACCTGCTGCAGGAGCCTTTTTCAGGTAATGATTAAGCAGGAAGCACTGGTTTTATATGAAGATCTCACGGTTTTGTTAGTGCTTGCCACTGCTGCTTTTGAATCCTGATACTTCTGTTTTTCAACAGCTACGTTCTCACATTGAACAGAGATCTCCCTTGAGTTCCACAGGGGTACTTGTAATCCTCTTATTTATTCTAGGCCTACTTAATTTAGAAGGTTGCTGACCATACTAGTAATTCCATCTTTAACTTTCAGTGAAACTCCTGCTTTTATTAATGTCAAATTTTATCTGCCACTGTTACCTGTACCTCATGTTTTATTAGCTCCTAGTTGGTTACGTCTTTGGTCTCATGTACTTGACTAATCTACCGAACTCTTTACTTTTCTGCTTTCTTTTCCAGATCATTAAAAAGTGCCTTTAAATGTGGCTTTTTTAATGGATTCTTGAAATATCCTGCTGTGTTAACCTTTTGCCGTTTTGAAGTTTGACTACATAGTCCAAGCTTCCTGTTTCTTAGCAAAATATTTTTAAAAAACCCCACAACAAAATATTTAAAGCAAAATATAACTGAAATCTGCAAAATAAATCTGCAGTGTTGTAATTGTGGCTCTTACTCAACTTTTAGCACCAAATCTATTCTTGACGGTAGTATTCTAAATTTAACATCTCCGAATAAAATGTTTTAACTGTATGCTTGTCATAAAAGCATTTTGACACCACCTTCCATGAATTCTGGCAAAGCAATTTTTCCCTTTTACAGTCTCTGTAGTGAGATGAGTCCATTATGTGAAATCAGCCCATCATAAAAATCAATGGAATTGATATACTTTTAGCTAATGTATTAAAGAGCTGGCTAACTGCTCTATTATTCACTTTTTGATTGCTTAAATGTGATTTTACACTATGAAATATGAAGATCCTTAAGGGGTGTTTACTTTTGGCTACATTAGAAGCTTGTGATTATCAGCACTGCATAAATATGTTGTGCATGTACTGTTGTAGTAACTCCCAACTCATTGAGGCAGCCTTATCATCAGGTGCACGTAAAGGTATGGTTATAATCAGCTAAAGAGAATTAACTTGAGTTCTAAAGCGCTGGACTGTGCAAGTGGTCTGTAGTTTCTTGTAGGGTATATGACTGATTTCTTGTGCCTTTGTTTGAAGGGGCAATGGAACTGAGCAGTCAGGGTAGGAAAGTGTGTTTTGCTGGTATCCCTCAGTTGTCACTGAAAGCAAATGTGTTCGGAAACCTGGTCAATTAAGAAAAGGTATCTTTGGCAAGGCAGTCTCCCTAGATTCTCTTGAAATCGCTTGCCACCCTTGTTTCTGTGATCCATTGCCTTATTTTTAATCATTAAACATACCCAACAAACTTTTTTTTTTTCCTCCTCTTTTGCCTTTAAGTGGTAGGTAACTGTGCTATGGAACACAATGGTGAAGTGGCTTCAAAGGTTTATTTTTTTACCAAGGTATTTTGTTTTGATATTGGAGTATTCAGCTTCATTTCTGTGGAATGAAAGAGTTTTCCTCAGTAGTCAGAGCTTTGTAATGGAGCCTTTTCACTGGAGCCAGTGTTCAATGACCACTGCAACTCTCACTGATAGTTTCAGCTCATGTATTTTTCCTTTATTATCAGATCTTTCCCAGCATTTATGGGAGATAACGCAGGTAGGGATATTGGACACTATTTGTGTTGTAGGTGCTATTCTCCATAATCTGATGATCCTTAAGACATTTGTGTGTGTCCTCCTCTGAGAAATTACTGCTTGTGAGGAACAGAATAAAGCAGCAGCGGTTTGCTGCTGTGGAAGTTCATACTGGGACCAGCTGATGTACGGTTGCTGGGAAATTCATTGCTAGTTGAGGAGGATGTTGTCATACTTTTTTTTTTTTTCGTGTACCATGCTGGTATTAACTTTCAGAAACTTTATTCTGTTAGAAAACTTCTCCAAAAGATAAGATAGCTTAGTGTTCTGCTATCTAGCTGAAAGAGCGTTAGCATCCTTTGGAGGCAGAACATGTGAACTGCTCTTCTGTTCTGTAACACTTGTCTTGTTTTTTATAACTTTGTCCTCTAAATTGCAAGCCAAGGTCTTATTATGAATGTTTTGGAAAGTTTGCTTTATTTTCACTAGTGCTAATATGGATTAAGCTGTGCAAGTGGTAGAGAGTCGAGCATTTTTCTGATGATATTTCTCACTGTAGATAAACTCCCAGCATTTTTTGTTGTACAAATAGTGTTTCTTTGTAATGAGGGAAGGTACTATTCTCATTCATTCTGATATTTCTTCATATAAGAGAATTCCTGATGCATAAGTGAAGTCATCTGACAAAATTTGTCATCTCATTTATGTGGAACAACTGAATCAGGACTCTATTCAGCGTCCTAGTTGCCTGTGAAAACTTGTTATAGGCAAGTGAAAGGGTATGTCATATTCTGTGATTATTTTTTTTTTTTTTAACAGAATAGACTCCAGAGCTTCAGCTGGTGCTTCCTGTCAGCCACAGGAATTACGATAATACCACACTCCATGAATACCTTGCACAAAGTAGTTTTACGGGACACAGGAATACAAACCTCATTTTACAAGCACAGCATGACAAAGGCCAATAGAGTCTGAAGAACTTGAATCTGAATTTGCTTACTTTTCTGTAGCCATAAGTCATTGTCGTCCTATCTTTTTCCATGCCATTTAAGCCTGCACTCTGTATGCTAGTGATGCTTTAATGCAGATTGTGAATGGTAGAATTACACTGAAAATTAAAAGGGAAGTGGTGATGCCAGGATTCTTCTGGGGAGAGGGAAACAAACTTGGAGTTTTTGTAGGGTTCTGTGAGGAGCAGACCAGGGGATGGGAATATTTGTAACAGGTTGGAATCAATTGTCAGCATGTAGATAACTGGAAGCACTCATAACATGTATGAATGACGAAACTGACTGAAAAGCAGAAGGAAAAATTGGTCAAGTGACGATGGACCTCTGTAAAGAGGAAGAGTTATTTAGTACTGGTCTTAATCAGAAGTCTCTGCAGCATTGTTTTGAAATGAGTTTAATGAGGGTGAGTAAGGACTGAGACCAAGTGTAAAGCTGTCTCTCCCCACAGCCAGAAGTGAGTAACAAGCGTATGTAATTTCCTGTGGTCACTTCGTTACTTTCCTAGGTGATGCATTTTTAAAAATTAATAATAATTTAAAAAGCCAGAACCACAGTAGGCTTCTGAATCTTCAGATTATCCAAGTGCAAACTAGTTGTAGGTGAAAAATAGGATTGGTCAGAGTTGTACTTTGACTCTGTGTGGCATTCATCAGTGTGATTACTGTTATGAATAATTGAGCACTAAGAAGAGTCTGGGCTCTTACGTGCATATCCTGTTCATGATGTTTCTGCATTAAATACAAGGAAGAGGGAACACTCACGGTTGGGGCATTTTTTAAAGTATCTTAAAGGACTCATTTATGTTAAAATGGAACTAATGGGTTTATTTAATTTTCAGTTCATTGTGTACACAGGGTAATTGGGATTGATACACTTTTCAAACACAGAAGCTGAATCCTAATTCTAGATGCAAAACTCAGCTTTGACTGTTGTTTCCAGACAGTACTTCTGGAAGAAATTCCTTCAATTTCTGCTGATTAGGATACTACTTTGAATATCCAGTTTGTGAATTAGTGACTGTTGTATAGAATTTGACAGAGATTTTTTTAAGACTACTTTGTGATTTTAACCTCCATTGTCTGTAGTATCATGCAACTAAAATTAATGTATCCTATCTTTATCTTTGCAAAATGGTTGAAGACCGCATACCAGAGCAGTCTGGTTCCAAAGAGACACTTTGGATAACAGGTATACTTCAAGTAGCCAAAAAAAATTCACCCTTGTAAGCAGTATGTGACTTTGTTCACCCCTTTCGCAATATACTCCTGCAGTTTTTTGTTCAAGGCTCACTGATGAGAAGTTTAAGAAATAAAGGTACTTTAGTTACTAATAGTTAAGTAAACGTATTTTGTTTTCAGTTTTCAAATTCTGGAGGTAGTGCGGACAGGTACACATCACAGTACAAATATTAACCTTCCCAAAATACCCCAGAGGTACTACAGTTTAAATAAGTTTATTTGAAATACGTGCTTCAAGAAAAATGAAACTAAACCCTTAAGGCCCTCTGCCTGCAAAGAGGTTTTAAAATTGAAATCCTTTTTCAGACTGACATTTCTAAATATATGATTTTTGTGGTTTTTTTCCTGAACTGAATCTCTCAGCTACTGCGTGAAAAATACAAAGCCATTCAGTTCAGTAAGTTTAGGGAGTAGAGTAGGAAAGTGCAGTACCACCTTCAGCCTTAATGCTGGTTAAAAATTATACACGCTTTGTACTTTCTCACAAACTTTGAAAGGCATTTGGTTCTTATCATGACTTACTCCTTGCTCCAAGTGCTGTTTGCATTTTAAAAGGTTTACAGATAGGATAGGAAAGTGCGATAAGTTAAACTTGAATTTCACAGAATCACTAGGTTGGAAAAGACCCCCAGGTCATCCAGTCCAACCACTAAACCATGCCCCTGAGAACCTCATCCACCCGTCTTTTAAACACCTTCAGGGATGGTGACTCAACCACCTCCCTGGGCAGCCTGTTGCAGTGCCCAATGACCCTTTCTGTGAAAGTTTTTTTCTGATGTCCAGCCTGAACCTCCCTTGATGGAGCTTGAGGCCATTCCCTCTTGTCCTATCCCCTGTCACTTGGGGGAAGAGGCCAGCTCCCTCCTCTCTACAACCTCCTTTCAGGTAGTTAACAGAAAAAAATGTTCTTGCAATTTAGCTTTAATCTAAGTATCTGGCCTCTTAGAAGAACAGACTGGTAGCATTTTGGAAATGTCGTCTAAGATAGCTGTGGGAAAACAACTCCAAGTTGCTTGGTGGTCCCTTCAACTTCTGCTGTGGTTTATTTGGGCACTGAAGTGAATAGGGAGAATAATATGGCAGATAGGATGCACAGGATTACTTTATTCTTTGTAAAAGCTCAAGTTCCCTGCAAAAGCAGAACCGAATGGGGCAGCTGCTGATGTGTTAGATGGCATACTTATAAGAAATGAGGGTTTGTTTTTTTTCAGCTTCAAATTGGTTTTAATGTATAGCATCACAGATTTTATGAACATTAGGCTAAAATATCTTCAAAGTGTTTATGTGTATGTCAACATCAGCCTTAAGGACTGCTTCAGCTGTGCAGGCTTCCTAAGTAAATGGTTGATAATCTAGCCTACAAAATAACTCTAATGTGCAGAGAGCTTAAAAAGTATGGGTAGTGTAGCTTTACAAAAAAAAGTGGTCGTTATAGATTTTACATAGTCTAAAATCTGTATTTGGTGTTTACCTATGAATAGATTCATTGAATTGCTGGGGCCTGCATTAATATTTTCTCAAGTCTAAAATAGTTTGTATGTTTGTAGTTGCAACGCTACTTTGTTGTACAGAATGTTAAAAGAATGAGGCAAAACTTGGTATCATGACTGTCCAGTAACCCTAACAGACTCCTGTAGAAAATATTAAACAATCCATCAACTCTTGTAAAAGCACAGTTGGAAGAAAGATACCTAACTGTGGAACAGCAGAGTCACAGTTACTCTGACAAAAGAATCTGAAAAATCTTAACTTGTATATTCAAAAAGCATATGGTACAATTGTTAATTCAGTCATTTTTTTCTTTCATATTACAAATTCAAGTATAGTTTCATACTATTATTCACATTCTGCTAGGGTGTTATCTCATCAAATGAAAAGCTGTATTAAAAAAACATGAAAAAGTTTAGGAGTCTAGTAAGTAACCAGTACTGGTTAAAGCACTTAAAAGCGGTGTTCACCTTGTGCATGCAGACCCAGCACAAAACTTTTCTTTATCAAGATGTGTTTGTCAGGCTACATATCTGATTTTGCACTGCAGTTCTAAATCATAATAACTTTATGGTAGTTAATTTTCAAAACTGTAAGGCAACCAGTGCCCAAAAGAAACCAAGTTATCTTGTATACTGAGTTTGTAAATCTTTAAAAAGGAGACCCTATAAAACCTCGAAGACCAAGCCCTTTGTTTCTTTAAATTATGTTTTCTTTCTCTTCCTTCCGTCCTTCCGTCCTTCCGTCCTTCCGTCCTTCCGTCCTTCCGTCCTTCCTTCCGTCCTTCCTCATGTTTCTTTCTTTTAATTCGTTTTGGATTTTGCATAGTTGTCAAATCACATCTTTTATTTTGTCTCTCCATGTCCAGGAAAGCTAATCATATTTCTGCAACCAGTTAATGTTTGAATCTGCTGTGTGCCAGAAACCAATTGTCCCAATCTCAGCTGTGATCTGATTCACAGAAGTACGATAATATGTAATTTTCTTTCTTTGGCTTACATCAAAGCTTCCTTATGCAGTTTTAGACTGTCATGACTATTCCTTCTTCCCCCCAACCCCAAAACTGTGCTTCCCCAAACACAGTAAGAAGTTCTTAGAGCTGAAACAATGGTTTCTCTATATTTCATGAGTATTATGTGTATTTCAAAGACATGTAAAGACTCTTTTTAACCACATTTTTCTCTTTGTTGAAAACTTCATGAAACGCATCTGCCTCTGCCAGGAAAACAATGTCTTTTATTTTTTTGTAGCATACCTCATGTTTTTAAAGTAGAATTGAATAGCACTGAATTGCGGTCACTAGTTTGTACTAATCCACTAGTTTGGATCACTAGCGGTTTTAAACAAAGAATCCACAATGGGATGGTTTTCAAAATGAGCAGGCCTTCTTTGTTTTCACTTCTATACAGAAGAGCCCAGACTTAAATAGCATGCAAATCAGGCACCGATTTCCAAATCAAATGTTTGACTTTGCTAAATTATCAGCTCTGAGGCTGTAAAAATATTTGATACCAACTTTCTTATAATCAAACCTTCTTTTGTTGCGGAGGCTAATGAAATTATGATTCATTACTGCTTCCATCTGCAGGGATGAGCTGTACAGTCTATTTCTATGGAGCAGAAACAAGAACAATTTCTTTTTATTCTAAGAGAGACTACGTTTGCTTCTGTATCTGTCACTTGTAAGGTGCTGGCTAATTGTTAGTTTAAAACAGCTCTGATGAATTACTGTTGCAGCATACCAGCTTGAGTTTTCCACAGTTTTTTCTCCATTTCTTCCCTTTGTTTGGGTGTGTAATGGGTGGTCGGGTGCATCATTAATTTATATGCAGAAGGATATAGTAATGATTTAGAAGTGGGAGTGGAGAAGCGTATCTGAAAGAAGTCAAAATAACAGAAATTGCTAGTGATTTGGGCTTTATGATATAGTTTGGCATGTCTCAGAGACCTGGTTGTCTGAAAGTGAAGCTCAACTTTTTTCAGAAAATCATCTCTTTTTAGTGTAACTCAAGTGTTTCAGAAACAGAGAAAATTGCCTCAAAGTCAACTTACCAAGAAGACTCATTTTACTGCACTGGTACTTGGAGAGTATTCAGAAAAGGCATGGGGTCTTGTATTTTTCTTTGCATGTGAGTTCTTGACATAATTTAATTTACTAGAGATATTTCAATGCATTTTTAATAACATAATGAGTTCCTTTGTGTTTTAGCAAAGTATTAAACTGTTACATAAAAGGATAAAACTAGGATATGTCAGGAGAGGTAGACAATACTTCTCTAAGAGAAATGTGACATCTTTGAAGTAAATTGAAATCTATTTATGTCTGGGCATATTGAAGAGGAAATGAACACACTGGCCCAAATGAGAAACGCTGTTTAAAGATTTCCAGATCTGAGTCTTCAGATTTGGAAGAAAGGGATTTGCTTGGCTCTTCAGTGGCTGGAACTGCTACTGCTTTGGCATCATGGATCTTCTCATGGGCTGAGCAGTCACTTTCAGACACAAGAAATTTTAGCCAGTCTTATGCAAGCTGCTGTTGAATTATCTTCCTTTTCCAAAAGCCATTTGTTTCAGATGGGGGGTGGAGGAGGGAAAAGTATGTATTTATAAAAGCTTAAATTCTTACTAAAAAGCCTCCAAGCTTATGAAATCAACTGTGTATATACTAGGGAAAATTTAAGAGATTTCTATCTTAAAACTGTGTATATGTTTGATAGTCTTTGTATCTACTGTAAATGAACATTTATGGAAGAAATACGGCTGTCTGTTCAGCTTCAAAAAGAATGCCTGATAAAGTTATAAATAAACTTTTTTTTTTTTTACATAGCTTTTTCAGGAGAGAGGAAAGTTAAAGACAAAACTTTAATACACAGGAAGTGTGAAGGCCATCTGGAAAAGCTTGAAGGCACTTGCTTTGGCTGCATCAGTATGATCAAATGTCCAGCCTTAGCGATGGAAGGGGCATTTCCCTTGCTGCACCAGCACTGGCTGGAGTTCTGTTCTCTGCCTGTAGTTTGTGTGCTTTCTCCTCGTGTGTCAAATACGGTAACAACATACCCTCCAGTAGGCAATATTATAAAAGTTAATAGTGTTTTTTTGTGTATTCTTGCCCTGGCCAGTCATCAAAAATAGCTTTGGCAGGAGGGGAGGAGTTGCATTTTGACACAGTTTGGTCTCCTCTGTTCACTTGCAGCCCTCCATCACTCTTCCCTAACATGACCCCTACCCTCAATTTGTAGGCTGCTTTTAATCTCAGTCAGTGGGCAGAATTCCTCTAAGTATTATGAGTGGGCATAAGTTTGTAGCAAATTGGTGCTGAGAAAGAAAGACAACTCAAGAACTCAACAGTTGCGTGTTGTTTTTCTAGCCTGCTATTTCGCTAGTGAGCCATGGTTTTGACCTAAACCTTGGAACAAACCCCAGCACTTGATACCTTTTGGTACT
Organism: Phaenicophaeus curvirostris; assembly: GCF_032191515.1. Lineage (NCBI taxonomy): Eukaryota > Metazoa > Chordata > Aves > Cuculiformes > Cuculidae > Phaenicophaeus > Phaenicophaeus curvirostris. The sequence goes on from NC_091394.1 coordinate 12,734,968, forward strand.
TAAGAGACATAGGGAAGATACAATAGTATCATATAGGGAAAGGATGTATTGGGGGTAAAAGAATAAAGGAGAGCTCATTAGGGGCAGCAGCAGCAAGTTCACTGAAATCTATGGGAGATTAGGCCACAAGTTCCGCTTTCCACAAAGCGGCATAACTTATTTTAGCAAGGGCTGCTTGCAGATAGACTGTAATTTGTTTCTAAGCTGTGACATTCTGCTGTTCCTACGGTAGCTGTCCCTTTTAAATGATAGAAAAATAGCCAGCTGCTACCACAGGGTAGTTTTTCAGAAGAACACAGTGGTAAAAGTTAAACCACTTTGCTTTCTTTACTGAATAGTTGGTTATGTTTCTTCTCCCTGACACAAGGTTTCTGCAGTTCACTTATGAACTTTTCAATCTGAATTTACTGAGTGTAGGGTTTGGGGTTTTATTTTTAAAGGGAATATCTGCTTGTAGAAAACAAAATTAGCTTATAAAGTGGCTGTTTTATAGGTATGCTATCTCCTGTTCTTTTGAAAAAACAAAGAACAGCTGGCAAGACTGCAGACAAGATGAAGAAAACATTAATGTATTGTTCATACATGTAAAGTATTTAAGCTAATGGAATTACGTGGTGTGATAACTAGTTTATTTATTTTTTGAATACTGAGGAAAAAGAATAAAGAAGCTCAATTCACTGTCTTCATGCTAGTTTTTTCTGCATTAAAATTAAACTGAATACCTTCATGCCTTGAGAAAACTGAGGCTTATTTCTTAACTGTGACAGCTACTTGCATAGAAGTGTGGTGTGAGAAAATTGGTAAAGCAACTGTCTGCTCAGTCATATTCAGTTGTTGGATATTTAGTCGTGACCTAGTTTCTTTGGTAGACATGCCTTCTACACAGTAGTATCCCAGAAATTACTAGGAAGGTCTTACCTTCTTATACTACAAATAAAAATATAACCATTTATGATGATATTCTTTCACTTTCCTGTTTGAATGCCACTAGATGATATGATTTTAAGGACTTAATTGTTATTAAGAAGTGAAATGTTAATGTAAACATGGACATATTTTTTGGTTTGTTTTTACGTAATACTTTCACTCACTTTTTTTACCCTAATTCTCTATTTCCGTGTATTGTACATAACATAACAATCTCCTTGATATCAAAAAAGATAATCCAAAGAGTTGATTGTTTGAAGCCTTCAAATGAATAAATAAATGGAAAAAGCATAGGTTGTCTTTAGGTGTATTTTACCTATCTTTTTTTTTTAATTTGTTGTTAGTAGTATATGAATCATGGTTTATGTTGAGCAATCCCTGTTTGGCAGATCTTTTTTCCCTTTTTTAGCATAATAACAAAATGTTGCAAACTACATGTAATACAATATGTTCTGTTACATTCAAACTTCTTCTGTTCTGACAGTGTTCACGGGTCATTTATGTTCTTTTCAAAGCTTTTTAAAGATATGACGAGATTACAGTATTGAAATACTGTACTCTTGGCTCCTCAGCTTGTAGTTATTTCATTAAGAATATAAGCTGTAAATGGTCACAGGCTAGACCTCTGCTAAAACCGCTGGATTTTATGATGAGACGTTGCTTTGTTGAAGGCTGTTTCAAAAGAAGTAGATTGCCTCAAAGAGAACGTTTGAGACTGAGGAAGTTTGGGTCTGGGTGGCATAAGTGATGTTACCAAGCATCTTTTAATGATTAGAAGTAATGGGTGGGTCAGAATTAAAGGTTTGGGCAGCATCCGAACAGCTTTGAAATAAAAACTTTGGTACAAGATCCTGTTGATCAGACTAAACCTGTAGTCTCCAGCCTTCCCTGGACTGCTGCACTGGACATTCCCCTTTTCAGCTTTTTAATTTACAGCGGGTACAAGCAGCATTGGAGAGTCTCCTAGTCAGTGCTTTGCCTAAAGGTGTGCCTTGGGGGCTCCAAGTAGAATCACACAGGAATTGGGCAAATAAAAACCAGTAAAAGAGGGCAACAGAAGAGTTGACAAGAGAGAATAAAATGTAAGCATCTTGCTGTAGAAGATAACAAAAATACTTAAATGGGTAAGTATTATCTCACTAGTTCTTTTGTCAAATAGTGACATTTACGGTTGTATAGCAAGCTAATTGGTAAAAGATACATGGCAAATCCAGAACCATTAGGAGGACGCACAAGTGTTGAGGGGGAGAATCTACCTATTTTTGACCAGCATGATTAGCTTGTCTAGCAAATTTCAGATAGGAAACAGTCAGTTTGATGTTCTTCCTTCCAGCCCCTTTTGACTTGAGTAAAATTTTACTGTTGAATTGGGACTTAGTTTCCTTTTTGTGCTTGGTTGTGCTTTCTGGAAATGCAAACGTAAAAACATAAAAAAATTGCTTTCAAATGTAGAGATGTTGTTATAATTCAGACAAAAGAGAGTAAGCTATGTTTATCAGGAAAATACCGTGGGATCTTTGCAAGAAATAAGAGGGATTTATATACGCCAGTAAAATGTAAAGTAGTCATACCATCTGCTTTAATTTACAGCTTAGGGCACACCATTGTAGCCCTGGGTTATGTTGAAATAATTGTTGAGGAGTTAGACAAGACAGTTGATGTGTTTGGATAAGAGATAATGTTTCTCGAGCAAAACATTGCATGGTAGTCCAAACTAGGCAGACAAGATAGTTATATAAGAAGTTAAATGTAGCTGCTGTGTACATTATTGTAGTTTCTTTTACATATATGTGTTGAAGATAGCACTGGACATTTAGTCTTTTGCAAACTGTTTTCAGTATTCACTCTTGATGAGTAAGCAGAATATTGTTATGTCACAGAAAAATCCAATTGAGTTTTCCTTTCTGTATTTAGATTTTTCATGAATATGGAAAGTTGATAAGGCTTTTTCTAAAAGGATCATATTCAAGTTGTTATCTTTTTATTCAGAGTTTTTTTATAACTTAGTTTCTGGAAGTGTGAAATGCTTTTCGGTGCAAATCTAAGAGTGATGCTGAGAAATCGGTAGTTTGAGTATACTTGGTCTGTAGAACACTTCAACTTGCAGAGCAAATAATAGTTCTCAGCGGTTGCTATTCTTTTGAAGCTGATGAAGCACTTGAGCTGCTACTTATAAGTTGTTTCCTATTAATTTTATATCAAAATAATTTGAAGCTAAATGTTCATGTATCATACCATGGAAATCCAGCATAGATATTTTGACAAATAGATGGTCGTTTGTTTTGATGGGAGCATCACAGGGAGTTAATTGCAAGCCCCAAGTTTTCAGTTGCAGAGGAAGGACTTCAAAATGCTTTTTCCAAATGGCACTGCCTCTCTGGTTTATTTACTAATGATGAATTGGATTTGAGTCTTTAAAAATCATAGTGCATTTCCTAACATATACAAAAAGTTAGTTGATACTTTCCACACTAGCCAATGTTAAGAAGTGGTTTGCTAAGGGTATGACTTTGTTAAACAGTTGACCTGAAAGCTGAGCAAGTTGGGAGTTTCTGTTTTGGCCTATCATGAGGTGTGCAAAAATGTTGAGAGCTTCCTGCTGGCTTTTCTTGATGTCAAGTTAAACATTTTGGCTTATGTGGTCTAAGGCAGTATAGTACTTACAAAGGTATTTTCCCATCATTGTAAAGGAATAAGAATAGTTAAGTGCTGATTGAACAGAAGTAGTAATTTCATATTTTTATTGCCTTTTATTTAACTGTTTTTAAAAGGTGCCTTCTTTTGCTTTGGTGCTTCCTGAAGTGTTCTATAGTATAGCATGCCTGCTATCGAATAAAATGTTCAGATGTTATTCTGAAGTAAGTCATATCCTGACCTTCCTTTCAAAATAGCAAGTACCTAGCCTGCTTGTTACACTCTTTTATCTTTAGTAACTTCGGGTTTAGGAGTTGATTAGAAACTTAAACAATCTCAATGTTTTCATATTGCTACTAAACTTTTGGTGTACCCTAGGTTGAGCTTCCGTGTGGAAGCTTCCTGCTTCATCCCTTTGTAGAACATTCAAACAAGAATAATTCCTGAGCCTTGAACCAGCCAACTGTTTTAGGGAGGGAAGGGTGCATACAACTGATGTCTTCAGTTACTGAAAATGCTAAATAATTCAGATTATTTCTGAATAGTTGACGGAGATTTCCAGTACTGAAAGTTACTCAGATCCTGAAGCAGTCTCCCAGATGTTAGATTACTAATCCTTCTCTCATGATTTTATTATGTAATTCACAGTGTTCCTGGTCCTCAGGAGCTTCTAAAGAGATGTTTAAATTGAGGTGGAAAACAGTTACAGAATAACTGAGAACCAAACAATTAGAGAAAATAGAAGATATAATTACTGCATAAAAGGCCTGTTGAAATTTAGCATAAAAACAATGGCAAGTATCAAAATTTAAGAATCAGGTTATTAGCTTCATGAGCATGCCAGTCTGTCAGTGAAGTGAACAGTCTTTTCCTGACCGCTCTTTCCCTTCCTTAGGCGCGTATTGTGAAATGGATAGCAAACTTTTCTGGATTGCAGTACGCTTCTGTGCTACGTTAGCTCTAAGCCATACCCAAATATGATGTTGTCAGAAAAGAGTGTGTGGATAGAAGCAAATGCTTAGGGATTGGGGGTTGTTTTCATGCATTCCTTGAACTGCAGTGCTGACTTTCAATATTCTAGGTTTTTTTTTCCTTTTACGCTTGATTTTAGACATGACGTATATGTAAACTGCACACCGAAGTATCTTCTGGGTTTGTGCTTGTAGAAAGAAAGGCAGTGCGAAAAGCCGACTGGCTCAGCAATTAGTAAACTAAGCGAAGCAGGAGGTTTCTGGGAAGAAGCCTAAAGACTTGCAGTGTGATTTGGGAAACTGTTTGCTCTATTGCTGCATTGCTGAAGGCTGCATTAAAACAGCAGTGCTTTTTTTTTGGAAAAGCTTATTTGTTGGTTTATTGTTGCAGTTTCCTCATCCTTGTTATGACAGTGTTAATAGCGCTCAGTATTTGGTTTCTGCTTACTGCTTTTACAGAAAGGGACTTTACCTGTTACTGATTTTCAGAAAGAGACAAGAAAGAATTTAGGATTGCTGTTGCTAACTGAATCCATTGTTTTGGAAACTTGATAACGTAATGTTTCCTGTGTTCCTTTGCGGTAAACAAAACTTCCTGAAATAGGGACCATTATCTCACCTGAAGCCAGAAAGAGCCTGCATGTTTCTACTTCGAAGAATGGAAGAATTTTTCTTGTTTAAAGCGATCTTCCTACTCTTGCAAATGAGAAATGATAGTCATTTGTCAGCTCAGCCAAATTTCAGATACTGTTGCAAGCAGCAGAGCTTTGCCTGGAGGCAGATGAAGATATCCGAAACTAGAATTTCTGTGGGAGGGTTAGTATTTGTGTATGAAGACATATGCTCACTCAAGCAGTTTGTTGTTTTAGGGTACATATTCTCCTGTTGACACTGACAGACAGTCTTACTGAAATGCGTTAAATCTGGCAGAAGGCAGCAAACCATTCCCTCTTTACTTCCATTTATTTCCCTTGCCACAACATTTTTGTTTTAAATAGAACATTAATATTTCCAAAGAACTGACTCCCCAGGCCAGACATTTTTTGTCTAGGGGAGGTTCTGCATATTACTGCTGTGCTCTAGGCTAAGTTTTTTTTTTTCTAAAAGTTTACTTCTACGTGCTGTAAATTTACTATTCCCCCAGTTAAAGTCCCCCTAATAAGCAGTGTCTTATTTTGGACTTTAGAGTTATGATGTGCTTGTTCGCATCTTAAACAGCTGTCTTTAGTCTGCCACTAATGGAAATATTAATGTTGTAATATGTGATAATATAGGGCTTTGTAAAAGGTTATGGAAAAGGATGCAATTTTCTCATTTTGATAATTGATTAACAAGTGCTAATTACAACTTCCAAAAGAGTATTTCCCATTTGATTTGTGAGGCTTTTTTATGGTTACATTTGGTTCCTAAGTTATGAAATATATAAGCAGCCTTTTTTGACTCTGTGTATAGCCATAGTTTATTTGGTTTAGAGTAAGGACTCCTAATATTTATATTTCTTTCATAGTGCAAGTACAGAGCTGAATAGTAGACTGTTTCTTATGCCAAAGTGCTGGAAGAAATGATTTCTCAGTGTCTAAACAGACATAATTGGATGTGTAGAGCAGTGGTTTTACTTTGGGGACTCTCTACCACTTAGCACTTTGTTTATTATCTTCACAAGAAAATATTATATCATTGAGATCCTTTGTAAATGTTGAAGCGTTGTGTAAATTTGACATTTGCTTTTACAAATTTGCCAGTTGATTTATTTCAAGAACTGCCTGTTGTGAATGGCAAGTCTTAGGATCTCGCTTAGATACCTCCCCCTCTTGCTTTTCTCACTTTAAGTAATATGCTATAGGGCACAATATAATGGTCTGTGTGATTGCCAAAAAAAGGTAATAATTTGATTGGTAGTAGAACAGTTCTGTAGTTTCCTTCCTCTGTGTATAGGACAGAGTTGTTGTAATTTTATTATCCCACAGCTGCCTGTTGCCACTTGCAAACTGATTTCTTGGCTAATGGAAGACTGAGGTTATGATCTTTCAAGCACCATTAAAGCAGCATATTTGAATGTGCATGATTTTTCATCCCTCTGATCGTCTGAGGTAATGGAAAATATTTGTAGTTAGCTTGCTCTCTGTAGTTCTATTAAAAATTAGTGGAAATAGAGAAACTGGTTGTGACAATAATTCATACATTTTTATTTAAACTCTGTTCTCCTACACCCTCCCCCCATAAGCTTTCCTACTGGTTCGGGGTTGTTTGGGGTTTTTTTTGGGGGGGGTGGTGGTGATGGTGGTCTTGTGGTTGTGTGTTGTGTTTCTTTTTTCAATCAGATCAGAAAATAAGAGGTTACAGTTTATTCAATAGAGTATTACAGCTGAGAATATAGCAGGCAGCTTTCCTGAGGCTCTCTGACTGTTGAAGAAAGCATTGTTCATCATAAGGCATGCAATTTTATTGAACATTTGAGGGGAAGCTGTGATTTGTTTTAATGTAGTTATCTGTTTAACTATTTTGTATTCATAATTAAATAGGATTTCTTTTCCTCAGTAGGTCTGGGAACTTACGCTCTTTTCTGATGAGTCAGGGAAGACCACAAAAGGTTAAACAGAAAACAGCCTTTCTTAGTTGAAGAGATCCTATGTTTGTTTGTGGGAGTTAACATTATGTATACCTTTTCTAGCAAAGAACAGTACTCTGAAAGTGGAAGTTGAGCCCTAAGTGAAGAAATACACTTTGTGTACCTACCTATGCATACTTGCACTCATCTGTGTAGGTGGCGGGGTTAGTGCCATTTGGCATACTGGAGGGAGCTGAATGATTCTGCCTTTTTGCTGCTGCTTGGTTTAAGGCTGTTATCGTATTCTTGGGGTTTCTTTTAAGGAAGATGACTTCTCAAGCTATTATTGTAAGCGATAATTATTTGATGTCTTATGAGGTTCATGTGACTTGTGGGGAAGAGTTGTCAGTGATGTCCAAAGTTAGTGTTTTGTATATAGACTGTTGTCTGTAATGTCAGAGGTGTGCATTTTCTGCTGGTCCCAACTGAGCTCTCACAAGAAGGGGAGAGAAGACAAGGCTGGAGTTTGAAATGTTGTGGAGTGGGATAGGAAGGTGGAGATTCTGAGAGGAAAGTACAGCTTGGTCTTCAGGTTTTCAGTAGCTCATTACAATAGAAATATTACTGAAAAACTAAATTTGCCCACTCTTTATAAACAAGCAAAACAAACAGATAGCTTGTGGTTGACACTGAGTCTCGTTTTCTTGACTTTTGGGTTTCTTCATAGTGAAGGCTTTGTCCACCGAAGGAGCTGTGAGGCGTTTAATGCATTTTGCACTGTGGCTCACATCCTCCATATGAAGTAATGCTGGTTGCTTTGCATACTTGTGAAACAATGAGGATAGTGTTTCCTGGTGGCTGAAGAGAAGGGGTAGAGGGCGTCTGCCAGCTCACTGCAGTCAACACACAACCCTTTGTTGATAGTCCCATTGAAGGCAAGCGTGCCTGGACCATTGGTGCTCCATGCTCATACTTAAGACTGTGTATTAATGCTATCAAAATAAACTGCTTTTGCTGATTACTTTATTAATGGTTTTGCTTCATGATAGTTAAAAAATACTTCGATCATCTTTACGGGCTTGTAGTACTGCTGATGATTAACAAATAATTTGGGAGTTTTGTCTTTCTGGAGGGCAATTGTGAGGTTATGAAAGATGGCTTTTATCTTTTTCAAGTTGTGCAATTCTGTGTAGGTACGGTTTGAATTATGAAAAATATATTTTTTTTACAGTCCAAAAAGATTTGGTAATGATGCTGAATGTGATGGTATAAACTTTAGTGTTGAGAGCAGTAGATGATCGTGTAGTTTTATTTTTTTCTAGTGCTTTCCAGCAGTGTAGGACTCTCAAGCAAAGTGAAAATGAACTTTGTTCTAGTCTTGATTTGGCAGGGGGAGCATTTTACAGTTGACTTCTAAAAATAGTATTTACTTAAAACCCCATATGGATTCAATGATTTTTGTCCCTTTCATACACTACTAGTGCTGGTTTGTTGCTTTGTTCCCCTCGACAACTGGAGTGGGCAGGCTGGGAGCGGAGGGCACTGGTGCATGATTTGCATGGCTGTACCTGCAAGAATCACTGCTTGGTTGGTGATTGACCTGTTGATGAAGGCCAAGAAAAGTAAGGACATACACTTCAGATGTCAGCTTGATTGAAATAATTGTTACCTTAACAATTTTTCTATAAATTTTGTGGCAATAACATGATAACAGTATATACTTTATACCTGTGAGAAATATACTTATGTTTAGGTTTTGCTGATTGTATTCTAATGGATGCCCAGACTAATTGCATGCAGGAGGGAAAAAAAAAAACAACTTCTTTGGATTGTCTCATTAAGAAAGATTTGTTCAAATGATTATTTCCCTTGCTGTTATTCTGTATAAGATGAAGCGATGGAAATTATGGTTTTACCATAGTGGTTTTGTTGTACTATGGGTTGTTTTTTTTTTAGCGTTGGTCACCTCAAGACCAATGGGTTAGAAGATGTGGTTTCCTGTCTTGCAAATCTTTGTTCCCTGGATTTTCCTGTCAGGCTAATAATTTTCTCTCCTTTTCATAATTTCCTGTTCACTCCATTACTCTGAAGTTTCTGACCATATGCAGGGTCATACTGGATTAAGGTGGTAGAAAAATAAGCTGATAAAATGGAGTTGGCTATGTATTTCATGGCAACTGTATGATTGTGTGCATGGTGGGGGTGTCACTGAATAAACAAAGGAATGTATAGACTAGGAAGGTAATGTGTGACTTTATATGGAGTGACTGAATGATCTTATATTTAGGAAGAGGTGAAAGTGGTAAGTGGAATAAAGAATGACAATTAGGAATAAACATTTCTTTGTGCATAAGTAGCTCTGCATGATTACTGCTATTATTAGCGCTGAATGTGTCAGAAGGAAGTTCTCTGAGAAATGGAAGTGCAAATATTCAGGCTGTTCAGTATAGATACTTGAATATGAGACAGTTGTGCTTTGCACTCCACAGACTTTGTGGTCAGCATGTCAGAATGACTGACTAAACTTTGTTTAGGTTTAAATAAAAGCTCAGAGTATTGGATTCTCCTGAAAAGTCAACTTTCGAAAAATCTTTGTGGTTAGATACCACTTACAAAAGCTGAGGCACTCACTGTGCAGTGAGTCTGGTGCATGTGATGACATCTCATGTTGCCGGTGGTAAGGAAATATAAGAAAAAGACAGTACAGATCATTAGTAAGGAAAATCTTAGCCTAGAATTAGTCTCATCTAACTTTCATCCTCTGAAATACTCAGATGTGAGTATTTCATAGAATCATAGAGTCATAGAATGACCAGGTTGGAAGAGACCCACCGGATCATCGAGTCCAACCGTTCCTATCAAACACTAAACCATGCCCCTTAGCACCTCAATTTCTTATCAACGGAAGCTCCAACAATTTCATTTGAAGTTTGTAGGATATTTGTATGCACAGTTTAAAGCAGAAGTAGTCTGCAGTTTAAGTTGTATAGCAGCGCAACATGGTTTGGCACATTTGAAGCTAATGCCTGCTTGTATCCTCAATCTAAATACTCCTAGCTACTGCTGCAGCAGAGGTTTTCTTGTTCTTATTCAGCTACGTATTCTGTTATTGGTGTCCAGGTATCATAACCCACTTGCCTATCTGCGTCTGCAGTGTGGGTAGGTTGTTACTTTTTCCTTGGATGCTTAAGATTGCGTCAAAAAAATGAAAGAGCACAGTGCGCTTTCTTCACCTTGGTTTCTTCAGCCTGTTTCTGGCTAAAATGGGTTTTCTTTTCAGTCAGAGCCATGAGAAAATCACCAGCCAGTTCTGTGTGCATGCTGTGCCTTAAGTTTTGTCTTGACACGATATAATGGAAAATCCAGCTTGACTAGAAACATAACAAAGAGATGTAGTTACAGGTAAGAGAGTCCTCTCACTGAGCATGCAGTTTAGGGAAGCAAATTTGGAAGACTTATTCTGAAGATCAGAAATGCATTGTCAAGCTAGTCTAACTTCCTCTAAAGCCGGAAGCTTGTGGACTGGAGAAAGCCGTGTGATACTCTTACAGAGCAGGCTAAGGAAACGCGGCCTAGATAAAAAAACTATTTTAGGATGTGTGTAAAATCATTAGGTTAACAGGAGCAGAGTTTTATGTTTCACATTCATCAAGGGAACGTGTATTTTATGGGATTTTGTACAGTTGTTTCAACTTACTGGTCTTGTTCATGAACTAGGTAATGGACTGGTATATGGCTACGCAATCTGAAGGGAAGAGGTGTTTGGGAATAAATGCAGATGCACAAAGCTGGGAAGGCAATTCGTAAGAATGTTGAATATTCAAAAGATGGCCTGAAAGAATAGGATGTGATTTAGAAGAATAAGCCAAATGCTTTATATTTAGGTGAAAATAACTTAAATAGTTGTTCCCCATCTTTCCTGCCAACCCTTTCATTACCTTGATATAGGATAAGCCATGGAATATAAAATGAGAGTTAACAATGATGCATTGTTCAGAAAGGTGTGTGTATGTATTGACAGGAATGCACAATAGTATAATCTGGAGGACACGCAGAGTTGAGCCTTCTGCTCTGTTCTATATTGTAAAGTTAAAGTATTGTATCAGTTGTGGCCATTGCACTTCAGGAAAGATGTAGGCACAGTTAATTTGCTTCAGGAGGGTAATGGTAATGACTGGCGATTTAGAAAAGATAGTATGTGCAGAAAGAATGATTGAATTGGCATTTTTGTAACCCAAAGAAAAGATCAAGGGAAGTAAGCTTTTAAGTGTGTGGAAGTTCACCACAGAAAAGCAAACGTCTGCCCTTGCTAGATGTGCCTTGCTTACTAATGGCAACAAGGACCATTCTCTGTCCTACTCTCATTGTTTGCTTTTTGCTTGTGGTTTTTATAAGAGCTATTTCTGTCCAGTGCCTGGACAGCACTGAACAAAGAGCCTGTTGTCTTAGGATCTTTTGAAGAAATATATAAGTCGGTAAAATCACAAAAAGATGGATCTTCATCTAACCAGACAGAAATGTAGTTAAAACTTCTCTGGCAGGTAGAAGAAAACCGACTCCCAGATTTGCCAGCCACTTTGCTAGTGATGGGCTAGTTCCCCCATCTGTAAAAATGGATCATGTTCTTCACCTTTGTAAGGCACTTGAGTTTTACTGAAGAAAAAACCTAATTTAACATAAGCAACTCTGTTTATTTTTGTGTGTGTTACGTGTTACAGTGCAATGTTTAGAGCCTAGTCAGTTGTACCATACAAGTCTGTCTGTCTGACCTTCTTGAAGGCTGTGACTAATTTGCTTTGATAAAGGTGGTTTGGTCTCTTCAGAATTGTCACGATCTTTTATATTTAGCACTTTCAGAAAGGTAACAATCACGATTTGTGTTAGCTGTCCTGCTGGGTGTGTATCAAGTCATCTTGTGAATCCATATTTTTTTATGAAACTTCCCTGGGTTTTTTTTCAGATTTTGTAAAAATTTGTATTATTTCTGGGAGATTCTTAGCAAGTTCTTTTAAAATTCAGACTGTAAACCACTTCTGTGGCTATAAAAATGCTTACTATTCCTAATCTGTTAGTATGCTTTGTCAGTATTTTGGTAATCTGTCCTCAAATGGAGCAAAAAAATTAGGAATTGAGACATTGCCTTTTACTTTGATAAGCAAAAAAAAAAAAAAAGGAAGCTGCCAAGTATTATACTTAACTTCACGTGCCTCAATACTGGTGTAATGATTTGTTTCAGAATAAGCAGTTGACACCCATCTTTTCTATCACTGTCAATCTTAGCTTTACTTAGCATGTATTCCTCAGGTTATTACAGTGTCATCGCTTTTTTTCTCTGTTGTACATAATTTTTCATCTGGACAGGCAACACCTAAAGCTAACTAAAGTACTAATGTTTAACTTGTGGTCGAGAGATGAAAGAATGTAAAAAAAACCTGTGTCTGTAAACTAGAATATGTATGGGAAAACAGTCCAAAGGAATGATTATCTGGGGAACTGCTCACGTGAATGTGTGCTATTGAGGAGGTTGTTTTCTAGCCATATTGGGAACAATTCATAGTTTGTTGTGCTAAGTGTTCATGACTGGATGGATTGTGACATATATAGAACTCAAAAATAGATAACTGCTTATTTGGGAGGACAGGCAGTCCTCCCACTTAAATCATATCATCCGAGAGGCTAAAAAATTTTGATAACTTGTTCCACCTCTCCACTCTACCCTGCATATGTTGTTTTCCTCACAGTCTCAGTTCGCTGCCTCATTTTAGAAGCAGTCTTTTGGCTACTTCTCCCTTGCACAGGATTTTTAAGTCTTAAATGCTGGAAAACTTTCCTCCCTTTCCCGTTCCACCTCAAGCTCTGCAACAGTTGCATGGGGAACTTAATTGAATTTCTCTTGTTCTAGGACAGCCTTAAGACCTTGTGGATGGAAGACCTTTTGTGCTTCTGCGTTCATGTCAGAATGGCCTAGGCCAATCTGTTGCTCTACGATTCCTACCACCAGCGCTCTACTGCAATGTATTGGGATTTTGTCACCAGTGCTAGCAGACCATCCAGATGGCTGTGAACCTGCAGAGGAGGTTAGTACAAAGTGTAGTTCAGGAATTTTGACTCTTTGATCGGATCTATCTACTCTGGATATATTTTAGAGCAAAGGGAGCACTTAGTATGCACATATGTTACTACTTTGTCATTGCATATTCCATATCTTTCTGTTCCTTCACAGTCCTGGTGGACCACTTAATTTGTCTGTAGCTATTAAACAGGTGTCCATAAGAATCCCTTTAGGTATTAGCACAAGTCCAATCTATTTATTATTGAGTTTTCTCTGGGTATTGGAAAGTGGAATAACCAAGTGGGTAAAGGGCCTTATTTTTTACTTCTCTTAAGCTTACTTTTGCGCTCTCAGCGTGATACCACCTTGAAAAGAGCTGGAATTTAGATCAGTTTTCCATCCAGCTGAACTAAGGAAGCCTGGTATTTTCTGTGTTTCTACAGTAAACAAGTTTTCCTTAAAGCATCCTTGTTGGACAAGAGTTGACTTACTAAATTACCGTTGTGTAGTCACTGATTGCCCAGTGAGGTGTTTAGCAACTATGTTCTTGTCAAGCGTTCTCTCTGTGTGTATCCCCCAATTGCTACTGTTTTTTAAGCTTGATTGAAACAAGATGGAGAACAAAAATTTAACAGGACATTCGGGCAAAGATGTGGTAGGACCTTGTTTCCTTTGGCAGAAATTCAGTTGTATTTAGAATGTTAAATGTTGCCCTCCACTTGGTGTCCTCAGTATTGGCATTTTGTGCTTATTTTTTGTCTTTATTGTTCTTGCCTGCAAACCTGTTGGCACCATTTGTAGGATTAGTTTTCACAGACAGTTATGAGAACTCATTGGGGTCAACTTTGAAATTCAGTTTCAGTGGCGTAAAAACAGAAAAACCTGTTTCAGATCTAAGTGGATGCTTTTTCAGATGGATAAAAATCTTTTAGAGCTATCTGGCATGTACTTTTACATTCAGTGCTTAGAAAGTATTGTTTGAACAAGCATCAGTTTAGAAGAGAGGGCAAAATATATCCAAAATTACTATTTAATACCGTTAAATAATAGTAGAGGCTTCTCAGAATTAAAAAAAAAGTAGAGTCTCAAAAAAAAAAAAGCAGAGCAAATTGTTATATTTCTGAATTTACTGATTATGGCCTCTCAAGCTGTAGATCCACTAATGGTTCTTTCACTGTAACCCAGCCACCTCTTCTGTGGTTGTTTACTCTGATGGTGAGTATAATGAGGCAAGAGATGGAAGTGGAAATAAATGCTGTTAAGGGAGATACCTGATTGGTGTTCATTCTTTGGTCTCGGTCTGCTCTGGGAGACTGGTGTGGCTGAAAAGCCACAATTTTCATGTTTATTTTTCAGTTGAATCAGTTCCCTGATTGAGTTTCTTCATTACTGTGTATATTTTTGCTGGCAAAGCAGAAGGCTGCCTTGTTGGAATGAGAGAGAAGACGAAGTAGCAAGTACTTAAGCAGTAGTGTGTTGGTGAATTGTTAACCATGGTCTGACTGTGTGGTGTGGCTTCTCAGGCATGTCTAGTCCCCATTGCTGTAAGGGTACTGGTATCTTCCGAGAAGCTGAAAATATTTCAGAAGGATTGCTGAAAGTAATTCTATAGGAATTGAAGCAAAGAATTTTAAAAGTGGCTTTGAAAGTATCAGATTTAATTTAAATTTAAAAAGTGATTGTATTACTCAAATACTGGGACCCGCAACTAATGCACAGCTGAATTTGCAAAACAGTTCCATCATATTACCTTTTTAAGTGTTGTGTCACCCATTAACCTTTTTTTATGGTGACCTGTTTGTCTCTTTGCTTCTATTCAGGTATGAATTCTGAATTGTAAAAAAGCTTAAGTTGCTACTTTCAACTTTATACCTTCAGAAATGTTGTGTTAAATACATTAGCTGTTTTTCATGGAGTGCCTGACAGCTTCTGAAAAAAATTGGCAAAGTAATAAGCACCTGAGTATTTGAAGAAACTTAAGTAATTTAGTGAAGTTTAATACATATCTGCCATACCTAATGTTATACTGATTTTCCCTGTGCAACTATGCAGAAAATTGTTAGCATCAAGCTTGCAGTTAACTGAAAGAATAAGTGAACTCTTTCAAGAAATAATTTTTCTGCCTTAAATTACATATCATGCTTCAGATTTCTCTGGTCTGCTGTGCAGTTCAACAAATAACAGATTCTAAACTTGTATCTACTTTTTTCAGTTACTGATGCAAGCCTGTATCTTGATATGGCTATTTTATTTAGTTTTGTCAAACCTTTTTCATATTAGGGTGAAAACATATACCAGTTAAACCAGATGGAGAACCTTTTTTTTGAAGTCATTAGTTCTAAGAGTGTAGTCATGAAATTTAACATGTGAGTGGATCTGCTCTATTTCTTCCAGAGAATTAAGAAATAATATCCAGCAATATTGGAAAAGAATTTATTACAGAATGCTGAAAATGTAACATTTACCTATGAAAATGACTGTTTAAATAGAAAACTGATTTTTTTCAGTTTTATTATTCTTTTTTTGTTTTCTAGCATTTTTTCTCACAAAGGAGCTCAAAACATGATAGATTTGTCCTTATTTTTAAAAAATACAGGTTTTTTAAGCTGTTAGCAGAACAGGATTGCTGTTTTCTATAGAGCTCAACTTATTGTTTGCGTATTACTACTTTTGATCCAAATGTGAACTTGAATGTCTTTTTTTATTATTATTTTTCCATGAAGTTGAAAGTTAGGAAGAGTGCTCAGTGCTTCTGTTTAACCTTTGGAAATCCAAACTGGAATTTGTTGCACAAATGTTGTGTTTAAAGTGACTTGATAAGGCTACCCAAAGCTCCTTTAAATTTATATCCACCTGTTTGATGTGGACCTTTTTTTTCCCTGTTACATTTTTTCATCATTAATAATTGTGTAGGTTTTATTATGGTCTGTCCAGAGTGCAGAAGTTTCATTCTGAAAAACTGTAAAACCAAGACATTCTTTGTCACACTTGGCTGGATTTAAATGCAACATGCTCTCAGTCTCAATGTCTGTACTTAAAGAAATAAATTAATCCACTGAAATTTAAAAATAGTTAATTGTTTGGAAGTACTACTCTAGTGAATGTAAAAGGGCTTTAAAGATTTGCTGTAGTATTGCTGATGAGTCTGAGAAGTCTTCAATGTAATCAGCATTTATTGTGTCTGGAAATACTGGCAAATAAAATCTTGGTTTCTAAGTATTTTTTATAAAGCTATCTAATATGTCTGGTTTGGGGTGTGGGGAGACGACATTGCTGTTCACAATGAAATTAGTAGACTGGATTTCTTGTCCTTTTTAGTCTTTGATTATTTTTTTTTTTCCTACATAGTCTCAGCATTCTGCAATTAAGAGTTTTTATTCTGCTGGCTGGCCATGTATTGTCCTTTTTTTGTTTGTCATCAAATTTCTGTGAATTTTTCATGACTATTCAGTTGTGCTTTTTTGTCAACTAGTCTAACTTCTTCATGTATTCACATTTCTAGGAACTGCCAATGTAAAACCAGTTTCAATTATTTATGTTAGGGCTACCATGTGACTTGAGTGGGCTGAACTGAGTTTCTCCTCTTCCACTTAGTGGAAATCGGGCAGCTTCCTTTCTGCTGACTTAGAACGAGCTGAGTGCGTACCCATGGTTGATTACAATTTCTATGCTGAGGTCTGTCATTTGTCTGCTCACAGAAAGGTGTATTTTGTGGCTAGGTGAACACTGTGTGCTTCAGTTTTTATGAATCATTTGCATGATATGAATATCCTATGAATCACCTGTGTGTTTTAGACAGGCGAGGTCTTAACTTCTCCATCTTCTCCTTAATTCTCCTTTTGTTAAGTAGTCCTGATTCCAGCAGCAACAGAAGATCATTTTTTGTTTGTATTGTACTGGCCTAGGAGATGCAGATGTAAGAGCAGTAGGAGGAGGAGAGTGCATCTGCCTGTGTGAAACAATTTATCAGAGCTGCTGGCTGCCTGAGAGTTGATAGTTTGTGTGCTTGAATATCAAAGGGGAAAATGCAGTGAAAAGGAAAAAGAGAGTAAACTTTTGCTGTGAGAATGTCCCTAATGTGAAACTGGCCTTTGCAACTGTTCAAAATAGACAGTAATTATACTTTGGTAAATTCCCATATACAGTCAATCATCACAGATTCTTCAGCATATAAACCTGAAGCTCACCTGAAGTCTGAATTCTAGAGTTTAAGCTCTAGTCCTATGGAAATATCAGCATCAGTTCTGAAGAGCAAGATGCCAAGGGGACAAAAAGTATGCGGGACTGTAGTCCTCAAGAGGAGCTGTTGCTTTATTGGACTGTTTGCAAACTATTATAGCAACTTTTCCCTATCGGTTTCTTCTTTCCTTGTCCAGTCTTGCAAATGATCCCAAGTTCTGAAGGATTTCCAGTACTTCACGTTATTTGTCTGCCTGTTGTGTTTTTTATCGGATAGCTTCCTTGTTGGCCTATCCAAAGTAAAACCCAAAATGCAAACATTGCTTGCATTAGAAATAGTCTTTCTATGGACAAATTTACGGACCTTTGAAGAAAATCTCACGGTTATTCTTTCTATACCATAGTTTGACAATGGCAATAAAGAACTTAAAGCATGATAATCCTCAAGCTTATGTTGTCAGAGATTTCTGGGAAGAAAAACTGTAACAACTCTAAAGCTGGGGGGGGATGAGAAGGAAAGTGAAGAATGAATGTGGAGATTCTTATCCTTGGTGCAATGCTGTGTATGTTAATTAAATAGAAAACAGTTGTTAACAGCAGAAGCTACCTGCTGAGCAGCGAACTTGTGAAAACAGATTTTGCGTGAACGTATGCTTAAGGGCTGTATGGCCTGTCTGTATAAATACAGGCATTTGGTTTCTATGTAGAAACTGGTGAACTACTTCTGGTTAGAATTTTTGTTTCTCCCTAGGCGTGGTAGGGTGTGTGTAGTATTTTAATTTTTTTTTTTAAAACTGTCTGCATCATCACCGTTAAAGGGATGAGAAGTGAAACTTGTTAACAAAAACCTTTTAAATTCTTTACCATTCTTAATTTTACCTGAGATAATATAACCCACCATGTATTAAATAATTGTCATCCTTATTATGTCAAATTGTAATTCCTAATTCTTTATATCTTCATGTTTAGTCATGTGTATTATCCTATTCAGCAGATCTTAACTTGGTAGCTGCCTTTATTTGATATATCGGCAAGTTCTAGGCAGAATTCAATTAGCTTCAATTAACATCCTATGGCCCCAGTGTGTATTGTCAGTTTTTCTTTGCTTGTATTGTTCTCAAAGTTTTTCATCTAGAATATTTAGGTTTTTGAGTATTTTCCACAAATACTAAAGGCAGAAAAAAAGATATTCTTGGAGTGTATTTGACATTTCTTCAAGGTCTCCTTCTGGATTTTTAGTCTGCTATAGAAAATTTTCCAGATTAGAGGTTTCTGCAGTTGTTCACGTAAGGATGGTTGAATCTGTTCACTGCAGAATGGTTTCCAGAAATCTCCTTTAAAATCTTTTTTCTAATTAGCTGACACTGCTTTTCTTTAATTTAAATTCTTGCCCATTAGTGATTCATGCTTAATGATGACTATTTGCCTATGTAATTTTCTGCTGCCTTTAAAAATGTTTGAAGAATTAATGAACAATTTATTCCACTCCAGCTTTTGGCTTTGATACATATCTAAAGAATAATCAGTAGTTTTATGGAGGTTGTATATTTTGGAACATTTGAGACTCAGCTTGCAAGATTTAACGATTTCTTCTAATGTAGGAGCAAGATTTCAAGATTGTCTTGCAAGAAATTTATTCACTTGATTGTTCATAGCCTGCTTAGGTATTTGTCTGTGAAAAATTTGTAACTAGCTTGGTGACAATGAATTCTGACCTTCAAGTAGTCAAAGATTTCTCCTTGAAATCTGTTTCTTTAATACTGATACTCGAGTTGCTAGGTTTCTTCTCTTCTAAATTCTATCGGAATAGCAGAGTACAGAGTAAATTCCAAGCCCCTCTGTGTGTGTCCATTTGTGTTTTCAAGACGAATCTATTTATTTCCTCAAAACCAAGTGCAACCTGATGTTTATAACTGTTGACATGTGCAGACTGAAGAAAGTATGGTCTGCAAAAAAGTCTTGAGTATTTGACACGTCTGAATGAAGACTGATCTGTTGATAAGAATTCTATTCATTTTGGCTCAGTCTCAGCTGGTAGAACTTTGAAAAGAATTTGGAAGTAAATCTGATTTTCTGGACTACGCAGAAACAAAGGAGGATGGAAAATGAGCATTGAGAATATGGAACAGCTTACTGTGTTTTTACTTCCATGTAATCTAATCTAGTGCATATGATTTCTTAAAGAAGATTACTCACAATAGGAAATGTGTTTTTTTTTTTAAGCAGGAATTTTAACTTAAAAAGAAGTACTGTTGGCAAGCCTGTTTTACTGACAGCTCGTCTTACACCTGTCAGATGATTTAAAATAGTCTTTAGAATGTAGGAGTTCTTCACTATTAGAAATTCTTGACTGCTTGCATTGTATTTGGTCTTAGTGAATATACGCCTTGTAAGGCCAAGTGATGCTAGTTTTGGCTAGAAGCCTTCATGTTGTGTTACTCCATGTCACAAGCCTGAGTAGCTAAAATACATGGAGGTGTTTATGGGTTTTTGTTGCTGACAGCAGGTAGTATACTGGTAGCCTAATCTCTACTACTGTGATACTATCCCATTGTAATATAAATTTGGGGTAGTTCAGCTTTTTATTTCTTAAGAGCCTTGGAACTGTCTTTTAGCTCTGATGGGAAGCTACGATTACTTGTTTTTAAAAAAATATTTCTTCTGAATAATGGTAAACTTGCACAGTCTGTAGCTCACATGATAAAATTGTTTGTCTCGAGGTAACGGAAGGTCCTCACCTAGAGCATCTGTGCTGATTTGATCTGGATTTTCCTCTTCCAGTCCTGCAGTGTTGAGATTCGACGACCAGCTAGCACAGCTCTTGAGGGATTTAAGAAAGGTTGGAGTCAGTTTATAGCTCTGGAATGCTGATTGGCAGGAGTGTTACTGTACTGGAAAAGCTAAATGCTGTCTCACCAGCTATGAATCTTCCAAAAAGAAAAGCCAAACAAAATCCCACCTCAGGTCTCTGTGAAGAGTAGCCGAAGGCTCAAATAGATCTTATTGATGCATCTTCAGGCATTAATTATTGTATGTTGGGGATTTATGAGCTTGGTGCATTGCTAGCACTGACATTGAAGTCCTCTCTTGTTGCTGTTAATAACAAAAGCTTTTCAATCTTGAATTGTTCATTGTCCTCATGCTGCCTGTGGTACTTGCTGATGAAAATACTGTCTGTGTTCTTCAGCTGGGTGTTACTCTAAGTCAAGCACGCTCAGTAGCCCTCCCAGAGAGTGTGTGTGAAATAGCTATGGCTTTGAAGAGGAATGTTTGCACTCCATCAACATCTGAGGTATCAATAGCCCAATTTAAGACTGCCGTTGTTTCAGGAAAAGAAATAACTGTCTATCGGCTTATAAATCTCCTTTCCTAAGAGGATTGCCTATTCTGTAGATGTCAGGAGAGGCAATAACTGCTGTTCAATATAAGAAGGAAAAGATCTGAATAGCAGTGGTTTGAACTTACTTGCCAGTGCTGCAGTACCCAGTAACCCAATGCAGATGCAAATATTTACTGCTGCTAGCTTCAAGGTACTCATTACCTATGTATTCATTTTGTTTTGTGTTGTAATTAAATTGAACTAATGATATATTCCTAAAATTTGAAGCAGTACTGTAAGATGAGGTATAGTGTTTTTTGTATAAAATTGGCAGTATTAAGTAATGTATACACATTGCTTACTGGGCATAATAGAAGTATATTTTATATCTCAAAGCACTTGAGAAAATGGAAATATTTGAAGAATCCCTGAATAAGTCTATTTATTTTTAGATAATTTTAATTCAACCTGGAGAGCTGACAGAAAAATGAAATTGTTGCCACAGTCATTTGAAAGCTACTTTAAAATCATGGAACAGGAGTCTAGTGAATCTTAGCTGTTTATATGACAGCAGTAGTCTTTGTACTTTTATGTATTTTTGGTTTCCAAATTTTAGCTATCCTCTTGAGGTCCTGTAATATTTACGGTGATATTCTGCTCTCCCTCCTGGTTCAACTTATTCTTTCTTGTACAGCAAAAATTGTAAAAAAGAATGTAAAACCAAAATCTGTGGATTCATTTGGTTTGAACTTTTAGTATCTGATTAAAATATTGTTCATCTGGTCCTTTGAAACATTGCCAATTGCAGTTTCTTCCTCCAAGCAAGACAGGGTTTTCTTAAACTCGGTCTGAAAAGTATTGGTTATGGGTGAGAAAAGTAGTAACTTACAGAAGCTGTTCAAAGACTTTGATTTGAGGAGTTCTGTAAATAGTCTTTTATTCTCAAAACCAATTTGGCATTAGGGGGATCTATGAGCGTGGACATTTGTTTTTGTTTTTTCTTCTTAAAAAAAAAAAAAACCAACTTGAAACCAACATACCCCCCACCTTCAGCAAACACTGAGCTGATATAGAGGAATTCTGTGACAAAGATCCAACATCTGCATTTGTTTCTGGAAGCAATTAATTTAGGCCTTTCAGTTTGTGTTCAGTATACTTCCATGAATTCCAGGCTGGAAGAGTGGGAGTAAAAAGGACTGCTTAGATCACTGGATCGGTGGTTTTCCATAAATCCACAGATCCACAGGGCTCTGCTTTGAAACATTGTCTTTGCTGAACATGCAGCTCTCACTCTGGCTTTCCCTTGTGAAATAGTGGCACATCATGCAATGCTTTCTGGTTTTATATCTAAGGAAAGTACTTAATTGATGCGTCCAAAAATCTCATTGGCCTTTTGTCCATGACTGGGTGACAGTAGCACCTCACAGTGTCACCTTTATGAGCCGTTTCTTTATTGAAACTCTTCAGCTGTCATCAGAGTTACATACTTCAGAACATACTACTGAATGTATTTCAGTAAGTGTCATCATGATTCTGTTATTCCAGTTGACAAAAACTACCTTATCGCTTGCCTCAAGATGGCCAACCTAGATGTAGCACCAAGACTGCTAAAGAAAATAGTTGCCAGATTATCAAAAGTGAATTCTTGTGAGCCAAAAGTTTTGAGTTTTTTTTGTCTTCACAGTCTTTCTTGTAATAGTCTTGTTTATCCATATTAATTTTTGGATTAATTCTGAACTTCATCACCTTAAACAACAATTTTCTTTGTGGAAGCTATATATAAAATATTTTGCACTAGCTGGCAGCAGTAACTTTGAAGTCAGTTATAGATTGAATTAATTTTACACTGTTCTATTTTATCAAAATTATATTGCTTTTTATTCAGCTTCTGAATTCCTTCCAAGGACTAGTCAATTGGGATCCAAGAACTAGTCAATTGGGAATGAACACTCTTCCCTTTATGAGACCTGAGGGTTCACCAGCCCAGTTGAAGGGCATTTACACCAATGCACACAGCATGGGCAATAAGCAGGAGGAATTCGAAGTTATTGTAGGGCAAGGAGACTACGACGTAGTTGCCATCACAGAAATGTGGTGGGACGACTCGAATAACTGATGTGTAGCTATAGTAGGGTATGAACTCTTCAGGCGGGACAGGAAGGGTAGGAGAGATGATGGGGTAGCCCTCTACGTTAGAGAGTGCTTTGATACCCTCAAGCTCAATTGTAGTGATGACTGGATCGAGTGTCTGTGGGTGAAAATCAGAGGAGCCCACAAGAATGAAGATACTGTGATGGGAGTCTGTTATACACCACCGAGCCAAGAAGAAGAAGCTGACGAGCTCTTCTATAAGCAACTGGGAAAAGTCTCAAAATCGCTAGATCATGTCCTTGTGGGAGACTTTAATCTTCCGCATGTCTGCCTGAAGTACAATACAGCAGAAAGGAAGCAGTCTAGGAGGCTCTTCAAAAAGAAGAGGAATGTCGATGAACTTTGGAAGAAGGGACAGGTGTCTTGGGTGGGCTGCAGTGAGGAAGTGAGATCGTGCAGAGAGAAAAATCAGGAGGGCTAAGGCCCAACTTGAATTCAGATTGGCGAAGTCTGTGAAAGATAACACAGAACCTTTCTATAAATACATTAACAATAAAAGGAGGACCAGGGAGAATATCCTATGGGTCATTTCCAACCTAATGATTCTGTGATCTATTTCCATCTCTGATCATTCAGTCTATTCTAGAAACTTTTGCAATACTTGCATACTGTAAACTGCATTAATTGTTACATTAATGTAAGTTAGTAATACAGTATTACTACATGAAATTAAACATAAATGTCTGGACAACTTGCTGTCTGTCCAAATGTTTTTGCATTTATGCCTTTTTCAAGGCATATGTGTAGTAAATTGCTAGACTTTTCTGCTGTCGTACTTTGAAATTTCCCATGGCAGTTTTTAATCTTAGCTCATTTTATTTCATCTCGAGTTTGATAATTTCCAATTCCTTGTCCCTGTTGCAATTAATTTTCACATATCTCGTCTTTTCTTAAATGGAGGTAAACACTGTTTCTAGTATAATTAACATTTGGGTCATACTAGATGGTTATTAATGTGCAAATGATCATTTTTGTTTGAATAGCGCTGATTAGGAAGAGAATCGGGAAGGGCTGCGTAGTAGTGGGAACTGCTTGGGAGTGTTGACCAGATGATTGCTTGATTTTGAAATTTTTAGGAAACTTAATTAAAATAGTACATGCTGCTTACAAACTCATTTGAGAAGCTGTTAAGCACTCTAATTTGCAAAACAATAAACTGTTTTCAGAAGTTAAATGGTTGTAGTTAAGATGTTTCTGAAATGTGTAGGTGTCAAAATAGCAATGCGTTATTATTGGTTTTCTTGCAGTATCTGAGCAAGCTTGGTTTTGAAAGCATTTCTACTCAATTCAGAAATGTTATTTCCTCACTATGTATCTGTAGAAGTAATTAGAATTAATCATAGAAGTTTAGAGGTTAAGACTACTTGGATAAGTAAATCACTGGAATTGAGGTTCAAGTGCACGCTGAGTTAGTTCCATACAGTTAAACAGTTTGACAAAGTTGCGGATAGATGACATGCCTGTTGTTCCATTTTTGCATTGCTTTTCTATGTGGTGAGCTGGATTTTCATCTCACAAGAGCTTCTACTTTTATAAATATATGCATTCTAATTTATGTGTAGGAAAGCTTTCATGAACTCATAACTTATGCCTTTGTGCATTGAGTTAATCCTTGTTTTATCAAGTTTAGTAAACTACTCTTATGTTTGTTTTATTCTTCCTTATTTCCAAGGCCTACCAGTTTTTATAAGTGTGATAGTTTTTCATAAGGGTCAAATTAAAAAAATTGAGTTATGAATTGAAAATTCACTTTTAAGTGTAGTATTCTTGCACGTAGCAAGGATAGAAATTTATTTTACTGGCCTAAATTTCCTAGGTTTGTCTGTAGTTTTAATGACTTTTTCTCATGCTGCTCAGACCCGTATGATATGTGTTCTCCTCACTTCTTCAGAACTTACTGTTGCTGAATTGTACTGGATAGATGACTTCTGAATACTGTAATCTTTCAAAATTCATCAAGCAAGTGTAGCTTAATGAAGAATACTTCTCTTTGCATCAGCTCCTGAGCTGAAGAGATTACTGGCATCCTTGAGCTCGTGAATATTTTTTTTTTTGCCTGATGAAATTTAACAGTTGCATCTGTTTCTGTGAAGACGACACACCATATACCTGTTTTCCACAGGTGACGGATTGACCCTCTGATTTGAATGTTTTTTTTACATTTGCTTTTAACATTGAAACTAGGTAGTACTTTGCTTATCCTCAAGCTGACTTGTTAACTGATAAGATGGTGGTAATGAGGTTTTTGCTAACAAACAGTAAAAACAATTGAACAGAGCATGGGCCAGTAAAGAAAAAAAAAATACACCATAACAGTAGCAAAAGTAGTTCTGAAACTTGAGTCTAGTGTTGGCATCACTTCTGTTTTCAAATGAACACACATTCCATTAGATAGGCCACATTAATAGCTCAGATATGGAGTTTTAGATGATGCTCAAACTGACAGTTTGCATTTGGTTCATTTTTCAGCAGTTTGCTCAAAAATCCATACATATACCTAATGTGTTACCTAAAGTATATCTGTCTGTTCTCCCTCATTACTAAATAGACTGAGAAGCTAAAAATTCAATTTTGTATTGGCCATCAGTTTTTCCTTAGATGCTGTCAGCTAATCACTCTCCATTTGGTTTAAATTGTTATTAATAGCTTAGAAATAGCAAATGTTGTATCAGGATTTTGATGAGCCCTTACTTTGTGCCAGCTTCTGTTTATTCATATCTGAAAGTCTGGAGAACAAACTTTACATCAGCTTCGTCTGTTTAGGAGCCGCAACCAGCACAGGATCTTCATTATTTGAATAGTGGCAATGAAGCCCTTTGTCAAGTCTGTTACAAAGTTGTTTTGAAGACTCATCGCTAGTATAAGCAAAGATGAAGTTAGTCCAGAAATAGAAGTGGCTGAATGTGTCATAGTGAAAAGAGTGAGCATTCTTTTTCATGTCAACTGTGTTGGTAAAAGAAGTGGTAAACTGAAGCAGTACACTCTATATGAACGGTAATTTTATAGATGACCTTTTTCTATATTGTCAAGTGTATCATGGATTTAAGGGGAGGAATCACTTGACCTTCAACTGTAACAAGGCTTGAATGTAGCTGCTTGTCCTCCTTTCACTCTATCCTTGGTAAGTTACAGCCTCTGTTTCTACTCTTTCCAAGGTGTTTTAGCACTCCTTTTACATCAGTGGTATAAAGGCTTTGTTACATATTACCCACTATTTTGAAGTGAAGAAAAATACCTGTTTTCATAGTAATCTTCAGTTTTATGTCATTATTCAGTAACAAAGGCTGTTACTAAATCTGTGCATTTTCATATTCTTGCTGTAGTTACTGAACTTATAGGTGCAGTTGGCTTTCTTCGCTGTAGGACACCCTGCTGATTCATTTTAGAGCTGCTATTAGACTCCGAAGTTTCTCTGCAAGGCAGCTTCCTAGCCTGTTGACACTCGGCCTGTATGGATAATGAGATTATTCCACGCTGAGTACAGGACTTTGAACTTGCATTTATTGAACCTCTTGAGGTTTTCAACCTAGCCCTTGGATGATGTCCCTTGGGTTGACCACCTAGGGCCATTCCAGGGTACAGTTTCATCTGCATGTTTCACCTCCCGTTTGGTGTCACCAGCAGCCTTGCTGAGTGTGCATTCAGTCCAATCCCTCAGGTTTGCTGTGAGGACACTAACCAATATCAGTCCCAACTCTGACCCTCTGAAGGACACAACTGGTGAATGTCTGTCAGCTGGACTTTGTTCTGCTGGTCAAAACCCGTAAAGCCTGGTTGTCTAGTTAGCGGTCTACTCACTTGGTAGCCCCCTTCTTCAGTTCTGACAAAATACTCTGGGAAAACTTTCACAGTCGCTGTTAAAATCAACTTAAACAACATTCACTGCTCTTCCCTTGCTCACCAAACTAGTCTTTTCCTTAAAGCAAGTTGCCAGGTTGGTCAAATGTGACGTCCTCTTGGTGAATCTGTAATGTCTATACTCAGTTATCCATTTGTTTGTGTGTGTGGGTGCAGGTTCTAGGAAGATTTGTTCCATAATCTTGGTGGATTCTGAACTGAGACTGATTAGCACATGGTTCTCCAGATCTTCCTTTTCCTTCTTGATGACAGCTTTTTTTCCTAGTCCTGAAGCAACTGTCTGGATCACTCTGACCTTTCAGAGATGATAGAGAATGAACCTGCAATAAGATCATTCTGCTCTTTCAGCACTCTTGGATGCCTCCATCTGGTGCCATGTAGATGCACATGTTCAGGTGGCTTAAGAGGACCCTGACTCAGTCTGTCTCTACTGCATTTGAAGTTTCACCCACTAGACTCTGATCTGGGGCAACCAGTAACACAGGAAGCCAAAAAAAAAAAAAAAAAGGCAAGCACCAAGTATCTTAGACTTTTTCCGTGCTGGCTTTTGCCAGGTCTGCTGTTCCACTGAGTAGGGGGTCTGAGTTATTCTCTGCCTTTCTTTCACCAGTATCCTTACAAGTGCCTTTCTTGTTGCTGCTCTTGTTTCTTCTGAACTTGAACTCCAGGGTTCCCCGAGTACCTTCCCCCATGCTCAGGGGATGTTTCTGTATTCCTCCAAACTACCTCTGCTTCCACCTTGTGTGTATTTCACAGAATTCCAAGAGCCTCTCTATGATGCTGCTGCTTGTCTCAGTCACACAGATGCTGTGCCAGAAGCCCTCATTCTTCAGAGAAGGTCCTGTTGTCTCAGTAGCCTGCATTTGACACCAGCCATGCAGCAGATGTTGATAGACCGTGTACACTCTGCCCTTCCACTGAAGCAATTGTGAACAGTATCTAAGACACGTGCCTGCTACATTCTTTCCCCCATGAGCTCTATAGTCACTGCTCATATGCTCAAGTTCACAATTGGTTGTATAATTGATTCATAGATGGATGAATAGCCGAGGGGTGGTTATCTAAAAGCTGAACTCTGGCATGCGCATCAGTCTTTCAAATCATCCCAGTGATATAATGTTCTGGAAATGCACATCTGCAGGTTTCCTTTATTCCCACAAGTCACTGATTTCTTGGATTTGCCCCTCACCCAGCCCCTCACTTGGTAATCTTCATCCCCTCATTCTTTGAGTAGAATGTCTAGCTGTCTCTTCTTCCTTGCATCGTGGGGCTCACCCTTGTGGCACTGCAATGTCTCAGTGAAGACCTTTCTACCTACTGTTCATGCTTGCTCATAGTATACCAGTCTGCCTGGTTTATCCCGTAGCTCCCTCCACTGAAGAACAGCGTATCAGGCAGAGCACCCCTCCTAGGGCTGAGGGCACCACCACCACTCCAGTACCAGAGAGAGGTACCACAGCCCAAACTGTGGATAGCAGAATCCTTTTCCAGAGCTCTATCTGGTGTGGTAAAGGCAGTTGCTTCAGCAGTTTCTGGGCCCTTTTGTTTCACTGCTGTGCTGCCTGAGTTATTCTGGTAAGCAGACAGTGGAAGTGCTGTCATAAAACCAGCAATAAAAATGGTGTGATTCGTGAGAGGGTAAACTGCCCAAGGGAGTAAGAGCTTTTGTGTAAAGGTATGGGGAAGGGCCTTATCGATGGTAACCAGTGTGTGTTGAACTTTTGCATTGCTGTCTCAATAACCACTTCCCTGAGCCCTCAAAGGTTTCAAAGCATTCACAAAGTGTCTCTGACATTTCATTGATCTCTCAAAGGAATTTTCTTGCATTAGAGGCAAGTGCCAGTCCCTGCATTTAAAAACACGTGATATAGTTGGTATTTTTATGGATGGAAAGTCTCGTTTACAGTTCTTCTTCTAGTGTCTTGCCTTAATTTGAGGACTGCGCTCCTGTGTGTTTTACCCTTTTCTTTTGTAGCCTAATATCTCATGAGCCTGAATTTCAAGAAGTCTGATATTGTAAGAATTTATTTATTTTTTTAAAAAAATATGCTATTTTTAATTAGCATTTGTTTTCTTTCAGTACACACGGGGTGGTGTTATGGCTTGATTCTTTGCCAGATCATTTCTATTGTGCCCTAAGTTAGAGCAAAAGAAGAAACCAGTCGTTTGAAGAGTTTTAAGTACAGTTGTACCATGTCAGACAGATTTTTTTTGTGTGTCTTCAGTATTTGTTTCTGTTGGTGGTTGACAGTGTGTATCCAGGGAAGAAAACAGGGGAAACAGTAATGACACTTTCACTCTATTCTCTGAACATTTAGTGACTTGAGAGTCACAGTCAGGGAGTGCCTGATGCAGGGGTGAGGATTTGGTATTTAATAGCTGATGAGTAGGCTTGCAGTACTGACAGTGAGTAGGAAGTTCCCCTGCATAACCACATATAGTGGGGCACATCTTCCTTTTTTTTTTTTTTTTAACTCCTTGCTGCTAAATTCACTTGGTTTCTGTCAACACAAGAAACAAGAGTAACGGGCAACAGTTCTTTCTTTTATCATCTACGTGCAGCTTTTGATTTTATAGACCTGCCACTTGATTTAGGTTACATTTTTTCCAGCCACGAAGAATGCTACTCTCTTCCCTTACCTTGTAATCAAGCTGTTCCTTGTCTTCATCCTTTTGCCCTTCTCACTTGTCCTTTCTAACCATTCTGTATCCTTTTTGAAATGAAAAGTCTGGATGTTCATTCAAGTGCTCAAGATGAGAAAGCAGATACAGTGAAATGGTACAGTGATGGTTTGTTTTCTGTTCTTCTCTTAGTAGTCTGTAGCAAATTATTTTTCTTTCACTGCTGCTGCTTTCCAGGCTGATGGTTTTATAAAGCTTTGTAGTGCTACTCCAAGATCTAGAGTTCAGAACCATCCTTGTGTGTATTAAAGAAGAAAAGAAAAACAAGCAGCAAGAACCCCAACACAAAACAACAGAAAAACCCAAACAAACAACCCTTATGATTTCTTTTTCCTCACCAGTGTTAATTACAGATACGTTTGCAGTTCTTCATTTTATATAGTCAGCCCTATATACCAAAACTATATATATGCAAACTGAGATTATCCCAAATAAAACTTTCTTGGCATTTGATGCATGTCTGTGCAGGAAGCAGAAGGATGTGCACAATTCTGGTCTTGTACAAGTAGAAGGCTGCAGGCTTCCGCGTTACTATGCCATCCAAATCTATTCTGCTTAAGTGTATAGGGATACATGGAGACAGTAATATCTCTACTGCCAATTCGTAATAAGCTGTATTTAGAAGAGAGATGTAATAGTACTTTCAAGAAGAGTGAAAAGGAGAAGGGCAGGAATCAAATTATGACAATGAAATACTAAAGGAAGGGTAATCCTAATGATACAAGTGGTTTTGTGTGGTTTTTTGCATAATCATGGCTTACTATTAAAGTTCTCTTTTGTAATACATTCTTCGCTTTACGCTCAAAGGATGTAAGAGAAACTGTGTGTTTGTCAATTTTAAAATTCTGTTCTGTTTTTGAAGAATAGTATTTTCCATTTAGGAATAGCTGCAGTTCTATTTTTTAACTAGTAAGCTACTGCCACTAGGAAATAATTCAGGAGTACTTTGCACTGAAATACCTCAGCACTGGTGGGGAACCTGTCAGTGAAAAGAAATAAATTTAAGAAGTCGTGTTTTGGTGTAAGTGAACAAACACAAAGCTGTTCTTGACTTTTGTGCTACCTGATTGCCGGTCATGGAAATAAACAGTCTTGCCGGTCATGGAAATAAACAGTCTGCAGAGCACTCTCTTGGTCAGTCATTTTAATGTTTCAGATGATGAATGTTAACATAGCACGATACTGGAGTAATGCTGCTTTAATTGACTTTGTTCCCTTAATCTCATTGGAGTGCAAAGAGCATTCATTTTGATACATACAGCATTTGATAATGAAATTGTAACCTTTCAAATGCAGTTAAATACAGCAGTTAAAATCAGAAATATTAGGTAACTTTTTGTGACTTTTTCTTTTTTCTTTTTTTTTTCAGGTATAGAACGTGGTCTATCAAACTGGATTAAAGAAACCTGTTGATATTTTTATTTATACTTTTTTATTTTTGTATTTGACTTAAAGTGCCATGAAAAAATTTGCATATTGCAAGGTGGTCCTTGCCACCTCTTTGGTTTGGGTCCTTCTGGATATGTTTCTATTGCTGTACTTCAGTGAATGCAACAAATGTGATGAGAAAAAAGAACGAGGCCTGCCTGCTGGAGATGGTAAGTTTTTTGGCCAGAGTAATCTTTAAATTATGCTCATTTAGAATTTGGGTTCCTCTTAAACATTTGATTTTTTTCGTTTGTTTGTTTTTTCCTACAACAATATAGGATTGAGTCAGCATTTAGGTGTTGCAGAATATTCAGTGTTGCTGTCCTGGCTTAGCCCTGGCCTGGCCAATTTCAGCAGCTAAAACTGAGCAGTTGGGCTCTCTGATCCCTCCCTGCCCCACTCTCGGGCAAAGGAAAATGAGATTAAAAAGTCTTGTGGGTTGGAAACTAAAACTGCAGCTTTGATGAGATCTTAATAATAGTAATGAAGAAAAGAATAGAGAGTAATATAATATACGCAAGTATGAGATTGCGCCCCCACCCCTCGATGACTATGCATCACCACAAATACCATAGAGCAGGTAAGAGGGGATTGGTCCATGAGCTGAGCTGAGCTTAGGAACTGGAATCAGGAATGCACAGATCTGGGATCGGGAGCAAACAGACAAGGTCCTAGCTGCATGTCGGCTATTGCAGAAGAGAGGAAGACCCTCATGATGTCTCAGTTTCATACCAAGTATGACATATATGGGATGGAATACTCTGTTGGGTCACCTGTCCTGTTCGCCCCTCCCTGCAGGTGCAACCTTGTTTTTTGCCAGCTTGAAGATGGCCTTGGTTGCTATAGGAAGAAGTATAAGTTTTGCCCTTTCTGCATACCAGTGCCCCATGTTATCACTTCTAGAGAGATTACCATCTGAAAAATAGGCATTTAACTTTTAGAAAATGAAGTTACTTAGATGAGACTTAGCTGAGGTCATAAACTGTTTCTACTTTGACTCAAACCACAGTATTTGCTTTGAATGACTAGGGAATAAGCATGCTGCCCAAGATCTATGTTGCAGGCTTCAATGCTTGCTTAAGCTGTAGAATTCTAAAGTACTATTGTAGATGAAAAATAATAAAACTACACAAGAAGCAGTTCAGGAATGTAAACTTTATTAGTATAGTCTAAAACATGTTCTGAGTTTCCGAGGAGGTAAAGGCACTGTTATTCATTAGTTGTTGTGGTAAAACAAACCAAACCAGCAACCAAGCTTATTTATCCCTCTGCCCCCGCAAAAAAACCAAACCAAAACACACACGCATGCAGACACACACACACCCCTTCCAAAAAAAAAAAAACAAACCCCACCTAGGCCAGTGACTGTCATAAGAAGGAACAGTAAGTGTTGTAATGAAAATAACTAGAATAAACCTGCATTATTCGTCTTACTTAGTCGAGTACAGTCTTCATTCTGACTCCTATCTGTTAAAATCCCTGTATCTTTTTGAAATGATATTGGCTTGTAAACGAAGGAATCAACCAAACCTTAGTATGTAGTTTTGTATATTTTTCTTGGTTTTTTTAAACAACTGACTTGTACTAAGGTATGCGTAGAAGTATGTCTACTAGAAACCATGATTGTAATTGACACCGTGGTACTTCCTTTTAACCTAGTTCCATGCCTGACCTTAGATATCCTTGTTTCAGTAGTTTGCTGTTTTGGAGTCTGTAGTGGATTTATTCTCACTCAGAATGCCTACAGCCTCCTCAGATAACATTGAGGCTATTTTTTTTTTGTGAAGCTTTTATCAAAATCTGCTTTTTCACTTCACTTTTTCTCCCCTTATTTCATTTCCATAATTGATTTACTTTTCTTGACTCAGCATAAATTATATAAGTGTTCTGAATTTAATAGTCTCTTTGTCCATGTCACTCTGGGTTATTACTTCTATTTTCAATTCATGGAAGAATTCCATGGCGTTGATGAACCTACTCAACATCCGACCAAGGTTTTCTGAAGAGTTTAAGTTTATCTTAGGCTGTGCTTGCCCAGTTGGAAAAATTAGCCTTTAGATATTTAAGCATGATCAGATGATTTTGGGGTTATTTGGATAGTTCAGGTTTTCATGGTGTTAGAAGGATGCTTTCCTTTAGGCTTTTAATACAGAAAATGGCGAGAGTTTGTTTTTCAGAGTGAGTTTAAGAGATGTGGTCTAAATTGCCTTTGGGAAAAACCTTTCTCCTTGGTATTGATGGCATAAGATACTAGCATCTTAAATCAGGAGCTGCGGCATATATGTCCAATATTGAATTCCATGTGTTCCGCTGTTATATTTTACAAATTACTCAAAATAAGAAATAGTCAAGGAGTGTGATTGTGAATTTGTGGAAAAGTCTGCGTACATTATTATGGTGAACTGTGAGATAAAGGTCTTTGTGTCTGCTGTCATAGAGATTGGGTGTTGGTAGTTGTAATGATGCAAGTGTGGAGACAAAGGGACAAAAGGTGAAGTGGAAAAGGGGCAGAAACTTAATAAGAGGTTGTAAGAGAGCTGAAGTGGACGTGTTTTAGGAAAAGAGACCTGGCATACTGTCTGGCCAGGATGGGGCTGGGGAACTGAAGTGATACTGGAGGATGGATATTTGGAATCTAGTGACTGAAACTGTGTAGGGTAGTTTGGCCATAGGCTTAAGCCTTTGTCCACCCCCCTCCATTGCAGAATAACACAGTAGTAGCTTCAGGAGGTAGCCTGGGGAGGTACTATCAGAGCATGTAGCAGTGTTGATCCCAGCATCCATCTGTGGGAGCCAGGAAGGAGCCTGAGCTTGTCCAGTCTGATATTGCTGATCTTTCTTGTCTCCACCATGATGACTTCAGAGTAGTGGTAGTAGGTCTAGGGGGAACTCCCTCCTATGCTTAGCTCTGAGGTTGTCTCACCTCCTCTGAGCTACCCAGCTGACTGGATGGTGTACACCCTCTTTTCCAAGCTGTCACAGCTGTTCTTTATGTTGACACATCTTCCGGGTGGTGGTTCCCTTTTCATAGTTACTGTTAGTTCATCAGTCAAGTCCACAAAGAGTAGTTGTTGTTGATGGAAGGCTGTTGCTGTAAGTTTAAAGGCTGTTACAAGTTGGAAAGAAAATCACTGAACCTTAGTCAGCATCATCCATGTTATGATGTAGCTTTTTACGAACCTGAAATACATAAGATAGCCACTTGAGCACTGTTGTTTCCAGATGGGAATTTGGCATTACAATTGAGATTTCACAGCCTGATACATAATAAGTGTAAACAAGTTCTAGACATAAAGTGTTCAAGCCATTCTCCAACAATACTAAATACAAAAGGGGACCATGCCTGTAAACAAAGAATGCCCAAGTAATACTGTGGTTTTACTAAAAAGATCTCTTTTTATGTAGCTCTGTCTTATTTCTGTATGAATCCTATATGTCAGCTCTGAGGTCTTGACTTAAATGAAGATCAAACGAGTCCTTCCTTGCCCCCAGTTATAGGCTTCTTAAAGGTGGGACTGCAAAGTAACTTCTGGCTTTGGAGCTTTATGCAGCTTCTACATAAAATTCCAAACTCATCCTTTTTCCCTTTTTTTTTTTTCCCTCAAGGGTCATTCCATCTGTGTAATGATTAGGACTCTGCAAAATGGGGGAAAAAAAAAACCAAACTCAAACAAAAAAACCCTGAAAATATGCTTTCAGAGGTAGGATTGGTTTTGCAAGAGTCTTATGACCTCAGCTACTTATTATTTACACTTTTTTCTTGGGCCAATGACAAATTTAAAGCAGGACCAGTCATTTCGGTCAAGCACCAGTTAAGATCTTGTGTTCTGAATTTTGAAATCTTTGGTAAAGATGGAATCTCTAAGTTGTGATTCAGTTCTGGATATTTTCATCTGCGTAAAAATTGCAAAGAAGAAAATTAGAAAGTTCAAGGTATAAAACACAGATTTAGTTTTTGAAAATAGGAACTGCTTATCATAAATCAGCCTTGTTCTATTAAGGCTGAAGTATGTGTAAGAGACAAAACTTCTCTGAACTTTTACCTGTCCAAATGGCTGGCTTGTAATTTTGGTGGTTCTTCCAAAAGTGACCAGACTTGATGTTTTGGTCAGTTTGCTATTGTTGTGGCCCCTAAAGACGTGTCACTGAAGAATCCATCCCTTTTACTGGCTTTAGATGGTCTTGGATTTTGAGGTATCTGGTTTTCATTAGGTATTTTGCTTGGTGAAATGGAATTTGTAATCCATAGACATAAGGAGTTACTGATTTTTTTTAATGAACGTCTGGAAGAGATCAAGCCCACTTTGAAACTAATGGTTTACTGATACAAGTGAGAAATGCCTGAAAAAACATTACTAGATTTCCCATTGGGTCAGGTGATGATTAAGTCATTCATTTGCCTCTGAAACTTGTAGTTGTAAATTAAATTTCCACTTGTTAGTAATATGTCATTAGTAGTATATCTACAGTCCTTCAAATTAAATAGTTTTTTAATGGTAAACTGACGAAAGAACACTGGAACTTTTAACAACATATTTTAGTCATTTTGGGAGAATGTTATTGGCTTGTGTTCATGTAAATCTACATGCTTTTCTGGGAAAACAGATTACTGTAAGTGCAGAAACCTCAGAGAAGATGGTTAACTTCTTGGAAGGTCATCTCTACCTCTACACCAAGCTTGCCTGTCTTAGCATTTAGTGAGTTCCATAAAATGTCTGTGGATCTAATAAGCTGTTACTGGATTTTTCTGCTGGAGAATGGAGCATTTTATTTATGTAAAGTCTGTAATCAAGTAGTACGTATTTGCTAAAGAAATTTAAAAATTAAACTGATTAATTTGTACACCTCGATCCAAGTCAGTGATGTGCTAAGCTAGCATTAAACAGTGAGATCTGCAAATGCAAAGTATGAGTTTTCGGTTAATGTAGCTACTCAGTTTATCTGGTTTAGTCAAAGTTAAGACACAACTGGAAGTGTAAATGACATAGGAAACTTTTTTTTCTTCTAAATAGAGAATATGGTAGGATAAGACAATTCAGTTTTGAGAATGCTGAAGAACATTGTGTATGTAACTGTATTCTGATAGCTTTTGTTTAATGATTTTAGGTGTGTCGAGCACTCATCATTTAATCATTTTTTGTCCAAGTGAGCCTATATACTATTTGCTACACACAATAAAAATAGTTACGATAGCCCAAGTAATAAAACAAAGAGGGATATATAAAATTAAGCCCAAATAATTACCTTGTGGTATACCATAATTTTATGTTTACCTCCTCAAAAGGCACAAATTCCAGTTTAAAAGTTTATTCAATTGCAAATCCGCAAGTTTTTGATGTGGATTCAACTGTAGTTACTTAGGAGGCAAAGATGCAAATTGAACTACTTGCCCATTTTAACCCATGGTTACAAGCACCTGAGTTGATTCACTCAGGACCTGCTTAGCCATACTTATTCTATCAGTTTTCAGTGTATGAGTGGTCAGCTGACAAATTCTGGTATTATATAGCTAAATTTGCAGTGTTGGGGAGTTTGGTAGAAAGGAAACATCTCTGTGCTGGGAGGATTTTCTCTGCGAAATGTTACTGTGTTAATGCAGCTCATGCAGTTGCTTCAGGTACTCGAAAATGAAAGTTTCTCAAGGAACACATTGTGCCTGTAACAGATTAGTGCTATGTGCATGCTAGTAAAATGCTTCATTTATTAGTAACTGTATGTTTT
Organism: Phaenicophaeus curvirostris; assembly: GCF_032191515.1. Lineage (NCBI taxonomy): Eukaryota > Metazoa > Chordata > Aves > Cuculiformes > Cuculidae > Phaenicophaeus > Phaenicophaeus curvirostris. The sequence goes on from NC_091394.1 coordinate 12,771,438, forward strand.
AGGTGTTAGTGTTTCAGCAAAGACAGAAGCTTGGGATTTTTCTTAAATTCTGTTTTTGTCTTTACAGGGCTGTTTGCTCTTGGCATAAGCTTTAATTACGCTGTGCTATCCTAGATGCAAGTTAAAGATAATTTGAAGCTAGACTTATTACTGAGAGCTTTGGTGCCTTTTGTTTTAAAATACTTCCTGTTCCTCCCTTTAGATCTTGAATTACTATTTCTTTATGGATTCAGTATAAAGTTTTAATTAAAGTAGTAATGTATTTCAAATTCAGTATTGCAGCATTTAAAGCATTTTGGTTCAGAAGAAAAGTAAATGGGTATTTGTAAAGAAAATGTAACTTTTTAAATGTTTTGGGTTTTCATGCTCTTATTTAAAAAGAACCCCACAAATAATTCAAGGTTCTAGATTCATTTTCTCTTAATTCTCTCCCTCATCAGTTTGATCAGATATGTGATATTTAAGATTTCTTTGGTTTAAACATGTCAAATGTGTGTTTCTGTTTTAAGAGATATAATTACATTTTTTAGTTTAATGTTATTGACTAAAAATAATATTACTAAGAATAAAATTACTGAAAGAAAAAATAGTTCTAAGCTGTAAATGCCAGTGTCATTCTGTCAAAATAAAAATGTGGAAATAAATTCAAAGTTACAATTTTACTTTACATTAATCTTTACTAAATTCCCTATAAAGAAAAATTCAAGTTTTCCTGAAAAGCTTGTGTGTGCAAGAACAGTCTGGGATATAGATGTCCGTTGTTTCAGAACTTTTAACAGTAAAATCAGTTAGAACTTGATGATGGATAGATATAAACCCTTAATGTTTTTTCAAATTAATGGTAATGTCTTAGAGTAGCACTTGACTACTTCTGTTAAAATCCCAAATATAAAGATTTGTTTTCATTTCCAAAACCCTGGTGTAGGTTTAGAACTCTGTTTTAAACAGGAACTTCCCCTACAGTATAAAAAATAAAGTATAAACAAACACACATAAAAGTAGTTACCAACATTTTATTTTTTCTTAGTTCCAGAACCCATACAAAAACCACATGAAGGACCTGGAGAGATGGGGAAGCCTGTGGTCATTCCGAAAGAGGAGCAAGAAAAAATGAAAGAAATGTTTAAAATAAATCAATTTAATTTAATGGCAAGTGAAATGATTGCACTCAACAGATCTTTACCTGATGTCAGGTTAGAAGGGTAAGTGCTATATGTTGTATTAAGAATGCGCTCTACTTAAATGAAGATTTTGCAAAGGGTGATCCAAACCAGGAGTTTGGTTCTGCAAGATACTGCTGTTTGAGTGAAGAGTAGGAGGATTTCCTGTCTATATAGTACTTACTTGTAAAATGAGGTTGAACAGCAGAAACCAGTTTTCTTCAGTATTATTTAAGTTTGAATCTCGTTACAAGTATGAAGCCTGTTTGGGGAATAGAAATTAATTTGGTTGAAGAAAAACAGTTAACTATTTCCTGAAATGTCAAATCTTACTTATTTGAAAAAATTATGCACTGCTTGTAATGAGGCAGATGAAAATTTTGCGTTGTATGAAATAGAAGAGATTTGATGATGAGAAATAAATACTTCCAAAATTTCTTACCTAATGAAATGTGCAAAGCCTCATTTAGATTGTATTATGTTTTCTAATATCCATCTGGTTTGTCTTTGATCTTGCTTCTGAAATATCAAGCCCTCCAGAGCTATTTGAGTCAGAAGTAATTAAAAAGAATATTGTAGCCTTGTTTTAAATAAAACTAAGATTGCTTTACTCTCCAGGGGCTACTCTGGCAGGATAGCTAATGCCTCCCCCTAAGCTCAACTCATCTTGTTTGTGAAAGGGACTCTCGAATAAGTTTCATGAAACTAAATTTTCCTAATCAATTATCTGCATTCTCCTGCAAAAATCAAATTCTATAGAAATTCCATTTCTTCAGAAGCTCTGCTGTTCCTTCTGTACCCACAAGGCCTACCTGCTGGCTTAATTTGTTTTTATTTCCTACCTCCAAAGATAGTAATAGAAGAATGAGATGAAGTTTTGGTGCATTTCATTTTTAGTGGTAATAAAAGAGCTGATTTGTGTATGTGTCTTCATCTATTGTAATGAATGTGATTCTGTGTAGTGTGTGAATTCCTGGTAGTGCTGGTGTTCTTAATAATTGAGCCATTGGAATAAATGGAACTTTTTCATTGATTTTTCAGGTATTATTAATCAGATTTTATAGTCACTATTTACCTGTTTCTCAGTATAGTGGAAGAATGCAAATTGTGACAGGGTTTTCTTTCAAAATTGACAAGGTGTCTTTTGGAGGGGGGGTATATCCTTCTGTCATGTCATTGCTCTGATTATGGTTGTAACTTGGCGATGGGATGTCTTGGCATTCATGCAGATTCCTGTGTAGTGTCTGCCCCTTTTATCACACTCTCTGTAGGATAAGAAGTTGCCTCGCTGTGAAGTGATGACTTCCACTGGTTAAGAACTTGTTGTTCGCATTCTGAACTTGTTTTAGCTGCAAGGGAAATAATGAGTTTTGTGGGAGACTTTTGTCAAAGCAGGAATGCTAGTTTGGGGTGATTTCTCCAAGTTTTTTTTTCTGGAAAAACTGGATGGAAGGAATTAACAGAACTTTGGGGAAATAGTAGTTAGAATAGTTGGTTGGTAAACATGAGTAGTTTTTAATTATGACCCTGGAAGTATGGAAGAAACAAAATAATATTTTTTTTATCAACATTCATGTTGCATGTATATAGTCTGCTGTATTTGTAGTGTAAGTACAAAGAAAAGAAAATAAGTTTCTGTATCTAAAAAGTTGGCTTAACCATAAGCTTTTTGAAGTCTAGACTTTGAATTAACCAGATAGGGAAAGAGAAATTGTTATAAACTGTTAAAAAGTTGTTACCTATGTATCACTCTAGCTTTAGCAGACAAATGAAATGACAGTTGTAAAATCAAGCAGAGCTATAGGAAGTTTTGTCTGGTAAACTTGGCCGTGTTCTGCAGGTGTTGTGTTTCACAGTAAGGTATGCATTATAGATTTAGTGATATTGTATTTGTTTCTCTTTTCCATTTGTATGGGCACAAATACTGTCACAATACTATGTGTGTGAAAGTGGATTCCTAGAATAAAATTTTAAATAAGGTCTCAGGGCAGAGTTGGATTTTCTGTTTTTGTAAATGCTGCCAAGAATCTTTACATTTGAGGGAAAAATTGTCTCTACAAAGCTCCTCCTTTTGTCATCTTTTCAGTGTGTACCCTAAAAGGTCATGCTAATTAAGAAGTTGGGAGTATGTTAACGTGTTATTAGGAAATTAGAACAATACTGTGTTTACAATGCAAGGGTATCTCAATCTGTATATGTGGATTAATATTATTTTCAAAGAACTCTTGTAGCCATGTCCAAAATTCCAAAAGCTATAAATATGCTTTGATGTTGTATGTATGCAAAGTGCTCAGATGGGCAGAAACACTTTCTACTGTGTAAGCGACGTTGATTGTTGTAACTGTTCTATCTGTATCCCTGCTAATATGGAAATAGTTGGGGAAGGAGGAGAATGGGTACCTTCTAATAATTTCTTGCCACATTCATGTAGCTTACAGCAAAGCTGCTAGTAGCACTTTTAGTCAAGGTATTGAAAAAGTGGGATGTGTTCAAAGGCACGCTTAGCTGTTCAACCCCGTAATTAGTTTCTTCACAGGATTGGTGGGTGACTTCCTTTAACATGGGGTGGAGAAATGTGACTTCTTAAAGTTCTGTAATTCTCCAGCATGTCAGCTTTTCTGAAATATGGAAGTCTGTAAGAGTTTTTTCCTAACGGTTAGTCATTGAAAAGCTGATGGAATTAGGTGTGCTGGAAGCAATTTGCCACAGATATTTAATATGGAAGGCATAACCTGTCGGCTGGAAAGCATTTTTTAAAGTAGTCTGCATTATCCTTCATTAATTTCCAGTTCTGCCAAAGCCCTGTCATGGGTGCAAGGGCAAGTACATTGTCTACCTGCCTGGGTCTTGATGCAGCAAGTTCCTTCATGGGTTACATGTTCTGCCTCGCGCTTCTGTCTCTGAGTGCTAATAGGTTAATCTCTGTAGATGACCCACTCCAGGCATGTTTATGTTTTGTCCAAGAAATTTTGTTTCCTTACTAGAAGTACAAAAATGTGAGCTGTTTTAATAACTTCTAGGCACTTCTCCAGCTCAGGGAGCTCCTCAGTATGACACATCTACAGAAGTTGAAATCTGTGTTCTGCTGAGCAGTGCCCCAGTTGTATCAACGGGTTTATTTTTATTACTTGGCGTGAAACTACTGAGGCACATAGATGCCTTTAAAATCATTCACATATGCCCGATTTGCTAGTCATTTTGGGTCTCTGAGCAGGAACATTATTTTACTGATTCTTCTCCTTATCCCAAAAAAATTATTTGCTTACAGAAAAAAATGAACGGGAAGTAACTCTTTTAACCTGGATACTTCCCCAAATCTGGACTGGGGCTTGTTACTGTAACTGATATTACTGACAATTTCACAACCTCTAGAGGGATGTTGGAGGAGGAGAAGCAGCAGGGGATAGCAGATTGGTTTTAAGTTGTTAATAGAATTATTCTTGTAAGCCTATCTTATTCTAGTCTGTGAATCAGTCATCAAAGTGGGGGTTGATTCACAGTTGCCAGCAAAATATGCAGCTGTGGGCTTGACATGACAGCAAAGAGTGAAAGATGGGTGATTAGGAACACTAGAGTCTTGCCTTGATTTTGCTCAAGATGAGAGAGGCTATGAATAAAAATAGGTGTCAATGACTAAAATAGGTGTTCAGCTGTGCTTGTGTCTTAGACCAGTATTCAGACTGGGAAGCGGTGTGGTTAAATGCACAGAGCTTGTATGTGTTGTATGACTTGGCTTTTGCTTTCAGTGCTGTCTGAGGTTACTTGGGTGCTGCTTTTTGAATAGAAGAATGAGTACTGTATTCTGAGGCTCAGCTTTCCAGGCTGTAGTCATTATTTAATAATTTGTGGAATATATAAAACGCTTGAGGAGACATTTTGGGTCCCTAGTGGGAGAGTTTAAACTCAATTATGACTTTTTTACTTTAGAAAAGAGTATCTTAAAATGTTTTCCTTTTCCTGCCACAAGTGCTCAAGTCTGGAAAGGTGGGGATGTAGCTGGGTCTGAATGATGTTATATGTGTAAGCTCTGGTCCCCACTGGAGATTATGATGTAGCACTAGGAGGGTGTCATTTTGCAGGTTGAGATTTTTTGGAAAGGTGATGGGCTTCCCTAAGTAGACCTGCTGCAAGGAGTAGTGTAGATAACTTTGGGATACCTTAGCAACCTTTTCTCCAGGGCTGCAGGTTCTGTAGAACTTGTCATGAATGATCTTCCTTGTCATTTTATTCCTTAGTTGGTATAATTTTGCCAGACGTGTTATTATACCTCAGTTACTTCTGCATAACATTTGGGATCTTTTAACAGTCCTTCTCTCAAACCCTCTGTATTCAGGAAGCACATATGATGGGGTTTGAGTGGTATAGATGTTGTCAGGGTGTAAACAAAAGCTTTTATCCAGGTGGCCCTCCATATTTGAGTAAACCAACTAAATTAATATGAACTGTGACGTCAGCCACTTAAATAAAATGCAGATCTAGAAGACCTTAATGTTTACCCAGTACAGTAATGCGGTCAGAAGGCTTTTTTACTGTATCAAACTACCCTGCTCAGTTCCTGCTGCCAAGCTTACTTTCATAATCAGGAGGAAATAGGCATTTTTTTTTTGCTCCTTCTGGGGTTAAAACCCATCCTTCTGAGTCTAATTTACATGGATGTTGTGGAGTTTATAGCAATTATGCTGGGTTCCTTTCTGAGTAAGTTCTTCCTATGACTAATGTTGTCATCTCTTTGCTTAGAAAGAACCATATTTAGATTTATGCACTGTTAATTATATGATACAATACAATGCATTTCAGTTACAGAACTGCAATCTGGCTTTCACACATGTGCTTCAAAAATGTGTTGTTGTTTTTAAGCCTGAAATGAAAATGTGAAAATACACTGGAAGTTGGATTTTTAACTTCTCAAAACAATTTGATTTGCTGTCTGCTTTAAGATACTGCAGTTGAATCATAATATGACAGATTCATAAAACTTACACAGTCCCTGTGTCAGGCAAATAGTTGGAGAAAACATGATAAAACTAGTGAAGGTACACATGCAAGAGCGTGCTCTTGGAACTCAGAAGTGTGATGTTTTATGGTTTTTGGGTTTTTTTTAAATGGCAGCACTTGACATATTTACTTTTATGTGAGGCTTGTGAAGGTGTGCTCTCTTTTCTTTTAGTTATCTTCATTTGGGACAAGAGCTAAGGGAGTAGTTTTAAACTACATTTAACCTGGTCTAAATGTGGACTGCAGATGAAAGAAGTCTTCTTACTGCTTCTGTTGATACTGATCTGGCCTTTGTGTTTACTGACTGGGTGGAGGATTGCACACAAGAAAGGAGAAAAAAGTATTTTTTGTTGAATCAGCAAACTGAAGCAACACACCCAGCAGCTGTATGATTACCACATCTGGCTCAGAGGAGATGGGACAAAACTGTAATGGTGAAAAGTGGGATTATCACTTTTGGCAGCAGCCTGTAGTTGTACAGCATTAGATGGAACGTGGAGGGAATGGGGAAAGGGGGTACAAGTTTCTTGAAGAAAATGTGCATTAAAATTCTCATGAGGTCACAGGGATTCAAATAGCTCCATAAATTGTGATATGCTTTGTGAACTTTTGGTATTCGTTTATCTCAGGTCCCAGTGGCGTAAAACATAACACAACGGAGCAAAGTTGTCTACACAAGTGATGGAATGTTTGTTCAACCTTTTGTTATAAGCTAGAAATCCAGGATGTTCATTAACTGGGCATCTGTAAAGGAAATCTGATCTGATGACAGCGATGTAATTTTCAGCAATGTCATGCTGGAAGTCTGAAAGCCTGTGAAGTATTAAAGACTTCACAATTCTTTCAAGCAGGAATATTTTTTTCATCTGGCTTTTATGGTGCATGTAGCTTGTTACTGGCTCACTCTAGAATCAACATTTGGAAATATTTTTGTTCACGTTGAGTTAATGAATTAGCTGGAAGAAATTACCTGTAAATCTTTTTCCTAGATAAAGGTTGGGGGGGAGGTTGCTTTAAAAATCAGCTTGCTTCCTGAAACTGTTATTTCATATATAGACATATATACACATACATGTATATATGCGTACATATATACATGTGTGTTTGTATGTACACACAAGCACTTCACAGTCTTATTCATAGTTATGAGTGTCTTCCGTTTTGGATGAGCAGCCATATCCTGAACTTTATTCAATTAATTCAATTTGGCTAGAGAACTTGAAGCTCAATTTCAGTCTTTGCTTTGGCTTCTGTCAAGAGATGCTTTCCTGTGATCACTTTCAGGATAAGGCAAACTGTCAATTGCAGCTAATTATTTTTGTGAAATTCTGCTTGAATTCTGTAACCACAATGGTTTTAAGGACCATTTTGGATTTTGTTTCCAGGGTCTAAAGAAGATTTCTACTTGACTCATGAGATAATGCGACCTTTCTTATATCCAAATCTTTGAGATCAGAAGAAAGGAAAGTTTCATACTCTTGATGTCAGGTAAATTATGTAATCCTATTTGAAGGAAGACATTAAGCAGGCTGGATGGAACTGTTTAAGTAAGGTTTGCCTGCATTCAGGTCACCTGTTCAGAAAGACTAATTGGAGTTGTGATATGAACCATAGAATTGAAGACCTCTTTCTAAACTAATTTGTTCTGATTTGATTGGAAGAAGCAGCTTCAGGGATAGCATGAAGTTCTGTTGCAACCTTGTCTGCAGTGCTTTCTCTATGTGCCCACAAACTGAAACTGTGCTTGTATGCAAGGTCTGCGTAGTGGAGTGGTTTGGCTTGTTACAACAATCAGTGATTCCATCTTTCTCGGAAATACTTCTTCTAGCCCTTTTAGCTGTGTTGTTTCTGTGTGACAATTAGATCTTTATCCAGCTCAATTATTTTCAGTTGGTGGGTTTAGGTTATTCTTAAAATTTTTGTTGGAAGCAGATTTAACACCTTTGTTCTTAATGAAATCACGAGGCTGCTGCTCATATCCAGTAAAGACTAAGTCAGTGTTTACCAGAAACATGCCACTTGACTTGAGTGCTGGTGCTTCTTGCTGTAGTGTTTTGACACTTTCTCTGCCACCCCTGCTACGGGGCGTTATCCTCTTGGTGGAAATGTAGGTCAGTCTCAGCAGCTTCAGGGTGACTCTCAGTCTTATTTCAAAACTGTTTTCATCCATGATTTAAGTAGAGAGGAGTCTTTTGCGTTGGGCATAGATTTGCCTCGGCTTTGTTACATTAACTTTATTGCAGGCCATAACTTATGGCAAATGGACAGGTAAACAATGGAGTACTGACGTTTTATGGCACTGCAGCGATATTCATCAGGTATCATTAATTAAAGCTGAGGTTTCATGAGAGGAGTTCAGATTTTCTGCTCTGCTGAACTGGTATTAACTTTGGGAACCTCAATAGAAAATAAATATGCATTTTCAGCTCTAAGGATACCAATGCTTACTTCCCAGAGACTCCAGTATATTTTAGTAATTAAGTGTGCTGTTTATACTGCATCAGTAATATTAAACAAATTTATTACAGAGGCTATGCTATATGGCTTGTCCTCAAAACTTCAGCTCTAACCTGGTTTTCAGCAAGACTTGGATATTATGTTGTCAAATTGAAGTTCTGGGATACAATTTATTTATAACTATTGAAGTATGCAAGACAAGATTGTGCTAAATTTGTAAGATGACCAAATAAGTTTCCCTCCAAGCCCCAATCTGTTGTTAGTACAGCTTTCAAAAATGCATTGGAACTGCATTATCATACTGCATATATATTTTCCAACAGAGCTGCTTAGTGCACTTTTGCTCGCATTCCATATCTGTCTTTTATCATAGAGCTCTGAGTTGTGAGCATGGGGATAGAAAACACGTGCTTTACTGCATAGGTGTTTTACTGCTGTTAATGTCTTTGAGCCACGGTAAATTATTGGTCGTGCCTTGTTCCTGTGAAATGCTGGAGGAGTCTGGGAATAAAAATTGATATCAGGTACAGCAAATCCTAATTCAGGTAGTGTCTGAGTATCAATTTTTGTGATTAGTTAAGCATGAGTGACCTTATTTTGAAAATTACATATTTAAAAAAAAAAAAAGCATTTCCAATAGTACCTGCCCACTTTTTGCTCCTCTGTGGAGAATAATCTGTTGGCAGCATCAGAAGGGATAGATCTGCCCTGTAGTATTTAGAAATGTAGTGTTTATTCCTAATGCAGAAAATATTTATGATATAATCTTCCCAGAAAATGACCCACAATATTTTTTGTGTCTCACTGTAGTGAATGAGCTTTTCCTTGTTGTGTCTCACTGTGTCAGCATTGTGGTAGTGAATAATTTATTTCCTATGAGACCTCTACCCTGTTTGTAGCTTTTACTGGGGCTGTGATTTTTTTTAGCCTATGAAACAGAAGTGTTTAAGAGCTATTAAGATATTAAATCCTGTTTTATTACAATACTTTCAGAAATTATTTAGCATGACTTTGAAGAGTGTACAGACAGATCACTGCTAATATAGTAAATATTTGTCTTTCGAGATACGACAATATTACGCATGTAGCATTCAATCTTAGGTATTAGGAATAATTTCTAAGGAAATTGACCCATGAATGTAGTATTTCATAGTACTGGTATGATGCCAAGTGCTATTCTGTTATAAGATGGTTGCACAGTTGTATTTTTTTCTTTGTTTTTTTAAGGTAGTAATTTGAAGTGTTGGTGAAAATCCCTACGGTAAACTGAAATAGTGGGCATTAGGATAGCCTTGAGTGGTATCCAGGTGTCCTGGTATCTCTGTGTTTCGGGTGCTGGTGGCTGGGGGTGGGGGGAGGTTAAAGCTTATTGATCTCTGAGTGGGGCGCTGAGCAGAGTTGGAAGAAATTCACCTTCTGAGGGATTCAAATGAAGGGTCTAGTATGATCACGTGGCAGTTTTTTCTGTACCTACAGTGGTGAAGTATGTTGGTTTTTTTTTTCCTCGTTCCTTCACTGGCATGAGAGAAGAGAGGCTTCCAATTTTGCCAGATGTGGAGGAGAGTTGAGAGGATGTGGTCGTCATTGACGCGTTGTCTTTTTTCCTTGCAAGAGTGTGCTGAAACAGCAATTAAACCTGAGATTTAATGACTTTATTTTATTTGCACACAATTGCCTTACTTGATGTCTCTTCTGGTTATTTTTTTGTAATGTCTCCTGTGGACTACTTGAACCCTGGGCCATAAGAGAACAGAGTAGAGCTGTTTATTGAGGGGCTTTTCAGGTGTGTTTGAAGTAGCATCAGGTAGTTTTCAAGTGGCTATACATAATCCATGGAATAAAGTTCTCTGAGATTTTTTTTCTGAACATCTCGTTATCTAAAATGTGTAGAGCTTCTATATAAGATTCAATTAACACCTTGACAAAAAGTTGTGATAACGGAGAAACATGACATAACTCACTTGCTTTTATGCTTCCATTTAAAAAGAAAAATTATAACTGATCTAAAATTTTGAAGTAAGCAACACCCTGTAATTACTTTGCTGTCATTGTTCTTCTTTAGCAATGTTATACGCACATACGCTAGGATAAGTCCTCCTTCCCTTTGCTTTTAGTCCGTTAAACATAAATTCCAGTTATGAAGTTTTTGGACCTGTTAAACTGCCTTGTGCTCTTGGGAATCTATGGACTTAGAAATAACCGTGTAGTTATAAGGGACCAGGCCAAAGTATTCTGAATATATGATACGAAATTGCAAAAAGGTGAAATTCTGTGAAGAATGTGTGTGATCGTCTTTATAGTCCTCTGGCTTCTTTTCAAAACAGCTTTAAAAAAGTACAGCTTGTAAACTATTTTTTTTTCCTCAAATCTGATTTCGATAGGTCATTAAAGTCCTTGGATAAGTAATTTTAATTCCTAATTAATTTTCCATTTTATTTCTCAGCTAAATGAAAGCAAGAAATCAAATATTAGGGAATAATACAAGACTAATGCAGCTGAAGGTGGGGATTTCAGTGCAGGAGAAAGAGTTGCTCTGAAATAAAGAACATTACTGTTTTGAGCATTGGAATGTGTGTATAAAGAAATGTAGACTAATTAGGCTTTTTGTCTTAATCATATTTTGACAGTCTGGCTTATTCTTTTTCTGTGTCTTTAGGTAATAGGACAGTAAGTCTCTGCTTGCATTTAAAATGACATCTTTGGGGAATTTCCACAATCTAAACAATATATGGGATCACATTAGCTGAGAGTTTGCATGGTGAATGCCATAGATTACTTCACGTGGGATGCATCATCCTTTTCTTAGACATTCTCAGCTGCTGTTTCCAGTCTTTATTAAGTACTGGAGATGGTAGTAATATTCTGCACTCAATTTTAAAACTGTTTGAGGCATGGTCCAATGAAAGGAACGTAATGTATTAGTGATGAATTAAAATTCATATTGTCCTTAATTCATACCCTATGTGTCATACCCCTTGTGGTCATATTCTGCTACTAATATTGCATAACAGTTGGTTGAAAGTAATGCTCTGTTTTAAATAGTATAGTAATCCCTTTCTGGGGGAATTTTTTTCAAATGAGAGGCAAAAAGGATTCTTAATTTAAATGTTTGCTAATAAGCATAAAACATGAGGCTTACATAGAAGTCAAATACTCTAATCACAGGTGCTAACTGTTCTATTTTGTCTTGCGTTCTGCAGGAAAATATTCCTTGGGGAAGAAGTGTATATCAGTGTTTTCAAAATGAAACCCAGGGTTTTTTTGTTTGGATCTGTGCACAAAAAAAATGTACACATATAGTGAAAAGGTATATATAGAAAGGCAAGTGGAAGCAGTACTAAAAATCTGATATAATACTAGTTAATTCTAGAATAACTTCACACCAAGCACTTTATTAAGAATTTCTAAAAAATTTCTAAGCCAGTTTTGTTAATAAAACCCATGGCAGCCTTTTACATATCGGTAAACAAGCCAGTCTAGAGCTGCTTTTAAATTCTTGCCTCAGATGGGGTTGATCTCTGGAGGTGGGACTAGGCATTATAGAAAGGAGGATGTTCACCTTATGCAGGACAGGATAGAGGGCATGCCTGGGGATACCCAAAAATTCTTATATTCCTTCTTCTTAATGCTAAAATGTTTCCCATCAAAGATGGATCTTAAAGGTTTTGATAAATTGATGCTTTGAACAGTGTAATAGTTTCTAAACTTGGTAGTTCCTGATCACTTGGCTGGCTTTTATTATACCAATTCATTGATATGAGCTTAGTAAAATAAAATCTTCTGTAAAACCATAAGAAGAGGAAAGGCTGGAGATGAGTGATTTCATATTGCAGTGGTAGCTCCTGTGGCCACACCAGCATGATATTCCTGGTGAATGACACATTGTTATTGCTTTTCAGAGGGAACTGCTAACAAGCTTCTCTCAACTTCTTTTCAAATGTTCTGCCAAAAGCAGAGGAACAATTGGTGGATTTGTATTACTGCTGTAGCTGAAGATCTGCAATCAGACACTTATTTTCTGGTCTAGGGAGCAGTGCAGCAGAAGGAATAAAACATTAAGAATTTGATTTTAAAGTAGCAAAATAGGCTGAACAAGTGACAAAAATGGGGGGAAATTATTTGTCTTATGATTGAATTTTTCATCTGATATTCATAGCATTTTTGTGAAAAGCTATTTTATATTTCAAGTAATACCAGAGAAATAACTTTATCATCTGGCATGTTTTCAAGGGGTTATTTTTTTACGTGGATTGAATCAGAATACTTAGGGATATATGGCTTTCCCTAAAGATTTTATGATGTTCACTTCAGTATAGTGAGCAATTAATATTGGCCATAAGCTTGTAATAAGACAGTAGAATATTGAAGATGGATACTGCCTGATCCTACTGCTTCAATTCTCAGAAATGAGACGTGATTCTATAGAAGCTCTTCTAGATGCTTCTTAGATTGTACCTGGACTTACTGATCTTTTTGGGATCTCAGTGCACATTGGGCTTTTGTCACTACCTCAGAGCCAAAATGAGTACATGCTATGAGAGCTGATCTCGCTTAGAAGAGCTCTGGCTAACCAAGTTATCCAGCAAATAAAATATTCATGTTGGGAGCCCAGTTTTGGCTGACGTTCCTGGTGTCACTGGTTTTTCCAGAGGAAAGAAGGGTGGGGACAGGTGCTGACATCTCATCCTACATTGACAGGCTATTCTTTCAGTGTTGTTTTTGTGTGTTTAGGGTAGAAGATATGGACTAGGTACTTCTCAAGCCCCTCAAAAAGCACTGTTGTTAAGGTGATTGTCACAAATACCCATAGTTTAATAGCACTTAATCGAGTTACTTTACAGTAAATTGACTCAATAATTTGGGATCTAATAACAGCTTTTTTTGTTGGAATGAAGCTCCATTAAATATATTTCTTTTTCTTCTTCAGTGTTTTCTGTGTGTTTGAGATCTGCATATATCTTTCTAGCTTTGATTCTGAAAGGGTTTAGTACCATCAAATCTTATCTGAATTTGTGTGTGTTTTTTGAATGTGCAAGAGGAACAGATCTGTGCAGAAAACACTTAAATTTGCCTGATTATTTCTTAGAGCAGAATTGTATTTTCAGAGTTGTGAAGAGTACTTTATGTACAGCATATTGATTTTTCTAGGAGGTACTGAAAATATCACTTGTTTTAAAATAGCATTGCAGAGTGTAAAGTGTTGGCTGCGTGTGGAGTTGCTTGGAGTGTATGCCCTATTTTGCATAAATGTCTTATATATGCTGTTAGGAGAGCTAAACCTGTGGTTTTCTGTGCTAACTTTGGAGTATGAATACAATTATGTTTTAATTTGAACCTTTACAGCACTCTCAGTATGTATACAATGAGGAGGAAAAGACCTGCATAATATAAAAACATGCAATTATGAAATACGCTTAACTCACCAGTATTATAGGTAGTATGCATGTAGTCTTAGCTTTTTCTAGATGTCAACTCTGTCCAGAATTCTTCATCTCTTAGTTATTATTTGGTTTTGTTCATTATATACTTTTTTATTGCATTTACTTCCTGGTTTAAGTTTGCAGTTTCTTATCTTATGTTTGTCTCTCCTTTCCCCCTCTGTCCCCATTACAGTACCAGGGTTTCCCTATTTGCCTTCTGAGGCCTGAATTAGGGGCTTGGTTTAGTGTATCTGGGCTTTCTACTCTTCACAAATTTAGATTAGATAATAAAAAGAATGTTTGACTGTTAGATTAATGAGGCACTGGAACAATCTGTCTAGAGAAGTTGTGGATGCCCCATCCATGGAGGTGTTCAAAGCCCGGTTGGATGAGGCTTTGAGCAGCCTGGTCCAGTGGAAGGTGTCCCTGCCCATGGCAGAGGATTTGAAACTGAATGATCTTTAAAGGACCCTTACAACTCAAACCATTCTATGACTCTGTGAAATAAATAGTCCGTTATCATGTCTGTATGTTAGCAGTATGGATGTCTCTTTCATTTCTGGAATTGGTTATTGAATTGAGATTCTCTTTTCGTAGTGGTAGGATGAAATACATAGATGTATACATAGAAGTCAGGGTGGGGTTTTTTTGGGTAGATATGTAAATCTGTGCACCTTTTGCTCCTTTGTCATACTTTACATACAATTGGCATGTCACAAATGTTAATATTGATACTCAGAAATAAACCTCAAAAATCCAGTTCTAACTGAAGAATTGTCCTTTACACATACGTGCCTTCTTTTCATTTATAGGTGTAAAACGAAGGTCTATGCAGACAACCTTCCCACGACAAGCGTTGTCATTGTTTTTCACAATGAGGCTTGGAGCACACTTCTACGAACTGTTCATAGTGTGATAAACCGGTCGCCACGGCACATGCTGGAAGAAATTGTCCTTGTTGATGATGCCAGTGAAAGAGGTAATAACGTGGATGCCCTAGCTTGCTGCTCTTTTTAGTTCAGAAATTGAGACTCACTTTCTACAGGCTTGCTGCTTCTTAGGAAAAGACTGTAGCTGGGGCAGGGGAAGGCAGGGTGAGCAATCCCCCTTTTGAAATACAGTGTGGGGGGTCATTCTTTGAAAACTAGTGGTATTTTATGTGTCTTGTTTTGCTTTTCTGTTGATAGTGTAGAGTTTGTTAGTGGGTCTATCCCATTACAGCTTTCATGGTTTGCATTTGGAATTTTAATGCATTCGTAAAGCTTGAGGGTGTTTAATACTTGAATCACCTGGTGAATAATAGCATAGGCAACTCCACTCCTCATGCACATCCAAATTTACTATCAGTGCTACCATTAAAGTTAGTGCTCAGAAGGATTAATTTTGATTATTCAGTTCCTGGGAAGCTGAAATTCAGTGTCTATGCTGTAAGGGATTCTACTTTTTTATATATAGTGCTCCAGATAAAAAACCTGCATGCTACTGAATAAAACTTCCAGGTATGAATTAATGAGTTAATAGACAAAACTCAAAGCTAATTTTTTCCTAAAAATAACATTCCTTAGATTTTACTCTTCTCATATTTTTTTGTGAATTGCAAGATAGTAGAAATAAAAATAATATTCTATACAGTATTTGTTATTTTATTTTGGTTCATACTTGATAGTTAGATTATTCATTGCTTAATCTTCCTCAGTGGCATAGGTAATAAAGTATAATTGGGGGATACTTGTGTTTCTAGTGGAGATGGGAGAGTATTATGGTTCTTTTAGATAAAACATGTCTATATTTGTATATTAAATCATGCTCTTTTTTATATTTCTACACTGAAAGCTTTCCACTACAACTAATAGATAATAAGCTACTAGAAAAAAGTCTTGGCAGCCACCGGTTGTAGATCATCCAGGGAATTACAGGCCTGTCAGTCTGACCTCAGTGCCAGGGAAAGTCATGGAGCAGGTGATCTTGAGTGCTATCATGAAGCACATGCAAGAGAACCGGGTGATCAGGCCCAGTCAACATGGGTTCACAAAAGGCAGGTCTTGCCAAACTAACCTGATCACCTTCTATGACAAAGTGACTCTGCTGCTGGCTGAGGGAAAGGCTGTGGATGTATCTTCCTGGACTTCAGTAAAGCCTTTGACACAGTTTCTCACAGCATTCTGCTTGGGAAACTGTCAGCCTCTGGGCTGGACAGGCGCACACTCTCCTGGGTGGAAAACTGGTTGGCTGGCCGGGCCCAGAGAGTGGTGGGAAATGGTGTGAAATCCAGCTGGAGGCCAGTGACAAGTGGGGTTCCCCAGGGCTCAGTGCTGGGTCCAGCCCCATTCAGTGTCTTTATCAGTGACCTGGATGAAGGCATCGAGTGCACCCTTAGCAAGTTTGTGGACGACACTAAGCTGGGTGGAAGTGTGGATCTGCTGGAGGGTAGGGAGGCTCTGCAAAGGGATCTGGACAGGCTGGACCGCTGGGCAGAGTCCAATGGGATGAGGTTTAACAAGGCCAAATGCCGGGTCCTGCACTTGGGGCACAACAACCCTATGCAGTGCTACAGACTAGGAGAAGTCTGTCTAGAAAGCTGCCTGGAGGAGAGGGACCTGGGTGTGTTGGTTGACAGTGACTGAACATGAGCCAGCAGTGTGCCCAGGTGGCCAAGAAGGCCAATGGCATCTTGGCTTGGATCAGAAACGGCGTGACCAGCAGGTCCAGGGAGGATATTCTCCCTCTGTACTCAGCTCTGGTGAGACTGCTCCTCGAATCCTGTGTTCAGTTCTGGGCCCCTCACCACAAGAAGGATGTTGAGGCTCTGGAGCGAGTCCAGAGAAGAGCAACAAAGCTGGTGAAGGGGCTGGAGAACAGGCCTTATGAGGAGCGGCTGAGGGTACTGGGGTTGTTTAGCCTGGAGAAGAGGAGGCTGAGGGGAGACCTCATTGCTCTCTACAACTACCTGAAAGGAGGTTGTAGAGAGGAGGGTGCTGGCCTCTTCTCCCAATGACGGGGGACAGGACAAGAGGGAATGGCCTCAAGCTCCACCAGGGGAGGTTCAGACTGGACATCAGGAAAAAATTCTTCACAGAAAGGGTCATTGGACACTGGCAGAGGCTGCCCAGGGGGGTGGTTGAGTCACCTTCCCTGGAGGTGTTTAAGGGATGGGTGGACGAGATGCTAAGGGGCATGGTTTAGTGTTTGATAGGAATGGTTGGACTCGATGATCCAGTGGGTCTCTTCCAACCTGGTTATTCTGTGATTTCATGATCATCATCTGTATCAGCAGAAATTCCCATGCTTTAGTTGTAGAAGGGTTTTATACCAAATATGCTATCATGTCTGCTTTATGCATCTGATTTCTGTGCAGCAAAATCCATATGCATCTGATTTCTGTGCAGCAAAATCCATATTCTGCTGCTTGTGGTAATTCCAGCTCAGGGTGAGATTGGTGACTGTTGTCCAAACAAGTATATGGAGACAAACACTGGATTTCTGATCATATGGTCTAAGTAGCATTACAGTGCATGGACTACAATAGTTAACAAGAGGTTGTATGATAGTAAGCATTATAATGGCTAACAGGAATTTTTGTAGCTGAAGAACTTATGAAGTGCAAAAATTCACTCCTAATCTAATATGGTAGAAGGTAAGAGCTTATTCAGTTTGATTTTGTGTATTATGATACCCTAGCATATTAACTGACCCATTCCAAACTACATCAGTCTCGAGTGCAGCTGGTTGTGGAGTAGCTGAATAGAGTAAAGAAAGATCATATCAGGTAACTGAGCTCTGACTAAGGAAGCATAGCTTGTGCACTCAGGTTGTATTCACACTTGTATGTGTCTGGCCTTCCCTCTCTCTGGCATCTACACTTGCTTTTGGGTTCTTGACTGATACTAACTTTGACTGCATCAGCCAGTTTCTGTGTCATTTGGGAGAAGAGACAGGGGCCTTAAACACAATTATGCTCTGGCAGCAGAGGAGGAGTGGCCATGCAAAGGGCAAGGCTACCACATAAATGTGTTCCAGATTACACGAGAGGTATGATTAACTTTTGCTTTTAGAAAGGTACAAGATCAAGTCTTCACTGTTCATAATTATGGGGAACTTGTAATTACACACTACAATTTATTGTAGTTTTTTAACCTTTATATAAAAATTCCAGGTTTGTTTGCTTCTACTGTGTGTGAAACTGCTCACCTCTCTTGGTGTTGTTCCCAAGGAACAATCCTCTTTTAACATGGATGGTGGTATTTGGATTCTAAGTGCCTATAAGAAGATATTGTACAGGTATATACTTCCTTAGTGGAACAGAGAAAGTACATTTGGTTTGGTTAGTTAGCTTTTGTGCACAGACAGTTGCTACAAAAACAAAGTTTATTGCAAGTGTGCTCTGTTTCATTTGTCAAAACAGTCCTTGGTGCTAATTCATGTCAATACCAATTATTAGTTGTGACAGGTCAGCTTTCAATATATTCTAGAAATAAAGAGCATGGTGATATTAAAATAATGTAAACATAATAGGGCTATTAATAAGATTAGGGGACCAGAGCATCTCTCATGAGGAATTGCTGAGTGAGCTTGGTTTGCTTAGCCTGGAAAAGAGAAAACTGAATGGGGACCTTCTAAATGTTTATGTCAATGCTTATAAATATCTAAAGTGTGGGTGTCAAGGAGATGGAGCCCAAGCCATTTCAGTGGTACCCAGTGACAGGACAAGGAGCGATGGGTGCAAATTAGAACACAGGAAGGTTCCACTTCAATGGGAGGAAAATCTTCTTTGTTGTATGATAGAGCTCTGGAACAGGTTTGCCAGGGAAGCTATAGAATCTACTGCCTGGACGCGTTCCTGTGCAATCTGCTTTAGGTGAATCTGCTTTAGCAGGGGAATGGGACCTGATGATGTCCAGTGGTCCCTTACAACCTTGCCCATTGTGTGATTCTGTGATAATATTTATTATGTTTTGTTTTTTCAATTTCTGTTTTGGAAAAAAAACCCCAGTTTTGACATAGCAATAGCCGTGTCCTCGTTGCAAAGTAGATTTGTAGTCCAGTTCTGGGTTTGGGCTAGGTAATAAAAGCAAAGTAACTCAGTTCCAGGCTGAAAGATGTAGCATTTCAGACTCTCTTTGGTGGTGTTATTGAACCTATTTCAATATTTAGTTTTGAAATCTTTATTTCAGATCATTCAAACATCTTTCATTTGTAGTTATTTTCAACAATTACCGAAAGTTGGTTTTCGCTTTGTTTTCTGAAAACTTGTTATGGTTCCAACAAGTGTAGTTTTACATTAAACAAGACAGAAGGGTATGATGCCTGAAAATTTAAAGGGTTTAGCATATGCTACTAAAGCATTCTGTTTGTGTTGAAATAAAGCAGCAGACTTTTCTGGAAAAAGAACGTGTTCAGCCTGAATAGTGGATTTTGAATTCTAGCATCAGAGTCAGTTTAATTGGAATAAAGTAATCATTCAGTCTGCCTGAAGCACACTTTGTACCTGCTAGTGTCATGCTTTTAGAAGAATAAATTTGCATAATATCACGCACTTATTTACACCTAAAGGAAAAGCTTTGGCAAAACAAGACATATCTGTAATATTGTTCTGTAGCTACAATTCATAATTTCATGGTTTGGTTTTAAGTATTGATCTTTGGTATCTATTAAAAAAAAAAAACAAAAACAACAACTTAGCAGGAAAAATGAAGACCAGTCAGTACTTAAAACTAGGTCAGCACTTCTTGGCCGAGCATGGTAGGCAGATTGCATCAGTCCTTGCCTGGCCACAGTTCTATTATTGTAATCTTTCTCTCTTCCTCCTGACAGGATTTTACCATTCTGTTAATGTAACTGTGCATTCAAGGACCAGTGTTACAGCCCATACTTCATTTGGCTTTAAGTGGTTAGAACGACTCTAAAAGGTTGTCAGTACTGCACCTGAAAAGTGCAGAGGTACATGTTTATTTGTGTGATTTGCTCATGAGATGGTTAGCATAGAGAGAAATGCTTCACCTTTGTTTTCTCTTTGTATATCATGGAAGCCATATACATTAAAACTATAAACATTACCATAATATTAGCTCATTTAAACAAGTGGCTTTGGAAAGCTGCACTGTAAAGATGTTAGTTTATATTTATTACAGACTCAGTCAGCTAAATGATCTCTGTGCTCAACCTCAGAAGGCCTGCAAAATATTCAGACACGTACAATGGTTTTGTACTAATAAATAAGTATTCATTTGAGTCTCTGATAATATGCATAACAGGAATTAAGTTGCTTTGAGTTCTTCTGGAAACAAATGTGTAAGATCCATCAAACTTTTAGGCTCATCTAGCACGTTTCAGCTTTCAAGATGTGTCAGAACTTATTTCTGTGGGTTTTAGTGGCAGTCCAACAATGCACAGAAAAAAATGAGGAGGCAATTAGAACTTATTCACCTGTAAGGAATGGTAATCAACCTCAGGTGAGCTCTGCCCCTCGAGATTTACAAAACAGCCACTGAGAGTTCATGCTGTGCTTTTTCTCTTCTCATGTCACGCTTATTCTTGTATGAGATACTTGCTATTTTATGCTAAATCTTCCTATGAACTTTGCACTGTTGTAGTACAACTCCCATATGCTTGAGTGTATCGTCTAATATATTTTTGTAGCTGTATTATAAGACTATTCTGCCTCTTTTACAGATTTAAAATCTGCAAGTTTTTGCTGAAATCTGTTTCTGTGACCGTCAATTGCATTCTGCCTTTATTCTTTGTTTTTCATTTGGCATCATCCATAGTTTTTCATGATTGACAAGAACTATGCATGGGAATTGGAATTTTTTTAATTTGTTAGTTCTTTGTAATGCAAGTAATTCTGAGCCTCTGGGAATATAGTAGTACATACAACACGGCTGTTGTTATTTTGAGTAATTTGTTCCTTGGCTAAGCTGAGGTTTGTTAATAATAAAGAGATTAATTTATGCATATCTGATTTTATCTGTATTTTTGGTTTTAGGTGTTACAGTGGTAATTTAATAAAAAAAAACGGAAAAATCTAGAGAAAGTAGAATTGGGGAAAAAAAAATTGATCAACTGCTTGCAAAGAAATTATCTGTAAGTTACATTCCTGCAGGAGTTAATTCATCATGTTCAGCTAGTCAGGTTGTTTCCTGCATTTTCTTGATAGCAAAGTGTTATGTCCAAGAACATTTCTGCATATCTATTAGAAAGTAAGTCACATCTATTCCATAACAAAAATTTCCCTATCCCATCTGGTTTCTGTGCAAGCATTCTACGCTGTCTACGTTTTGGTTTCCTATAATGAAGAAATGAAGAGGAGGAACTTCCTGCTCTAGCAAGTGAAACACACGGAGATGTGGGAGGGTGTATTGTGAAGTGTAGAATAAGCAGCAGAGGAAACTATGTGAAAAAGTAGGAGAAAGAAAAGAAATGAGGAAATGGCTCAACTCAAATCTCTTCATTAAATAAAAAAAAGAAAAAGCTGAACTGTGTAACTGAGTTTCTGTGGTTTTGATCATTTTTTGCAGACTTCTTGAAAAGACCCCTGGAAAGTTATGTGAAAAAATTAAAAGTGCCAGTTCATGTGATTCGAATGGAACAGCGTTCTGGATTGATTAGAGCCAGATTAAAGGGGGCTGCTGCTTCTAAAGGCCAGGTCATCACCTTCTTAGATGCTCATTGTGAATGTACAGTAGGCTGGCTTGAACCTCTGCTGGCAAGGATCAAAGCTGACAGGTAATTACCCATCTATTGGTCCCTGTTGGTTATTTTGATTATTAAGAAATGTTCCAAGTATTAAAATATAGCCTACAAGAAAGTATCTGTTTTCAGGGGGAGAGGGAGGCAGATGAATTATGTGCTTTTCATTTGTGTAAAGCTAAAAGGCTGATTGACTATAACTTTTAAAAATAAAACTTGGTTTAACATGAGGCTTATACTGGGATGCATTAGATAATGTGTTAAATAGCAGGAGACCTGAGCATGAATAGAGTTGAGGGAGCAGTGGAATTTGAGGTCTTCTGTCTGCAGATTGGCTCATTCCTTCATGCATTTGGGAAGATATTTTTGAGGAAGAAATGGAAACCAGATCTAATGTAACACCACTACTGTGAGCAAGAACTGTCAAATTTACTGTTTTTTGGTTCTCACTGTGGTTTCTTTATTTCATAATGTATTTGTATTGTGGAATTCTGTGCTGTGACTTGGCCTTCTGTTTGTTTTTTACAATTAGAATAGTTACTGGAAGCAAGTTAGAACCGTTACTGGAATCACACTTATCTACACTGCAGTAACATAGCTTTATATTTCCATCATAAGTCAATATTCACAACACTTGCCTCCATAATAGTGTGATGGTAATTGTATTGAGAGAAAAAAAAGATAACAAGTGAGAGAATGATCTGTGGTAAAACATATTCATACATCTGAGCAGTACCTCTGTAGTTGCACACTAGTCTGTTACTCTACAGCATATTAAATGGACCAGATATTAGGTATGGTATTAAAAATCTGTGTTTTCGTTTATGGTTATAGATAAAAATAACTCATAACGTTACAAAACATGGCATTATGTGATAAAAAGTAATATAGAATCTTTGTTCAGAAATGTGCTAAGACTTAATACATGACGTACATTTCTATGAGACTAAGATATATAAATTGTTAAAATTTGTGCAAATGGCCCAACTGAAGTCCTTTGAATTTAGTTGCAACCTTTGAATCTTTTTACATCACTTTCTGTGAGAGAGAGAGCCTGCTTGAGGACTATTATTTAGGGGTCTTTTAAGTTGATAGGAAATAATTTCTGTGAGCGTATGTCAGGACAGCGAGAAGGAAGCCTCTTTCTGTCAGCTTTGATGCAATAGTTATGCTTTAACAGTATTTAGTCCTGAGAGCATGTAAGACTCCATCCCCAGAGCTAACAACCAAGTTTTCATTTCAAAACATGCAAGTAACTTTGACCACTTAACTAAAAATGAAAGCTCTTGTTTTCTGGACTGTATAACATCAGGAAAGATGTGATCAATTTTTCCATCTGCAGATGGATAAATATTACTGGCAATAATACAAATATTATTTAAAAAAGAGCTAACATTGCCAAAATTGTATCAGAAAAACATATTTTCCTTTAGATTAATTAAATCCAATGAGCAAGATGGAATTTGAGTATTTTTCACGGTAAATGTTATAAAGAGATGACATTATGAAAATTTAAACCATATGTGTTAAAAACAAGTTTTGTTTTAAAAAAACCCACCTTTTTAGCACTTGAATTAATAGGTTTTGGTTCTTTCCTTTTTCTAGGCGAACAGTAGTGTGCCCCATCATTGATGTAATTAGCGATGACACCTTTGAATATATGGCAGGTTCTGATATGACCTATGGTGGATTCAACTGGAAATTGAATTTTCGTTGGTATCCTGTTCCTCAGAGAGAGATGGATCGACGGAAAGGAGATCGAACTCTTCCTGTTAGGTAATGAAAAATTATTAAATTGGTTAAAATATTCACCAGATGTTTACTTATATCCTTTCTAGGTTAATCATGTAAGTAAGTACTTAATGAATTGTGTTGTGGCATAGTTTTTTTCTCGTTGAAGGAACATGACTAGTGATAGAAAATCTTTTATGCTAAGAGTTTAAATATTTTATATATTTTAACTACAAAGTTATATAGTCAGCCTACTACGTAATTTACCTACTGTGTATTTGTTGACTGAAAAATGGAAGTTTTGGAGATATTGCTAAAGTTAGGAGAAAGTAGCACGGTTTTATTTTTTCACCAATAAGGAATTTGTGAAGAAAACCTTGATGTAGCCCTGACTGTACAATTTTCTTGTATAAAGCATTAACAGTGAAACCAAGCAGGTCATTTCATGGCTCCACACAGGTTTTTCAACAACAGTTAACAGAAATTTAAATTTCCTGTAGAAAATGGTTTATTTTTTGAGTTACCAGCGTCAGGGGTAGAAGTCTTTCTCAGGAATTGCAGCAGCTTTCTAGGGGTTGTTTATCGGGATTCCAGTTTGAAGTGAGAAAATAAGAACTGTCACTAACTGGTTCCATCTCTGGAAATTTTGAGCTAGCAAGTACATCAATGGTAACTTAATTTGGATGGAAGCCTATTGAGAAGGAACATGTTAGAAACTTGGTTAATAAAAAGCCATTTTGTCAGTGTAAGTGTGAAATGTATTTAAGTATATATTTTTATGGTGACCGGCACTTTTTTTTTCTTCCCCAGGACACCTACAATGGCAGGAGGTCTTTTTTCTATAGACAGAGATTATTTTCAGGAAATTGGAACATATGATGCTGGAATGGATATTTGGGGTGGAGAAAACTTAGAAATTTCTTTCAGGGTAGGTAAAACTCTTTTCAGTGTTTGTAACTCAGGACAGTACATCTTTAGTTCTGTAAAATACAGATATGCTGCCTGCGTCGGTGTCGTCTCCTGTTGCAGTTAGCGCTTGGCTTCCCGTCAAGTTCCTCCAATGGAGATATGCAAAGATACGAATCTGTAAATGAAAAGTGCATGGTAAATAGTTGGCACAGCCTTGTGATTAGCAGCTTGGAGTGGACATTCTGAAGAATGAGTGTGTGTGCGGGTGTGTGTTAAAAGGAGTGCAGTTAGAAAAGCTAATTAGGGTGCATAAGTAAGGGTGATGCCATCAGTGCATGGCTTAATGTCAGTGAAATGTTGACACCTCTGTTACAAACTCTGTTCTTGCTATTTTGTAACTCGATTGCATGTGTCCCTTTGGATGTGGACCCTAACCAGTTGTGTTAACTTTTGTTTCTACCAAATAGCACTATTTCCTTTCATTTTACTTATCAGCTCAAGCTATATAGGTGGCTACTTCTAAAGTAACTCAGCTTTCTAAATCTGCCATTTTAGAGGTCTAAAATTAAATTGAAAGCATTTTAAGAAACTTTACTTGGGAAATGCATGGGGTTCTGGTTTTTGTTGTGGTTTTTTTTGGTTTTTTTTACATGGGCATTCTATTTTACAACAGACCTTCATGGACAGATCACCACCTGTTACTTCCCTATGATTCATGTGATGAGCCTTTTCCTTCCTTCATTGTCAGCTTGCCCAGATCTCTAAAGTAGTCTCTTGTTGATGCATTCATTATTGCTGTGAAGCCTGATGTGCTCTTTCTCATACTAACTCACTCAGGCATGTGAGTACCATAGAATTATAGAGGGGTTTGGAAAGAACCTTACAGGTCATCCGATTCCAACCTTCCTGCCATGGGCAGAGGCATATTCCACTAGACCAAATCTCTTCCAGCTTGGCCTTGAAAACCTCCAGGGACGGGCCATCCATGACTTGTCTGGAAAACCTGGGCCTTGCCACCCTCACAGTAAAAAATTTCTTCCTAATATCCAATCTAAATCTACCTCCTTTCAGCTTTAAACTGCCACTTCTCGTTCTGTCACTACACTCCCTGATAGAGGGCCCCTCCTCAACTTTCCTGTAGACAAACTAGCGTCCTTATCCGTTGAGAAGGAAGCAAGCATGTGTTTCTCTAAGTAGAATGTATTAAACCTAATGAAGTTTCTCCAACTTGAATAGAAGCAAGTAATTAACGGTTTTAAACTTCTTTTTTTCACAACTTGAAGCTGCATAATAATTATTCTATCACTTTCAGATCTGGCAGTGTGGTGGCACTTTGGAAATTGTAACTTGCTCTCATGTGGGTCATGTGTTCAGAAAAGCAACACCGTACACTTTTCCAGGAGGTACAGGGCAGATAATCAACAAAAATAACAGGCGTCTGGCAGAAGTCTGGATGGATGAATTCAAAAACTTTTTTTACATCATTTCCCCAGGTGAGCAAGTCTTTGGTTATGAGAAATACCTGTTAAGAACTAAAACGTCACTACTGGGAAACAAAATGAGTATATAAATTAAAATTCTATTGCTTTGAAGTTCGTAAAAGAAAGCTCACCTAAGATGTACAAAGACAAAGGTCTTAATTGAAAAATAATTTTGTTAGCCAGAGATGTGCTCTGAAGTCTCCATCCTCCTTCCTTGCTCATGATTTATGAGTGAGCTTCCTGTGCAATAGAATTAAAGCTCAGTGGAATGTCAGAGCTCAGCTGTAGTGCTGAAAACTAGCCATACAAATCTGTTGTAATGTGCTGGAGTTGGGCGTCTGGCTTCTGTGTTGTAGGCGTTCCAGGTTAAGTAGATCAGGAGTGGTTTAAGTGAAACCTGTAGCAGGAGTGGCAAAAGTGAACATCTGACTTGTTCAAGCTTGCGCTTCACAAACCAGAGTATAGGGGCACGTTGCCAATATGCTCGACTGTGATGATATTTATTATGCTTCTTAAAATGGATGTTAACAAAACAGGAGGATGTAAAATATGAGAGCAAATTTCCTATGAACTCAAACTTTCTGGAAAAAAAAATTCAGGAATAGAAAGGAAGCCTAGGAAATACTGAATTATTACTTTCCACTACAGGATATTTTTGTTGTTGTTGTTTAAAAAGACAAACAAAGAGAGACAAACTTGCGGTAGTAACAGACATCCTCTCTAAATACTTGAGACGTTAGTCATTTGACTTTAAATACTCAGTGGTAATTCTATCTGGAACATAATTTTTTCCAAATATGTATCTTTAAAAGAAGTATTTCCTTGCAACATGCTTATTAAATCTGCATTAGTATTGAAATTTAAAAGCTGCAGTACAGTGTAACATGAGTCTGAATAGTGTCAAGTTTTATATGGTAGGTTTTAAGAATACTTGTGGAAACAATTGACCACAGATTTATGATACTTCTTTTTTTGTCTTAAGAAAATGCATTACTGAAATAAGACTGGGTAAGATTTTTTAATTTAAAAAGATTGCTGCTACTACACAAAGCTTTTTAGGTAAAATCAGAAGCTGCCAGCTTTTGGTTATTGCCCTGTGTTGTTGCTAATGAGGCATTTTAAGTTCAAACGTGACATGTATGGATCTTCAGAAAAATTGAATACAAAAAGGTGCAATAACTTGTGGTTAAGATTGCTTTTTTGCATCCATGTCAAGCTAGATTTTGAAATGCACTAAGCAGCTGGAACACCAAACCATAAAAATAACCTAATTCTTGAAAAAAAAAGTAAATTACTGAACAGCATGATAAGGCGCTGTTGCTTTATATATCATTTCTGTAGTCCTTCCATTTCATGTGGTAAGTGTAACCTACAAAAGAAGTCCATATAGTGTTTGAATTTTGTAGGATTGTGGTTTTCATAGGACTTTCTTTTACAGTTTTTCAGTATTGTGGAGTATGCATGTATTCTCCTGTTGGAGAAAGGGAATAGAAGAATTTAGTTTAAAATAGAATATGATCAAAATTTTGAAATGGTGAAAGTAACTGCAGTAGTTATCTGTAAGTGCACCGTGTATTTTTCTTTCCGTTCAAAAGATGTGTCTGCATAGTTTGTATGCTAATAGCCTGCATTGATGATTAGACAGGGACGTATTCTTGCCGAGTTGCTCTCAGAGCAGCTGTACCTGCCGGCTGGCACACGACTTCATTTGTGTACCCATGTCCATATTGACATTGCACTAAACTTTGGCATTAGAATTTTCTAGTGTTTCAAGAATAATATCCTGCAGTAGCTGAAGAGGTTGGGTTATTCTGAAATTGGTTTGTTGCCTGGGGCTGTTAGTTCTATGGGTCATCCTTAGCTATTCTACAATACCCGTGGTTCAGAGAATGAACGCATAAAGGTGCTCAGTGTCGCTCATGCCTCTCATTCCCCAAATCTATAATTTGTGAGAGCCAATAGGTGTTAACTAGAAAGGATTACTATTTTGGGAATTTCACAAATGCCTTACTTTTGTTATTCTGGTATCTGCAATCCTAATGGAGTGTTGCTGACACTTATTTTACCTGTTGGTGGCAAATAACGTCAGGGTAAGTTTCAGTAAGTCATTCTGGCCAATAGTTGTCTTAGGTACTTGGTGAATCTCTGCTACGTTGGCTCTTTCTGACATGCTCTGCTTTTCCAGGAATCCTCCTAATATAAAAATGTAAATGTTTTGTTCTTGAAGAATAATGGTGTAGTGACCCTCTGGCAGAGTGCAATATGCAGCCTGTGAAACACTCTGCTTGCACAGTGTGTACTTTCAATATCCCTGTGATAGCGTGTTGAGTTCTTGTGAGGAGCAAGGTGAATATTTGAAAGCTGTTGCTGGTTTGTAAGCCTGGGTGCGGATGAGTGAGGGAAGCAGGCAGTCCTCTGTGCACCCAGGGTTTTCTCTCATTAGCTGACATGGATGAGTAAATTTTGATTTTTTGAAGGAGGTAATACACTGACAGGCATCATTGAGCCTAGCTAACAAGAAACTTGTTTCCTCCTTTATATCCTTTCTCTACTGCTCTCCTAAGATTGCAGGGGGATTGGTCCAGGAAAGCAAACCTAAGATGCTCAGGTAGCTTTCCCACTTCATGTCATCTGTATTTCCTGGGAAGAAAGAACAGGCTTACTTGAGAGACTTTTTACTATTGATGTAATGTAGTCAAATGGAAAGCTGCCCTCTTGAAAAGTAAGCCTGTAATCCTTTCTTCTTTAATAAGTACAGCCTAGTAGAAATTGTTACTTTTCTGCTTTAGGCTTTTGTTCATTTTAGAGGCCATCTCTCTGCTCGGGTACAGTGGTTAGGTACAGATGGAGGTTGGGCAGGAAAGTGTTGCAGCAGCTGCTACTCAGCCAAAATCAAGCCTATCTTATTCATGCAACAGCTGTTCTCCACAGCAGTAATGGCACTAGCTGTAGGCTTTTCTCATTAGCCAATGGTTTTCCTCACAGTCCTGTGTTACACCAGGGCGATGTTTCCCAGACCATTTCCTCTTAAGCTTTCAGAAAGTGGATCCAGCATGAGCAGGTGAGTAGTCTGATTCCTTGCTGTTCTGGAGACTCTGCCGCTTCTTTATTTCTAGTGCTGGCCTTTCATCCCTTTCTCCAGTTTAAAATACGAGGACTGGATTGTCCAAATTGAGGCTCACAAGAGTGCAATATCAGTCTAACAGCTTAATGCGAGGAGAGTGCCTCACTTCCATGGCAGAGGATAGGGCTTCACCTTCCCTCACTTATTGATTGTTCATCTACATTAACTGACTCAACTTGCTGAACTTGTCAGGATGATTTGTCCTGTGGGCTCGCTCACTACTGGTCAAGCTAGCACCAGGAATCTGAAGCTGAGCAAGGGAAAGCTGCCCCTTTCTGCAGCAGAAGATACAAAGCAATAGGCTGGCTTACCACAGCTGTCTCCCCCTAACCTTCTAATAAACGACAGACTGACAGTGGTAGGGTTTGTTATCCTTAATTTAAAGGTAAACCATGGATATTTTCAGAGCATGTGGTTTCCCCATGCTGCATGAGAGTCTCAGTTCAAGCTTCTACATGCACCCCCCTGCTCCTTGTCCAGTGTGCATCCTTGTCATTCACCAGCCTCTCATATCGCCGCTGGTGAGCTGAAGACATCCCAAAAAGCAGCTCGAATGAGCTTGGCTAGAACCTCATCTAGCTTGTATTGAAATTCACTTTATTTTTGGCCAAAAGTCTACCCCAGAGGTGTGTCTTCCATTGCACTGAGGCTAAGCGGACAGACAGAAGGCCTAAAAAGAGAGCATTGCAGAATTAATCTAAGCAAGAGCCATCTAGACAGAAACATAGATGTGTTATACTGAAAACTGGATCAGTGGGCCTGCTTTCTAATTGCTACATACACTTGTCACTAGCCAAGCATGGTAAGTCAAGGTTCAGTACATACAGACTGGAAGTGGATAACATTTTTATTTGTGGTTGATATGGAGGACAGGGAAGGGACTGAATTCACATCTTGCAGTGTAGCTAAGCCTGTGTTCAAAGTATGTACTGAGAGATTATTTTCAGCTAGTATTCCCTATTAGCATTGATTGGGAATGCAAATAATATTGTTGTTTGGATTATTTTTAAATTATTGCTTATCAAGTTTCAAAATACTAAATAAAAACAATTCCTGTAATTTTTAACAGAAGACTAGTTTTAGATGAAAGAATTTTCATAGTGTGCTTTTGAAAGTGATTGCTCAATTTGTAATCATGATGAAAACATCATGCTATTATTTTTTTCCAAAGCAGTTTACCATAAATGCATTGCCACACATTAAACTTGGCAAGCAAATCTTCAGCTGTTTTGAAACTTTGAGGATGTCAGAACTGTTGCAACAAGGCTGATGGGAAGCTTCGATATAAGGTGGCAAAGAAAATAAAACTGAAGAAAGCATATTCTACTGTTAGATATGGTTATGTGTATGTTTTTGTAAAACTATAAGCAAAGGCTATTATATATTATTAATCAGAGTAGTCTGGTAATGCATTCCAAACTTCTTCAAGAATAGCGATAAAGCAAGCAAGTGCAAAAGATCCGGTGATAGTGTGCTTGGATGATTTGATATGAGGGTTTTTTTTGCCTTATCTGTATTTATTTTAAGTACATCTTGAAGCATATGTGTGGAGGAACATCTATGTGATTGTCCCACAGCAAACAACAAACTGCATGGCAAACTGGAATCATTGGGGAAGTCCGAGCTTTTAGGGTAATTAGGGTGTGGGGAGGAGGAGTTGGGGAAAAAAATATGTATTACGTGTTGAGGTAAAGACAACAGTAACAAATACTGTTAAATACTACTTCTGGGGTTTTAATTTTTTTTTTTTAAATGAACCAACCCCAAATATTTGAAAGAATTGCTAGTAGATATGACTGTCGTCTTCATCAGGCACATAGCTGTAGAGTCTGGCATAATATCTCCTGGAAGGAAGATTTGATCTGATTCTTGGTTTGTGATTTGTTTTTTTGTGTTGCTTTTTTTAGCCAAGCCTTTAAAAACAAGTACAAAAACACTGGAAAAGGTATATGTGGCTGTTGTGTGTATATAGGTTTGACCATCTGTGGAGGAAATAGTGACTTTAGACATGGTTTTAATTTTTTATATACTTGATATTTTGCAGTTTTCCTAATTTGCTTCTATGTTTTTCCTTGAAAGATCCGTTACCTATAAATAGCTGCCGCTGCACTATAGTGCAGATGTATAGGAACACTCACGCCAGCTTTGTGTAATATAGACAAGGAATAAGAAATCTAGGCAACAGTAATTCAGCGTTGCTAGAGGACATCTCTAAGACAACTAAACTGGTTTTACTATTCAGTCCACCTGCTAGCCTGCTGCCAGTTGTGATCAATGTACCAGTATACAATTTAGCATAGACCTAACTTCAGAGAAGATTGCTTTAAAAAGTCTTTCACACTAAAAATGCTTAAATAGGATATAGTACACACCTTTTATTTCATTGTAATGGAGGGAAAGTTAGCTGGCTTTTCTTTCTACATGTTGACATTTAAAGCTACTTCAATAAACAACACACTTGTATGCTACTAAGTGTCACTGGCTTTAACTCTTCATGGTTGTGACTTTAATTCTTATTGCCATTCAGGGGTGTGAGAAAGCCTTAACAGTGTTTATATTGTGAAGCTTACTGTAGCTAACTGGTGAATGAGTTTCGAGTATTGTAAGGTGGTTGTAAGGATGGCGTGATAACTGTTTCATCCATTAGATGCTTTTTCATCACAGAAAAATGAAGAACTTGATGCTTGACTTTGGCTGGTACAGCCTTTGCCTCCTGACTTCATCATCTCAAGAGAGTGTGCTCCTTTTAGTGTAAAGGAGATATTTGCTTTGGTGAAAATAGGACAGTGCTTTTGGGGGGAGGGGGGGTTGGTTTATTTGATTTTTTTTTTTCTTGTTTTGTTTTTGTTTGTTTGTTTGGGATTTCTTTTGTAACCGGAGGGTACAGACTGAAATTTTCTGGGGCTGTATTCCAGGAGATTTTTAAATTTAATTTTGCACTAATCAAAATTTCTTTAAAAAACAACTTTTCCCTTTTCCCATCTCCTGCGTCTTTGTTAAAAAGTCTTCAGTAAAAAAAAAGCTACAGCAAAAAACACAACAAAAACAACCAACCAACCCCCCTCAGCCTAAAATCCTGGATAGCACTTTTTCTGCTTGATATATTGAAATTACTAACGTTTTTATTGATATTTACAAACATTTAACTGAAACAATGCAGTTATTTGTCTTAATTGAGTAGAAAATACACCATCTGCTGGCAGGTCTATTTAATAACACCGTATACCAGTATACCAACTTAGAAATGTCTCAAACTTAAGTTTCAGAAGGTCAGCAATTTTAGAGATAATTCACAGTTCTCTAAGTGGAAGGGTTTCTGAAAAATGTAGGCAGCTAGAGGTGTATAGTGTGGTGGCCAATTGAGACATATCTGTGTTCTGTTAGGGGAATTTATGTTGCTAGGACTTCATTAAATTTCTTGGGTTGGGTTTTTGTTTGGTTTGAGGTTTTTTTGTCATGAATTGCTTTCAGCCTGTGAAGTGTAGCGTGGAAAAATACAAAAAGGCTGTGATGCCTGAAAACTAGAAATCATTCTACCCTTAATTAATATTGTTGCAGTATTTATCACAATAGTGCGTAATTCCAGGGAGGCAAAAATATCTACTGATCATGCACACATCCCTCAACCCATGTGCAGATGGGACTTGTGCAAATGAATTTTCACATGGGGTTAAAATAACCGTAAGAGTGGGAGGTTCAAGAAGAATGAACACTTCAATAAATAAGGAGCAAAGGGGGGAAAAAAGGCAAGCAAAATGCCACAAAAAATAAATCCTAATGGTGAACATACGTCCTTCAAATGCTGCAGTTATGTTGAATAAATACTGAATTATTAAAGAATTGGTTCCTTATATGAAGGTTGCTTTCTGACTATTTCTTTGTGCAGTTAGACAAGTGATGAAGGGTCCAGCAAGTGATACCTGGGTTACAGAATTAAATTAAAATGGAATTCTCCTTACCTCACAGAAGGAGACTGCTATGTTATACTGTGTTGATATGCACCCCAATTGCCATTTGGGGTAGAACAGCATTAGTGACTATTACAGTTTCACCCTTTCTCTTGCGATAACTTAATAAGCAGTTGCATTCAAATTGTTCTGTAAACTATAGATAAGACATTGCCATATGTAGCATAGATTCCATCTTTTGCATAATTTTCTGGAAAAAGAAGTCACAGGTAATGACTGATATGTCCTCTGAAAATATAAACAGTGTTTGCTGTATTAAAAAATAACTTCTATTGTGTGTAGGTATGACTTTCTAAAAGGAAATCTTTTATGTAAGCAGTGTATTATGCTGATCCCTTTTGTATTAAGTGGCATTGTATGAAGTTTATTAGCAGCCATCAAATAAAACTTTTCTGTCCCTACAGGGGTTACTAAAGTTGATTATGGGGACATATCATCACGACTTGGACTAAGACGCAAGCTCCAGTGCAAGCCTTTCTCCTGGTACCTGGAGAATGTTTATCCTGATTCCCAAATTCCACGCCATTACTTTTCTCTGGGAGAGGTAACATTTTTATCCTACATATTTAACTATCCTATGTAAAGTACATTGCGCTGTAAGTTGTTTGTATTCGGTGCTGAGTAGTGCAAACAAATTACCTCCAGCCAAGTTCAAATATCTTGTTTCTGTTGTGTGCAAAGATACATCTGGTCTCTCAGTTTGGCAGAAGACTGAAATTCGATATATGATACTGTAATTTAGATGTTTTCCTCTTTTTCCTACAGTAATAAATGTCATGTGGAACTCACTACAGTACTAAATGTCATATTTCCTTCAGATATGTATAGTTATGCATAACTTTCTGTACAATGCTTTCATAAGTACTCTCTACATAGGCTACGAGAAGATTTTTGCTTAATGAACTAGACCAGGTCAAACAAGGACTTTGCCTAAAAGCTGCTCTGAACTTTGCCCCCACAACCCTCATCACTGACCAGCAAATTCTAGTGATGCCTACAAGCCTTGTTGGACATCCCTCTGTTTTTGGTTTTTTTTTTATTTCGTGACAGTAGAGGTAGTACAAATTATGCTGTTCTAAATAAATAGGCACGTACTCTCCCCTGCAAGTCATGTTGAACCAAATATTGGTCCTGTTTTAGAATGATTTTGTACTGTTCAATTTTAAAGTACGTTTTTAAGAGAATGAAGCAGGCATTTGTACTGCTGCATGACTATCGAGAGACTGATAGTCATGCCTGCTTATTATATAGTAATATGAGGATTAAGGCTGTAACTCAGTAAGTGAGGAAATTAAACCCAGTCAAAGGGATTTCAAAAGGAATTAATCCCCCTGGACCTACGAGAGTGTTTTAAAGCTTCTGGCAGTTTTGGTCTGGAGGTTGATTTGTGTCCATTTTGTTGTATCTGAATCTTGGTGCCGCAAGCATCCCCAAGATGGAAAGATCCCTAAGAGAAAGCAAAGAAACAACCATGGTTCTGTAACTCAGTTGCTTTAACATTTCCTTGGGAGTCTGAGTTTCAGATAGTGGTCTCTCATTGAAGTATAGTTCCTGTATTTTACGTTTCATTCACATGACCCCTGAATGTACAGCAGAAAGAACTGATGTCAGTGTGATTTGCGATGGGCTTAGTTCTCTTCTAAAAAACAGCAACCTTTGGTAATGTGCTCTTTTTCACTCCCAGATAAGAAATGTGGAGACAAATCAGTGTCTGGATAACATGGCAAGAAAAGAAAATGAGAAAGTCGGAATCTTTAACTGCCATGGGATGGGTGGCAATCAGGTGACAATTTTTATTATCTTAATATATAGAGTTATTGGGAACACTACTTCTCATCAGAACAATTTTCTAATTATTTCAGTAGTTATCCTTTAAACTTTACAGCTTAAGTATATTTTAGGAGACCCTCATTGAAGAAGATGCCTGTAAGAGGAACTGGATGAGATTTGTTGGTGGTTTGTCATTTGTGGGTTTTTGAGACCTGATTGCAACAGGTTTTAAATAAACTTTCAAGTGAAAAATGAAATTAGAGGAGCAAGGGACTTCTTTAAGTAAGGCTTCACCTCCTGTAGGTTCTCTGGAACTGTCTCCTGTTTAGACCTCTTGATTGGCATCGTTACTTTGGAGAAAAACATGCCTCTACTTGCAATACTACTTCTAATATGCGTTTTTCTGATTGTCAGTTCTGGAATTTGTTTTATATCTGTTTTCTCATTCTATTTCATTAATAGTTCTTGATGAATTGTTTTCTGGTATACAAAGTTTACCTGTGTTGAGAATCCTCCTGTTTCTATGCAGGAAGCAGTCTGCAGTTTGAAAACATCGACTTTTGAAGAGCTTGTTTATATTTCTTCCTTATAAAATATTTTTTCCAAATGTTCTGACAGAAAAAAATAAAGGATTAGTGGACATTAATGAAGTAATACACAAATGTGCTCCCTTCTCTACACCTCAGGACACTTTTAATTGAACCTTTATTTCACTTCCTCTCATTCTTTCTTGTCTAGGTTTTCTCATATACTGCCAACAAAGAAATTCGAACAGATGATTTATGTTTAGACGTATCCAAACTTAATGGTCCAGTAACGATGCTCAAGTGCCACCATCTGAAAGGAAATCAGCTTTGGGAATATGATCCAGTGGTAAGTCTTCTAATGACTTGTGATGTTAAAATGAGACAACTTTTACATGAGCCTACAGGGCAACATATTCCTGTGTGAGACCACTATTGGAAACTAAAGTCAGGAAACAGTCAGGCTTATGTTCTCTCCATCATTAATTCAGGTGTAGTCACTCGATGAGCATCTGTGTTGATTTAATTACAGAGTGAGTTTTGGGGGAACTCTTAAAATATTTTCAGTGTGCTTTTGGATCCTCTGTAGAAAGATAATCTGCTAGTGTAGTGTTCTGTTAGGTGAGATCAACAGTGGAAAATCATTCCAAGTATCTACTGGACCGATGAAAGGTAATGCTAATGATTTTGTGACAATTTCAGCACCAGTGTCTTAGCTCCCACAAGGCTAAAAGGATATTCTTTTCTAATTAAAAAATCAGCATCTCAAATTTATGAGGAAGGTTTTACATTTCTAATCATGGCCATGGTTAAGGTACACATTCATAAAGCAGCTTTACTTAAATCGTTCTTTCTTGTACATGATGTTCAAATTGATTTTGAAGCTCATATGTTGAACTGCCCCAATGTAGAAATCGTTGACTGTTGATCTGTTCATTATTAATTTTATTTGCAAGCTCCAAAACCAGTTTTGTGATTGAGTAGTGCCTTCAGGAACTCTGACTTGTGGCATGGCTAGTTAGGAAGAAAAAAAAATTCTCAAACTTAATAATTTAACATCAGTTATTGCAAAAGACAACTGCAAAACAGTTTGTGGAAGAAGAAACTTGCCAGTATAATCAAGATGACTGTTTGATAATGAGAACCTGCTGATACTTAGCTACTAAAAAGTCACTTCACTGATTATAAAAAAAGGGGGGGGCATTACTTCTAATTCAGTACACTTGCTGTAGATTTTATTAGTTGAAGTGTTAACAAAAACTACAGCTCCTAAGACTAAAAGGAGATATATAAATTATTTTTTCCTTAGGATGGCAGTTAATGTGTAAAACAGCAGATCTCTACTAGGGTTTCTGCACATTGCTTGCAACTTCTGGTAGGGGACTGAAGAAAACTGTTGAAGGTTTCCAGGATTAAATGTTAATTGAAATGAATAAATATGAGTCTAAGAACGCTGCATCTTTACATACTTAATTTCAATGGTTTGTCTTGCAATGGTTGCCACGGACTGTAAAACAGACTTCCCCTATGGTGATTCCCAGACGTAAATTTTGTTATTTGTGTTTTTTCTCTTTATTCTGTCAGTGGAAAATCTAGGTATAATCTTCAGAGCTTTTCTGAAAGCTGTCTAATAAAGCACAAAAATAAGTTAAAGAATACCAAGCAACAGTGCCTTCCCACACGGTCAGGTCAATTTTCTGTACCTTTTTTTCTTCTGCCTTGGTTCAGGAGGCGTGCAGCTTCTTTCCCTTAGCTGAAGGAAAAGAAAGGAGGAGAAAAAAAAAGCCGTGTTAGTTATTTGGTCAAGTGTGATCCAACTCCCTTTTTTCAGTCTTCACTTGCTGTATGAGTGCAGAAGACTGATGTGCTCTGGTTTTTGTTTTGTTTGCTTACCCTTTGCTGCTTGTTGCGGTAGATGAAGTAATGTATGGAAGATTCCTTGTATCTACTAAACTTACTTATGCACAGATGTATATGTATAGGTATTTATCATAGAATCATAGAATGGTTTGGAATGGAAGGGACCATGAAGGTCATCTAGTCCAAATCCCTGCTATGAGCAGACATATCTTCAACTAGATCAGGTTGCTCAGAGCCCCATCAAACCCAACCGTGAATGTTTCTAGGGATGGGACATCTACCATCCCTCTGAACAACCTGTTCCACTGTTTAACCACTCTCACCTTTGTAGACGTTTTTGAAGAACATGCTTTTTAAAGAAGAACTTAATATAAAACTAACATAGCGTAGGGTCAGTTTTCCGTCCCAAAATGAGAAAAATGTGTTCATTTTGATCTGATCAAAATTACTATAATAGCTATTAATTGAAATTGTACATCTTGCCAAATTTTAATTTCTGACTTCTCAAAGATTCCCAGCAGTATAGTGCTGTTTAGAGAAAGAACATTACTTTAGAAGTTTGAGACTGTTCTGTTTTTCATGAAACAATGCTCTTAGTATCTACGACATCAAATAGCATGTATGTGTTCTTTAGAATTGGGATCTGGAGTCAGCCAAGGAGTCTTGTCTAGTTTGTATTTATCTATGGAAGAATTTTAATGGACGCTACAATTTTTTTATTTGTTTATGCCTGGTGATTTTTGCAAAACTAACTTCTTATTTTGTCTTCAAGAAATTAACCCTGTTGCATGTGAACAGTAACCAGTGCCTGGACAAAGCCACCGAAGAGGACAGCCAGGTACCCAGCATCAGAGACTGCAATGGTAGCCGCTCCCAGCAGTGGCTGCTTCGCAATGTCACCCTTCCAGAAATATTCTGAGAGGTTCTAAAGCAAAGCAAGGATTGACTGGGCTACCTCGGCTGATATTTTGGCTACATCATTAAGTAGCAACAGAAGAAACTTCTGCTCAGCAGAATTCACAGTTCATCAGCTGTTTGAACTCCTGCAGCTTCTCAGTAGCTGTGAACCAGCCTTCCTGAATAAGGATGTGGAACTACCACACATACTAGTGAAACTGCGCCCACTGATGTTTACAAGATTGAAAGATTTTCTTCCAGCAAATAATTCAGAGAATGTTTGGACAGTGGAAACATAATCAATGAAATTGTCTCTCAGAAGAGCTGCATATCGTTGTAGTTTGATTGCAACATCAGTAACCTCTGCTGAAAGTGCTGTTGTAATGAAGAAAGTTCCAAGAATTTTTTTTCCTGGTTAGCAGTGATAACCAGACTACTAAATATAGATCCACAAATAAATGAAATGGAGAGCTGGAAACAAGATTCAGTAACATGAAATAAGAATTCTGTGGTTAAAACCAAAAAGTAAACAGGGTTTAATGGAAACTAAATCAGAACTATGAAAAGTACAATTTGTTATAGTGAAGTATCAAATTTATATGTAGATTTTATACCTCAGTGGGGGGAAATAACCGAGTCAAAAGGCTATTATTTCTCTTTTTCAATTGTGTGATAGTCCATAAATACTATTTTTTTTCTGGTGGGTCTAAAATTATTTGGGTGCAAAAAAAAATGAGCATAAGAATAAACTTAGCTCTTGAATGTCAGATCAACTTTTTCATTTTTTTTTTATTTTAATTTCTTGGTTATTGGAATTGTATCTTCTTGTTACTGTCTGAAAACTGGAGGATAACATACTGTCTTAACTTTTTTTTTGTTCAGACCTGCCGTTTCAGTTTATACTTGGGTCAGTCAGCTTATGGACTTTCATGGCCAAACAAAAGATTTAAGTACACTTCGAAATTAAATTAACTTGATGGAATACGCTTAGCGCCCAAGACTCATACTACTGTACTATGATTTTGTTTTCATAGCAATAAATCTTCTGTTCCTTGTTTGGTTTCAGTCATCATAAAGCCAGAGGAAAAGATACATGATTTGGGTAGCAAGAGATTGGCAAAACTGAAGGTTTTCTGGAACCCTTTTTCACTTCATATCCAGATGTGCTTCATTGTCAAGTGCATATTTAGATTAGACTCTGAATTGTAATGTTGATCTGCTGCTTTTTTCTAATAAAACCTAAAGAAAAATAGCTAAATTGGCATGTTTTTTAAGGTTAACATAGCCAAAAGCAATATGACATTGTCATTACATTGGTCTGCATTTTTTAACTGAATTTCTTTATTTTGTTAAGAAAAATCTGTGTGGGCTGATATTGAATATGAGCCACTGAACGTTCAGAGTATACATTGAATTTTCTTTTGGAAAAAAAATATTTACTTAATGGAGAGGATATTTTTATGATAAATGTCATTGTTTGGCCAACTGTCCTGTAAAGCAAATTAAACCTAGACTCATGCGAAAGTTGTGTGGAACTATATTTGGCTGTTATGGCCAATTAAGATTTGCTATTCCAGGTTGCTGTAGTCTGTGTTCTCTGTTATCTCTGGAGCAGTACACAAGAGCTTTCATACACAAAGCAGGGGAAATTCTAACAAATTGTATTATTATGTTGCTGCTTTAAAAATACATAGGTTGAGTGGATGTGGGATTAATGTCAGATAAAGCATCTAAATATACAGCTACCTTTAATTGACCCCTCTTTTTGAATAGCCCTGCAAATCTTCTGAGGTCATAGTGGATTTATGAAAATCCACTATGGTGGATTTGGTACAAGGTGTTGTACTCTTGTCAGAAAGATATTGAAGTGTGGCCAAATAACTCAAAGGAACAAACCCAACTCTAGTTATGTGAGAAGACTTATTCCTTTGGTACAGCCAGTGAAAAGTGAAGGACAGTGTCATCATTTGTAATTGATATATTTTCTTGCTCCTTAGGTTCTCTGTGGTCCCTTGAGCTTTTATACTATTTCTTAAGTATCGTACATGGTAGTCTGACTCTGCGTTTTAGCCCCATGAAGTACATTCTGAAATCTTCTGCTGTTTTACAAGTGCATAATGGTTTGGATCATGTTTTGGATTTTATTTTAGTTTATCTTAGCAAGTTAGCATTGGTTTGGGTGTTTTTTTATTGTGGGGCTGAGTAAAAATGAGGTTACATATTAGTTCAGAAACAGTTTTCCAAACTCAACGTACATCCCTTTAAAAATATTGCCAGTGAAGAGGCTCTAAATCAGCGGTGGGTAACCTTCCATGGAATGAGAAACGGGAGCATTAGAGGTGCAGTGTAAGCATCCTGTAAGTTATCAAAGTTTTTTCTTTTAGTGCTTCAGATTTCATAAGTATATGACGCATCACTGAACACAGAAGAGTGAATATATTTTTAACTTTTATGATTACTGGTGTGATCGCCTATTAGGAAAACAGTGCTGTGGCTTGTAGTGTGACTAATCCTGTAGGTAGACCTCACCGTTTCTACGCTTGCTAATTTGATTAATCATTTAATGTGTTGGGCAAATAAAACTGCAGTAAAAGTTATCACACAACTAAACCCCCATGTATCAAGTTGTCAGCTTCAGAAAACTGAAGTAGCAATCTAATTTCTAGCCTATACCTTGCTGAGGCTTACCTGCAAAGGTAGCCCTCTTTCCCTGCAGAATATGAGGAGGGGGAGCAGTGGACTGGAGAGTGTCTGCAGCTCTGAAGTGTTTGGCCCAAAGCCTCATAGCTCAGCCAGTCCCATAGTGGGAAAACAGGTTCTGGTAGACTAGCAGTGGCCTCTGCTTAGTTTGCCACAGCACATGATCAGTAGTCGTACTGTACTGGTGGATGACCAAGGGCTTCTGCATTTGAAATGTGCATTTCAAATACTCTGTTTTATTAAGCACCTGTCAAACACGGCCACAGACTAGCTTCTACCACACAGTTTTCTTCTAGCTTCTCTTACTGCAAATGTCATGGCTGTCATCAGAGCTCCCTGCTGAAAATGAGCTTCCTTAGTGACTCTGAGCTATTGTCTCCCAGTGGTGGTCTCCGCTTACAGACATTGTAGTTCTGTGTCCCAACTTTGCCTAGGAATATTAATTGACTTCATCCTTTCAGAGCTAGAGGCATACTTAATTCCTTTTTGTCTAATCTGTCTTCTCATACTGAAGTCTTTAGATGGAATTTTTAGAACCTCTGTAGCTATCTTTTTAACCTGTTCTGAAAACAAAAAAGGCATTGTGTTTTTTTATCACTGTGTAACATACTTGTGTTATTAGACATATGAATAATTTTTCTTAGAAACCCTACTCTGTTCTCCAGTGCCTCTGCATTTATGGCTGCTTTTATTCAGATCAGATGTAGGAGCGAGAAAAAAGACCACTGCTGTCGTGTTTGTCTTATTTGACATTGATAGCAAATACACTCAGGGTAAGGGGGGGAATCAGTAGTTGTATTCTGAGAGAATTGGTAAGCTTTTTTATTGTCTTCTTTCTGTCCTGTGCACAGTGTGTTTAGCATAAATTTTCTATGCGTGCTTTAAAGATAGTGTTCTGTTCTCCATTTCTTCTCATTTGCCTGTGCAAAGACATTTATTGAGAAACACCAGTGCCTTTTAACTGAATTGAAGCACATTGCTAATTAGGGTACAGACTCTGGATAACCACGCTGTGCTGGATCCAATTAGGTCATCTTCAGTCTGTTTAGATAGTGACAGTTACAGAAGTAGTTTGTCTATACATAAAACTGAGTGCTTTTCTCTTAATCTGCCAGTTTGTTTTATCAGTATGAAATTAAGTTGAATTTTATTAGCTTGATTTTTTTTTTAATGGTAATACTATACAAAAGGCCTTAGCAGTCACTTTTAATTTTATCACAGCATTGGTCCTAATCTGAGATATCTACTCTAGTAACGTATCTTGGCGAAAGACAAAAATCTCTGTTACATTACAATGTAGTAGCAAAAATAAGATAATCTTCGTAATTCTTACTCTGCAGAATGCCTCTTAGTGACTCTATTCAAATGCTGTAACACATTCGGAGAGATGAGCAAAGCCTTTCATTCTGCTGTATTTCCCCTTCAGGGTAAGCAAGGAGATGCAAGTGTATTTCAGAAGATTAGCTGAGAAATAGTTACTCAAAGCTTTCCCTTCACTATTTTAACAAAGCCTCCATACTGTCAAATGAAGAAATAAGAGAAAGTTTAAGTGTTACAGAATAGGTTTTTATAGCTTTAGGAGCCTTGCATCTTATTTGAACCTAATTATAACTTAATTATATACTAGAGATTTAGGGTAAGGCAGGTATGTGTAAAGTTAAAATAATCAAGCTTGCATAATATCAGAGTGCTGTTTGCTGTCAGGTCTATAAGAACATTTGTTACAGTATTCTTAAAGCAAATAGCTCCTAAGTTTTTGTCTTACTCTTAACAATTCTCAATTATTACAGTGTTAAACTAAGCATAGTTATATTGTGTGAAGGTGCTGCACATGGCAGACAGTCCTTTGAATAACAGGATAGTACTTTCTGTGTAATAACAGGTTTTAAGGTAGAAAACAAAATTGGCACATAGCTAATAGGTTATCTAGAGAATAGAAACTATGACATTGATGTGAAAACTCACTACGTTTTTCACTTCTTTTCTTTTTGAATCTTGGAAACTGCATTTGTAGCATTCTGCTTGCTTTTCATGCAGTGTCAGCTCATCCTTAACCATACCAAGCCATTGAGCCAGGTAAAGCTACTCTGCATCAAAACTGAATCCTGGGATGAAAGCGAGCGACTACTTCTGACAATAAACCAAGTAATTGCTATAGCACCAGTTCAGGGCATAGATGGCAACCTGCCTGTGCAATGATTGTTACTGTTTTCCTTGCCTCTGAACCAACTAGTAAGACACAGAAGAATTTCTTTCAGTTTTAAATGCATCATACTTTCAGTAGATTGCCCATAGGAGTTCTGAAATAACCTTTATATTATTCATGCTTTGTATTCTTCAGAAAAGCTTTTTGATCTCACCTCTTGTGGAATTCTGCC
Source organism: Phaenicophaeus curvirostris (assembly GCF_032191515.1). NCBI lineage: Eukaryota > Metazoa > Chordata > Aves > Cuculiformes > Cuculidae > Phaenicophaeus > Phaenicophaeus curvirostris. The sequence goes on from NC_091394.1 coordinate 12,814,498, forward strand.
TCATTTTTATCACTCTTTCTGAGTAGTCTTTTTTCTTCCAAAGGTTGGACTATGGTGTTTAAGGCTTAAGGTACTGAAGGGTTCATATATTGCCATTAGAGATGTGCATTATTTTTGTTATCCATTATGCATTCTAATTCTGCAACAAGTAACTGTACTCGTGAAGTGATCCTCAGTGGCGTTTTAGTGGCAATTCTGAGTGTTTAGCTTGTAACACAGGACTATAGAAGTAGTTCTTTGCTCCATTTTGCATGAGGTTGAATTTATAGTTTTTGCTTTCTTTCCTTGTATGCTAATAAATTGCCTAGCTTTGGTTATTTTGCTATTTTAAATAACTTGGACTTCTTTCTCAGTACTTAATGATACTGGTTCAGTCACAAGCTTCTGACATTCCCATTTTTGCTTTTCTCTTGCATTGGAACCTGGTCCAAAGCCCTGCAAAAGGAGCTGACTTCAAAGTTAGATCAGATTGCTCAGAGTCTTCTCCAGTCACGTTCTCAATATCTTGAAGGATGCAACCTTCTGCCCAGCTTGTTTGACACCTCTCCTGATGAAGGTCCCCATCCCTCCAATATCTCGCTGGAATTTCCTTTACTCAACTTGTCTTTTGCCTGTCATCCTTTCACTGTGCATTTCCACATTGTTAGAAATCTTTACTGTTCAGATACTGTCCTCTGCATCAGTTCCCTGTTTCTGGGGCCGTAACTACTTGGCTGTGTATAGTTTATATACTGAAAGTGAACTGCTAATAGGAGGGAGGTTAAACCAGTGTTTTAAGAGACCTCACCACTGCTTCCTCTAAATTCTAGAAAGATGCCTTTCCTACAGACTTAACTTTGGCAAAGGCAGGCACCTATCCTGTTACGTGGTCCAAGAAAAACTGTTGGGTCCTTGTCCAGCCCACAGGAAGTGGGAAAGGAGCCCAGACTTCTTTGCTGCAGCAAGTTTAGCGTTGGAAATAGTCAGGCCAAAGAATTTGAGAAGTTGTTCTGTAGTTGCCTTGGCTGCATGATGAGGAGATCTGGATTGTTTCAGAGCGAAGTCCTTGTTTCAAGTTCAGCAAAAGCTGGAAGAATTTCCTAGCTGCTGTTTTCTGTTGTGGCTTTGATGGATGTGAATTGACTAATCAGGGTTTTCACATCTCTAATTAATCTTTTTGGTCTGAAAATGTTTTCAGGTAGCTAACCAGATTATCAAAATGGCAGTTAGATGGATGCAGCTCAAATGACCATTTCTGATGATAAGTATTCTAGTATCTCATGATATAAAAGCCGTCACTATATATGATTGCTGTAATACAGCAAGTGATGGCTTGTTGAATGCCAATGAACCCTTCGCTTGCAATTTCTCCTGTAGTCATTTAAGTCAGGGAAGTGCTGGGAGTGGAAAGTGTCATTTCCATTACCAGGTAAAGAACCTCTCCCTGTATGAAATGGAAAGAAAAAAAAAAAGCCTTGAGGCAGTGAGATCAAATTGCACGAGTCATTCCATTCAGCTGTGGTTGTACTAATATGGTGAACTGGAGACAAATTTCAAACCCCATCTCTTCTCTCATTCCCAGATGCTGAAAACCACAGGAACCAACTCTGTTCCACATTTAAGGCTTGCTTGAATGTAGTAGCTCTCAAAAATTGCCCTTTGTAGTCAAAGCCAATCATTCTTCTGATGTGGCCTGGGTTTTTTTTGTGATCTTGAATGTAAATTCCCAAAGAAATAATGAAGAATTATTTAATCATACATTGTGCATATATACATATTTATGTGAAGTAGTTGAAACAAAGCACATGAAATCACTTCAACTAATTAAAATTGCAGTTTAGCCCCACAGCAGGAGTGTGTACAACTGATCACTTGAGAGGTCGTTTAACTTACCTGTTGCAGGAATGCTTAGCCCTGCCTGTCATGTTTGGTACGTAAGGTAGTAGTGAGTGTCATCTCGAGCCTGCTCAATCAAGTCCCTGGTGCAATGAAATGCTTCATTTTTCTTGTTCCTTTTCATGGCTCTGGACTGCTGGGAGGCATTGTGTGCCACTTCTACTTTTCCGTGTTGTTCTACTTTTCTGTGTTGCGCTAGCAGTGTGCCCAGGTGGCCAAGGAGACCAATGGCATCTTGGCTTGTATCAGAAACGGCGTGACCAGCAGGTCCAGGGAGGTTATTCTCCCTCTGTACTCGGCACTGGTGAGACCGCTCCTCGAATCCTGTGTTCAGTTCTGGGCCCCTCACCACAGGAAGGATGTTGAGGCTCTGGCGCGAGTCCAGAGAAGAGCAACTAAGCTGGTGAAGGGGCTGGAGAACAGGCCTTATGAGGAACGGCTGAGAGAGCTGGGGTTCTTTAGCCTTGAGGAGGCTGAGGGGAGACCTCATTGCTCCCTACAACGACCTGAAAGGAGGTTGTAGAGAGGAGGATGCTAGCCTCTTCTCCCAGGTGACAGGGGACAGGACAAGAGGGAATGGCTTCAAGCTCCGCCAGGGGAGATTTAGACTGGATATCTGAACAGGGAGGTGGTTGAGTCACCTTCCCTGGAGGTGTTTTAAGGCACAGGTGGACGAGGTGCTGAGGGGCATGGTTTAGTGTTTGATAGGAATGGTTGGACTAGATCTGGTGGGTCTCTTCCAACCTGGTGATTCTATGATTCTGTGACATCAGAAAAAAATTTTCACAGAGAGGCTCATTGGGCACTGGAACAGGCTGCCCAGGGAGGTGGTTGAGTCACCATCCTTGGAGGTGTTTAAAAGATGGGCAGATGAGGTGCTGAGGGGCATGGTTTAGTGGTTGATAGGAATGGTTGGACTTGATGATACTGTGGGTTTTTTCAACCTAGTGATTCTGTGATTCTGTATTCTTGTTTTAAAGTGTGTTTCAACCCCATGCAACAGTGCTGAAACACATCTTCAAGGAAACTGCATCTTCTTTTGAGTCATGGGTTTTGTAGAAACCAGACCCCAAAGGTCTGTTTTTTCTGGCTAAGAACTTGCCAGAGACTGAGTGTCTTTAATGTGTCAAGATCAGTCCTCTAAGATGTGTTTTGTTTCTCTGATGCTTCAGTCCAATTGGATCAGTGATTTTTCCAGCCTCATGAAAGTTTCAGAGACCATTTGAGTATAATCCATTAACTCAGTTCATTCCTGCAATCAGATTTGACAAACGTTGGGGTGATCTTAAGCAATCACTGACATCACTGAAAAGAAATAAATTTTCTTAATGTTCCCAAAAATCATAGAATCATAGAAACCAAGTTGGAAAAGACCCACTGGATCATCGAGTCCAACCATTCCTATCAAACACTAAACCATGCCCCTCAGCAGCCATGCCACACCCCCCAACGCTTTGTCAGTAGAGAAGGGATTTTTTGCCTTTGTCAAAACAGTGACTAGAGATAACACTTCAACTCTTTTTGTGCATAGGCATTTTAGACCTAGTGGTTCACTCCAGCTGAACACACCTGGTCTGCTCTGTGGTTGTTGTTGGAAGCCAGTGAGCGCATCTGCATCTGCCACCTTGCAACACGTCATCGGGTGGTGGTGTCCACCTTCCCTTCAACTGATCTCCATGACAGGTGCCTGAAGATTGCAGACCTGCAACAGCTTGGGTGGATGACGGTTTCATTTTAAAGGTCACAAACTACTGACTGAATTGTTTTCTTTTTTTGGTGTTTAAGCTGATTTGATAGTAAAGTGGCCAGATTGCTAGTTAAAATGCTTTTGTATCATAGACTGATTTGGCTTGGAAGGGGCCTATAAATGTCATCTAGTCTAACCCTCCTACAGTGAGCAGAGACATCTTTGACTAGATTAGGTAGCTCAGAACCCCATCCAGCTTGACCTTAAAGGTTTCCAGGGATGGAGCTTCACCCTCATAGTGAAGAATTCCTTACATATATCTGGTTAAATCTACGTTCTTTCAGTTTAAAGCTGTTAACCCTTGTCCTGTTGCAACAGGCCTTGCTAAAAAGTTTGTCATCTTTTTTCTAGGCCTCCTGTTAAGTACTGAAAGGCCACGGTAAGGTTTCCATGGAGCCTTCTTCAGGCTGAGCAACCTCAACTCTCTCAGTCTGGCTTCGTAAGAGAGGTGCACTATCCCTCTGATCACCTTCCAGACCCTCCGCTGGACCTGCTCCAACAGGTCCTCGCCTTTATTGAGCCAAGTGCTCCAGAATTGGACACCTATGAACATCATTTATTTAAGGCAGAACCATCTTGTCGCAAGAAAAGGAGAGGAGGCCACATTATCCTGAAGAGTGAACAGGCAATGCCTTTTTCATGGTGTTTCATCAATACTTGCTGGGTTGCTAGGTGCAGCTGTCAACACATTGTAACCAGCTGGTGTAATATCCACAACACACAAAATGTTGTGTTTTGATGTAGAAGCAGTTGACCAACTATATTGGTGCACTGAGCCTCAGATTAACTTGTTTCACTTACTGCATACACTGAATATTCTTATGTGCGGTTTGAATTGGTTCAAGTTCCTGTATCTTGGGTAGGAAATATCAGACAAACGTGTAATGGACTCTCTTCCAGAAATGGGGCCATTTGAGTCTGCTTGTTAATTATATGTTTAACTTGGACATCAGCAAGACACATTAATTGTTCTCATCCTGTCAGTGATGTGTGGGAAATTAATAAAAAAGAGATGGGTTAGATGTGAGTCTGGCTGTAGAGCCGGAAAGGCTGATGTACAAATTTCCATCATTTTTCAAAGAGAGGACAGAACTGCACTCATGGTAATGATGGCAATGAGGTAATATTAAAGTGTTTTGTGTATTAGGGACAGCAGTGCTAGTGGGAATGTCTTTATTGCTCTCTCAAAGCTATTCAGTGATGCTATCCCTTCTCCCAGACCTTCCAACAGAGAACCGTGGAGCACTGTGCCTAACAATTCTCTTGTGCTTGATCTTGGGCATGGGCGTGAGACAACCCTTGTAGGAGCAGACATCCCTTCCGCCTTGTGAGATATTCTCATCAATGGGAAAAAGGATTATACAGTTTATACCTATGTATGATTTTTAGACTGTTGTCTTCAATATTACTGGTTAGAGTAGTGGGAACTAGAGGAGACTGGTTTGTCTTTCAGTTTTGCAGACATCAATGTTGTAAAGGTTTTGTCTGTTTTGAGGGATTTTTTGTTTACTATCGTTTGCTGTATTAGCATTTTGTAATATTGCAGCTCCATGAGATAGTTAGATGAATCCTACTCTGATGGAACTTGACTGTGAAGATATCAGTAAGAAGGACAAATTCTGGCAGAAATGCAGAACTGATGAAAGTCGTTGTGGATAGTGATACCCATAACTGCATCCAGCCTTTCTGAGATGCAGTAGTTCATCTTAAATTTCTTCCTGTAACCAAAGTTCCACTTTAATTATGAGATTAAGGTACCTGGGATTTTCATTAAACTGCTCGCCTTGAAAACCGTGCTTCACAGTATTAACACAGACAGTTTTGTCTTTCCTAATGGTATGAGATTCTTTAGATGATCCACCCAAGTTTGTTTGTAACGTTATTTGGCAAAGCTACACATACAGTATTTGTTGCTTTGAGAATATGAAATGCCCTCTTTTGCAGAGTATTTCACTGCAGTTGGGATCGTATCAAGTGTTCTTCCTACCGCTTCTCAAGTAGACGATCTGAGCACCTAGGGCTGATACAGCTTTGTAAGGTATTTCTGAAGTTGCTGTTTGTGAAAGGAAACCCTCTAAGAAATTATTAATTATCAATGCGTCAAGCACTTTGTTTTGGCACCGTAGGTGACGCCATACATCTTTGTTTTCATAATGGAATATTTAAAAACCCACAAGTGGAATTAATTCAGGTATGCTTCTTTTCCTCCCTTTTTCCTCCTTCCCATAAGGTCCTTACAAACTGTGACAATTAGTCAAGCGGCTGAGAAGGAGCTTTGGTGCTAGGCACATGTGTGTCCCAAAATATGAAAAGCAAAAGAGTTTCTTTCCCTGTTATGGATACTAGAAATAAAGAATCGTGGTACACGTATAACCAAGAATGTGCAAGTAAACTCTGCAACTTGGAGAATTCCAGTTAGAGGTAATTTCACTCTAATGCAAACTTGAGTATGCTCCTTTTTCTAAAACTGATGAAGTGAGCCTTGACTTCAAACTATCTTGATAATTCAGAGCATGAAGCTTATTGAAAACTAAGCTGTTGCAAAAGGCGAATGAAGTGAGTGTTCCTGCATCCTGTGGATATAGCTTGATGACTGTAAATTTCAACTTAGTTTTTTTTAAGCTATGCCTGGACTAGGAATGTTAACTAGCTAAAATAGATTTAGTACAGCTGTATATAATAAAGGAGAGAAGGAATAGGAGCTTATATTCTAGCTGATGGGGTTTGGATTAAGAGGTAATGGGGTAAATGTGACTTGGAACAGACTTGTACCTTGCTGGCACATCAAACGAACAAACAAAACCAACAACAAAAACTAGCGAAATAAAAATTCCAGCCCTGCTAATGACCTTACTCTGTTTTAATGATTTCTAATGGTTAGGGAAATAGTAAAAAAAAAAAAACCCTTGAACAATTGAATGTGTTGCTCCTCTGAATGTCTCAAAGATCAGTTTCTAATGCTCCTCTACTTACTGAAAGCAATATATTTTTTTATTATTATTTTTGAAGTCCAAAACCAGTTCTTAACCAGTTTTACTGTATATGCAGTCACCCTACATGGGAAATGTTTAGGATCAGCACAGGGGCAAGGTGTGCTTTCTCAGGAGTCATTCTGTTGGTTCAAATAGCTAACTATCAATACATATAGTTGAGACCTAGAAAAATAAAGTATTTTTCTTAAAGTTAGGAGAGCCAGAACCTGCATCTAGAAGAAGTATCACCCTGAAGGCTTGCCTGTAGTGACTTCGTGTCACTCTCATAGTGTCACTCGTGTCTGCTTCACAGGAGGGGCTTCTGGATATCCTGAAAAACATGGGCATGCCAAGGCTGTGGGGAGTGTCAGAATTTCTAAGGGTCAAAGCATCACCAGCCCCAGGACTAGAATTTCAGTAACAGGGACTTTATTTGAAAAACAGTGGTGGCTTTGTCAGAATGGCCGTTGTAAGTTGCTCCGTGCCTTGTTCAATTTTCATTCACAAAAGAGAGAGCCCACAAAAGCCATCCGTCTCTTCTCATTGAAAAGATAGTGCTCATCTTTCTCTCTTTTTCCCCACATTTGTAAAATAGGGTAATTTTCAAAGAAAAGGAAGCTTTGCTTAACAGTCAAAGGGAAAATGATTGTTACCTTCTCTTTGTGGGAAGGGAGGATGCAGGTAGGGGAAAGAGAATCTAAAACACTGTTCAGTCTTAAATATCTCCACTGAATTGCACAGAAAGCCAAGCCAGGCAGGATTCTGCAGCTGTCAGCATGGGTATCTAGTTCATGGGAATTAAAAAATAGCACATAAAGCAATCTTTTAAAGGAAAAAACCCAAACAAACATACAAAAACATTTCCATAGCTGAATAATTTGAAATATTTACTTTTAAAGAAGGATACACAACACATTATTTTGCAAAGAATTGGCAAAGTATTTTCAAGATGATTACAGCTAAAAGAGCTCAGTTTCCTTTTTTGGGACTAGTCCCATTTTCTTGGCATTGCAACATGTCTTTTCATTCTTCCCCCCTCACCTTTCCCCTTGTCTCCAGTGCCAAAAATGTAACCCTGTGGTTACATCAGAGGCTTAATCTTGGGTCAGAGCAGGAGGAAAGCAGGTGTGGTGTCTTGCTGTTCTTCCATTACTCTCTGCTTTCCTTGCTTGCAATTTTGTCTCCCACTGTTTACGCTGTTACAGTCAGTTGCTTCATGTGCTTTTCCTCTCACCAAATCAGAGCAACCACCCACTCTTCTCTTTCTGACCTCAAACCACGGACCTGAGACACCATTACATTTCAAAACTGTCCCTACACTGGGTATATCTACTCTGACATTATCTAATTTTATTCCTCACTGCAAGGTATCATATATCTAAAGCTGGAGCTCTGTTCGAAGGGAGGATTTGTATCTGTGGTTTCATTGACTGCCTTTTTGACTCAATCACTACGGCAGATGCGGCTACACCAGCGCTAACACGGCCCTGGTGAGCTGTGGCTGCCATTGGCTACTTGTCTCCTGCCACCGTCTTGGTCTAAATGGCTTCTTGTGGCGCTTTCCAAAGTGACAGTTTAAAACCGGTGGGAAAACAAAATATGTTGATGCCAGTGTCGAGTCCAGATGATGCTTAAAGTGCCTGTGAGAATTTTGATTCTGACAAAATTTGAAAGATGTGAAGAAAATTATAAGAAATGCTCTTTTGGTGCTGTAAGGAGTGCTGCTAGCCATCAGCATGGGTTTGGCCCAGCTATTATTACCTGTGTAGAGCAAATCTGGACTAATCAAAAGCAGCTCTCTTTCTTTAGTGATCTCCTCGCTTGTGAGCTGCATTGTGATTTTCTCCCAAGATGTGCAGTCTTTTTTCATCTGTGTAATGAAAGCCTTTCAGGAAACTTCTGGGCATTG